>NC_141687.1:560430042-561630042 GCF_964263255.1 Lissotriton vulgaris
CTTATGACTTCACCTCTCTCTCCACTGCCCTCGATGACAAGCTCTTCATCTCGACCTTTCAATCCTCTCGCCCTCTACTACATCTGTTTCTTCCTGGCCCCTCTCTATGTATGTTACTGTTCTATTACCATTGAACTGCCTTTTCTTTTTTCTCTGGCTATTTTACCTCCATCGCAACCTCAGCTCTCTTTCCTCAACATTTTTAAACCCATCTCTCTACACCTCACTCCTCTCTATCTTCCTTTAACACATCTCTCTGCATCACCATTGTCTTCATTTATTCTCTCTACCTCTTATTCTACTCAGTACCGCATCTCTCTGTACCCATCTCTACCTCTCTGTCTTTGCCTAACCCCTCCAAATACTTCAGCATTTGTTCACTACCTCACCTCTCCACCTACACTGAATTCCAATTAAAATAGTATTTAAAGATAAATAAATCTTGATACAAACACAAAAACAACCAGCTTGATCAATGCATAATAAGCTTTAGTTTGGTACCATTTGACTGGTTCTTCCTTGAGCTTTCCTCTGCTTTTGCAGGCCCAACTTATTTGCCATTATGAGGGCTTGAATTATCAGAAAATGTGTACAAAAAAGTCAAAATTGTTAACAACAGAGGCACCCAAAATACATTATGCTTGGTGTCCCAAATATTCTTAAAACAACACTGGCGGTGGTCGCTGTTCTGTGTTTGTGACCTTTGACATGTTCAGCTCATGCCCGAGCTGGTGTGATTTCTTAGTTAGTGTATTCACTGTGAAGAGAACTATCCAATTAACAAGCATTGGCATAGCCAATAGGTCTCGGCTTTGGGACCTTATAAGTGTTTAGCGATGCAGCACATTATCCTGGGAGCTGTGCTGCCACGGATTGAATAGTTATATAATTACTACACTCGGGGTCATGCAGTTTGATTCAGGAAGATATGCTTGCCTCTGCTGCACTCTTCTTCCTGGGTGGAATTATGATAACAAACATTTGGAAGGCATGTGTGAGGTCAGATGCCCAGGGGCACCAGAAAGCAGTCCATACAACATGGATATCTCTTTTCCTTTGTGATCTTTGAATAGGTAAAATACCATCACTCCGCATTTTTTACTCCGCATACTTTCACTCCTCATACCATTAGTACGCAGGTACCTTTACTCCGCATTTTTTCATACCGCATGCCTTTATATATTATATGCTTTTATCTCACATGCTTTTATGACGACAATCATTGTAAAAGCATGATTGGTAAAAGTATATCTTTTAAGGTAAGTTGTAAGGTAAGTATATGGGTTTTTTGGGGTTCAGGGGTATTTTAAGGGTGGGTTTGGTTTATGGGGTGCAGGGGTATTTAAGGGTTAAGGGGTACAGGGGTATTTTTAGGGTTCAGGGGTAGGTTTGCGTTTTGGGGAACAGGGGTATTTTTAGGGTTCAGGGGTAGGTTTGCGTTTTAGGGTACAGGTGTATTTTTAGGGTTCAGGGGTTGTTTTGGGTTTTGGGGTACAGGGGTATTTTTAGGGTTCCGAGGTTGTTTTGGGTTTTGGGGTACAGGGGTATTTTTAGGGTTCAGGGGTTGTTTTGGGGTACAGGGGTATTTTTAGGGTTCAGAGGTTGTTTTGGGTTTTGGGGTACAGGGGTATTTTTAGGGTTCAGGGGTTGTTTTGGGTTTTGGGGTACAGGGGTATGTTTAGGGTTCAGGGGTTGTTTTGGGTTTTGGGGTACAGGTGTATTTTTAGGGTTCAGGGGTTGTTTTGGGTTTTGGGGTACAGGGGTATTTTTAGGGTTCAGGGGTTGTTTTGGTTTTGGGGTACAGGGGTATTTTTAGGGTTCAGGGGTTGTTTTGGGTACAGGGGTATTTTTAGAGTTCAGGGGTGGTTTTGGGGTACAGGGGTATTTTTAGGGTTCAGGGGTAGGTTTGGGTTTTGGGGTACAGGGGTATTTTTAGGGTTCAGTGGTTGTTTTGGGTTTGGGGTACAGGGGTATTTTTAGGGTTCAGGGGTAGGTTTGGGTTTTGGGGTACAGGGGTATTTTTAGGGTTCAGGGATTGTTTTGGGTTTTGGGTACAGGGGTATTTTTAGGGTTCAGGGGTTGTTTTGGGTTTTGGGGTACAGGGGTATTTTTAGGGTTCAGGGGTTGTTTTTGTGTTTTGGGGTACAGGGGTATTTTAGGGTTCAGGGGTATGTTTGGGTTTTGGGGTACAGGGGTATTTTAGGGTCAGGATGGGTTAGTGTTTAAGGGTGCTGGGGTATTTAAAGGGACTAGGGTGGAATTCGTTTTTAGGGTTATATATATATATATATATATGTGTGTGTGTGTGTATTATTAATATAGTTCTAAATATAATGTAATTTTAAAGACTTAATTCTTCATTTTATTTAAAATTATATATATATGTGTGTTTATATATATGTGTGTATATATATATATATATATATATATATATATATATATATATATATTTATATATATATCTTTAAAGTTATAGTACTTTTACAAAGTATATGACTTCACCACACATGCATTTGCGTTATAATTGCATGCGGAGTGAAGTCATATGCGTTGTGAAAATTTGCGGAATCATGGCTTGAGGAGTAATGGTTTTTGCGGACTTAAAAATGCGGAGTGATGGTATGCGGGATTTTTTTTTGCGGAATGGAAAGATATATTCCTTTGAATATCCAATGGCTCATGCAACAGAGAGTTACTGGTGATGAGGGGCGGATACGTAATCATGAGGGAAAGGAGGGGTGGTACACTGACTCAGGACATGTCTAGAGGCCGGTGGGTAACTAGTCAATCGCGAGTCAATAGAAGGAGCGGGTGGGTCTTTTGAGGGAGGCTAAAGCATATGCTTTACAAAACAAAGTAATTAAACTGAAGCCTTACCAAAATAGGGTTACACGCTGGCTGCCTTTTCCCTGGAAGGAGATCTTGTAACAGTTCCCTGGAGTCTGGACAGTAAATGGGCCTTAATCAGTGTAAATTCCCCAAAATCACCTCGTTAGGGTGACTCTAGGACTGTAATGTGATATTATCCTTTGAAATATCCCAGCTATAACCGTGGTAATTATGTAAAAGTTGTATTCGGTATGAGCTATACAGTTACCAAAATTATTACAGCTGATGCCAGCAAAGATTTTACAGTGTGAGGTGTGAAGGTGTGTTTTAAATTAAGGACACGGAGAGAAAATAAAATGTTAACTAGGTCAGCAGCATAGACCGGATGCTGCACTTGTGTGAAGTGATCTTAAGGAAACAGAATCTATATTGGTTTATTGTTGTAAGTTTGTCTTTGCTATGTGCTTTTATGCGTAATCAAACAACACGGTGTTGTTTTGTTCGTTGTACTATTCCTGTGTGGCATTTTAAAGACACTTGGTTTTGACTTTATTTCTATGGATTTATATTGATAATGTTGCATTCTGTTGAGAGGGTTGGATATATCAACATGGAACTGTGCATCCTATTTGTTTCTAATATAAAGGCTTTTTTAAGGTTGGAAAGCGAGTGTGTAGGCACATTGTTTGCGTAAATTGTTTCTGATCGGGGAAGAGAGAGGCTGCCAGCATGCAAGCGGTTCGGAAAGGCTGAGTGAAATGTTATTGTATTGGAAGTAAGAAGGGTGCGACAAGGGGGATGGGAGGGGGGAGGGAGGGCTGGATGAGGGCTAAATAGTTTCTGGTTGTGTTGTGAAGCCACACACATATCTATAAAGATTGCTATCGCTCTTGAGAGCTGCATATGGCTCTTGTTTGGGAATCTATTCCTTCAGTGAATTGTCTGAAATTACAGGATGGGAAGCTTCCCGTCAAGATATGACCGTAGTTTACCAGCTGCAAATAAGTTTGATGTAGCTACAAAACCACGTCTGGTGTGTTTTATGGATATTTTAGTTTCTATACAGTAAATAGATGTTTTTTTGGGAAAATGTGTATCTATGGCATCTAAAAGGCAGTGTGTGTTTTAGTTCTTATCTATGTTTTTTTAATTGCAAACGTTGGATACATACACAAGCACATTATTTGAACAGTATACCTATAAACGCAGCATTTTCAATTTCAAAACATAAATTTTAAGGAAAAGACACAACTTTTCAGATGCCCCTAAAAACAATTGGAAAAGACACAGCCTTTTAATACGCATAAATGCAGGGATAAATGTTAAAGTTTGAATAATTAAGTACGTACTTTTTAATAAACCACAAACATGATGTAGAATAAAATGCTGTAGCAGTTTAGCAAACGAGTGAAAGAGGCGCTGTTTTTCTATTCTCATGCGCTTTGTGGTGCATAAAAAGGCAGCGTCTCTCCCATTTGCTAAACTTTTACAGTATTTTAAGCTAGGTCGCATTTAATTCTAATGAAAAGTATCAGCTTTTTTTGTTGTGACTTTGGACAAATTGAAAGAGAATGGGAGGCAGTTGCAGTTCAGGGCTGTTTAAAAGTACGATGGAATATCTGAGAGAAAATGGTCTACCCAAAATTGGGCTACTGAGGAAAAAATTTGAGGGACACGCAAATAGATTTCAAAATACTGAGCACAACTCTGAGCATAAGATGGAAGGATGCGGGGAAATGTGCAGGGAGATGTGGAGAGCATGACTTAAGGCCTGAATGGAGGAAAGAGGTGCAGTTAGCTAAGAAGGCACAGACTTCAACTGGTGAATGCAGAGATGCAGAAGGGTGAAAAAGCAAACGAAAGGCAAGAGTGAAAAAAGTGAAAAGAGACTCAGAGGGTATAGAAAAACGTAGAAAAGGAGAAGATGAGAGGCAAGAGTAAAAACAGGCTCAAAGGCGTTTAAGCAAGAGTGAAAAGAGGTGCAAGATGGAGCAGTTACATGCAAGAGAGAAAGAGCAGAAGAAACAAGCGCATGCAGCCACGCTATTTGCAAACAGATGGACTCTTCGCGCCGCTGCTCGCTCCCACAAGGTGGATGTCAGCCCAAGCACGAGTGCTTGAAAAGGGCAGACCAATTCCAAAAGGTAATTTCCTAGACGAGCTCTTGCGCGCTGCCTAGGCGAGACCTAAAAAAGGACTTAAAGGAAGACGCAGGGACTAGTTTGCTGAAAAAACGGGGCAGGAAGGAGTTTTGCTTTACACACCCACAGGCTATGTGGAACTTCATAAACAAGGAGAAATCGCAGATCAAGGTTTGCCAACGGAAACAGCATTTGATAGGAACGGGTATGTGATCTGCATATCGGTTGTGTTAATTAGGCTGATTGATTACCTGACCAATTAAATTTTGGGCAAGAGGGGGGTACTGTAGGCATAATGTCAGTGTTTTCATAATGGTGGACACACCTCTATTCCTTATTTCTCCTCTAGTCCACATTAGGCTGCTTTCTTTTTGTTAATCCTGAGCTCATTTGTGAAGATGGTTTCATGCTTGTTTAGAGAAAGGGTTACTGAATGATTACTCTTTTTTGGCATTCAATTCTTTTTATATGTAATTCATGCAGTGCCAAACAAACACGACTGAAACCTAAACATGTAATACTTTCTTTCTTTAATAACCAAATAAGAGGACTTTGAATGGGGTTTCCTTAAATGGGAAAAGTGAAAAACTACAGGGTTTGGAAGCAAAGTCTCACCAAAGGCCAGGCAGTTCATACTGTCAGCTGTGTACCTGTGCTAGTTTCTTAAATCCCCAATCCATTTCCTTAGGTCTTCGGCAGAAGCAGAAGCGTTGTTCACTAAGTCAGTGATTATCACACAACAAAGAACTGGTAAGTATGTAAGCTTTCCTTCTTTTTCAAAGGAACTGAAATGATATTCAATAAAAAGTTTAACCCAAAATACTGCATTTCAGCCTCCTGTCCTCCACCGTATTTCTTGGCCCGCCGTAAACCTTAAAACGTTCAGCGTACGTCCTTAGGATTGTCACCTATCATAGAGAACAGGAGGCTGAAATGCAGTAACGCTTGCCGATTACCTTTTCATCCCTAGGATTGTCACCTAACCTAGTGAACAGAAAAATTTTGGAATTTGGAATGCATTATGCATATTTAACACTTTGCGCCGTGATTTAAGCAATTTGTGGAATCTCTATCGAAGTGGGAGACTAACTGAAAGTGTTTCCTTGAGGACAATTGTTTCAATGGAATGATGTCATACTAATTTGGAGAATTATGATCCTGGGACTTCGGTGACCATAATAGGATTGGAGCGTTCTGACAATTGCCCTGAGAAAACCCCATCTAGGGCGAAACGCGTATTGTTCCATCATCTTACCCCACAAGTGGTCAAAGAATCCATTAAAGGATCACATTTGACATCACTGAAGAGTCCGGATTGATTTGTGTTTTGTGCATTTGTGCTTTGAAATATTTATGTTGCCTCTCAGTGCTTTTTCTTTTCAATCCAAAATGTGGAAGTGGGGGAGTCAAGAGGATGGTATAAAGGGGTTTACATTTTATCTTTTCAAAAACAAGCCCTGCAGAGACTTCCACTGAAAATCTAATCACCAGACACTTGACTCAGTGCAGTCTGTAATGAACGGTTCCCTTTGCACAGGAAGCTAAGCCAAGCACTTATTTTTCTAGTTCCCTTTTTCAAAGATCAACAACTGGCAGACAGTGCTCACTGTTACTATGGTCCTAACTATTGAGCAGTCCTTTTAAATAATTAAAAACACAACTCAATGACTGACATTCACATGTGCACTCGTTCTTGGCCCTCTTAACTCATTACAGGTAAGCCGTACAGAAGTAGAGAACACCCTCCTTTAATGATTGAGTGGGCGGGGGACCGAGACAAGATGGCCGCAGGATAGTGAGGCTCTCCCGGTCGGGCTAATGATCCATTAAAAATTTGCAGATCTGCTGAAGATTATGCCCCAAAAGTGCCAGCACATTGCAGCGGAACCCCTCGGGAATTGCCCGGCATGTGGCAGTGCTGGGTCCCATAACTGACAAGCCAGCAAAGCTGCATAATTGGCTTTCTCCCCCCACCGGCTTCTTGGGCATGTAAAATGGCGGGTGGGCCGAGCCGCAACTTACCCTGAGGCGGAGGAAGTCGGAGCGCGCTCTGATTGAGGTGGCGCTGCCCCCTAAACAGCGACATCCTGAGGGTGAGCTGGCGTGAGAGTGGTTTCCTGCACTCCCAGAGGGCACCTGCTATCGAAGCTCTGTAGAGAGGGGTTGAGGTTGGAGTTTCACACAGCGGCGGATGGCGGAGTTATTCTCGTGCCGAACTGTGAGGAGATGCTGTCCACAGGTGCTGCAACAAGTGAGGTGCGGGTCTGGCTGCGCTGGGAGTGTACGGGGCTCTGACAGATAAGCGCCCCCTGGCTTATGTGGCGGGGTGAGTGAGACGTGCATCATGCTAATTAACAAATGGACCAGACTAGCAGATGACTGTGGAGCGTTATTATTGTGGTGCTAACCCCCAGAATAGTAGCGGAGCTGATCTCCTTGATGTGGAGTCTGGACATATTGCTTAAAATTGGCTGTGGGCATTGCGGGGCATCTAGGCAGGTGGTACCATGGTCTCCCTCAGTGACTTTGTGACATAGCTGCAGCTCCGGTTGCCAAGTGCTGGAGTCAATGCTGGAATGATAGTGTGCATAGCTGCTGATTACCACCTATGGGCTTAAATACTGAAGCTAGTCTGAACCGCCAGCATGACTGGGGCTAGTTGGTGACGGAGTAAGTCCAGGCACAAGTTTGAACAGGGTCATTACAAAGCCGACCTCATCGCCACAGGGATCTTCATGCGAGCAGAGCCTGACCCTAAGATGGCGCCTGTGACTCAGATTTCGGCTCATCCCGTCAGTGATATCTCGGTTGGACAATGCTGCAAGGTAGAGATCTGTTCAACCATATTCTGTTACACCATGCTGGGGGGCATTTCACCAACATTACCAATTTCTTATCAGATTATCCTGCAAAGTGCTGTTGCCCTCTGCATCTCTAATGGAGCTCAGCCCTTTAATGCGTCATTTTCTTACTGCCAAGGCGTCAAGCTACCTTACTGACAGCCCCCCAAACATTTGAGGGACCACATTGTTTAACACTGGGATAAAACAACATTAGAGACATAGAGACCTAGCCTTTTGGCTGATGCCTGGCGGAGCTACTGTTATATCCTGTTCATCTCTTTCCCTGCTGCTCAGCCTGTGTGTGTGTGATGTCATTGGAATGTTCCTGTGTGCATGGTTTGAATGTGTGGTCAGTTTGATTGAGTGGGCTGAGCAGCTGGATGCTGCTCCCGGTGGGGCCTTCTCCCTTACTCCTTATTACCTTCCTTTTACCTATTTTAACTAATAAATACCAACTTAAGAATACCAACGTCTACTTGATCTATTTACCTGATTAAGTACTTTTTGTGAATGCAACAGCTACTTGATAGCTAAAGAGTAGATGGGCTGTGGACTACCCCTCCGGCCATCACCTACCCAGCCGGACATTGGGCAGACCTCACTTCGTCTCTCCATTGTACTCTCCCTCCTAGCCCTTTACTCCACCTACATTCACCTTTATGCTCCATTTATCCCTTCTCTTTGCTCTCTTATTGTTTTCTCATTGAGACCTAGCCGCTTGACTGATGCCTGGTGGAGCTACCTGATAGCTATAGAGGAGTTAGGATGTGGACTTCCCCCTCAGCCGTCACCTACCCAGCCAGACTTTGGGCAGACTCTCCTTTGTCTCTTCATCCATCCTTTCTCCCTCCTACACTTTTAGCCCACCACCTTACCCTTCTACGCTCCATTTATTCCTTCTTCTGACGCTCTTGAAATGTTTTCTCGTAACTGATGTAACTTATAACTGATGTAATTTTGTAACTTTGTGGATCCTTATGTAAAGTGCTCTGATACCTCTGGGTCTAGCCAGGGCTATATAAAACTCAAATAAATAAACAAATAAAAAATAAATAAAAGAAGCATTGAATGCATTAAGACATCCCTATGTAATGGAGCGTGATTACTGCCAGGAGATGAGATCTAGTAAGTGAGCTACTGAGTCGTGAGCTCCTAGCAAGGAAGGCTTTGCAAAAGCAACTCCTCTGTGTCGTACTTTAGTCTACTCCTCTGCTCGTGGTTTGGTCCTGAAATCTGTGCATACAATGAGAGAGGAAGAGGAGGATGACTGGTGAGATCTCGGTCTTTCCAACTACTGCAGATCTATGTTCTGCAGATAGTCTATTGCTGACAGACTTGTCTTTGACCAAGGTAGGTGGCATGAATTGTGGCACGTGTTGGTAACCATAACTGGCAAGTTTAATTGTGCTTGCATGTTTAACTCTGAACCATAACTTTTTTTCAGCAATTTTTTTAAAGATGTTAATTTCTAACCCCAACTGTCCAGCACGTTTGGACCATAGGGCATGGCCTGCAGCCAACCCCCATTGCCTTTAACCAACCATATCAGCGGTTGGCTGAAGGGGCTGGCACCAATCCCTGTGGGCTAACTCCATTTAGCTGTGTACTGGCCTGGGTTGCAACAAGGTGTTTTTATACAACCCAGTGAAAACAGCCTTGTGTTCTGCACACCCCCTAGGTCTCCAACCTCTGTTCTATGCAGGGAGACATTTGGTATATTTTGTTTTTTTATTAACGTATGAGGAAATTAAGTGATTCCAAATTGGCAGTTTTAGCTCTTAGCCTACATTTTCTATTAATTGCAGCAGGCATGGGGAGGATCCGAGAAAGAGAGAAATTGGGGTGAGGGTAGAGAGAAAGGGGTCTGAGAGGGAGAAAACACAAAGAGAGATTGAATGGTTAGAAAGAGGAGTTGAAGAGAGCAGGGCTGGTTGAGCATTTTTGCCAGGGTTGTTTTGGTTCCCCCGTCCGGCCCTGCAGGTAGGTGCCCTCATAGGTTTAGGCCAAAGACGGGTTATGCAAACATGCCGACAGCAAGCCCAGGTATCAGCTGCGATGCAGATTACACCTCTCCGCACACAGTGTTCCCATGGCCTCGACTAACTCCCCCCGTTACATAAAGGCAACAACCCCTTGGGTTGACCCTTAGCAGTGCAAACTGCATGCGCAGCAAGTAAAACCAATAAGAGGGGCGCGCAGGTTTTGATTTAGAGCATAATTTTCTTTTTAATAATACCTGCTTTCTAAACGCATCTTGCAACTCGACAGCAGTTAACCGGGAATCCAATCAAGATGACGCACAGCCGGGCTGGACAGGACGCGTGTTAGAGAGAGGCCGGCTGCAAGGGCGGAGCATCCCAGGTACACCGGCTACTGCCTTCCGGAAACAACATCCGGCTAGGGTGGTCTACCTGCCTCTACCCTTTCCACCACTGGCCCAGGAAGACAGGCCGGTCTGTGTGTCTGTTCCAGAACATTCCAGCGCTCCCAGATTCCCGCACGGCCAGTGAGCACGTGCCACGGACCTTGGCGAAGCACTTGAGAGCGAGTACCTCGTTATTTTGCAAACCTTGCGCAAACTGAAAGACAGTTAAGCGCACACGGTAATTACAGAGTCAAACCGGACGAGATTTAAAAGAGGAAAGCTCCAACAAGCGGATTTTTGTGTGGAAAGCACCAAACTCCACGATATTTACCATTGCGAGGGAAAAACGTATAACAGATTCAATGTATCACATAAGAAAATGTTGTTCCCTAGGCTGCTAGATTTTATCGGGTTCAACAAACAGTGCAGACACCTATTATTTAATGTAATGGCTGGACATACAGCGCTGTCGTATGTGCCTTTCAGAGCATTGAGAGCAGAGAGCTGTTATATAACATCAAAGACTTTTTTCGATGTTATATGCCTTAAAAGACCTCCCTGCTGAAACTCTCACCTCTGTCTGGCTCACAAGTTACACTCAACTCTGTACATCAGATGCACTAACCCACTGAGCTACTTCTAGAATGATAACGTGTTCCTGGTGCAATGTATGAGAGTATGCAGCTGATGTTTCTTACTCCTTAAGAAGGTCACAGGTTGTCAGGGCACACACTTGCAGGAGCTAAAAGCATGGCTTCCAGGACAGGAACAGTGTTAGAGGGTTGGTACCAAATACACTGCAACACTCATATGAGTGAAGTCACCCTAAGGGAGCTCAAATCTGGATTATCACCTAACCCATACATCTTTACAATAATACTAAAATACAGGTGGAACCAGGCCTAGAATAATCAGAAATCTGTAGCTTAATTTTTTTGTAATGACATGTCATGAAACTTTTTGGTGGTAAAAGCAGGGGCTAGCTCATAGAAAATAAAGTGTCCAAGTTATGTTAAGGCAATCATGGGAACAGTGTTATTCTAAGGCATGCATGGGCACAGTCTTAATCTAAATCAGTCATGAACACAATGCATATTCTAACTCTTTACTCTAAAGCTGTCTTGGGCACACTGTTATCCCAAGGCATACATGGGCACAGTGTTATTACAAGGCACTCATGCACAAAGTGTGAGCCCAGGCACCCATGGGCACAGTGTTATTCGAAGGCAGTCAAGGGCTCAGTGTTATTCTAGGGCAGCCATGGACACACTGTTAACATAAGGCACTCATGGGCACAGTGTTATTGCAAGGCAGTCATGTGCACAGTGTTATCCCAGGGCACCCGTGGGCACAGTGTTATTCTAAGGCAGTCATAGGTTCAGTGTTATTCTAATGTATCAACATAAAGGAGCATGGCCGAATGACCCCACTATGCCTGGGCATGAAAGAAGCTAAACATAAATATGGTATACTGTGGGAAAAGATCATACCTAGGTTCCTACCTCGCTTAATACTTAAATTAGTCACTGGCATATAAATATGACTTTAAAGCAAAGTTCACTCTCTGCACTAATCCCTGGAATGTGTATTTTACACACTCCAGAGATAAGTGCGGAGAGTGAAGATTAGTGTGCCACCATTAAGCAAATACATTGTGTTCTTTAAAATTACACCTATATACCAGTGACTAATTGAAGAATTCATTGAGGAGCTAATCTCGGTATGAACTTTTCTCACAATATACAGTGTTATTCTAAGGCAGGCATGGGCAAAGTGTTATTGTAAGGCAGGGATGGGCACAGTGTAATCCCAAGGCAGTGATGGGCACAGTGTTATTCTAATGCAGGGATGGACACAGTGTTATTCTATGGCAGGCATGGGCACCGTGTTATTCTAAGGCAGGCATGGGCACAGTTTTATTCTAAGGCAGTGATGGGCACAGTGTTATCCCAAGACACTCAAGAGCACAGTGTTATTCTAAAGCAGGGATGGGTACAGTGTATTTCTAAGGCAGGCATGGGCACTGTGTAATCCCAAGGCAGGGATGGGCACAGTGTTATCCTAAGGCACTCATGGGTACATTGTGATTCTGAGGCAGTCATGTGCACAGTGCTATCCCAAGGCACTCATGGGCACAGTGTTATTCTAAGGCAGTCATGGGTTTAGTGTTATCTAAAACACTCATGGGCACAGTGTTATTTTAAGGCAGTCATGGATTCAGTGTCATTCGAAGGCAGTCATGGGCACAGTGTTATCCCAAGGCAATCATGGGCATAGTGTTAGTCTAAGGCAGTGCTGGGATCCGTGTTATTCTAAGGCAGTCATGGGTACAGTGTTATCCCAAGACACTCACGAGCACAGTGTTATTTTAAGGCAGTCATGGGCATAGTGCTATCACAAGGCAGACATGGGCATAGTGTTATCCCAAGGCAGGCGTGGGCACAGTGCTATTCTAAGGTAGGCATAGGCACAGTGTTACTCTAAGGCACTCATGGGCACACTGTTATCCCAAGGCTCTAATGGGCACAGTGTTATTCGAAGGCCTTCATGGGTTCAGCGTTATTCTAAGGCAGTCATGGGCTCAGTGTTATCGCAAGGCACTCATGAGCACAGTATTATTTTAAGGCAGTCATGGGCTCGGTGTTATTCTAAGGCAGTCCCGGGGCAGTGTTATCCCAAGGCACTCCTGTGCACAGTGTTATTCTAAGGCAGGCATGGGCTTGGTGTTATTCTAAGGCTATCATGGGCTCGGTGTTATTCTAAGGGTATCATGGGCTCGATGTTATCCCACTGCACTCATGGGCACAGTGTTATTGTAAGGCAGTCATGGGCACAGTGCTATCCCAAAACGCTCATGGGCACAGTGTTATTCAAAGGCATTCATATGGCAGTGTAATCCCAAGTAACTCATGGGCTCGGTGTTATTTTAAGGCAGTCAAAGGTTCAGCTTTATTCTAAGGCATCATGTGCACATTGTTCTTCTAAAGCAGCCATTGGCTCGGTGTTCTTCTAAAGCAGCCATTGGCTCGGTGTTGTTCTAAGGCATCATGGGCTCGGTGTTGTTCTAAGGCAGTCATTGGCTCGGTGTTCTTCTAAAGCAGCCATTGGCTCGGTGTTATTCTAAGGCAGTCATTGGCTCGGTGTTATCCAATCGTGGTTCGGAACAATGAGCTGGGAATTCGCTGGCCTTGGTGCTGAAGGCTGCTGCTGTTATCATACTATGGGGCAGACTCGTGGTCATGGACAGCCAAGGACCTGTGGTTTGTGATGTATTGGCAGGGCAGAGGTGCTCTGGGTTGTCCTTTCACTGCTGACTACTTTACAGACTGGGCTGTAGCAGGGCTCTGAGTCCAAGGGGTTAAGGGGGATCTGTCCTCTGTGGGAGAAGTGAGCGCTATGCTCGGTTGTATTCTGAGGTACGAGTAGTTCTGATTGAGCAACAAAGGTTTTCCTGCACTGTGCCCCATACTCTCAGTTCCAGAGTAATCCAGAACACGCCAGTTTAGCTCATGGGTGCAAAACCTAGGGACTAGAATAGGGAAATCGACAGATTCAGACATACATTACTGAAGCGTGAAAACAGTGTCGCAGGAAACGACGAGTACACATTTCAACAATAAAAAAAAAATAGCAATACTTTAAAAACTGAATCCCCTCTCTCAAATATTGCACACCCTATATAATGTCCTCCCCCACGCAAAAAAAATAGATGGAAGTGACAAGCCCCATATGACAACACTTTTCGAGGTAGTCTGTCGCACTAGCAGAAATGCTGCACTCTGACTGGTCGGCTCGAGCTGGTCTACATGAACCTGTGAGAGGGATGCAGGTTTCTTCAAATGCCCACTGGGAGCATCTTGCAGCACAAGGCGTTTAGCAGTGGCACACTCCATGGCTTCTTATCCATGCACACTCAGCAAGAGTGCACTGCACATGTCCATTTGCATAAGAACAACATCCACTTCGCCATGACATGGCGTCCTTGCACCCTGCACACTTCCAATTATCTCTCCATGTATCCACACAAGCGGTAGATATTGATGTCGGGGATTTTGCCGGGCCCACTCCGATCCCTGGGGGTGGACCATACTCCGTAATGAACTATGCAATTGTTTTTCCAGCCTCCATGTTTTATAATTAAGCAATAATCCCTAGCAAATCAGTCATTGCTACCAGTAATAAGTGTTTTGCTCATTAGCAGCCCAAGGCAGGACCCAGGGCATGTAACAGTGCAAGAAAACAACTGTTAGGTCCAGTAATGACCCATTTCCAAGGACGCAGAGCTATTACCCACCATATTCTGCACATCACAAATGCATCAATTTATTTTGGGCCGCAGAATGCTCTCAGAATTAGTCACTCTCAGATACCAGACGGATATATCTGCCAGGCAGAAATGTGGAGCAGGCTTCATTACCGCAGCTTCAATCCAGCGTCCCCAGCTGCTGCTCGGCGGCAAACAAAGATGCTTTTATTTAGCATTTCCTCGTTATTATTTTTCAATAAAGGGCAGGGTATTTCGTCAGAATGGTGCTATGCTGGACGACGCGTGCAGCTGGGGCGCAGGCGGGCTGGGTCGGTGCGCTCTGGTGCACACGGGGAGATGCATTGTGCAGGACGACGTGAACATTCACTTATGCACATATGTTCTGCTCTGAAGAAGCCTCGGCAGTGCAGTCGGCTCCACTGTAAATACCCCTATATATTGCATAGGCGATGTGAGCCGCAAGTCTCCATGGGTAGCCCAGGAGAAGCTTTGAAACATAAGTGTGCCACGTACGTCTTCTCGGCGCTATGGCCAGGACATGCATGCACCACCCTGTCCATACAAAATGGAGTCATTCTGTCGAACCCTTCCTCCCCGACTCCTTCCATCTGCTCATCTATCCACCCCTCCTACGCACTCCCGTGCTTCCGTTCCCTTCAACCACCACCCATGACTCATGGAGACGTGGGCATAGGCTGTGCTCCCTGATCTGCAGCCGTGTGTACAGGCGCTATTTATGGTGCTCAGAGACAGACACGAACGTGCAGTCTACTGAGCGCGCGTCTATGGAATACGGGTGCCGAATGTGTAATGGACAGTGGACACAGAAGACTTTTTTCTTGTTCCTGTCTCACATACAGCACCTAGCGCCCATCCCCTCCCCCGGTGATCACTACACACAGCATGACGCACTATGCAATGTATGCGGAGCTCAGGTTGGCCTTTTCATTAACTTGGGTGTTTGGCGGACTTCGGCGAAGAAGCCTTCTGTTTATTCCAGTGTTAATTTGACGCTATGCCCCCGACATTTCGTGGTATTCGAGAATGTATTTAAATTTACCCTTTACTGTCTCCAGTTTACGAGGAAAGAAAAATATTTTTGTTTGCTCCCAATTAGCTGTTAGAATCTGGATATGGGCAGTCAGTGTGACATTCCGGTCTCTTCCTTTGAATCTGACTGAGAGAATGGCCACCATCAAAGCATGTGCGAAAATGGACGTGACCAACTTCGTGACGTTTTTATATAACATAATCAACTTCACAAAGTTGGTGAATTTAAAATGAAAAAGTGCCTGAAAAGTCATGCAGTATGTTCTGCCAAAGACAATAGCGCAAAAATCTACTATATAAAAGGTATTGCTGGAAAAATATCATGAAAATGTTCTTTGAAATATTACTCATAGGCAAAGTTTTATGCAGCTGACAACTTTGAAAAACTAAAGTTTGGCACCCTTTAAAAACTTTGCTGGTGGAACTATGTTTTTGCACATTCCTTCGCGAAGAGACCATTTTTACAAGAATATTGGCACACAATATGCAATGTAAATGTATTAAGTGCTGAAGATGGTGCCCAAAATAAAGTAAACAAGTAGAAAGGAATTGGGTTTAAAGGTAAAAAAAACGTTGGATTACAGGACCCGCTGCACCAGAGACTAACTATGTCAGAAAAATCAGTACTTAATTTTTAAATGGATATCCAATATTGTAATCATGGTGGAGCAACTGATGTCACCTTTAACTCTGTTTCTTGGACAAGACTTGTAGAATATATGAGCAGTTTTGAGTTGAGAATGCATCTGGTAAACTATGGTGTTGACCTGCTGAGTGATATGTATTGAATGGCGCCCCTGAGTAACATGACTTGTAAGCAAAGATGGAGGCACACTGATTCATGCAAAGACTATAATCAGCCTCTGTGGGCCACTAGAGTGTCACTGAACAGGGCTTTGAAGGAAGATATGAGCACTTCCACAGATCTTAGGAAGCAGGTCAATTACTCTTGAGTATGGAGACTACGTTCACTGTAAACAAGTGCAAATTAGTGAAGTTAGGGTGTAAAATGTAAATACGTCTTTGTAAAGCGCAAACTACTCACCCTTCCGTGTCTCAAAGCCATGGTGGTCGTCGTGGAAATTAAGTGAGCTATTGCCCAGAGTCACTTGATGCTGAGCTGAGCTGCCGCCGGAGCTAGGGATCGAACCATGAACCCTGTGCTCCAAAGTCAGCAGCCCTGGCCGCTGCATGAACCCTGTGCTCCAAAGTCAGCTGCCCTGGCCGCTGCATGAACCCTGTGCTCCAAAGTCAGCTGCCCTGGCTGCTGCACCACACATCTCCAGGATGCAGGGTGGATAAGCAGTAGAAAAGGTGGTGAGGTTTTAAAAGCCCAAAAGAGGAGAAAGACCTTGGGTAAATTTACACATTCTCATGTTCTTGTCTGCCATTGACAAGACTTACTTTGTGCATTTGTTAATGAACATCAGTGTTACACTAGCGAAGGGTGACCGTGTTCCTGTCGGTGAAGTCGAGCCTAGTCTGACAATTTGCCCTCTGAGAAGGTGGGTAAAGATTACAGATTTTCCAGCCCATCATCTTATGGTAAAGTTAAAGATGCCTCGTCCATCTTGTGCATGGCTTTAGCCGAACCCTCGAAGGCCTCTTGCAGCCAGATGTTCTGCCAAGGAAGGCCAGGACTTCCGGCCGCAGAGAATCCTTTGGTGAGTTGCTATTGCTGACAATGGAGGAGACGGCTGTTCCCGAGGGGGACTATTTACCCACTCCTTTTCAGTTGCAGCATGTAGACCTCTGCTGTTCTGCACATATGGATTGGCAATTCATTGGAACCATCACTTCCACCCTTTAGAGGCAAGGATTTCAAGATGAAGGAGATTGCATAGTTCAGCTGCTGACATCACTTATTCTCTGCTCTCACTTGTGTCCTGAACTTAAGCAGAAACATTTTCCCACCACTGTTCAGGGCTCTGAAAGATGCTCAATTTTCTCAACTCATTTTCTCTTAAACATTACAAGCTTCACACTTCAGAAAGTTTGCAAAGCTTGGGAAAGCAACAATGGTTAGAGGACTGTTCTTTGACACGATCTGCAAACCAAAGGTACTATAAGGGGCTTCTTTGTGTCGAAGAGCCTCCCTCAGCTGTTGGTCATGGCTGGTACAACTGGCATCTCAGTGGCTGTTCAAGATTGCTAATGGTGCACCGGTGGCACTAGATAATCATGGACCCAGATCTTGCAACAGGCCAGTCAAATGTTTTACTGTTCCATGGATCTGGGGTCCCAGTAGGCCAGGTGGAAGCTTTTGGGGGAACATGATATGATGAAAAGTGAGACACACCAGAGGTTCTATGACGGGTGGGTCCCAACCGGTTTGGGGCTCATTTTGGGATAATAGAAGGAAGAAGACTTTGAATGCTCCTTGGTCAGTCAGAGACTATCTTTGCCAAATGATGCCCTAGAACTATTGCCAGAATGGACAACAATATAGAGACCAATAGGTAAAAATGTATCAACAATAAGTCACATGGTGATGTATCTGCAACAAGAGGACCTTAACTGATTGGTTCACTTGGGAATTACTGGGAGGTTTATAACAGACAATCCTAAAGCTGAGGGGTACAATTAAAGTAGATCAGATTATAATATGCTAATGAAGGTGTAGGTCTAAATAGTGAATGAGAAGTGTGGCGGGGAGGGCATTGAAAAAAGTCTTCTACATAAGAGGGCCCCCCCACACTGGTGGGGGTTGAAATGAATAGCAGAATGAAAACAGACACTGGATAGGCTTGAAGGAATAATAGAGATGCAATAGTAAAGACAGAGTTGGAGATTAAATAGGATTAACCCTGTTTACGCATGCAGGCAGGCCGTGAGCCATCTAGATAGACCCATCGGTCCATACTTGTCACCTTGCATCTTTATTATTCTAATAATAATTTGTTCCGCAAAAGGCTCAGTAGCAGACCCTGAAGGCTGAGAGTGAAGATGAGAGAAATTCAGTGAATGGCAGAGAGCACCGTTCTACAGTGAAGTAGATGCAGCAAATGACAGAGCGATAAATATATGAAAAATAACAACCATTTTATAATAAAGAAGGAGAGTCTGTTCCAAAAATGTGCGTTATGAGAGCAATGTGATCCTCCCTCTGCTAGGTGACGGAGTGTAGCACGCCCCTCTTTTACATTTTTCTTCACTCAGCTAGAGTTCGAATTCACCTAATGGCATTCAGCAGACTTGGTCCTTCCTGAGATCTGGGGCATATTGTCACCCATAGAGGGGCAGAGAGGGGAAAGGGGTGTGGCCCTGATGGCACAACGGGGGCAGACCAACAACTAAAGTGTTTTGATTGGTCCACTGTAGAGGTGTGTGGGCAATGGCATGATAAGTAGATAATGGTTTTAGGTGGTTCCTATTATTCCCTACTGACACAGCGGACCCTACTATGGAGGTTTTTGCTTGTTAGGATTTATTAGGATAAGCTCTAGCAACATTTTATACAGTATTTTTTAACATTTTTTCTGGTATGCAGGTATTTTTAGCAATGCATTTATCTTTCAAATGTTGCACTTTAAAATGCGCTGTATTGTAATTTAGATACGTCTGCAAGTGAAATTTAGATACTAGATGATTTGTGGATGTTTCACTTCTTCAAGTGCTTTTATGGCCTTTTTAGGCCGAATAAAGAATTTATTGATTGATGGTTAAGCAGATATTGAGACAGGCTGTGATTGGAGGGTCCCCCATATATGTCAGAACCAGAAAGGGGGTGTTAAGAATGCAGGTGTGTGAAGGGAGCAGCAAATATCTTCAGTCCTTGGGTAAACAAAGACAGCCGGGCTCACTCGTGTCTATCCAGGGTGAATACTGAGGGCCGGAGAGCTTCCTTCTGCACTGAGCTGCAGAGGTAAGAAGAAATGGGGGTACTGCACCAGACCCCCGGTGCTGTTACACTGGTGCACCCTTGGCCCCGAAAGGATGTATATTAGTTCAGTAGTTACAAAGTAATGCGAGTAATGTGAAGGCTCTTATACCAGAAACAACTCTCGAAACATCAACCCATTAGTCTTAAAGCATATTTATTCCTGGATCTTCCTTGACATTGGTGTCATTAATTCCTGTTCTTTTGCTTAGCCAGATGTTTTATTCACAGCACTACAAACCAAAGGGTTCATAAAAAATAGCAACACGTGTTTCACAGAGTCAAGAGGTTCCCACTTGTTGAAGCTCATCTCATCACTATATTTAATTCTGAAACTATGACAGAGGGTGATTCATGCGGCTCCTGGTCCGGTCTCTCACACTATTGCTAAACTCTGTTTTCAAAATGCAAGAGTAGTGATCCAAATAGGCCCTGATACAGCATCCAGGTCACGTGAAAGCTGCCAGTAGATGGCCAATTTAATGTCCTTCCATTTAGAGTCTGAGCTACAGGTTGGCAGCTTAATGCAGATGCAGGTCAAGGGGTCTATGTTAGGGTCTGTCGTGGCAGTGTGAGTATCTTTTGGGGATATGAGGTTGGTATCTGCTATAGATGCACGGTCTAACCCTGGCCGAGCCAGGAACAGGCTCTTAGACAACCTGGATCTTCTGGAGAACACTTTGGACATCTGGCAGCCAGTGGCAGAACAATGCAAAGCCACCGCTATGAGTTACATTGACAACCAAGGACCAATGAGGTGATGGTGAATGAGATTTACACAGATGGAAACTGGACTAATTAGTAGGGGTGGGCGGAACTTATGGGGTTTCACTCTGCAGAATTCCTCTGAGTTACATGAAAACTCCATGTGATTCCTCAGAGTTCTGCGAGTGGGCAAAATCGACATGTTGCGCTGATGTTTTGTGTCAGGACTGGAGCTTGTTCCGTGCTGCAGAATTAGCACAAAAGGCACCATGTGGCGCGCCAAAGGGCTCTGCTTCTTTGCTGCTGCATAAGTAGATTTTCTACTCTAGCGGCAGCCGTGTCACAGCGGATTGAGGAAATCTCATTAGGGAAAGAAAAGTCTATCCCGCCAATTTACCACTGGTGAGCTGCATGCCAGAAAAAACCTCTGCCACCCGGCAGCTGGTGAAATTTTGACGGAACTTCGTGTTACAAGCATACCACAGAGGGGGCAGAACTCAGTGAACTCCGCCAGCAGAGAGGAATTTACTACCTACCCCTACTAATTAGCAGATCTAGTGAGAATTAGAGAAGGAGGTAGGGAAATGGCATCAATCAGAGGAGCCTTAACCATTTTAGCAACCTCTCTTTCAGCCTCATTCGCTTAGAAGCCCCTAGGACAATGTGTGGCCAGGCCGCAGGGGCCAGCATGTGGCATACTTGGCTACTCCCAGACTAAATACCCAAGGACTGCCTCCCTTTAGAAATCTCTCAGTGTAGCTCCCAGTATAACCACTGCAGGGTCCCCACATTCATAAAGGACATACTTTGTCTTTTGTTTGCCTTGGTTCAGAATCACCTCCTTATCCTGGGTGTGATGTGTTCCTCGGTTAACACTTGGCTACTAGTACAACATTTGTGCTCCTTAATATTACAAGAGCAAATGCTGGTTTTGCAGCCTATTTTAACCTATTAACATCATTCGGGCAAAATGAATAACCACACTAGAAAGGATGACTAGTGGGCAATTCTGGGTATCAACAAAGCTTTCTGTCTTCTCCTTCCGCTAAGGTGCACAGACAGCACTGCCTGGGGTCACAGCTCTCATTGGTGAAAAAATGACAACCCAAGGGAGCATCGTGTCTGTTCTAACATCCTTGTTGGTGGTCACTGAGTATGGGTAGTGCGGAAGAAATCCGGGGTCACTTATTGTGGTTCCAAGGGATGATGGCACTGGGCGGTGTCAGTCATGCCACAAACAATATTATTATATTTCAGACACAGTGACACCCTGTGTAATCTGTTCTTCAGGACTAAGCATGGGCGAATTTTGCGAATTTGCGATCCGCGAATTTGCGAATTTGCAATCTGCCTAATTCGCGAATTCGTGCGAATTTGCAAATTTTTTATTTTTGCGTGTTCGTGGGTGTTCGCAGGGAACTTTGCATATTCGCGGGGCGCTTTGCGTGTTCGCAGTTTTTTTTTTGCCTGGTTCATCACTGCCACCCTCTCGTTTTTTATGCCCTTCTGCCCTCTGTACCACTTGTTTTTGTGCCTTTATGCCCTCTGCCCCACTCTTGTTTGGGCCCTTTTGCCATCTGCCCCACTGGTTTCTGTGCCCTTCTGCCCTCTGCCTAACTCATGCCCTCTGTCCCACTTTGTGCCCTTCTGCCCTCAGCCATAAGTCAGCTTCAACAGGAAGCACTAATAGATCAAGTAAAGCAGGTTCTTGAGTTGAAGGTCAAATTAAATTACACAGTCATTAATCACCCCAAGTTTGGGGTGATTAATGATTGTGTAACTGAATTTGAGATTCAACTCTAGACCCTGCTTTACTTTATCTATTAGTGCTTCCTGTTGAAGCTGACTTTTGTAACTATTTTGGAGGCTCTGGCAGCTTGCCGGCGCCATTCTAAAATAGTTACAAAAAGTCAGCTTGAACTTTTGACCCAATCCGTTCCGCTCGCGGATTTTGCGGGAAATTCGCGAATCTCGCGGATTGCGAATTTACCGAAAATCCGCAAAATCCGCGAGCGGAACGGATTTTCCGCCCATGCTTATTCAGGACGCACTGCCCTGGGTGGTAAAGGAACTACTCCTGCAGACATGGTGCTCCCTGGCTGCTGTGGGCAATGGTGCTGGTCGAGGCCCCGATGTGTCAAACTGGGACACAAAAAGCATTTGGTAGTTTTTTTATGGATGTAGCAGGCTTTTCAAGAAGAAGTCAAAGCCATTCTACTAGAAAAGCCTGTGTCACAAGAGAACTCCTTTGGATATTGATATTTGCCCTGAATTATATTGCATCCTATAGTTTTGTACCCTCCTCTTTGACTTCAATGTACTACGTATCATGAGAGGATTCATTGGAGACAGATGTTTTGCCCTGTATTGCGTTCCTATTGTCGTTTAACCCTCAACAGCGATCTCTTTGTACCGTGCTCTGATACCCAGGGGGTATTGTTTGTGCTTTATAAAACACTATGATAAAAATAAATTAAATAAATATTCCATGGTTTGAGTGTCTGGATTACAGCGTCATATTTATCTGGTATATGTGTGAGGGTGACCTGCGCTGCTGCTGTTCATGCAGTCCCTGTTGTGTGTGTGAGGGGGTTCTGCACCGTTGATTCGGCTGCTTGGCTTCCATTGCTGTTGCAGACTTTGCTTGCGCCCTGTCTGTGAGTGCAGCTTGCACTGCTGCTGCCTATGTGTTAGAACTGGGGGTCTCTAGTTGGCAGAGGTAGGTACCAATGTCCAAATAGGGACCCTTGCTTCTAGTCAGGACAAGGAGATAACCCTCTCAGATAACCCCTGCTCGCCCTCAAGGTAGCTTGGCCTGAGCAGTCTAGGCTAACCAGAGGCAATGCGTTAAGTATTTGTACCAACACTCACAGTAACACAGTGAAAACACCACAGACTGATTCCACAACAGTTTAGGGAAATAAAGATATTTATTCTAAACTACACAAGACCAAAACGGCAAAAATCCAACATACACAGTTCAAGGATATGGTTTCAAATGAGTTCTTCAGGTTGTAATCAAAGTTCTTTAAGTTGCGTTAAAATAATCCACAGATGCGTGAAAAGTTCACAGATGCGTCACGTTTACTCACAGTACCTTTTAGATGCAACAAAGTTCCACAAGCAGGAAGCTGGTGCGGTGGAAACAAGCGATGCGTCGCTCCTGAGACCCTGGGGAGGCGATGCGACAGCCCCGCTGCAGCAGCGGGCGTGTGGCGACGAATCCGATCTGTATGGGGAGGAAGGCAGCTTGCGTAGATTCCGGTGCGTAGGTTCCGTGGGAAGTCTGTTCTCGCAAAGGCACGATGCGATGATCTCGTAGGGGCTGCGACGATCTCCGGGGCGACGATGCGCGGTCCAGCGGTGATCCTCTCCCTCGCAGCTCCTCGATGTGATGGCTCTGCGACGATGTTCGCAGCGACGTGATGCGGTCCGCAAGCAAGCGGTGCGGCAATCTCACCCAGTGACGACAGGCTCTGCGACGACACTCGCAGCGATGTTCGATTCTCCCGCACCGGTCTGGTGCGTTCCGCAAACGAAGGGTGCGACGGCTCCGGCAGCGATGTCAGACGCTGCGCCGATCTCTACCTTCGTAGCGGCGGGAAACTTCTCGCACTGTCGGGGATGCGCTCCGCAAGCGAGCGATGCGACACTTTTCAGCTTCACAAGTTTCTCAGCTTAGTCTCAAGCTTCCCAGCTCAGGTTCAACTTCCAGAGGCCCCACAACTGGATCAAGCACTCTAGGAAGGACAGAACTCTCTCAGCAGAGTTCAGGGAGACTGGGGGTGAAGTCCTTTTGTTCCTGGGACTTCAAAACAGGGAGCCAGCTCTTCTCAGGCCCTTGGAGATTCCTTACAAGACAGGGGACACAGCTCACAGCAAAGTCCTTCCCCTCTCCTTGGCAGCAAAGCAACAGCAGGTCAGTCCAGCAGAGCAACAGCAGGACAGTCTTCCTTCTTCAGAGTCAGCTTTCTCCTTGGCAGAGGTTCCTTCTTGATTCCAGGATGATCTAATTTTCTGTTGTCAGGGGTCCTGTACTTATACCCCTAAAGTCTTTGTTCTCTCAGTGCATGTGGGCCCTGAGCCCGGTCTGAACCAGTTCTGGGTGGATCCTGAGCACTTTGTTTTGCTGGCTGCATCTTTCCTTTCAGAGTGAGGGGCAGAGTCCTCAGCCGCCCAGCAGGAGGTGGAGCCAGCATTGTGGCAGGCAGGCACAGCCCTATTCAGCCCAGGTGCTAACTCCTCCCACCACTCAGGTTGCAATTGCTTCATTCAGCCTAGTGCTGACTCATCCAGCCTCTGGGGGGATTCCCCAGCCCCTGTCACTCACAAACCAGACAGTCAATACACAAACAGGCCCAGGCACACAGAAGGGTCAGACAAGAGAACAGCAACTTTCTAAAAGTGCTGTTCTCAAACACAGGATTTAAAAACCACCTTTCCTAAAAGATGTATTATTAAATTCTGAGTTCAGGGATACTAGATACTTATGTCCTATCTTGTTCCTATGGGAAGAAATGCTGTTAACCACTGTAGCCAGCATCCCCCATGTTAACCTATGGAGCAAGATAGCCTTACAATAGTGAAAAACGAAAATGGCTGTAATTCACTACCAGAGCATGGTACCTGCACTAGTACATGCTCTACCTTTCACATACACTGCACCCTGCCCAGGGGGGTACCTCGGGCCTTCCATAGGGGTGACTGATGTGCACGAAAAGGGAAGGGTTAGGCCTGGTCAGTGGGGACACTGACCAGGAGGACATGGCAGTTCTAAACTGCCCATAGGCGCTGCAGTGGCAGGCCTGAGACACCATTTTAGAGCTACTCCTGTGGGTGGCACAATCAGTGCTGCAGGCCCACTAGTAGCATTTGTCATCACCAGCCCTGGCACACCCAGTGCACTTTACTAGGGACTTCATGGTAATACAAATATGCCAAACATGTATATCCAATCAGAGTAACAATTTACATAGGGAGCACTTACACTCTGGCACTGGTCAGCAGTGGCAGAGTGTCCAAAGCATCTAAACCAGCAAAAACGAAATCCAGCACAGCATCAAAAATACAGGAGGCAGAGGCAAAAAGATGGGGGTAATCACGCCAAAGATGCCAGGTCTAACACGTGTCCCCTCCAGCTGAAAGTGGGGAGAACTACCCACCCTCTTGGGAGTTCTCTTCACTAAGGCGGAAAAACCTGGACAGACCATCAGCGTTGGCGTGTTCTGTACCAGGGCGGTGTTCCACCGTAAAGTCCATTCCCTGTAGGGAGATGGACCACCTCAACAGTTTTGGATTTTCACCCCTCATGTGCATTAACCACCTGAGGGGCCTGTGGTCGGTCTGAACACGAAAGTGAGTCCCAAATAGGTAGGGCCTCAACTTTTTCAGAGCCCAGACCACAGCAAAAGCCTCCCTTTCAATCGCACTCCACTTCTGTTCCCTGGGGAGTAGCCTCCGACTAATGAAAGCTACTGGCTGGTCTCCATTCTCCTCAGTGGCTTGTGAGAGTACTGCTCCCACACCATGCTCTGAAGCGTCCGTCTGAACTATGAACTCACTGGAAAAGTCAGGTGCCTTGAGCACCGGTGCTGTGCACATGGCAGTCTTCAGGGCCTCAAAAGCAGTTTGGCAGGCGTCAGTCCAGTCAACTCTTTTGGGCAACTTCTTGGAAGTGAGTTCTGTCAAGGGGGCGACAATGGTGCCATATCCCTTGACAAACCGTCTGTAATACCCGGTGAGTCCTAAAAAGGCTCTCACCTCTGTCTGGGTTTTGGGGGGTTCCCAAGCCAGAATGGTATCAATCTTTGCCTGTAGGGGCGCCACCTGGCCGCTCCCCACCTGGTGTCCCAAATACACCACAGATCCCTGCCCTATCTGGCACTTACTGGCCTTGATAGTGAGGCCTGCCTTTTGCAGAGCCTTCAACACTTCGCAGAGGTGTTGCAAGTGTTCCTCCCACGTGGAGCTGAACACAGCAATGTCATCCAGGTATGCGGCGCTGAATTCCTCCAGCCCGGACAGTACCTGGTTAACCAGTCTCTGGAACGTGGCAGGGGCATTCTTCAACCCAAAGGGCATGACACGGAACTGGAAGTGCCCCTCTGGCGTTGAAAATGCCGACCTCTCTTTGGCCCCATCAGTTAAGGCAATCTGCCAGTACCCCGAAGTCAAATCGACCGTACTGAGGTACTTGGCAGCTCCCAACCGATCCACGAGCTCATCAGCTCTGGGGATAGGGTGTGCGTCAGTCTTCGTGACCGCATTGAGCCCACGGTAGTCCACGCAAAACCGGAGTTCTGGCGGGCCACCGGGGGTAGCAGCTTTCTTGGGGACCAAGACCACTGGGCTAGCCCAGGGGCTGCTGGAGGGCTCAATCACCCCTAGCGCCAACATCTTGGAAACCTCTTCCTTGATGCTGGCCCTGACCTTGTCGGCTACCCTGTAAAACTTTTGTTTTACTGGCAGACTGTCTCCAGTGTCCACATCATGGACGCACCAGGTGGTGACTCCTGGGGTCAGGGAGAACAGAGAGGAGAACTGACCCAACACTTGGCGACAGTCATTCTGCTGTTCTGGGGTCAGGGTGGGCGAGAGGACCACACCATCCACTGACCCATCGTGCTCCTTAACTGACAGGAGGTCAGGGAGAGGATCGCTATCCTCTTCCATCCCTGCATCTGTAGCCATGAGCATGGTTACTTCAGACCTCTCAAAGTGTGGTTTGAGGCGGTTCACGTGCAAAACTCTCAGGGGCTGCCTGGGAGTCTTCAGGTTAACCAGGTAGGTTACCTCACTCTTCCTTTCTACCACCTCGTATGGCCCAGACCACTTGTCTTGGAGCGCGCAAGGCTCCACTGGCGCCATCACCCACACTTTCTGCCCAGGTTGAAATTCGACCAGAGTGGTATTCTGGTCGTACCATCTTTTCATTTCTTCCTGGCTTGCTTCCAGGTTCGCCTGAGCGAGTTTCCTGAAGCGTTGTGTCTGGTTGCGGATGGCCAGCACATAGCTGAACACATCCTGGGGGGTTTTCCCACGGGACTTTTCCCAACCCTCCTTCACCAGTGAGAGAGGTCCTCTGACAGGGTGGCCATACAGGAGCTCAAAGGGACTGAACCCTAAGGACTTCTGAGGCACCTCCCTGTAGGCAAACAACAGGCATGGTAACAAGACGTCCCACTTCCGTCTCATGGGCTCCGCTAGACCCATAATCATACCTTTCAGGGTCCGGTTGAACCTTTCAACCAACCCGTTTCCTTGAGGGTGGTAAGGAGTGGTGAACTTATAAGTTACCCCACACTCCTCCCACAGAGACTTCATGTACCTAGAGATGAAGTTGGTACCCCGGTCGGAGACCACCTCTCTGGGGAACCCCACACGGGAAAAGATCCCCATCAATGCACGGCCCACCACGGGTGCTGTGATTGTCCTGAGAGGGACTGCTTCCGGGTACCGGGTGGCATGGTCCACCAAGACCAGGATGAACCTGTTGCCTAAGGCTGTCTTGGGGTCCAGGGGCCCTACGATATCTATGCCCACCCGCTCGAAAGGGGTGCTCACCACTGGGAAGGGTTGAAGGGGGGCCTTCAACTTCATTCCAGTCTTGCCACTAGCTTGACAGGTTTGGCAAGATCTGCAAAAGGAACCGACGTGCTTCCTCTGTGAAAAATAAATACAAACTTGGTGAACATTATCGGCGCCATCTTGCCCCTTTCCAGGCCCATTCGTGCGCGTAAGCGGCAGCCATTTTGAGCACCATGGCCTCCCTGCCCCTCACTAATAGCCAGCGCGTCTCTCTCTCTCTTAACCTCGCAAGCATTCCCCCGCACGCTGACAACCCCCCCGCTCTCTCATGCCTTGGGTCATAAACCCCTCTCCAGCGCAGCTTCACCACGGAACCCCATCCTGTTCCCAGCGCGACACCTCCCTTCATTCCTTTCATGGCCTCAAACCCTTTTGATGCAAACCCCCTTTTCCTGTGTCCCCGTTTGTCTTCCTCGTTCCCAGGCTGCCACCTGACCCTGCGGATACTGTTTATTACCCCGTACAGTAGGAAGCTTCCCCTCCCCATCAAAAGACCCCCGAACCGATCAAAGCCCCCACCCCATGAGATCCGATCAACCCCACGCATTCCGTGAATCGGCGGAATGCCCTGCTGTGCGACCACCATCACCTGTTGTGACCGGGGTGGGGAATCCAACTGTAAATGTATGTGGGAACGGGTCTGGAGGGGAGATTCCGAGGATGTTCTTTCAAGTATTAAAATATTACGAGAATGTGTTATGTGCAATAAAGGTCGTAAACTCTAGTATAAGAGGCCCGGCCTCAGAGATGTGGTTAGAGCACCTCGTGACGATACTTGCTGTCTGAATTGATGTGTTCTCCTCCGGAGAGAATAAAATCCTCGTTTCCCGCCTTCCAGTCTCCAGCGCCTGCTTCTTCATTGATTAATATTGGTGGGTCATAGAGGCGATACCGCCGGGCAACATAAAAGGGTCTTTGGTTACCGGTTGTCTTTGGAACCCTTTTTTAACAATTGGCGTCCCAAACGTGGGGCCCATCAGCGACTCGTGGATCCAGTGGGAGAGGTCCTGACGACAGAGTGAACGACTGCAACGATCGGAAGGTACCCTGTCCGATAGACCCTTGTCTGACAGCCGATCATCCGAACTTCACTGGTTCCGAACAGACCTCTCTCGAGTGATCTGCGGTCCTGACTGGGAACCATCAGGAGTGCCACGAGAAGTACGAAGAGAAGAGGACGATCGGGCGCTGGATTCGGAAGACGAGAAACTGTCCATGCGGTCCGGGTAAGGTCGTGTAAACACGACGAAATTGCGATAGTGATAGATAATTGGAAGTAATTGATAATTGTTGTGAAAATACTAGTATTACTCTTTGTTAATTTATTGGAGATTCGCTGTCTGCAAACGGAGAAACAACAGGCTCTCCCTTTATAAACAGCGAAGGATAGGTACGCACCCGTCGGACCTATTTTCCCCCTCCCCATTGAACAATTGCCCCCCCCCCCCATTGATTAATTGTTATAGATCGTTTTCTGGAGATTCTCTGTCTACAAACAGGGAAGATTAGGTCCCCTCTTTGCAGATAGTGAAAGGGTAGGTGACGCGAACCTTCGCGAGCCTACTTATTCTCCCCATTGACCATATTGATTTTTTATTTTTGACCTAACATTGATTAACTGTTATAGATTGTTTTCTGGAGATTCTCTGTCTGAAAACAGGGAAGATTAGGTCCCCTCTTTGCAGATAGTGAAAGGGTAGGTGACGCGAACCTTTGCGAGCCTACTTATTCTCCCCATTGACCATATTGATTTTTTATTTTTGACCTAACGTTGATCGATTGCTCAGAATTGGTTCATGAGGTATTCACTACGTGCAAACAACGTAGAATAGAAATATTCTGTCTAGTCTTTGCGCGCAGTGATAAGATAGGTAGTGCTGACTATTATCCCATTGTGATCCGTCATGCCTGTCTTCTCACCACTGGTCAGTAGCCTGTTTTACCCGGACCGCTTATTAGAGATGAACCATCCGGCTCCGCTGGAAGGCACCCCTAATAAGGACATGTTCATGAAGCATGGATTAATTGCTATAGCCTATAGTGAGCTGTGGCATAAATATACGAAAAAGGATCGAGAAAGACAGTGGCCACTGAGAGGATCCTTTGATCTCGACAAAATAGAAACAGTAGAAATAGCCCTTCGTAGGAATGAAACAACACCTATTATGCTCGATAGTCTCGGTATGTGGCGCAAAGAAGCCACGCAACGAAGGGAAAGCGACGAATTTAGAAAAGGTGAAGGGACACGACGGACAAACCTCCAAACGTCTAGTAGGCAAAGGGAAGGGCCAGCGATGGCACAGCCCCGAGGAGTAGACATGAAAAGCGAATGGTGTAAGGGGATGTGCCGACAAGCCAACCCCGGAACACAACGACCTGAAGGTAATCCCCCGACATTACGCACAGGACGGACAGATTTAAAACAAAACCAATGTGCTTTCTGTAAATGTCTTGGACACTGGAAAGCCCAATGCCCGACTCTGCAAAGCATAGGTAAGAATGAAGGGGTGACAGAAAGGACGGACCGACAGAAAGGAAAAAGACGTGAGATAAAAACCAATCAGACTAGTGCAGACAGAACAGACAGGACCACCCCGTTCGATTATGCTCGGTGGCACAGATTTCGTCAGACAAATTTTAACGACATGTTGGAGTTCTGGGACTGATTGCTCTCTGTTGCTCCCCCACTCTGAAAAACAAACACAACTGCAGGTCAGTGTAAACAACCCCCCCGTTAGAGAAAAGATTCAAGAAAGCCAAGCGTCTATTATATAACTTAGGATTTAATTACGGTAAAACACACAACCAACAGTAAATAGAATAACTAGTAGAACTCTCTAAAAAGCAAACTTGACTAATAGGAAAAATACAAAACATGTTATGCTCACTCCGGAAGTCCTCGAAACGTAATGGCCCTTTCGATGGTCCCGCCCATCCGAAACACATAGCACGTGTGGGGCGGGGCCTGCCAGCAACCATGGGCCAAAAAGAGATCGCTGGCGAGAAGGTACTGGAGACTCCACCAAGCAGGCAATGAAATGGTCTTCCCATACTGCCCTTCCAGGGATGGCGTCCCCCGGGCCGCGAGTAGGGAGGGGGCGGATGAAAATGACCCCCTCCCTCATATCTCCTGGTCCGGCCATCACGAATTCCTCCATCGAACGGATGCAGGGTGGGCAGGGAGGAAGAGGCGACGCGGACGAGCCTCTTCCACCTCCACAGGTAGGAGGCTTCCCTGCCCTGGCCCGACGCCGATGTCCTCCAGCCGGGCGACGGCCATATACCTACGCTGCACAGGAAATATAATGTCCGGCTGGTATATTTCCGTAGTACAGGACATACAAGACCCGGCTGGTATACTTGCGTAGTACAGGACATACAATGTCCGACGGGCATATTTACGGAGTACCGGATGTACAGTGGTCCCCCAAGAGTCGGAATCAGGGGTGTAGGGTGGTCATCATGTGCGCCCCTGATTCCAAGAGACGGCGTAGGATGCACCGGGAGAGGAAGACGGCACGGTGAGCCTCCCTCACCTCCCCAGATGAAGGCTCCACTGCTGCACCCTGGCGCCCCGAACCAAAATGTCCTGCTCCAACCGCATGATGCTCTGTTTTTCGCCATCACAAGAAGTTTTCGTCCACTCCTGATGGATACGGCAAAGGTGACTGCCACAGGGTCTCAAAATGGCGTCTGGGCCCTCGAAAGGCGGGTCTAGGCCGCTGGAGTAACTTTGTCCGAAATTGCAACTCAGGCACTTGTCCACCTGGGCGCAAGCCCCCACCATCGACGAACATCCCCTCGACTTTGAAGATTCTACCAAAGTCCCAAGAGCCCTCGGCCCCTTCAGGCTTCCGGTGAGGAACAGCTGCATTGATCTCAAATGAAATAACCACGGCACAGCAACAAGATGGCGGTGCTCTCGTGTCTGCATCAGCTTCCGTCTGAACCACCCAGGAACATTATGGGCTAACGAACTCGAGCAAGTTCCGGCTGAACATCAACATGACCCGGTAAGAGAGACTTTACCCCCTCCCTCTCTTGATTGACGGTCCACACCACCAGCCCCTTTGTTAGCACAGTTTTCTTTTGGACTACCGAAAGGGACTCTGGTCCAACCGCCAATTGTCGGGGATATTTTGCCCCTGATGCTACTTCCGGACTAAACCGACCTCGCCCAAAATGGCGCTGGTACCAATGGAAACTAATGAATGCCTCGTGGTGTTCCTTAACTAATGAAACTTGATGTACTAAGATATACATATATATATATACGAACCATTGCGCACTCGATGTTAAAGGGAGGAGGGTTCACTTGGCGAACATTTAAGAAGGGTTCCATAAAATGTTGATTTCAATGAACAATTTATTTTCGATATTTGTTGTAACTGATACATAACGTCGCTTATGATGCACACCCGCGGTTTACATCTAGGAAATGTGATTACGATGAGCTTGACTGTGTTTCCATCTATGAACTGAAATGCCCCTGATTCCTTCGTCACGCAATGAAATGTTTTTGGTTACTTACAAATAATTAATTAGACCTTTTTACATGTTCTTGTACTACAAAATAACCCCCTACTGTATGTGCTTCCATCGACGACATGTCAGGCCAAAATATGAATTGCGCTCTCACCTTTTACGTACTGAATAACTCTACAAATAAAAGTCTTAGAAGCTATGGATAGGCTCCGCGTACTTTTGTAAATACGGGTATCGGTGGGAGGGTTTTTCTGTGCGCAACTGTTCTGCTCTCTTTTTAAGGTTATCCGAGAAATGGTTGTTCGGCCCTGGGTTGATGGTCAAAACGAAGGTATGATACGCTGCTTATGAAGAAGGACCTCGACTTCAGAGAATGGGTAAAGTAAAATGGTGTGATTGATAAATTGCTATAAGGATATGGTGGTCGAAGGTACTAAGGTACAGGGTTGAACAAAGAACTGGTATGCCTTAAGAACATCACAGCTTTGGGAATGATTTTGGGACCCCGATGACCGGATACATCTACGAAACCGGGTACCTCGCGCTAGGCACCTCTGATTCCTCTTTTTAGCGTTTTTCACTACACACGATCCTTAACGCCATCCTCGAACCTCCCCATGAACCACCTATCACATTGCCTGCCCCCATGACTTTAAGAAACCAGAACCCTAAGGGATTATATCCCGAAGAGACAAGTACGATTATGTGGTAAGTAAAGGATTTTCGTGCCCTTACATTTGATGTGTTCGAATGTTGTCCCCCTACCTCCCCTTTTTCTCCCCCTTTTTCCCTCTGCAGGTTACATTAGAATCCCGATTAGAGTATCATAAGGGATCTGGAACCACGTCACGCCCGATGCATGAAGACGGACTAGCGCTACAAAATGGCACAACAAGGACGCTCTCACGACCTTTTTACCAAATCTAACGCTTTTCTGTCCCAAAACCGCATGCTTCCCACCTCCTAACACAGACCCGAAACGTCTAACGTTGGGTAACGCACTGAATAGCCCAAACAATACACGGTCATTCTCTATGTCACACGTGTACTGTTCGGCCTATTGTCTCTCTCTCTCTCTCTCTCTCTCTCTCTCTCTCTCTCTCTTTCTCTCACTCACTCTTCCACCCCTCCACACTTTCCCTCTTCCTAGCAACTGGCACCTAATTGGCGAACCTGGTGCACCTCCTGATTGGCCCCAAATACCACAAGTATTTGTGCAAATCTGTCCTAAATAAAATTGTATTGGTACCACGTTACTACCTCTCCTTTTCTACTAAAATATGGATGAAATTTAAATTGGCCGATAGGAAAGGGACAGGTAAGACGACTAAGGTTCCCTAAATTTGACCCACTCTCAGGGAACTCTTTGTCAGTGGCTCCTATGATAAAAATGTGTCTGTGGTGATGCGACCATCCCCATTGAAAATTGTCTCCGTACCCCAAGCTGTAAGAAATGATCGAGACACCCCCATCTACCCAAAATGCCCCCAGTTTGGTATCCATCAGATCCCTCCTTCCCCGAGGATAAGTTTAATAATTATTGCAAACCACCCCTCCCGAGTTTTTGTAGTAACCAGGTTGCGAGGATTTATATAGAAAGTTAGAAGGATGTGTGCAAAGTTGAAAATTAGATTGAAAAACGAAAGAACTTGTTGCAGTAGGCATGGTTGAAAATAAGATGTTTTTATGTAATGCAGACTCGTTTAGCCTATGTTCATCCCTCAGAAGGATGCTTATCAGACTATGGTGAATAGCACGTTGCACTTTTTGTAAAATACAAGGCCCTGAAGACTAGCCTAGCCTTGCAAGACTCGTACTAGGGAAATGGGTCTCTGCCAGAAGAACTGACATCTACTATAATAGACATATGACAAATGAACGTAATAATCATCAAAGCGTCAAAGAATTAGCCAACAAAAGGAAGTTGCAAGGAATCCAGCAAACCCATCATCAATTGTTTATACGTAAGCCGCAAAAATCTCAAATGTAGCGAGTGCTTACGCTAGTCGCTTGGTGTTGGGAAAGAAAATAGATTCATGTAATTACCTTTTTCTGCAAAATCTCTAAAGACTGTCTTTTCAACACTCATTTAAGGATATCACTGTCGGAGGAGAAAGAGACCGGATGTGGGAGCACGCGGCCTGACTGCGGATTGTGGAACGTCAGCAACGGAGGCCAAGGCGAGACCACGGCAGTAAGGAGTCGCAGGACGGGGCACTGTTTCAAACAAAGCTAAGGAAAGGGCTGACCTGAAGCCCCTGCTCTATGATCAACGTGTGCCAAAAAGCCCCCGCTCTCTGAACATGGTCTCGGACTCGCCTGACGCAAAACTCTCCGCCCCCCCCCCCTGATCTGTTCCCGACTTGGCCTTGCTCCATCCCCTCTTCCTCCGACCTACCATAAGGACTGTTCACACCCGCACCTTTCCACCCGAACTCCCAAGTTCCTCCAAATCCTACTGAGCTACCCAGAGAAGAGTACTCCCTACGTCAGAAGGGAGGGAGCTCCGACTAAGTAGACCACGAACTGTGTTAAATCCCAGAACGGTGACCTAGAACTCCACCAAGGGTCGCCCCCGAAGAAAAGATAAACAAAGTCTGTGGTTCTGCCCGCTACCAAGCACCTTGGAGATGATGGAAGCAACAGGAAATGCCCACCACAGAGACTCAAGAAACGAACTGATCTCACAATTACCCCCAACGACTCGATCCACATGAACATTTCTGTTGATAGGTAATCCAGGTGTTCAACAGTGCCGACAGAAGACGACAAAAGGACAACGAAGAACTCTGATATTTTTACTGTATCTCCTTTCTCTCCCAATCACCATTGGACTGACTATGCACCCACCGTATACAAAAAGGACTTATTTATATGATAATTTACCAGTTCTTATTCTATGATCTGTACCCAACGCCCTCGCTACGTGATTCTAGTCTGATATTGCATTACGATGACTTTTTCCTGCAACCAACTTAACAATGAACCCGCCTACTGACTGATGAGATTTTTCAATATGATGTTTATAATGTGATGTTTACGTACAGTTCTTTCACCCAAGCCCCCTCTCCCTTACTTATGATCACTGCATATAGGGGTAGATAGGAAATAGGCCAGCAAGATGTCTTGGAAATGTTAAAGGGAGGACTGTGAAAAATAAATACAAACTTGGTGAACATTATCGGCGCCATCTTGCCCCTTTCCAGGCCCATTCGTGCGCGTAAGCGGCAGCCATTTTGAGCACCATGGCCTCCCTGCCCCTCACTAATAGCCAGCGCGTCTCTCTCTCTCTTAACCTCGCAAGCATTCCCCCGCACGCTGACAACCCCCCCGCTCTCTCATGCCTTGGGTCATAAACCCCTCTCCAGCGCAGCTTCACCACGGAACCCCATCCTGTTCCCAGCGCGACACCTCCCTTCATTCCTTTCATGGCCTCAAACCCTTTTGATGCAAACCCCCTTTTCCTGTGTCCCCGTTTGTCTTCCTCGTTCCCAGGCTGCCACCTGACCCTGCGGATACTGTTTATTACCCCGTACAGTAGGAAGCTTCCCCTCCCCATCAAAAGACCCCCGAACCGATCAAAGCCCCCACCCCATGAGATCCGATCAACCCCACGCATTCCGTGAATCGGCGGAATGCCCTGCTGTGCGACCACCATCACCTGTTGTGACCGGGGTGGGGAATCCAACTGTAAATGTATGTGGGAACGGGTCTGGAGGGGAGATTCCGAGGATGTTCTTTCAAGTATTAAAATATTACGAGAATGTGTTATGTGCAATAAAGGTCGTAAACTCTAGTATAAGAGGCCCGGCCTCAGAGATGTGGTTAGAGCACCTCGTGACGATACTTGCTGTCTGAATTGATGTGTTCTCCTCCGGAGAGAATAAAATCCTCGTTTCCCGCCTTCCAGTCTCCAGCGCCTGCTTCTTCATTGATTAATATTGGTGGGTCATAGAGGCGATACCGCCGGGCAACATAAAAGGGTCTTTGGTTACCGGTTGTCTTTGGAACCCTTTTTTAACACCTCATCTGGGGCCAGTGGAAGTGGGTGACAAGCCGGTTCAGGGTCTTGTCTTGCCCCAGATGTCCTGCGAGAGGCACGTCATGAGCCAGACCCATTAGGAAGTTTCTGAAGCGCTCGGGTACCACCAGCACACGGGCTGCACCGGGCTCAGCAAACTTAGGCTCGCTATAAAGTAGGTCACCTTCCCAGTAAACATAGTGATCTTTGACTGCTCCACCTGCTGCCTGATCTACAGCCTGTTGCCGCAGACCAATGAGGGAAGGGCATTCCTTCTGCTCCCTGCAGAACTCCTCCCTGGAGGGACCACCTTCTTGCTGCCAATGGGTCAGCTCAGGTAGGTCTCCCAGTTCGGCCACCTGTTCCCCTGTAGGTTCCAGGGCATCCCCCTCAGGTTCTGCTTCCTCCTGGACCGTGGGAACGGCTGGGGCTGGTTTCCCGCGCCCTCTGCCTCTTCCTCTCCTGGCAGGTCTCTGGGCCACTGTTTCAGGCTCCAGTTCTGCTGATTCACCCTTACTGGCTGCCATAGCACGCGTGGTCACGCAGATCCACGCAGGCAGACCCAACATCTCCAAGTGAGTTCGGTGTTCTATGTCTTTCCATGGAGAACTCTCCAGGTCGTTGCCTAACAGACAGTCCACAGGCAAGGCATCACTGACAACTACCTCCAAAAGACCAGAGACTCCTCCCCATTCAAAGGAAACCTTCGCTATCTTGCAGAGGCGCACTGAGCTGTCAGCGGCCACTACAGGGCGGAGTACACCAGGGATGATTTGCTTGTCAGACACCCACTGACACCTCACGGATGTCACACTGGCTCCGGTGTCTCTCAGAGCCTCAACCTCCCTCCCATTGATGGTCACCTTCTGCCCATATTTCTTAGTGTTAGAGGGCAGTAAGGTTTCCTGGACCACCTCTTGGTCTCCTAGCGAGACAAGGGTCATAACTGCTAGCTCTCCCCAATCACTAGAAACCAAATCCCCACCCAAAGCTACACTAGCTAACGCTGGGGCGGGAGCACCAGTGGGTGCGGGCTTCTTCTTGGGACATTTCGGAGCAATATGGCCCACCTCGTTGCAGTGATAGCAGGTAGGGGGGCCCTGGTTATTTCTCTTGTCCCGCCTACCCTTAGAGGGCCATGGCTGTTTAGGCTTGGGGGGTTGGGAATCCTTTTCCTGGGAACTACTTTGGGGCCCTTGCGAGAACTCCTTTTGGTTACCCTTGTCCCCCCCACTCTTCTGCTGGGGACCCTGCCCACCTTTGGCTGTGGTACCCACAATTCCTTTGTGGACCCTGGTACTGGACCAGCGGTCCGCCTCCTTAGCAAGCTCAATGGGGTCTGTCAGCTTGCTGTCTAAAAGATGCTGGCGCAGCTCTGGAACACAAAGACTACTCAAGTGCTCCCAACTGATTAAATGCAACAACCCCTTCAAATCAGTTACTTTACTGCCCTTCATCCAACCTTCCAGTGCACGCGAGTACCCATTCACACACTCCATCCAAGTCTCAGACTCTTTCTTCTTGGAGTTTCTAAACTGCAGTCTGTACTGCTCTGGAGTAAGGCCATACCTGAGACATAAGGCCTCCTTCATATTGGGGTAGGTCATGGCACCTGTCAACTCTAAAGGCTCTAGAGCACTCCTCCCAGACGCCTCAAAATGTTTCCACAGGCCCGCCCCCCAATACTTGTCAGGCACATCATTCATCTTCAATGCAATTTCATACGAAGTGAACCAGGCATAAATATCCTCACTCCTATGGTAATTCTGTACCAGGTCTTTGGGAATATATACTTTACCCCCATGCACTGGCTGCGCGCTGCCACCATTAGAACTGGCATCCACCTCCTTGTTTTTCAGATCCAGCTCTTTTATTCTCAATTCATGAGCCAAAAGCAATTTCTTTTCCTCTAAGGCGCGGGCATCCTTGCTCTCCTCCGCCGCCTTCTCTACTTCCAATTGCCTCATTTTCATTTTCATGACCTCCAAGTCATATTCTCTTATTCTTTGATTTTCTTGTAACTCTTCTGGGGTGAGGCCCCTACTGGAGTGGTTGCTGCCAGCTCCTGAGCCTACTCTGCCCACTGGCAGATCTGTGCTTTGAAAAGCATTTTCTACATCCACATCATCTTCCTCTCGTGCCTCCCAATGGGCTCTCAAGATTCTCTGTAGCTCCTCCTTTCTGTAGGTGCTTTTTATGGGGCACTCAAACTCAAGGCAGAATTTCTTCAGTTGCTCAACTCTGTATGAACACAAATCTTCAATGCAAAACTCTAATTCTGCTTCTGCCCTCTCACTGGGTGCCTTCCCATTCTGAGACATGATGCTTTTCGAAGAGTTACTCAACAACAGAATTCAAAAACTCAAAAACCAGTAGTATGCGGTGGCGTAATGGTCTGCACTCACTAGTGATGTACACCAATTACTGTGGGTCAAGTACAAATACAAGTTCAAATCCCACCGCTGCCACCAATGTTAGAACTGGGGGTCTCTAGTTGGCAGAGGTAGGTACCAATGTCCAAATAGGGACCCTTGCTTCTAGTCAGGACAAGGAGATAACCCTCTCAGATAACCCCTGCTCGCCCTCAAGGTAGCTTGGCCTGAGCAGTCTAGGCTAACCAGAGGCAATGCGTTAAGTATTTGTACCAACACTCACAGTAACACAGTGAAAACACCACAGACTGATTCCACAACAGTTTAGGGAAATAAAGATATTTATTCTAAACTACACAAGACCAAAACGGCAAAAATCCAACATACACAGTTCAAGGATATGGTTTCAAATGAGTTCTTCAGGTTGTAATCAAAGTTCTTTAAGTTACGTTAAAATAATCCACAGATGCGTGAAAAGTTCACAGATGCGTCACGTTTACTCACAGTACCTTTTAGATGCAACAAAGTTCCACAAGCAGGAAGCTGGTGCGGTGGAAACAAGCGATGCATCGCTCCTGAGACCCTGGGGAGGCGATGCGACAGCCCCGCTGCAGCAGCGGGCGTGTGGCGACGAATCCGATCTGTATGGGGAGGAAGGCAGCTTGCGTAGATTCCGGTGCGTAGGTTCCGTGGGAAGTCTGTTCTCGCAAAGGCACGATGCGATGATCTCGTAGGGGCTGCGACGATCTCCGGGGCGACGATGCGCGGTCCAGCGGTGATCCTCTCCCTCGCAGCTCCTCGATGTGATGGCTCTGCGACGATGTTCGCAGCGACGTGATGCGGTCCGCAAGCAAGCGGTGCGGCAATCTCACCCAGTGACGACAGGCTCTGCGACGACACTCGCAGCGATGTTCGATTCTCCCGCACCGGTCTGGTGCGTTCCGCAAACGAAGGGTGCGACGGCTCCGGCAGCGATGTCAGACGCTGCGCCGATCTCTACCTTCGTAGCGGCGGGAAACTTCTCGCACTGTCGGGGATGCGCTCCGCAAGCGAGCGATGCGACACTTTTCAGCTTCACAAGTTTCTCAGCTTAGTCTCAAGCTTCCCAGCTCAGGTTCAACTTCCAGAGGCCCCACAACTGGATCAAGCACTCTAGGAAGGACAGAACTCTCTCAGCAGAGTTCAGGGAGACTGGGGGTGAAGTCCTTTTGTTCCTGGGACTTCAAAACAGGGAGCCAGCTCTTCTCAGGCCCTTGGAGATTCCTTACAAGACAGGGGACACAGCTCACAGCAAAGTCCTTCCCCTCTCCTTGGCAGCAAAGCAACAGCAGGTCAGTCCAGCAGAGCAACAGCAGGACAGTCTTCCTTCTTCAGAGTCAGCTTTCTCCTTGGCAGAGGTTCCTTCTTGATTCCAGGATGATCTAATTTTCTGTTGTCAGGGGTCCTGTACTTATACCCCTAAAGTCTTTGTTCTCTCAGTGCATGTGGGCCCTGAGCCCGGTCTGAACCAGTTCTGGGTGGATCCTGAGCACTTTGTTTTGCTGGCTGCATCTTTCCTTTCAGAGTGAGGGGCAGAGTCCTCAGCCGCCCAGCAGGAGGTGGAGCCAGCATTGTGGCAGGCAGGCACAGCCCTATTCAGCCCAGGTGCTAACTCCTCCCACCACTCAGGTTGCAATTGCTTCATTCAGCCTAGTGCTGACTCATCCAGCCTCTGGGGGGATTCCCCAGCCCCTGTCACTCACAAACCAGACAGTCAATACACAAACAGGCCCAGGCACACAGAAGGGTCAGACAAGAGAACAGCAACTTTCTAAAAGTGCTGTTCTCAAACACAGGATTTAAAAACCACATTTCCTAAAAGATGTATTATTAAATTCTGAGTTCAGGGATACTAGATACTTATGTCCTATCTTGTTCCTATGGGAAGAAATGCTGTTAACCACTGTAGCCAGCATCCCCCATGTTAACCTATGGAGCAAGATAGCCTTACAATAGTGAAAAACGAAAATGGCTGTAATTCACTACCAGAGCATGGTACCTGCACTAGTACATGCTCTACCTTTCACATACACTGCACCCTGCCCAGGGGGGTACCTCGGGCCTTCCATAGGGGTGACTGATGTGCACGAAAAGGGAAGGGTTAGGCCTGGTCAGTGGGGACACTGACCAGGAGGACATGGCAGTTCTAAACTGCCCATAGGCGCTGCAGTGGCAGGCCTGAGACACCATTTTAGAGCTACTCCTGTGGGTGGCACAATCAGTGCTGCAGGCCCACTAGTAGCATTTGTCATCACCAGCCCTGGCACACCCAGTGCACTTTACTAGGGACTTCATGGTAATACAAATATGCCAAACATGTATATCCAATCAGAGTAACAATTTACATAGGGAGCACTTACACTCTGGCACTGGTCAGCAGTGGCAGAGTGTCCAAAGCATCTAAACCAGCAAAAACGAAATCCAGCACAGCATCAAAAATACAGGAGGCAGAGGCAAAAAGATGGGGGTAATCACGCCAAAGATGCCAGGTCTAACACTATGCAATATATATTATGTGTGTTGGTGAAGTCTGCACTACTGCTTCTTGTCCTTTAACAGTTGTGTCTGAAAGGGCAGCCCGCACAGCTGCACAGTGCGCTGTGGGTATTTGCTGTGTGTTAGTGCAGCTCACTTTGCTGCCTTCCACGCACAGCCATTTCTCTGCCTGGGATTCTTGGTTTGTTGCTATTCAGACATCCAGTTTTGCTTCCAGTGCATTATGAAGCTTGTACAGTAACCTTGCACTGCTCCTGTTTTTGTACACCTTGTTTGTCGGGTGTTTGCTTCTGTTTGACTACTTCCTGCACATATATATGAATGAAGCTTGGATTTCTTCTTACATGCTGCACCAGGTTTCTTTATTATGGGGTAGGTTTCCTCTCTGCCTGTGAGTGAAACTTGCACTGCTGCAGCTCCTGACGTGCCTGTTCTGTGTGAGTAAGATAACGGTGTTTTCTTGTTGCCTGTAACGCGGCTGTTCTGTCTCAAGACACTGCTCGGGCGTAGGCTGCCTTGCCGTTTGCAGTGTGGTATCTTGTGCTGTGTATCTCGCTGCAGCTTAAAGACATCTTTTCATCACACACATTCCAACTTGTTTTTCGCAGTGCTTGTTTGGGCCGTGCCTACTTTGACATTACAGAGGCGCTCTTCTGTAAAAGCAAATAAGCCACGCTTCATGCCCACTAGCAATTACTTCATTATACAGCACGTGCAAGAGGATGCGCAGCTCGGCCCTTCCGATGCGACGGCGCGACACCACCACCAGGTGGCGCCAGATTACAACGAGGACTCTTACAATTGGCAGTGTTCACAGAAGAGGGGGCGGTGGGAACGCCCGCTGTGATTTTCTGTAGGCTCCAAATGATAACATTTTCACCCCAGGATGGCCTGAAACCCGTGATTTGGGTGTACGAGATCACTCACAAGCCTTCCCCGCTAATTGCAGTGCCGTTCACGCAGCTGGCGAGGCAGACGGATGCACACAGAGCCTGATAGGCACAGCCTGCGCCGCACAGGTCCGAGGACACTGTTCCTGTTACTACAGGTTTCTGTCCTTACCGTACAGAACTAAGGACTTCGGACCAGTGGATGCTAGTTGACATGTTTGGCTGTAACTGATTAGCAGGTTCTTCATTTCACTTACCATGCTTGTGTTTGCATTTTTTAGATATGCTTGGCTTTCCAATTTCCTGACAAGGGCAATCAGAATATGCGTTATTGGAAATGCAGCAAAAAAAGACATAGGATTAGAAACAAAATGGACTCAGTGAAGGTACATGTCTTCGTAATCCTATGGATCTATTGGATGTTGCACAAGGGCGCATGCGCCGCTGGACGTCTGTGCTATTCCATTGCATATGAAACTATGGAGCGGGGCTAGGCTTGGAATCGGCGTTTCAAGCTCAGTGGTGGAAGAGGCCATCTTGTTCATGCGACCGGGGTTCTAACAGTCTGCGGGCGGGTCACACAGGCTTGCTGACTCAGCCCAAGCACGTGTGAAGCAGTGACATCACTCTAGGGTGCGGACTTTCTTGCTTCCCTCCGGACTTGGGGAAATGCCAGTGTAGACAGAAAGACGTGCACACAGATCAATTCACCCAACCCTTCAAACAGACAGCGAAGAAGAGGAAGCCAAACATTACCACATTAGACAGCACGGTACCAGGGAAAGAGCAGGGTGGTGGTAAGGCGACTGTCCATTCATACGGTGAGCAGCGAGTTAGGTTCATGGTACCTGCCCTTAGCTGCCTCATACTGGACTGCTCATTGAGTGTTCAGGGGCCCAGAACTACCTGCCACTCTCCTGCGGAGCAGGAGGAGGGGGAAGCACCACTGAACATACATGGAAAGAGCAAGAAATGCTGCATGTGTGTGCATGTGCATGGGTGCAGGTGTGTGTGCTTCTTCAAGCGACTGAGGGGAATATTTATGTAAATTCACGCAGCCCAGTGAATCATTTTGCTGTGTTGCAGGATAGGAAAAGGGCAGGCATGCGCTGTAATTAACATTATATGGCACCTACAAGCCTTTCCCCAGCGCCAGCGTACAATGTGCTACCCGGCACCTATGCAGGCACAGGGTGCTGAATTTTAAGCAGCATTGATTTTGTGCAGGGAGGGAGACCTTCCTGAACAAAAACAATACCGAGAGGCATTTTCAGCTTGCAGAACACATAGAAAGAGAAAAAAAACAAGGAGAAATAAAGATATTTCTCCTGGTTGGAGGCGTAGCAGTTTGACGCATTCCAAGTTCTACAGTAATGGTAAGTCTGGGAATGCGCCAACATCCACGGGTGGGTGCACGGAACACTCGTGCTCCACTTATGGAACACCTCCCTGGGGCAGAGTCACGCAACACAGCGATTTATGCTGCGCTGCATTACTCCAGATTTATCAAGCCACGCAAGGCCACTCAAGGTGGCTTGACAAATCAAACTTAAGAGTTGCATTGCATTGGCGCCCCGTTGCATGGCACAAGGGCGATGCAACTCTTTCATAAATATGCCAGAGTGCGGTTTTTTTATGGCAGAACCTGAGCCTATGATGGACAACCTTATGATGTGGGCACATGAGGACAATGGCAGGCACAAGGTAGCCTCTTTGCATAAATGTAATGAGTACCTTGTGTTACAATGGCAAATCTTGGCACCTTGTGAGAATACCAGGCGAGAGTGGATAGTGGTATGTGCTGAAAATACATGTGCAAATACATGGCATATTAAGTGCGCATGTGTCTGAGAATGAGGTTGATAATACTACTTGACATGGCATTATTGTGAATAAAGCTTGGGGCACGATTTTGCTTTACTGAGGCAATGCACACATTGACAAAGCAACGAGGAAGCTCAAACAACAATGCATGTGGCATTGGAAATGTTGGAAACTGGCATGTTGCAGTGCAGGTTTGAAGTAGTTTCTACCAGATGAACCATCTTGCTGTTTTCTTTTTTTTATTTCTGTAATTTTTTATTGTAGAAAAATATATATTTACATGGAGCATACAATATACATGGGTGAAGGAAGAGGAAGGAAAGGAAAGGAAAAGAGAAAAAAAAAACGCCCCATGGGGGGGCGGTGCCGGGGGGAGATCGCTGCTAGCTTCCAGTCTTATTGGCGTTAGTCCGATTGCTAGTCTACCAAGTTCAGTTTTCCGATGTCGTCTGCCGCCCCTTCGCGTTGCTTGGTTAACGTTTTCTTTTTCTAATTTAAAGTTTCCCTGATTCTGGGCATCTGGTGAGCCCTACTTTCAACAACCACTCAGAAACCTACTCCAGTGCTTCCCAGCCGTGGCCTGGGAAGCAGTTTGGAAGAAAAGGAAAGTACAAGGGTTCCCTTGCAAAAAGCCCTCCAGGAGTACCCCCTGATCTCACATCGGAATTACGATGTCTATAGGCTCCCATACCAGCTTCCAGCAGTTACTTACAGATTGAACCCCCTTTCACCTCGCCATGTGCACCAGGTTATAGTTCTGTGCTCCAGCGGATATAGGGCTCTTAATCTGAAGAGGGAGGTGTGCACTTGGCACCACAAACGTGGCGAGGCCATTCAACATGCCCAATTCCTTCTTCCTGCACTTCTGTTTGGGGACAATCAAAAAACTGTGCTACCGAGGCAACTTCTATGGGAAGGTGCGAGAATAAGCTTGAAAACCCGCCAACTAACAACTACCTTGAGTTCCATTAAATAAGTTGTTTTTCTTTTGTCTCTGTTAGGTCGGGAATGCCCTTCTGATCAAGACAAATTCATATAAAGCTCGGACACTCAAGGAGCAGGGAAAATCCCTGGAAGATACACTGTGACTTGACTGCCTGACTCAAAAATGTAAATGTAGCCATCCCCTTGATTGGCCCTGGACATCTACCCAACTGAGCAGAACTTGTACCTACAATCCTGCCATCTAAAGCCTCCTATTGGCTTGAGCTGCATTAGACCTTAGATAGCAAGGTGCATGCTGGGAGTCTCCCAGAGACTGCGTCTGCATTGATATGAGCCTATGGCCTTGCTGTTCTCTCTGCAGTCTACATACACTGACGCCCATCCAATGAAGGGAGACTTTGAGAAAGCCCCACAAAGATTGTTATGTGGCACTTCAGTGACCATCTTCCCTGAGACAAGGGAGCACAGACCAGTATGATCAACTTGGGGTCAGCTGAACAGAAGCATACCTCCAATCTAAGACCTGTGGAGTAATGTCGCCCAGGCAGACCTCTCTCCCCTCTACTCTGCCATTGGCCCTCCAGGAGCCATTCGCAGGGATGGCGAAGATTGCCACAAAAATGTGACCCAGAATCTAAGAACAGGAGTGGTCCTGCAGATGATGCCTCGACTAATAAGGCTTCAAATTCAATGCTTTCGTGATCCTATTAGAGCGTGTTTACCCTGCTCTCCAGACTAAGCCGCTGTGTCCACACAGCTAATTGTGGCTTTCATTCTGCAATTTGCTGCTCAGTTGGATTTCACAGGGGAGTAAATATTTGTGCATCGCCTCCTCCAGCCCTTACTGCGGAAGCATTCATGTCTGGAGTCCAGCATAGGTAATCGGGTGCGACCCTTGTCTGAGCCCTACTTTATTTAATATATATATGACCCCCACCCTCGCCAAGATTATTGGCTCTTTCGGCTTTGAAATAATATCATATGCAGATGACACGCAGTTGGTCATCTCACTTGATAAAAATCTGGATATATCTAAAGACCACTTTGGCAATGGGAATGACAGTGATCTCGGGATGGATGGCAACAAATTATTTACATCTGAATGAGGTAAGGCCCAACAACTCTGGTCGGATGATTGGTGGCCACCATAATTAGGTGCTGTCCCTACACCTAGGCAGGTAGTCAAAAATCTGGGATTGAAAATAGAGCAAATTCTCCCATATCTCTCAATTACAGCCTGAAAAAATTATTCCAAAAACAGATAATCAGCAGACTGGAATATTGCAATGCTCTGTTGATTTCAGCAAATGAGTCACGTATGTCCAAATTACAAGTGGCACAAAAACAGCCTCTAGCCTGGACTGTAACCTCCATTCGTGCTTTGCTTCTACACCACTGCTGAAATCACTACACTGGTTGCCAGTAAGGCAAAGAAACGTCTTCAAGATTTGCTGCATGACACATAATTCCTTGGCGGGCACAGGTCTGAGCCACCTGAAGAAGAAACCTAGGATCTATGGACAAAGCTATGCTGAACTGTACTTTGTATTTCATTGACAAGATGTAGAGGCAGAGCCATTTCCAATCTGTGCCTGTATACTGAAATAATACCCCTCTTTAAGTACATCTTTGGATGGATCATAATAATTTCAGAAAAACTAAGACCTTTTTGTTTTGATTGTGCTCTTGTTTTAGGCCTGAGACTGCACTCGCACCAAGATACCCCTCCTGAGGTGATTTGCGCAATGTACCAAATTAAATAAATAATAATAATAGCACTACACCTAGCCAGGACCTGTAAATGAAATGCTACTAGTGGGCCTGTGGCACTTATTGTGAGACCAACCTAGGTAGCCCTTTTAGACTGATCTCGGGCCTGCCATTGCAGCCTGTGTGTAGTTTAAAAACTGCAAATTCCACATCGCAAATTTCCCTTTTGCCAATCCTAAAACTCCCATTTTAGTACATTGCAAGTCATCCCTAGGGTAAGCCCTAAACAGGCGCTGACTACAGCAGGAACACTAGGAAACTGATTAAAATAATGGAATTTTCGCTACAGAAGATAATGTTGGAAAGCAAGACATGCTGACAGTTACTTATCAACTTTGTATTATCTATTGATTTGAATGTTATGCAACTTATTTTTTGTGTATATATTTGAAGAACCTGTTTTTATGATTATAGAATATATGTATTTTTGTAGTGAATTGTTTGATGCTTAAATATTAGGCGATTCCATTTAGTCCTGTTGATGCAATCCTTGTACATATTTACTTTGGTATGTTGGATGCTAGAGGTGTGTGTATGAGTGGAGTGATTATGGAGACAATTGGATGATATTTTTCTGACTGCTGGGGGCTTGTGAGATTTAGATGTTTTTTTTTTTATCATTTATTAATTCATTTAAAAAGTGTTATTGATATATAATGTATTTAATTTGCTATTAATATTGTATGTATAAATAATTTGAAGTCTATCCTCTTAATAAATATATTTATACTAGGTTTGATGTATGGTATTGAGATTAATAGCTGGGTCAAATATGGGGAATAATCATCCCAGGTAAAGGGGAGATTTTCTGCCTCATATATGCGTCTGCAAAACACACAAGATGATGGACGGAATGTTGCACAATGGCAAAACATCCCCCCCCAGTCACAGATCTGGGTTTAATCCATCGTTATTTTGCTCACCAAGCCACCCCAGTTCAGACATGGTCATATGCAAATCAGTCTTGACCATGTGCCTCATGGGAACAGTCCAGCCCGAACAGCCAAGCCATGTCTTCCCTGGACCGGAATCAAGCATCCTAGGACCGGTTTCTGGCTATCAGCCGTCTTCAGCCAGGATAGCTTGACTCCAGTGGCGTAGTGAGCACGGGACCCACGTCTGGGCATACCCTTCCCACATAGGGTGAACAGCAAAACACACAAGATGATGGACGGAATGTTGCACAATGACAAAACATTCACCCCCGTCACAGATCTGGGTTTAATCCATCGATATTTTGCTCACCAAGCCACCCCAGTTCAGACATGGCCATATGCAAATCAGTCTTGGGAACAGTCCAGCCTGAACTGCCAAGCCATGTCTTCCCTGGACCGGAATCAAGCATCCTAGGACTGGTTTCTGCTATCAGCCGTCTTCAGCCAGGATAACTTGACTCCAGTGACTTAGTGAGCACGGGACCCACGTCTGGGCATACCCTTCCCACATATATGAGTTTGGGCAGGGTAGTTTGTTTGTACTAAACAGCTGATATGGAAGGGTGCATTGTATTTAAAAATTTCCAAAACTCTCTCATTTGTTTTTTTATTACTGTGAGGCCAACTTCTCTCATAGGATAACATTGGGTTAGCCAATGACACTTAATATGTTCTATAAGTTCTAACGTTTGTTTGGGAACAGGTAGAAAAGTCATATTTGGTATCTAAGGAACTGACATTTAAAATCCTCTTTAATTGTAACATCATCATTTAAGTCACATTTCTAAAATTACCACTTTTTTATATTTCATTTATTGGCATTTATCAATACAAAAACATACAACAACTAGGAAGCAAGGTCATCGTTATCCTTTTGGTATTTGAGTTCCACAATTCCATTCAACAATGTACAGATTACATATCCTATTTAGCCAGAGCAATCACATTGATATACATCAGAATATCAGTGCCTTTACATTTTATCCGCTTAGAACCTTAGGCAGTGGCTGTTCTTCACCCTGTTCAGTGTGAGACCCCGGATGTGAATCCTCAGCTGCCAACAAAGAGGAGTGATGCTGACAAAGAGAAGAGAGGAAGGGTTCCCAAATGTCTTTGGGTCGGGAGCACAAGAGCATCAGTTCCCAGTAATATGTTAACTGGTCTTGACAATATGTAACATTTTGCAACTATGCCCTATATGTTGGCCTCCATCTTCTCCCCCAATGTATGACCACCCTGCATTTTGCTAGTAATAGCAGCATTGCAGTGAGTCGATGACAAAAAACTGGTGTATCCGAAACATACTGAAGGAGCCCCACCAAGAGGGAGAAGGGTGGCAGGTGTCTGGTAATGTTGTGTATAGCTGTAAATACTTCCTCCCGGAACTGTATCCCCCTCTGACAAAGCCATGTTAGATGTATATAAGTAGCCTGAGGAAAACCTCAGCGAAGGCATTGTGGAACAGGGAACAACCATATCTTAAATATCTGTAAAGGAGTGCAATGTAATCAACGAAGAAACTTCAAGTGAATGAGTCTTAATTTGTAGTTGGGGATAGAGATCTTAGCTGCAGACAGTAAAAATCCACGTAAGAGGGGGTTTATGTCTGCGTTCCATGCCCTGCGTGTACTTTGGTAAAGGATAGGTGAAGTGGTTTGCATACTATTGTACATGTGGGTAATTAGTTTGGTGATAAAGGGGAAGTGTGGGTAAGTTCCAGTGCTGGGAGCAGAGGGGGGCGCTTCAGGAAATGTCCCATAAATAGCGCTGCAAGCAGCCCCAATTTGGTAATATTGAAGAGTATCCAAAAAGGTATGGGTAGTGGAGGATGTAGCCTCAAACAGGGGAATGAAGCGATCCTCGGGGTTTAAGTCTGAGAAGGTTCTTAGTTGACATATTCGCGCCGCAGCACCGCACCCCTATCCTGGAGTGCTAAAATAAGGGAATGATTGGCTATAGATATAGAGGGGGCGTACAGACATGGCAGTCTTGCAAGCCTTTGCATTCCCTCCCATGCCCAGTGCACACATGCAACCATGTCTATATCAGCTCTTGGTGTTCCCTAAGCACATATAGCGCCATTGTCAGTGGCCACAGGGAAGCTCGATCCAGCTCTATGGTTATGAGCGGTTTGAATGGAATTGGTGGAGCCAATAGTAATTGTGCCTAGGGATATAGCCTAATTCCGGGTGCCTCAAAGCTCTGTGAACTCCCCCGGTAGAGCAGAGCTCATCGCCCACCCTTAATCGCAATCAGCGGCAATTTGAAACAAACAGGAACTCTGCCCTGAAATTGCCAGTTTCAGAAAGCTGGCATTTTCATGTCCTAACCATTTGATGCCCGCAGCCTCATTCCTAGGTCTCATGACTAAGTGTAGTTGTCAGTTGGCCTTCGTGCATCCCTTTGAGACAAACACACAATAGAGGGATTTGGATTTGGCAGGATGGGCCATTCAGAGCAGGTTGGGTGGTGGAGATGTGCACAGCCCCACTTACACTTCAAAAACTATGCCTAAGCTCACACACATAGAATTTCATACTAGCCTGTTGTGACTGGAGACAGACTGGGCCAGGGCAGGGAGGCAGTAATTCCAGACCTTTCTGTGGGGGGGAAAACTTCAGGAGGTTCTTCCACTTCAAAGCTGGAGCTGGCATCGGGTATAAAAATAGGACCATCAGAGCTACTCTTCAGTTCATTTTGGGACCTGTGGAAGGACCTCTCAGAGAACTGTAATGCTGTGTATTTCAGAGGACTGAACTGCTGCACCAAGATGACTACTCTGCTGTTTGAGACCTGATTTTCTATTTAAACCCAGGAGTTCCAGCGTGACTACTGGGGCTAGTTAGCTGGGCTCCTGATCAGAGCTGGGTAACATAAAATAGTTCAAACATCTTGAAAATGCACCTGGGCCCAGCCTCAGTGATCCCTGACCCTCCAGGTGGTGTCTTTCCAGTCCTGGAGCCCTGGATGTGGTGCTGAAGGTGCCCATATAGACCAAATCCAAAGCTTTAGACGTAGAATTTTTTTTGCCAGAAAGTGCTCTGTGAACCGATAGGAGACAGAGACCTACCTGCATGCCTATCTGTTCAAAGTGCATCACTGGTAAGCCTGACTTTATGGCAGCTCCTGCTATGTTCTTCACCAACAAAACACACAAGATGATGGACGGAATGTTGCACAATGGCAAAACATTCACCCCAGTCACAGATCTGGGTTAAATCCATCGTTATTTTGCTCACTAAGCCACCCCAGTCCAGACATGACCATATGCAAATCAGTCTTGACCCTGTCCCTCATGGGAACAGTCCAGCCCGAACTGCCAAGCCATGTCTTCACTGGACCAGAATCAAGCATCCTAGGACCGGTTTCTGGCTATCAGCCGTCTTCAGCCAGGATAGCTTGACTCCAGTGGCGTAGTGAGCACGGGACCCACGTCTGGGCATACCCTTCCCACATAGGGTGAACAGCAAAACACACAAGATGATGGACGGAATGTTGCACAATGGCATGATCTATGGATTAAACCCAGATCTGTTGACTTGGTGTGAGTGTTTGATTGGTTCAGATGCTCCGTCCATCACCACCCCCTTTTGTACCACTTTGTTTGCCATAAGTTGGCAGGGTATGCTCAGACGTGAGTCCCTTGCTCACTTTGCCACTGGATTCAAGCAATCCGGGCTGAAGACGGCTGAAATGCCAGAAACCGGTCATCGGAAGCTTGTTTCCGGTCCAGGGAAGGCATGGCTTGGCAGTTCAGGCTGGGCTGTTCCCATGAGGCACAGGGTCAGACTGATTTGCATATAGCAATGTCTGAACTGGGGTGGCAGAGTGGGCTAAAGAACGATGTTGGATTAAACCCAGATCTGTTGACTGGGTGTGAGTGTTTTGTTGGTTCAGATGCTCCATCTATCACCACCCCCTTTTGTACCACTATGTCTTCACCAAAGCAGCAAATACTGTTCAAAGGCTCATCACAGAAACGGTATCCGACCTTGTGGAGCCCTTGTCGACTACAAACCGCAGCTTCATCCTGAAAGAGATTTTTTACTTCTAAAAAGTCTTCACGTAGAAGCCTTTACCGTGACCACATCCAGTGACTCCCCTCCTCGGAAATCACAGGCGTCCATGCCCTGCTGAACTTTACCCTCTCAGACCTTTTCCGTAAAAATTCTTCTAACTCCAAAGGCACGTAGGGACTGGGCCTGAATCCCTATGTGTATCCGAACTGCACTCCATTGCAGTCGCCATGACTTTCAATGTTGTCCTTATCTTGTGCAACTCATTATTCACAGGTGGTGCTTTGATCTTTATTTAATCTATAAAAATTCATAGCTCTGGTTCTACTGATTGGATTCTTGCCATCTTGGAGTCAAATACTTTATTAAAATTCACTACATTTTTCATGGCAGGAAGACCTGATTGAATAGGCTGTAGCCGACGAGCAACACATTAAGCCGACTCGGAAAGATGTAATGGTAGGAGAGGATTTGGCGACATGGGGGGGGGGAATGCTCAGCAGGATCATGGACCAACTGACAGAGGGACTAGGGTGAGGAAGATGTTTGACTCAACCTCAGGGGATTCTGGATAGGCTAACGGAATGGGAAAACAGAACCTTGCGAGAGATAGGGGCACTCACATGTTGAGAGGCTTCAGTGGCAATGTAAGACACAGATACTACTGGAATATATGCTGGTTGAAGATGCAATGCTGCTTAAAATCTTTAATAAGCATGTTTAAAAAAAGTACTCTATTTTTCTAAATTAGTGTGGGATTTTTCTTGGGTTGTGTTTTCACTATTTTACTGTTTGATCACTGCATAAATACTTTACGCATTGCTTCTAAGTTAAGTCCTGTTGTGTTTGTGCCAAGCTACCACAGGGTTGAGCACAGGTTAATTTAGTGACTTTTGTAGTTCACCCATTCAAGGATTGTGGTTGTTGCTTGAGTAGGGCTTCACCCCCCCTCAACCAACAACCCAAGTTCTCACAGGGTCCAGGAAAAAGAGGAGGAAAGGACAGGTAAGACAAGTCACATGACAAGCTGTTGAAGACAGAAGGGCAACCAAAACTCCAAAAGGCCAAATCTGAGAGGCTGCAGGAGAAGTTCAAGCAACGCTACATAGAAGCAAACAGAACAGTCCAAAGAATGACAAGAGCAGTGTGTGCTAATTTACTTTTGTAACCCTCGTCTTGTAAGTCAACTTTTGCCTAGACTGGACCAGTGTGTAAAAGACATGAGTAAGATTTGTGCCTTGCAGCCTGGTTTTTCTTCCAACCTGCATTTATTACATTGTTGCCACGCAAGCCAAATTGACTACAGCCCAGGTTTGTTCAACATACCTACTTTTTCCTTTGCCCACGTGAACAGTTTTGAGACCCTGGCATTAATGTAAGATGTTGAGCGACTTTCCAACCGCGTAGTTATCCCCTTTGATGATACATATTTCCAGTAACCCTCCAGCCCTGCACAACAATGATTCAGCTCTTATAAAATTGATGTTGTGGAACATTGCTGGCATCAGTAACCAACTGGATAATAGCGATTGGTTAGAGTTAATCAACGGATGTGATATGATATGCTGCCAGGAGACTTGGGCACTGGAGAATTTGTATATTGACGGTTTTTAATCATTGTTTTCACCCGCTATTCCTTCATTCTCAGGTAGAGCTAAGGGGAACCTTCAAGTGCTTATTTCCTTTAAGAATTGGTAAGGTAAAAATGGAAAGTTTATCGTGTACACAGGATCCCCAAATCTTATGCTTAACAATCCCGGGCCAATTGGATATCCTCTTCATTCATTTTTACTTTAATTATTTTACCAACCAGCCCATTGAGTATAGTGATGAAATAAATCATTTTATTGCGGATTATAGTTTGAAAAACCCACAGAGATGGCCCAATTTATGGGTCGGCAATTTCAATATTTCTACTGGCCCTTTGAGCAATGATAAAGCTTATGGGATTACTTATTGGCAGTAGGAAAATCTCACACACTTTATGCATACTGCAAATGGGGTGCTCTGAATCAAAGCATCATAAAACGTTTTTTATTACTGATTATTTTAAGGATAGTGACCCCATTGTTCAAAATTTTATGGGCAGAGGTAATGGATCTTCTATTGATATTACTCTTTTCTCCACTCATTTTAGACCTTACACGCGATTCATGTATTTTGGCATCCGTTTTCAGTGACCATAACCCAGTAGTACTTAGTTTTATGAGTATTTATGACTGTTTTCAAACTTATACATCATTTCAACTACACATCAACTTAATTGATTTTGAGAAAAGTTTTGACAGTATCCACTATGACAAACTTTGGTGTATACTTATAACCTATGTCATACCACAACAGGTAGTTCTTCTATGGTAATTTTACTTGCAAGGTGGAAGTTAGTAAGTATGGCTCACCAGTGTGAGACAGGGGTGCGTGATGTCAGCATTGCTCTTCAACCTAGGCCTCAACTGGGTGATCTGACCTACAACAGAGGACCAAGCCTGAGGTATCCCTACACTAGGGGGCCGTGGCTATGCGGTTGACCTTACCTTGCACTCTCACACACACCAGCATTTGTAGGTAAAGATGTCTCGCCTCAACATCTATGCAGAGAAAGTGGTCCTGAAGATCAACACAAATAAATCAAAATTCATACCACTCCACATCCCAAACCCTACACCAATCAAAGTGGATGGAGAGAATCAAGCCATGACTGAAGGTTCACCTACCTAGGCAGTACTAACAGACATGACGGAGAGACAGTAAGAAGACTGAACAAAACCAGGAATGCCTTCAGAATTGTGAACAGTATGTGGAGGTAATCTCAGTACAGCACCGACACCAAGCTGTGTCTTTAGCAGAGCTACGTTTTGTCCAAACTCTTGCACAGATCAGGATGCTGGTAGATGACAAAAATGTGACATCACTAAACTGTCAGTTTTCCACACAAATAACTTGAGAAGAATCTGGCACATGTTTTGGCCTCAAACCATCTCCAACCAGGAACTGCTCACAAGATGCAAGCAAGAGAGCATATATACCATCATTATATGAAGTTGGAGATGGATAGTACGCATCATCAGAAGAGTGCAAAACTCCATCACAAGAACAACTCTCCATTGGACACCAGAAGACAAACGAAAGAGAGATAGGCAAAGAACACCAGGAGGTGAACGGTGGAAACAGAAATGAAGACTCTGAATTACAACAGAGATAGTGTAGAGAAATGTGCCCAAGACAGACAGAAATAAGGGTCCTTCTTTGCTGTGCTATATGCAAGTGTGCATAACAGGCAGCAAGAAATAGGACAGCTAAGAAGGTGTCAAAATTCATTAACAATGAAAAGGCCCTATAATGACATTGTGATATCCCACAATCAAATGTATCTCTCTGCAACCTGGATTACTTGCTACGGTAGTATCATATGTCTCTTGGACTTGCACCACAGGGCAAGCCACCTGTGTGTGCGCTGCAAAAGGTACATCAAAGGGAAGGTTAAGCAGCACTCTTCAAAAAATATTCCTACTTACACCGTCTGTGCAGGCCATGAGATAAAAAAGAGGTCAATGGAAAAGCAACTTTTTTAATATGAGCACATCGTGGATTTCGCTAAAAGAAATTTGTAAGACTAGGAGACTGAAGTAAACAAATTGGTACTGTCCCAGTAAATCTGGGACAGGTTGAAAGACAGACAGAAAGGCAAGCAGATGGACCATTAGAATGGCAAACCAATATGGCAGATATGCATGGTACATAAATGGCGCACAGACAGAAAACGAGACAGTCAAATACATAGTATAGATCTACACACTTTCCGGTATGTAAAGTGTTAGATAAATGCCATAAATATATGATGAGGGTGGGTACATTGACTAGATAGATAGATAGATAGATAGATAGATAGATAGACAGACAGACAGACAGACAGACAGACAGACAGACAGACAGACAGACAGATAGATAGATAGATAGATAGATAGATAGATAGATAGATAGATAGATAAGCTCGAGTGCCATAGTCAAGCAGACACTGAGCACACATTAGAAGAAACAAAGAATAGAGATATACAAGGTGACAAATACATTCAGAACTAAATATAAATCACTGTATTAGCACATGCTCTATGTGCATCATTGTTTAATGCAATTTTAGTATTGTATTGCATGAAAAAAAGTTGAGGAATGACAATTGTGATAAACACTTTCATGGATATTGGTATGAGATATGTCCTTTAATAGTACTACATCAATATATGCATGCAGAGAGCCAGAGAAAGAGATGAAGGCAGTATAAGAGGGGGGGGGGGAGTGATGGAGAACATGAGAAAAGATTCAGTGAGCGACAGTGAGAAAGATCTCCCATGAGCGCTGGGTGCAATAAATTAGATGTGACATAGAAAACCTTCCATTAAAAGGGCACCGAGAAATCATTCTTCCTAAAATGTGGTCTTCAGTTTGAATGTGAATCAATCAGAATGAGTGAAGCGTGGCATTGGTCCACTTGTTGGAGTGGCTGTGATACATATTGTATGAGACACGGCCGTGCGCTAGCCATTCACAGCAATTAAGATACAATGGGAGATGAGTTCTGGTTTAGTTTCCTCCAGAAACCCACAATTATTGGCAGTATCACCCTTTCCTATTTTTGTCATACTTCGTCCACCACTTTGGACATGTACTGGGTTAACCCCCCCTGCTGTCGAAGTTCCCTCTGGGGCGCCTTACTGGCAGTCTAGTAATATTTCCAGAGAAAACCTTTTGATTCCCCTCACCCTCCCCTTCCCCTCCCCCCCCCCCCCCCCCCCCCCCCCCCCGCACACACACACACTACGCCAATCATTTTTAGGCGCATGAAGGATACAATGATTAACACAGCAAAAGAAACCAATGAAAAGGACAGCGGTAAAATAAAACGATGAAGAAAATCCAACATCAGATAGTTTTCTAAGGTGAAACTAGGGCTAGGGAGGTGAGATGAAGGCAATGCATACATATAGTTGAATAGCACATCTGGGTCGGATTGGAGAGGAGAGATGTTGATGGTGGAAAAGAGGAAAGAGACACTCAAAATAAACTACAAGCACCTCATGGAAAATGTGATAAAAGGAAGATAGGTGAATTTCTAGGACAAAGCACAATATAAAATTCAATACCAGCAATATAATAAAATGGTGGCAGCAAACAGGAGCCGGTTTAGGTAAGCACATGAAATAGTCGGTGCATTGCCGGATGCCAAGGATGAATTTGACAGCAAACGTATACGTAGTCTTTAAGTAGGGCCACATGACCAGGGCTAATCTCTGTTCTTGGTTGTTAAATTTGGAGACCATTTTCACGTATTTTATTGGCCCGCAGGGAAGCACATGTACCAATTTTACCAAAAGCTGCACACACACTTTCTGATTAAGGGAAAGGGGCTTCTTGACCGAAACAACAATTAACAAGGGGAAGAAATGACACCGGATGGGTATTTTATAAATGCTGTGCTATATTCCCTCTTTGCACCACTAAAAACTCCCATTTCTATTGCATAGTTAAAAAAATGATGATAATTTCGGGGGGTTTTGATGGAAGATGGCCAGTAAGACAGTACTTTTCTCCACATGGGTATCTTTGCCCAGTAATCATGCCTCCATGGGCATTCCTTTACCTGCTGCTGAAGTCCCCTGCCCCTGCTCCTCCTTATCCTGCCCTGTGTAATTTTAACCATACCCTTCCCTTCCCTTACCTCATAAGCAATCATTTCTTCCACATAACTGCCTGTCCTATCCTTTCCCAAGTGGGTCACAAGTGTTTGACTGCCTCCCTCTGCCTCGAATAAATAAGAGCAGGAGACTGCATTAATAAGTGCATGAACTCGATAGGACAGGATAGGATGTGATGCATTTGTTAACATAAGCGCTACATGCATGCAGCAGCAATGAAAGTAGAGTTTTTACAATGGTACTGCTGATAATCGGCCAAGACCTTGATCTCTGTATCTGAAGGGTAGTAAGCAGAACAGTGTAGGTAGAGATGGCCAAGACAAAGGCCAACAGTGATGTCCACTAGCAGATTCGTGGATTTCCACACCTATGTCCTGCCTCTGGAGGGTGATTAGGAAGCAGCAGGAGCAATTGATTTAGCCTTTGCTCTTGTGGTCAAGCGCACATGCACACAGAGCATAGATGGTTCTGGATTCCTCAGGGGATGGATCTCATCTGTATAGCTAGGGCGGTATTCCTTCTCCTGCGGTAAACTGACATGGTAATACCACGTACAGAGTTACTGATATGCTAAGGTAGTTTTCTAGTGCTTGAAATGGGAAAATAGAAGTGCAGGTACTCTGCACCAGCATACCTGCTTGTTTCTGAGAAGTGCCGCTACTCTAATTAAAAGTATTATGTCTGTCTTGAGAAGTGCCGGTACTCTTCCTCTCAAAGTAAAAAAGTGCCGTTACTCCGTACTGGACAGTACTAGCATATTTAAAGCACTGCAGTTTTCAGCAGAAACGATATTTCTGCATATTTTCAAGTTCTACACCTTGAAATGGGGAATAATGCTGTATTATGGTATTTTTCCCTGCTCTATAGTGCAAAAGGTGAAATAGTTGAATTTGTTTCCTGCAGGAATTCCGCATATTTTTTACTGGAAAAATTCAGGAGGGGAATAATTGTCAGATGTGGTAATGTCTGGAAGTCTAGCTAATATTTGTGTATCTGAGACTTAAAAATGAATGCTAGCATGTGGTGCCCACACCGGTGTGCCTTAGTGGCATCCCATGCGTCAAGAATTCCAATTGAGAGTATGCAAATGTTTCAGGGATGTGTATTTAGCTCATACCGTCCTAAGACCTGCTCGATGAACTTGCATCTGAAGCCAAACACTGATGAATCTACAGGAGAAGGCCAGGCGGGCATCAAAACCAGAGCCGACACTGGTGCGCGATCCAAGAATGCAAAACCCCAGATCCAAATAATCAGGTTTAATGATGCAGCATGGTCGGCATCCTCTCTAAAATAAAAGCACAATCTTGTGGCGAGCCGTACTAATGCCGTTGTTTGGGCTCCCTTCCAGTAAACCTGTAGCAGAGAGATAGAAAAATAAATGTGTGTGTATGTGTGCGAGCGCGTGGGCGGATAGAGGAAAGGAAATTATATTTAATGGAGTCATAAAATTCCGCCTGACTTGGATCAAACGCGCCTGTCATTGCTGTCAGGCGAAATTATGGCAAATCAGTATTAAAGGTGCATTCTTTTCAATCTATAACGCCGCTGCTCATATTGATTGGCGAAGGACATGATTCTCATTTTATATATCATCCCCGGTGAATGCGCCGCCTGCTCGAGCCGGGCGAGTGTGCGCGCGCGCGCATGTATTGTGTGCCTGTGCATTATAGATTCATTTCTCTCCTATTTGCTTATTTGTAACGCAAACGCTTTTCCTAAACGATTCATTATTGTGACAACAGGTTGCAGCTGCTGCGCGCCGCCCGCCAAAATTGCATTAACCTTCACGCAACCCCCGCCGATCCAGGTTGCTTAATTTATTTTTTATTCTGAAAGGAAGGGGGCAAACAAGGGCTTTGTCTAAAATGCAAAGTTCCTATTAATATTCGAAGGTAGAACTGAAAACAAACAGGCAGGCTTGATGCTTCAACGCCGGAAACTCATGACTAGCTAGGCCATGATCCGGAAGTGAAGAGTCGCTGTCTGCCACGTCCTCTGACAGGCAGAGAGCATGCTGGGAAACAGGTGCGTGTGGTGTATGAACCATTGGCGCCTCTCAATGAAAAGTTGCCATCTTTATGTTGAGGTGACTTGATATCAACAGACAGTCAAGATAATTTCAAAGACATCACAACTTATTAGAGCCGGCCTACCACAACTACTTTGAAAGTACTTCCACCTTCAGATTTTTGTATTTTTATGATTCTTAGGTTTGTGCATATTCGCATCCCACAACTGAGCGGTGAGAACTCCGGTTACAATGTTTAAAGGTAGCCAAGGAGTGAATATTTGGAGCACCCATATTCTAAGGCGCCTGCTTTCCCATTAAACATACAAGCTCATCTGTTCTACTGGTGTGCAGAATTACATGCTTTTTTAATGTTTCAACGCTTTATCTTTGCATGAAAATGAGCACAAGAAATTTTCAGACGATTTTTCCTAGAGAATAATTATGAGGGAATTTCATCTTAAAATAGATTTTTTGCAGATATGTCCCCCTACAAAACTCTTGCACTGTTTTGCCCAAAAACATTTTGACATTTTCACAAACTTCACAAAAGTTGCAAGTGTTTGGCAGAGAATGGCCAAGAGGAATCTTTGAGGCGTAATATAACCCCTAACATGAATTTAATTGATGGTGGTCTATGACCGCAAATTAAGATTTCACCCATGCTAATTTCATATCCTGAAGCAAAGGATCTCGTTAAAGGTTGCATTTTCATGGAGTCCATACAGTTAGCTTTGTACGGGCTCACACTGCCTTCTTGCAAAGTACCTCATCTTCTTCATGAGTGCCTGGCAGACGCCTTAAGGGAGCCCACAGGGCAGGCAGAGACTACCGAGCCCAACCATGGGGATTTAGATCGTTTGCCACTGATGTTCAAGGGTCATACGACTATGACTCTGCAAACCCAGCTACTTACAACCAGGGTTTTCAGTGGGATGAAAAAACTGGTGGGGGGTCCCTCAAAGGGGTGTGGTAAATGTAATTAGGACATGACTTAAAAACACATATGCTAAAAATCTGTGTTTAGCACAGTGTGCCACCCGACTTGTATGTTGCTGTTCCTGTCATTGCGTCCATATATATGATACAAGTCACATCCTATGTACATGTCACGACTATTGCCTTTGTCAATGGTTGCTAGTTGCATAAGATAAATAAGCAGCAACTATGGCTTGTATATAATATTGAAAAAACTTCCTCTTAAAGCCCTGGTGATACCACAACAATGTTGCTGCTCCTGAGTTTCAAAAAGAGAAGGGAAATCCATAAAGAAAAGGACTCTCTTTAAAGGATTTCCCTTCCTCTACAATGCTCACCACACACACATCGATGTGCCTGCTGTCACTGCAGACCGGAAAAAAAACAAAAAACGCCTGTGCCACGGCACGAAACAGAGCCCGATAGAGACCCGTTTTGAGGCCCCTTTAAACAAACTGCTGGTGCTCAGACCCAGTGAGACCCAGCCCACTTAAAGCCCTGCTTACAACCCTTTCTATGCTGGACTCTTAGGGTAGCAAGATCGAGTTTTCACAGGCCTCTACGGGAGGTTCTGTGGGGGCAAGAGCTCGGAACTCAACAATCAACCAACAAACATACTAAGGTAATGTCCAGCCAAATGCTTATCTTTATCTCCTACCTGGCCGCCAAGACTTGGAACTCCCTCCCGACCCACCTCCGCCTGACCCAGGACCACCTCGCCTTCAGGAAGCAGCTCAAGACCTGGTTGTTCGAGCAGTAGCAGATCCTCCCCCCCCCCCCCCCCCCGCGCCTTGAGACCCTCTGGGTAAGTAGTGCGCTATATAAATGCAATGATTGATTGATTGATTGATTGATTGTAAAGAATGCACTTTTAATTTCACAGTGTAGGTAAATGCTGTGTAATTCAGTGTCTTTAGCAGCTTTTATACCAAAAAGCCTAAAATAGTTGCTGGAGATTTGCTCACGAGTCCAAGTCTCTCTCTTGACACAAAGGTGCAGCCAAGCACCCTGCTTACCTGTTGAAGATCAGCGGCCCTCTGAGCTGTGTGACGCGCACCAGTGAAGTTTAAGCCTCATGGGGTAGCCTTAGCCTTTGTAGACCACTCCTGTGAGCATGACAATCTTCACAGGACTGGCTCTAGGGGCCAGCTTCCGCAGCAGTACCAGTTTTCAGCAGCAGTGGCCCTTGGTGGGTAGCTGCAGAACGTATTTTAGCTTGCAATGGCTGCAACCTTCAGGTCAAGTCATATTCTTGATGTCAGTGGGCAGTTGTGGCCTCAGAGCCAGTCGGGAGTTCCCCACTTCAGCAGCGATTCAATCACCATCTCCTTGTCAGTGGCAGCAGCACCAATAACTGAGCCCGTAGCAGGATCCCAGGAGACACAGAATGACCAGCTTTGGCACGGTCTTATTTACAGCTCCTCAATCACTGCATGGCTGGGGACCCCTTCCCAGCATGTGCCGCTCCTGGACCACTCACTTGGGATCCTCCGCTATCTCTGGATGCTCTCCTCCTGGACAGTCTTTCCTCCTCCAGGGCCAACCACACTCCTCTTTTCAACAGGCAGGGCAGCAGGCAGGCAGGCAGCTTTCTAGGCACTTCAAGCAGATATTCAACTCTTCCAGCAGAAACTATTGACTTAGGTGGTGTCCTCTCTCCTCTGGGAGGTTGGCGGTCAGACATACACCAGCCATAGTTACTCAGCAAAAGACACACAACTGATGGACGGAATGCAGAACAAATCAAAACATTCTCCCCTAGTCCAGAAATCTGGGTTAAATCCATCATTCTTTTGCTCACCATGGCACTCAAGTTTAGACCTGGCCATATGCAAATCAGTCTTGACCCTGTGCCTCATGGGAACAGTCCAGCCCCGAGCAGCAAGTCAGGTCTTCCCTGGACCGAAAACAAGCATTCTAGGACTTCTAAAAGCACAAGTCACTTTATTGAGGAATGCAATGAACACCAGAAGAATAAGGACACGCAGATCTGCTTTAAAAGCAGGTCTGGACCCGACTGATACCTTAATGAACTGTTACTTGATAAAGTTCCTTAACTCTCACACGCGGGCATTTAAAACAGAACAGCAAGCTAATGCCCCGAAATGCTAAAAACTCAACGTCACACAGAACTTAAGTGAGATCGTCTGTCAATTCAGAAATACGCCTGTAATGTAACCTTTTTGATTGTACAGTGGAACATAGATTAACTAATGTTTAGAACTCATTAAATTGTATGTTACATACTCTTGTATATATTTGAATAATATTAACTGAGAAAGTAAAGCTTTTACGGTTTTAAGGAAAATGATAACATTTTATTGTTGATCTGTTTTATTCAGGTGACACATTGTTATGGTTTTAATTAACTAAAACAATAAACATGTATTAACCATAACCATTTACCATTCTAGGACCAGTTTGGGCACAGGGTCAAGACTGATTTGCATATGGCTGAGTTCAAACTAGAATGGCATGGAGCGCAAAAAAAACATTGGATGTAGGCCCAAATCTGTGTACTGGGGTGAATGTAAGACACTGTTCGGCATTCTGTACATCAATTGTTCTTTTCGCATTTGTCACCCTGAGTGGGATGGGTATGCCCAGATGTGGGTCCCATGCTCTCCATGCCACTGGAGTGAACCTATCCTGGCTGATGAGGGGTGAAACCCCGAAACAGGTCCTAGAATGCTTGTTTTCAGTCCAGGGAGAACCTGGCCTGGCAGTTAGGGCTGGACTGTTCCCATTGGGCACAGGGTCAAGGCTGATTTGCATTTGGCTGGGTTCAAACTGAAATGGCATGGGGATCAAATAAAAAGATGGATTTAGACCCCGAGCTCTGTACTGGGGTGAATGTAAGGCATTGTTCTGAATTCTCCCCATCAATTTTACTATTTGCCTTTGTTACCCCAAGTAGGACGGTACGCCCAGTTGTTGGTCCGGTGCTCTCCATGCCACTGGAGTCAACCTATCTTGGCTGATGAGGGGTGAAATCCCTAAACTTGTCCTAGGATGCTTGTTTCCAGTCCAGGGATAACCTGGCCTGGCAGTTCTGGCTGGACTATTACCATTGGGCACAAGGTCAAGACTGATTTGCATAAGGCTGGGTTCAAACTAGAAAGCCATGGGGAGCAAAAAAAAGTAATGGATTTAGGTTGAGATCTCTGTACCTGGGTAAATGTTTGACATTGATCTGCATTCTGTCCATCAATTGTTCTTTTTGCAATAGTTACAGAGCAGCTCTTTGACTGTAGAGCACGCCGTTCCTTGGTCAAGAAGAACTTTGGACGGGAATAAAGTGGAGTGCTTTGAATCCCACTTTTATAAGCATTTTCCAGGCCGAGATGTGCATCTACTATCCCATGCTTCAGAGCTGGTTTGGGTTGGTTACTTTTCAAATGTCATTCTAAGGCTGCCCTTCAGACACAGTCATTGTGTAAAGTGATAGCTCACACAGCAGGTGGCAATGAGGTGGCTCGAAGCAGGTCTATGTACAACAGGGACACAATGAAATCCTGGGTTTCAGCAGCTGGCTTCCTCTAGCCATACTGAAATAGTAATCAGAGACAAACCACAGGGCAAAACTTTGAGCAACAGAATATGTCGATTCACCCCTCTCTCCCTCCCATCCAGCACCTGGCGGTGCTCAGGAAGAACTAATCAGGAACCCTTAGCTAACAAAATCTTCATGGAATTCCTAACGGTAGCCCAGTGTCTATCCTCCTGACTGCCATCCTTCAGCTACAGAAATGCAGGCAATACACCTTTGCTCTCTAGAGGAGCTATTGTCACCCTCCACCCTGTGCCATTCTACATTCAGGGGCATGAACAATGGATCACCTGGTTTCAGACACACACATACAGAATCCTACTCTCACACACTGTGCATATATACCCACTCAACATGCCCACGAATGTAAATAGTGCTAAGTTCTGGTTTCACATAACAGTGGAATTGTACAGTGGAGGAGTCAGTTGGCCACATTCTAGTTCACATAGAAAATGGTTTGGTCACACTACAAATCACAAAACACTGTATACTGCTGCCACTACCACTTTTACTCAATACCTAGGACGTGGGCGATAATCCCCTATTTGGAAGGTATGCTTGGTGCTGCCTTCCCGATCAAAGGACAGGTACTAGACTTCGCATTATCAAAGGCAGGCTAGGCCTCTGCGCTTACACTAGGTAAATGTGTCAACAGAGCCAAAATGAAAATATGATACCAATTTAACATGCAATCAAATACTCATTGCTAGGGTACACAGTGATTCTATACTTGTAGGATTTCTGGCACAATTTTACGTAATATTTTCCCCTTATTCTACCTCTTAATGTGAGAGGGCTGTTTTGGAAATCGTTAAGATAGCTCAGCTTATCCCACTGCTAAAAACAAACCCTTTTTGACCGTTCAGGCCTCAGAAATAAAAGCTCACTGCAGAGCTTTCTTTGAGGGGGTGTTGTCGGAAAAGGAAATTACCACCAGACTTCAAACACATTTGGACCACACGAGGATCTTGTATCACAGTCACTTGGGGCTCTGGCTACTTCCGAGTATGGAGATGCTTCCCTGTGTCCTACTTGATAACCTGCTGGAAATAGTATAGTAGATTAGGTTAACTTATAATTTCTCAGGTTGTTTCACTTGTAGCAGTCAAGAAGGTGGAGTGTACCATTCCTCATGATTACTTTAAGACCTCTACAGGGCTGTAAGCAAATGATGTGTCTCCTTCTTAGAGGAATTGGTAGCATTGGTAAATCTTTGACCATTCTGATGACCTCTGGTTTTCCCTACACATGTGGTTCCACAGAATTCAAACCTTTTAAAATATCTTATTCAGCATCAAGCCATGCTAGAAGATAGGGACAGTATTCCGCAGATATACATTGCATCCTCCACAGGGCAGGAAAGGCACTCCTATATCCACTACCATCCTACACCAACTGATAAGGATGGGCTAACCACTCCATGAATGCCTTGGCAGGTGTGGATTATCACTCTTGCAAACAGACAACCTGACACTGCAGGAAACAGACAATTGTGCATGATTCCATATAGATTGGAACGATCCAGAACTAGGGGGTAATGGGTCCCGATCTTTTGTAATCCTTGGGTAATAGAGCCAAATAGTTGTGATTCACTTGTCCTTGACAATGGAAGACCCCTTCCCCATTATTGATACTGTGCTTGAAGATGTGCCAGAACAAGTTAAGGTTGTCACTCTTTTTTAGGAATAAATTCCAATGTATTGCTTTTTTAAGAAGTCCTTATGATGCTTGCCTCTTTTACAGAATTCAGAGTTATGTATAACAATAATGGATCAGGGATCCATAAATCAAAAAAGGGTAAAGTAACAGCCAACACGTGTTTCACCCCTTGCAACGGCCGTCTGTCCTGGGGCTTCCTCAGGGCGAAAATTTTAAATTAGTGGCAGAATAAGGTCCTTTATCAGGGACTGCGGAAATATGGGTATTTTGAAGGGAGAACGTTGGGTCAGTGACGTATCGTTTCAATCGGTTTTAATAGGTGAACGCATTTGTTGGAGAGATCTGTGTTTTGTGTAGTCCCAGATCTGAATCATAGAAGTAGAGAAGGTTAATGTGTCTCCTGCAAAGGAAATTGTGTGACATGTAGATGACAACTTTTTATTGTATATAGAATGGTTAGTGGGTCACTGCTTTTTACAGATACCCTTTTGTTACTACCAGTTCATAAATTGTAATCCTTCTAATTTAGCACAGTGAGCTCTTTAGGATATGTGACTCCTACACCATGTAACCCTCGCTGTCTCATGCAACACATCTTGTACTCTGATTTACACACTTACATGATTTATTGTCAATGTGTATGTTGCATAAAGTGCTCCGACACCCTGCATTGGGATGAGTGGCGCTATATAACATTGTGCTATTTAAATTGTTATTTGTGTGAATACTGGTACAGACCTACACATCTGGCATTCCTACAGTGTATGCATTTTTACACAGGGACTGAAAAAAGTCAAAAGCGTGCCTCTCTTAAGTACCTGTGAAGTGGTAACAAGCTGGATGCTTTGGATTCCCTTCCATTGCATTTGCATTCAAGTGTGAGGTTCCAGGCCATGCATAGTCAGGTTACTCGATCAAAAGGAGGCCTTATGGTCTCTTAAATCAGGCCTTAATGGGTGGCCCAGTTGGTGCTGCACTTTACTGCTGGGAATGGAAAGCGAACAACGTGCAGGCGACGCTGAACTGGTCCCGGTGTCTTAAAATTACACCAGGACCAGTTCAGCATATTTCTGTGGGGCCCAACTTCTTGGCAGGGTGGACAGCATCCACCCTGTGAAAATAGTGGGGGTACACGTGTGTACCCCTGTCTTGTGCCCTGATCCTTTGTCTCTCATTGCTAAAGTTCTGCCACATACTTCCTGTACTTGGAAACACCCAATGGCTGCCATGGGGGCAGACACAAAATGTGAAGGAAGCTGGCAGCAAAGTCTGGGCCTGAATATGTAAATAATGTAGTAGTACTTGTATAGCACACGAATCGACCCATGAGAGTATCTCGGCGCTTGTACGCATACCGTTGTGGAACCCTTCCTGGTTTTTCTCTGTGAGGTGCCACTCCTGGGCACCCCCATGGTGAAGCCAGGCATCCTAGCGTTGTTGGGGCCGTTGTGGAGATTAAGCAAGCTATTGCGCAGAGTTGCACCCATGATTAGAATAGGCACCGAGGCGAGAATTATGAGGTCCGAGGAAATTGAGCCTAAGACCCGCCAAGGTTGGAATTGAACGCTGGTCCCGGGCTAGACCTCTGCATCAGGGTCTGCCGCTCTGACCGTTGAGCCACACTTCTGCACTGAACAAGGCTGACCCATTGAAACAATAATGTGAATGACCCTTCAATAGAATCCTGGCGAGCCAACCTCCATTTCTATGTAAGTGATCCTACTGTGTATTAGTGTTTATTAGATCTTGATTACACGCGTCGAAACTGTCTGTAGCCAAGACTTAAAAACATTCTACAAGGGAAAAATTAGCCCTTAGAATCCATCTTGCGCGTGTCTTACTGACATGAGCCTGGCCGTCCCAGAGAAACGTGAAAACAAACGAGCAATATACATGATTAAATTACAGTTGTGATTAAGAAAAATAAATTAACAGCACATCCCTTCATAATTGCAGGATATTAGGCTACATATTACCATAATAAATCTTATTACTGTGAGTAATTCGCCGCATTTTGAAGCATCGGCTGGGGATGGGATATCACCGTGTCTGCTAGGTGATATTACCTCACCGAGGCAGGCTGCACGGAGAACAAACACCAGCGTAAGTCGAGAAACGCGGCCGCACTCACAGGAATCCGCGGAGTTTGATGGAAAGACTAATCATGTTTGTTTTCGGAGAAGCTTTCGAAAACTATAACGTGATTCCCGGAAAATATACGCCTGCAGACGTCGGCAGCTGCAGTTTGCCAGAAGAAAGTGTTTAATTTTAGTCTTTCCTGTATAACTTGCTAATGTCCTGTTTGGGGGATTGTGGTGCGTGTTCAGTTAATGCGCCGCTAGTAAAACGAGAGTTAAACAACATTCTACTCCTTCAGACTTGCAGACGATAACTCGAAAAGTAAACCCAATGAAATGCCTAACGCATGCAGCGCGTTGGAAGACAAACCTCGCTGTTGTCAGCAGGTGCCTAAGATGGAGCACTGTTCAGGTACCACCGCCCCGCCCCCAAGCCTCTGAGGTACAGGTGTTTTGGAGAATGTTATTCTATTCACCAGCCTTTTGTACTATCTACTTCCCCCCAATTCCTTGTTTCCTCTTTCCTTCTCAGCGCTCTGGCAAAACCTCGAGCCTTCTATGAGTGGCATACGAACACCCAACATAACACCACATACAAAGCATTGCATGAGATGACATAACATAAGAACATAACCATTGAGAAACAGAAGGAAAACACATGCAGCACACAAGTGCCATTCATATGCATACTCCGCACTTCACTTGCAGCAGCAGTACAGCGGGGTTTCTTTGTGCACACACACAACCACACAAAGCAATGGGAGCCACACTTTCCAGACTACAGAGCAGGCACCACATGGCGGGAAACAGCCCTTACAAATAGGTTTTTACCAGGTTGTACCTTTACCACACATTTTTTACCACACATGTTTTTAGAAAGCATATGCTTTTACACCGTATGCCTTTAGCACGCATTTAAGGTAAGTTCGGGGTGTGGTTGGTCTCCCCCTACAAATAATTGTTTACATATGTAAGTATATATATAAACAATGCGGGCTAAAGGCATACGTTGTAAAAGCATATGCAATCTAAAAAATGCGCGTTAAAGAATGCGTGGTAAAGGTATGCAGATTATTTCCCAGCGTTGTTCCGTCATACAACACCACCTAGCTGTTGCAGGTCAAGCTTTTCACCAGTGCTTAGTTTGAAAAATAACTGTTACCTACCATTAATCAAGAAAGGGGGACTGAGGGCTTTACAGAGGTCCAGCATTGATGCCCAAAGGAAGTCAAACACTAAAGGTATGCAGTTCCTAACTGGGTAGTTAGGAACTGCATACCTTTAGTGTTTGACTGTTACCTACCGGCCATCACACTCCACCTATCCATTGTGTCAATTCACCTTACTCTGTTATCACAGAAGACGTAAAAATAGTGTTGACAAGTTATTATTATTTAACCCTAAATGCATACTGCAATTCACCTTACTCTGTTATCACAGAAGACGTAAAAATAGTGTTGACAAGTTATTATTATTTAACCCTAAATGCATACTGAATTTTTAAACATTATTTGGATGTACTCTGCTTAAAAATAGACAGACAGTGCCACTGTGTGGTTGACTGTTAGAAATAAGTGCTGATATAGAGATATAACTGCTGGTGCTGAGTGCCGGCAAACACAGTCCCAAATTAAGCACTGTTTTTTACACACATAGAGTTCACATATAGCAAAAGCAGCAATAGTGCTAGTTTCCTTACAATCAGAACAGATATACATAAAACAGCAGCGGAGGCCACACACACACCCAATTATTCTACCAGAGAAAAGAGCAAATGATGCTTACTTCATAAAAGCACCACATGTGCAGCAAATTCAGCAGTCATGTAAGATGTCTTTATTTATGAAGGGCAAATAGAGAACAGGTGACGAAATTCACCTACTTTTGATAGGTACAGCGCACCTGTTTTTTTGTTACACACCGGAGACTGGGTGCAGTAAAAATGAGTAACTTGTAATCCTTTTTTCAGTCGGAGATGACAACTAGAACGCGATACTGGCTGCTTCAATTGTGATTTTGACAATGGAGTCAATTTATCACAAGACTGAGGAGCAAGTATATGTCTGAACCTTTCATTTTCAAACTAACATCCACACTATGACATTTTACCTCAGTGAAGATAAGGTTATTGTAATCATGCAGTATACATGAAATCACTAAAAATGGCATAGGAAGAGGTTCATTGCATTCTGTCTTCAACACCTAACCCATAATCTTCCCACAAAATAATCAAAACGCTCAGTTCTCATTAGGATTTTACAAAGTTCATAAAATATTTACAAATTTCAAGATGGATATAGGAAATTTGAGGAAGGCAATTTATGTGCTTGCCAATAGTGACTATTTGTCGTGGGTGACATATGTGCACTCTGCAGGTGTTTAGTGTCATTTAGACTAAGTTGGGCTCAAATAGGTCTTTGTCCTGTTTACAGAGTAGGAGTTGCATTACCATAGTGGTTTTCCCTGTCTGATACCTACGCATACCTGTGCAGCATAATATTTCAATGCCAGTCGAGCTGAAGCACCTGCGATGCCATCAGGGGATGTTGGAGCTGAGGTGAGGGACAGTGTATGAGAGGAGAGAGGCGGAGGCACAAAGAGGTAGGGTTGAGGGGCTGATGAAGGGCTGGACACGCATTACTGATGCAGGTAACCCTAACTACAGCTAGGGTTAAGTAACCTGTTGGTAGCTCTTACATTCTGAGAGTTATCCATGCCCTCTTTTAGGTTTATCTGAAGGGTGGCCCTAGGCTGCTGAGTCAATCAGATTCCTACTCATCTTTCACACACACACACACACACACACACACACACACAAACCCACACACACGCACACACACCCACACTCTACCTTAAGGATTTGGGGGCCCCTGTTCAGAACAACTTTCAATTGTATGACCCATTTTCTGGTAATTCGAGTCCCAAGATGCCAAACAGTATTGAATTATAAGTCAAAGGGTGAGATAAAAGAAACAGACAGAATCAAAATAGAGAAAAAAATCACTTTCGCGGGTACCCCCTTGCCTTAAAAAGTCTCTGCAGACGTGCACAAACACACAGGATGGCTCCTGCACAAACACATGCGATGGAAAACCTTCAAATTTATCAGGCAGCAGTACAAGGCCAGCCAGTGATGACCCCTGAGATGGACTACTACCCGATATGAACCCTTATCATTCACCACTCCCAGCCATGCCATATCTTCCCTCTGCAGCAAGACTGTAAAACATGAGAAATGCATATCCTGCACCTGTTTTACAGAGGTCACATGCATTTTATGTTCCTTTCTTTTCCTTATTACACCACAAACCAACACCTGGATCTTTCCGTGAGTCAAATTCACCTCCTGATGTAGAAAGAACCATTGCTGAATGAAAGGTGAACCCTGACATAAGTAATGCCCTTATGAACTGTACTGAAAAGTGTTATACCAGTGAGGTAATGGCCTCCTTTCCCTGAGCATTCCAATTGCTTCAGAGGGCAGTCAGGTGAGACGATCAAAAAGTGAAGAATGAGTGTGTCAAAAAAGACGAGACTAGCTGCCCTTTTACAGGTACATAGCTCATCAAGTAACAAAAATAGGCAGTGCAACACACTTGCTTCGGTTTGAAGCACACGCAACCCAAAATAATCACAGCCGTCTTAGGGAAAATATGCATTAAAGTTGGGGATTTCCTTTTGCCATGAATTGATGAGGTATGTTTTTTGGGGTGGATTAATTCATGGTATCGACCCAGACCGAGTTTCCGTGTGCGATCTGGTTACACGTTACTTGAAGCGTATCCTTAAACACAGAGTAAAGAATGATCCTCTCCTAAAGCGGAAAAAACATTAAAACGTTTGAAAGTTTAGGTTCAGCAGAATTTTCCACGTGTGTATTTCAGTTGCCTGTTGAAGATAAAATAAATAACATACCGTTTTACACGCACAACAGATGGTGTGGTTCGTTGTTTATTATCGAAAGTGCACCCTTTCAAGATGTGTGGACATTATATTTGTTCCTGGGCTTACTAGGTAAGTGGTTGCACTATTTATTATAGAATTATCCACTTAGCTAAAGGGTGAACTCATGACAAATCATGAACCAATGGGGTTTTGTGTTACTTTTTCTGAAACTCTCATGTGAAATGTACTCCCCAACATACTCTGGGTTAGGCTGAGTGAGGCATGGACAGTCTCAGACACAAACTCAACGATAACTCCCAAATGCTTTTCTAGGCTTTTACATGTACATATCAAACATAGGGCTGGGTGAAATTGTGCCATTTGTTTCTCGCAAGCATCTATGAAAATGTTGCAAAGTTGTACTTTCGTAATACCAGTAGCTCATGTCACTTTTTTATCTGAGCAAACACCTCACAAAAATTTTGTTTAGCAAGGTCCCAGGAGGAGAATGGTTTAAGTAGAAAATGTCTCTTTGCGAAGCATTTCGTATAAGGACTAGTCTTCCATTCGTACCTCACGTCTTTTAACACAAGATGAGCACAGGCAACCTACCCTTTGTAAGTAATCACTGTGTGTGCCAGCTCTTTCTGAAAGCTATTACTCCACAGACCACCTTCTATTAATATGCACTTATTTTAGACATGTCCTGTGAAAACAGTTGCTTCACTTGTGACATCCATCTTCAAATATATGCTCGTAGATCACATCACAATCGCAGTTCCTACATAGGCAACATTTCCTTTGTAAATGTGACTTCATTCTTTATCAATTGTTTTAACTTGGTGCCAAAGATGATGTATATATGGATGTAATAGCTGGTACGATATATTGTTTGGGATCATGTATTTATTGAACCAGTTTTAACCAATGAAATGTGATGTACTTTTATGATCTTATGCTTTTTTAAGATCGAATAAAGATTTGAATTGAATTGACTTCATATAGGACACCTTTTTTGAAACAGGCGCTTTGTAGACGACATTACTTTTGCCATAATGTCACAAACCGCATTCCTTTTGAAAATGCCACTGTTTGTCGAAATCTTTTTTCCAAACTGTCACTCGACAGACGAGATTCCATTGTAATGTACTAACTTTGCAGACAAGTTAACATAAGAAAACGGTTATTTTATTTGCAATACCCTTCTTCAGATAGTGTAGACCACTTTACTTAACATTTGCAGTTACGTCACAGACAACATCGCCTTTGTATACAATCCTTGTATATGCAACACCTTTGACAAGTGTTGCTCCATCGAGAACATTCTATTCTTCTATAGAAACTTTACATTTTCTTTGAAAACAGCCACTTTATTTGGGACACCCTTGTTCAGACATTCATAGAGCACTTTAGGTTTGCAGAGTTACTTCATCGAGTCACTTCATATATGACATCGTTTTTCAATCATGAACTTCATTGACTACGTTTCCTTTGCAATTATTTCACAGACATTTCATTTATACATGGTTACCTCATATGTGACATCCTTCTGCAAACAGTTACTCGACGGCCCACAATCGCTCTCTTCACAGTTGCGTCTGAGGCAACACTGCAATCAATACAGTACTGTACTCCATATGACATCTTTCTGCCATTAGTTGCTCTGCGGACCACATTTTATTTGAAGTTATGCCACAAAAAAGACTCCCTTTCTGAATATGTGTTTTATATATGACACTCTTCTGCACACAGGGGCCCTACAGACCACATTCCATGTTCACATATGTGCGTCGTAGGCAACCTTCCTTTTGTAAGCAGTTAGTGTACAAACAACACACCCTTTGGAAAGCTCTTTCAGACCTCACCCTTCTTCAGGTAGTTACACGTTCCCTTTGTAAACATTGACCTCACTTAGAGCATTCTAATTGTACACTACATTTACCTAAAACATGACAGCCTTACGCAGAAGGTTACACCTGAGAATATATTCCTTCTGCAAACAGCTGCTCCACAGACAGCACTTTACTTGCAGAGTTGTTTGTGGAGGAGAGACAGGCTTGCTTCACAGACACCCCCTCTCCTACAGTGCGGCTTGGCAGAGCCGCTGCTACTGCGAGGGAAGTTCCGCTCAGCCATGCTCTGTGGAACAGAGGCCCCAGGATTCAATAGATCTTATTAAGCATCCTTCCCTCCAGATATTTTTGTTTATTACACTTTTTATGGCAGCTTGACACCCAGCGCATATCATTCAAGGGGAAAGCGCTCAGATTTTTCATCAGCTGAGCTCACACTGGCAACTGGTGCTGAGTTGCAAGTCTGCTTCCTAAATAATCAATTACAGTCTGAGGGACAGTAAAATTCTCTTTTTGTGCCATTTCCGAATAAATCTTCCCACGGAATTGTCGGCATTATAGAAAGGTGTTTTTATGCAGTTAATCTAAAACACAATAATATTCCTCTCTCGTTGTGTTTACCGCGGATCGCTACTATTTGACAAGCCCATAAAAGACCAGCTTCCAATTGTTTCTCACCAATTTTCTTTTCTAATAAATGTATCAGCTAAGCAATGCCTATTGGGTGTTTTGAATAATAAAGGTTGCACAAATCTGTATAACGATTCACACAGAGTCACACTGTCTAACAAACAGACATGCATTTTTTGCATAGTGCTTGCTTGCCAGGCATGAGGTCACTGTGCACATTGTAAAAGGTCAAAGTCTGTCCCCAACTAGTAACATAAAGGTTTGGTTAAAGTCATGTGCCATGTATGGGAATCCCAAACTCCTTGCTTGTAAGGACCAAGCGATAATGGCCTATGAGCGTCAATGGGCATTAAGAAATACTTCAAAATCCTGTTATCGTGCCAGTATTTGTTGGCTCTGATGAAGAGTAAACTGGTTGACCATGCGCAGTGTCTTCAAGATGATAGGTGCTTCCGCACACATGCAGATGTGGCAATGGACGTAACTAAGAGCCTGCGCCTGCTGGATGGACGGATATGGTAAAACTTTGAATATCCTGGCACGGGGACCTGCAGAGATTTAGGATTTTATGGAAATCCCTCTGAACATCCCTAGTGGCTGTCCAACCCGAGTTGACATCGAAAACAGTGCGTCAGTTTCAGAGCCTCAAAGGGAATAAGAGATCTAGCCGCTTTCTTGGCACCTCTGCTCTTAACATTCCACCTACTTCTTTATCCCTGACCCACCTTCAGACTCAGCCACAACACAATACTAGTTTTACATCAGTAGCACAGTGGGGACGGTCACCTAGCAGTACTTCACAAATATATCTCGAATACTACCAATTAAAACACATATAGTAAATGTTGGCAGATTTTAATATGAAACTTCAAAGTTACACTTAGGGCATGCTTCACAAAGCTTTTTTCTTTAAGTAGTTGTGTCTTACTCTTGAGTTAGGTGTGACTTACTCCTGAACTTCTGGGAGTAAGATATAATTACTCATGGAATAAAACGTTTTCTGAAATTGGTAACAGACATCTGAAGTCGATGCATGATTTCAAATAGCCATGTGACTGGGTTGAAACGCATGTCTGTTTTGCATAATGCACCTAGGTTCACGGAGAAGTGACTTTGCAAACAGTAGTCACTTTGGCCCTTTTACCTAAAAAGCAAACAGGGGAGCAGCAGACTGGCCAGCAGGGACATGTGTTGATGTTCCCATAGTTAAGTTCCTCCTAAGGGGTCAGAATAATGCTCACTAGTTTTCTTCTGATCTAGGCTGCTCATCTGAATCTTTTCTTCTAACCTATGCTTATTCACCGGATGTGACCAATTAAGAAAAAATCAACGCCTTGCATAGCCTTTTAGTGTGCTGTATGTGCAATATAAGTGTAAACCCTTATTCATTGACTAGTGTCCTGAATTGCAATCTATACATCTACTTTGCCAGCTGTGTACCCTTTCTGTGCTCAGGTGTACCCCAGAAGTCAGCCACCATTGTCACATGACACAGGTGCCTCACACACCTGCCAGTACCAACACATGCCCAAAGCATCAACATATGCCAGTCAATATTGTGTGCCAAGGTGTCCCTATCCATCAGATGCCCAGTCCCACACAGACACGTAGGCTTCCCACTCCCACACAAGCACATGCAGAGGTATGCAAGCATACATACACAAACACATGGTGTGGATAACCTCGCTGCACTTTGCACCTCGCCCAGAAAGTTTATGGTCAGAGAAACAAGGTGGAATCAGTGACTGTCCCCTGCGATTTAGTGCATTAGTACTGTCACTCTGCAGGAAGGCTATAAAAAAATAAGTCGGTCACTAGTCGGCCCCAGAGTAAAAGCGTATCCCAATGATGTGAGGTGTATTATTATCTTTTTTCCACTACACATATTACATCAAAACTCCACACAGACACTATAGGAAAATAGGCGTAGGACAACTGTCCTAATAAATGCATGTTACATATGATATAAAAAAAATGCCAAAAACATGTTGGCAAATATAAAACTTGAAGGGTCCTAATATCCTATTTGCTAATATGTGGAAATGAGTATAAATAAAAAATAGGTGCAATCTACCATGTCACAATGTTATCCTTGGTCGTTACCAAACGGAAATGTGTCAGTGATGCAATTGACACTCTACCCTTAATTGTGTGGCAATGAATCCGCATCTATTGGGGCGCACAAGGGGTATTAGGACTGTATCTAAAAGAGATTGGTTGGAGGCCACAAATGAACATAGACACCCTATATGGTGAAGTGCGTATCCTATGATGAAACACGCCACTTTGTGCAGATCAGGGCCTGTCATACTTAAATAACCCAAGGGAAACGGCGTTCCCAAAATATAAGTGTGTCAGAAACAACAATATCGTAAAATGGTTCAAAAAATTATAAATATTAAAAACATAACTTCCAATCATCAAATAACATAATTCATGAAACACGAGGGGACTCTTTGGTCAATTGAGAACTTGTTTGGGTCAGGGCATAGATTGGATCCAACCCCATTTTGGTGCTGTGATTTCTGGGTTCGAATTAATAAATGTGTTATTGTGCAGTGATGTAAGCTACAAAAAATATAGTTGCCCTTCTTTAAATCAAGAGAAACAATTTTCGATGTCTGGACTGTCTATCTTTCTCATGCCTACACAGAGGACCTACCGCGGGGACCTATGCACGTGACTTAGACAGCACTTTGCATTTACTTACAGGGGAGATATTAGGAAGGTAAATTGCTGACTAGTATGTAATAGTCTTTATCTGGCATGTAGTAAAGTGCACTAACCCCAAATGTACCTGTACCAATGCTCTGAGTTGCTTTCCATAGTGTCACCCAAATATGTGTACTTTGCTTATCAAATCACCAAATCATACGGTGACATTTCAAGATCCCTACAAACTACTGAGCAAGAGACTCATCACATGCCCAGATGTTTTTCTTAAGTGCAAGTAACTGGAAAAGAGGTCCTTTCTACCTTCCCGTTACGGGAGCACTGTTTCTGCCTGTTGGCCAGTGTGAGGTAAGATTACCTTTCATGGTGCTTGTGGTACCATCAACAGAAAATTACACCCCATTATGGGCCATATAGGAACACATGATTGATGATTGAACCTCTGATCAATTAATTCAGCTACTACTGCTGGGACCATGGAGGCGGGTCTTTTAGTTTGCAGGACTACAAGATGTAGAAAGCATTGGCTCTGGACTGAAGGTAGAGTGGAACAACAATCAGTTCAGGAAGCAACTGAAAGACAGACTATTGGATCTTACATTTGATCCTAATGCACATTAGGGTTGCTACTAAGGAATGTCTGTTATTAGCCATGCTCTACACCTGACTGAGCTCTAACCGTCCATCAACCCCTTTGGTTTTGCTTTGTTCGCCCTAAGTTGGCAGGGTATGTATGCCCAGACGTGGGTCTCTTGCTCACTTTGCCACAAGATTCGAGCTAGCCTGGCTGATGACGGCTGATTAGCCAGAAAATGGTCCCAGGATGCTTGTTTCCATTCCAGGGAAGACATTGCTTGGCAGTTCGGGCTGGACTGTTCCCATGAGGCACAGGGTCAGACGGATTTGCATATGGCCATGTCTGAACTAGGGTGGCGGAGTGCGCTAAAGAATGATGATGGATTAAACCCAGATCAGTTGACTAGGTGTGAGTGCTTGCAATGTTCAACACTCCGTCCATCTTCCCCTTTGGTTTTGCTTTTGCTTTGTTCGCCCAAAGTTGGCAGGGTATTCCCAGACGTGGGTCCCTTGCTCACTTTGCCACTGGATTCAAGCTAGCCTGGCTAATGATGGCCGATTAGCCAGAAACTGGTCCCAGGATGCCTGTTTCCGGTCCAGGGAAGACATGGCTTGGCAGTTCAGGCTGGAATGTTCCCATGAGGCACAGGGTCAGACTAATTTGCATATGGCCATGTCTGAACTGGGGTGGCTGAGTGGTGATGGATTAAACCCAGATCAATTGACTGGGGGTGAGTGTTTACAATGTTCAACACTCCGTCCATCATCCCCTGAGCTCTAACCTCCACTTCCCTACGTCACACATACTTTGCAGTATGTCGTAGTGCACTGAAGTAACAAAAGAAATGCATTTAATCATGCAAATAAGTTGCAGATCACCATTGAATGCCATTCGCGGTTCTCAGCTGTGTCCCCTGACACTGCCTTTGCAACCCCTGGCCTCAGAGGTGGCAAAATCAGTGCCAGAAACAAAGTGGCAGGTCACCCTTGTAGCAGTCAGTTGAGACTCACTCTTTTTTGTTTTTACTCAATTTCTTTATTACACTAATGGAGAATATTTTGTTATTCATTACTAGTGCAATTAAAAAAAATAGAGTATAATTTGCTGGAATATGTCTTTCCCTTGCAGATGAGGTAATTGCTTTCAAATGTATGTGGTGTTTGTGCTTACAGATGGGTGAGTGTTTAGGTGAGAGAGTGTGTGAGTGTGTAAATGTGTATGTGTGAGTGAAACTGAAGGCCAAAGGGCATATGATGTCACTTCTGCTACCCCTGGCACTTGGGTGAATTGACGAGATCACCATCTTTTTAAACCATTTGTGGTGATGGAGCAAGGACTCGTGAAAAAGAGACTTGCTTGAATGCAAACCTCTCCGGTAACTGCTAACCCGTATTGAAAACTTGTTTGTGGAAATAACATGCAATTAGACGACATTCGAGTACAAGATTGAAGCTTGCCTATGTGTTTTACTAACCAGTAACTTGAGAGTGATGCAAAATGGTCGCTAACTGAAACTCTTTAGTGCACATGCTCCTACTGCATCTACATAGTATGACATATCTATGCTTGCAGGGAAACTTTCTGCACTTGCGCGGTTGCAAACAAAATGGCCGATTGAAACTCATATGCTTGCCACCTGCTTGCTGAAAAACTAAACTCATCTATTATACTAATACTAATGCTGGAAAAATAATAATAAGTAAATGGGATTAGAGTAGAGGTAGGTGCAGGTGCAGTGAACCCAAGTTGAAAGACGCGATGTCAACTTGAACAACGGCCAAGGCTGCAAACTGTTACTTTCATGGGAACCGGAATGACAGTCCACTGAAATGCATTAGTACTACTGTATTTTTCTCTAATATGTGACGATTGCATTGTGAATATGGGTGGGAATAAAGGTTGATGTATAAAACTTAAGGGGTGGGATTTTAAACAAAGAGATGAAAGAAAATAATGAGAAATAAGCATGGTGTGATGATCACCACCCCTTGCCTGAACAATCAGAATTAGGAGTTTCATAAATTTGAAACATTAATGCGTGGTACAAGCACACAGTAAGGTATAATTGAAGTAGCATTTGCTAGTTAGATGTCCTAGACTGAACTGCTGAAGAAGAATTGAATTTCTGAACCAATTATCTTAAGCAAATTAATTTAGAAGGAGATTGCAGAAGAATCTTGAGGAGGAAGAGTGTGTCAGAGAGGGGTGCTATGCAAGCGTTGGTGATAGAGAGGTGGCCTGTCCTGATTCCTGTCCTAATTCCTGTCCAGAAGCCTTTGTTCGCCAGACCTTTCCAAAGGAACCCTTTCCAATTCCTAGGCCTGGGAGTTGGTTACCACACCATACTTTGTAATTATATCTATATATGTATATAGGCGCTTATGTGCTTTTTTCTTTGTCATGCCTTTCCAAGCAGTGTCATTGCAAATTATAAATGAATGTGTTCTTGATTGATATTTTGAATTTTCCTTCCTGAGAGAGACGGAGATTATTCTGTGCTGTGTAAGTGGTTCACAAGAATTTAATCTGAGATAAAAAATTTAAATACATCCCGACTCTGTGATCATTTCTAATGGGTAAGCAAACTGAAATCTTATGTCATTTCACCATCAACTAGTTCCAACTAATGGTCCATTGACCAGAGGAAAGAACTTTTGATCATTGAAAAGATTAGTTAGGGACTAAAGATAACTAATCTGAAGAATTACAAAACACGACCCCACCCAGTAGGTTGTGAAGTGAATTTATGGGCCCTGGTGAGCATGTGGTGTTAAATGACCAGTTGCTGGTAACGCACTGGATCAGTGTTAATACACAATGGGAACTAGTCACAAAATCATTAAAGAGAAAGTGAAGCAGCAGTCCTGAAGTATTACAGTACTCCGGTAGTACTGCTTCGAGTACTATTAAATGCCTTTGTGAATAGGCCTCAAAATATCTAGAATGGGAATATTCAGGGACTATCCATATACAAAGAGTACAAACAGAAAATAATATGCATTCTTTCCACTTTTAATAATAGGGAGCTGGACATTTCAAAGCCAATTCATAAAGGATTCATTACACATTTTATATTTTGACCTGTATCTGTCTTTCTTTGCTTTGTTACGCCTTGCCTACTTTGTCATAATGTCATTTTTTTTCTTATTGTAATATTCGTATTTCATTTCAGAGCCCAGAGGCATGGGGCAAGTGCCACATCAGAAGATAAAATAAAATAAACATATTTGCTAAGCTCACATTTCAGAGTGGAGACATTATTTGTTTAATTTCTCTAGGATGTATTTGGTTCGATGTCATCATGAGGTCCATATTTAGCATTTGTTAAACATCTTTGCTTAACTCACCTGTGATTACAAGGCAGCACTTTGTACCTTTGTCTTGTGTAAAGAATAGTACCTTGCACTTTAGAAAACAAACATTTTGTGTTTCTTCGAGAAGCGAGGGCGTTTAACTAAGTAGCGAGCCTTTAATGGCTGGTAGGAGGGCTCTAAGGCTAAAAGAACATTCCACCCCTAGATGGCAGAATGTTCTAATTCAAAGGACTCAGGGAGCCCGAGGGGATTGAAATCCCTGAGGCCTTTTGTTCACAGCAACAACTGTGAACAAACATTGGAATGTTGGAGATCTAGGCTTCTATCGGCCATTATAAGCCCAGAGCACCCCATTCTTTTTAACAGAGCTCCCAATATTCCAATGTTCTAATTAACTGTGGAATTTGCTGCTTCACTTTTCATAGTATTCACTGATAAGTCAAAGAGCAGCTAGCGCTGTAGATCCCATGACATACACATTTTCATATTTACTCATCAGAAGGGAACAGTCTCATTGGGCTGCATGACCCTCTAAATCAGCTCTGGTGCTCAGGTACACAACAGCACACAATTGCAGACTGCTGGTTCGGGCAACCTTTACCGACTCCACCACTGAGAAGGGTTTTTCAAATTTCCACAGATGGGACACAAACTGAATGGTAACCCTGTAGAAGTCCCCTCCAAATGCAACACTTTGGTCCATCAAACATGGTACCCCAACCAAAAATGACAAGTCACTTAAAATTGCTCTTTTTGCCTAATCCCTGCTCCCATAAAATCCCATTTCCAAATGCAAAATCCTCAGAAAAATTGGTGTGCAACAGAAACAACTTTGAGGCTGATTAAATGTCCCAAAGTAGAGCCTCTTCTCTCTCCACACTCGGTAACCTCGAGTTTAATTCCGGGGGAGGAGTGGGGGTTGTGGTCTTCAGTCGAGTGCCCATCGGTTGGGTTTAGAATCCGCTGGTGCCAGAAATTCACCCAATTAATTGAGGAATACTAAAAAGAGAACACAGTAACTGGAATAGTATGGTGCAGGATATTCGGCAGGTGAATTTTCCTAAATCTTTTGAATTTCGTCCCGAAATTGGACAGTTTTCAGTTACAGCCGAACTCAAAACCAGGCCCAACTTTTCAAATGTGGAATTAGAAAAGAGTTAGTTTCATCTGACAGCTGGTTCCTCCGATTTCAGAAAACAGCGTGTCTCTGAGCGAATCACTTCATCTACCTGGGTGTCAGTTCACTTAGGTGAGAAACCCACAGGTGCTTAGAAACAGTTAGACATGATAGTATATTTACGCGATGTGCAGTCACGAGCAGCTTTATATGTAACCAGCAAAGACATTGGAGCCGGCAAGTCTCATACAAGTTTGAGGTGCCGTGGAAGAGCCCCGTGGCGGAAGGATGGAAGCCAGATGTTGTGTGACCACACAGACCCCACTTGCTCGGCCGTGCTGTGGCATTATAGCCCCCGAAGCATACAAAAAGAGGGGTGTGGCATCTCTCGTGTCCCAATTTAACCCCCCTCTCCTTACATGCCAACACTTACACCTTTGGTGACATGGTGAGAAGGAAGGGGTGCCCAGCTTAATGTTACATTGTATTGTATTTTAACTGCATTTATATAGCCCTTACTACCCCTGACGAGGTGTCATAGCGCTTTTTTGGTGAGTAGCACGCTACTCCGGAACCCGCAAAGGATTAGTGGTGAATTAGTATAGTGAAAATATGAAAGCAATTTGAGTGGTGGATATATTAGTCAGTTATTTGGATTGAGAAGGATAGTGGAAAGATAGAGAAGAGAAAAAGGTTTGCATTTATATAGCGCTTGCTATCCCTGTTGGGGTGTTGAAGTGTTTGTTAGGGAGTAGCACGCCATTCTGGAACCCGTATATGAAAGAAATTTGAGTGGTGGATATGTTAGTCAGGTATTTGGATTGAGAAGGATAGCAAAGGGTAGAATAGGTAAAAAGGTTTGGATTTATATAGCGCTTGCTACTCCTGATGAGGTGTTGATGTGCTTTTTTGGCAAGTGGCACGCTACTCCAGAACCCATAAAGGATAAGGGGTGAATTAATATAGTGAAATATGAAATTAATTTGAGTGGTGGACATGTTAGTCTGTTACAATAATCATGCACACACAGCAGTAGATACTAAGGCCTGGAAGGGGGGTGAACATAGGCGGGGAAGGGGCTTGTTTTCCTTCCCAAGATGTGTATTCTCTGCTTCAGATTGTTCCTCAAGTGCCAGCCACACCTAAATCGTCACCAGGCAGCCAGGGCCCTGGCAACCTGCACTGACACCTCAACTCCCAGGGGCCCTCATTAGAAAATGAGGGTTGTCATTTCTTCTGTCACCAGCTTAGTGTTTGCCAGCAGTATTATTATTGACATTTCATGAGGGTATATTTCTCATTTAAGGTAAAAAATAAACTAACGACAGCCTGCATTATTAAGGCTATAAAAAGGCGTTCCATGACTCCTTGCCGTCACAAGACAGACTGCTGATAGCTCATTAAGTCTTGATTAGGCACATTTTCGTCTTTTGTGAACGTAAAATTCACCATTGCGACTGCCTCCAGCTTTCTTCTGGGCCTATTAAGGCTGCGGTTGAGTGAACGCGCTTGCTGCAGAGATGTGCCTGCGGTGGGGCTGACACTGTCCTTCATCTTTCTGTGGCCAATAACATGATGAGCACCATGTCTGCTGTCACTGCAGTTTTAATTGAAAAACCTCTGAGGACCATTTAGACCATGGTGGGCAGCCAGCCTGATCTGTGAAGCCCCTTCGGCCAGCACCCCCTGGTGGATGACCTCACCCCATGCCTTGGGATCCATCCCTACTCTCCCACCCAGGCCCCTTCCCTCCCTAGCACTTCAGTGCATCCACAGAAGTGGTGGGTACATTGAAGGCAAGGCAGTGCACAGAGCAGAGCGTGTTTACTAGATGGGCCTCCCCATGTGCATCAACCAGCGGCCCTGCGGTGGACAGACAACAGGAGAGACCATTCAATCAGGCTATTCATTTGGATGGATATCACCCACTAAGCAAATCCACCCACCCATCCATCCATCCATCCATACATCCATCCATCCACCCATCCATCCATCCATCTAGCCACCCATCCACCCACTCACCCACCCATCCACCCACCCATCCATCCACCCATCCATCCATTGAGATTTTCCTATATAATCATAAGAGTGATTATATCCGAGAGGGGCTTTGCGGTGAGTCATGGGACACAGACACATGTATATTTTTGTAATTGATAATTCGAGATATAATTTACAAGGATAGGTTTATAAAAAGTTGTTTCGAATTATACTTAAATAGGAAACCATTGCATTGTCAACTGCCATTTGCAACTAAATAACAGATGCCTGAAGTGAAGAAAAAGTAACACTCCCTGAACAAATGTATTTGTTAAATGTATGTCTAGGACTAGAAACACAGTGTCTTCGGTGGCACGGGGTGCAGGCAAGCTGGGTGTGGGGTGGGGGGGGGGGGCCTCGGGTGGGGGGGGGGGGATCTCTTTTAGTCGGGAGGATAGAACGGGTAACTTCTTTGACACAGGATTAAACCATTGCAGTCATCTGTTTAATTGCATTCATCTTGGTAATGCTCCCAATCGATTATAATTCTGTGATATTTTTTCTGTTGGTTTATATTTAATGATAAATATTACATGGGTCACGTCTATTTAACTACCTACTTTTCAATATAACTGTTGAAATAAGAGGTCAGGCATAGTAGGCACTGCTGGGGGGGGGGTGGGGCTCAATGTGGCATCAGACGTCTGCTAAATTCACTCTTAAAGCACAGAATTGCTGAAAAGATTCAGTCAAAGCGTGAGCTATATTAACATGCCTTAACAAAGCCAAAACGTCTCGTCTATGAGACCCCCTGGCTTTGCAAATGTTTTTTAGCTATGCTGAACAGCATTAATGCACAATGACGCAGCGCTGAATCATTTTATAGGCACGGGTATGCGTTGAACATGCAATTGTGAGCGTACAAAAGGACAAATACCTTTTTTATCCTTTGGGACGTGAAGTGTGGGGGGAAATCGCACAAGTGTAAGAGCAGCATGCGGGTCGGTGGGGGGAAGATGTACATGGGTAAGAGAGCAACGTTTTTTGGGGGCAGGTAGATGAAAAGCACACGAGAGAGACAGCTGGAAAACACATGTACACTCATGAGATGATTAAAACATATAGTTCCTTAAAAGAAGGCGGAGCAAGCATAGGAGCAAGCCAATTAAAGAGATTGTAAAGAGGCTGTGCTCCATGGGAGGGACAAACACAAGCAAGGCGGACTGGATTAAGGAAACCTATTGAATAGAAAGCTTGTAAATAAGAGTGATTTAAAGCAAACCAAAGATACGCAATTTGAGGGCTGCAAGTTACTTTATGTTCTGGGAAAAGCCACAAAATCTCTTTTGAAAGCTGCCGTCTGGTAGGCTTGACCTAAAAATGTTTACTCACTCGTTCAGCACCAACTGAAGTAAAATAAAAATAAGAAAAGGAATCCTGCTTATCTTTTTAGATTAGTGAGGCAGTGCAATCATGAAATACTGCGGATGTAGATAAAGTTCGCTTTGAAATACCATTTACAATGGCTTTGCGCTGAGATGGAGTGCACTCTCAGCCTTTCCCAATGGTTATCCAGGAGATTCTCTTGCAGGCTGTGCGTATTTCTCAATATTGCAGGTATGTCAAGTACCTTAAGAAAATCTGTTCCTTTACCAATTCCTACAACAGGAGTGTCCATCTTCGGTCCAGGAGCGTCAGATCTATTTCTCATTTTCAAGCTATCCCTAAAAGATGACTTTACATACAATGAATATAATTTACACTCATTTAGATAGTGGGTAATCCTAAAAACCTGTCATGGATCCAGCCCTACTAGCCCTAGACTGGCCACATCTTTCCTACAACCTCACACGTGCACCACCTATTTCTACCCTTTAAGATCCCTCTGTGTCCATACAGTGTCCTTTGTTGCCATGTTGAATAAGGTAGAGGTGTGGTTTATAGCTCCTAGGTGTTCATTGCGTGCTGGAAAGCTGCAGCTGAAGAGTGACTTCTGCATCGCCCCAGCCAGAAGTTTAGGATGTTGTGTCACATCTTTCTCCTTGTTTCATTACAGTTATCTCATATATTCAGATTCCTTCTTCTGTATGTTTCAGTTATGCATGAAATGTGGCTTTGTAGAGGATTCCCCTCTCTTTCTCTATCTCTGTTTTCTTTTAGAAAGTCTTTTGGCGCGAACCCAAGGGCCACAGGTTCAAGTTAGGATGAGAGCTTTATTTCTTCATATAATTCTAATGCTTAAATTCATTATGCATTCCTTTCATGGTGCACCTCAACGGAATAGTCATAATTACAAAGCCAGTGGGCCTAGATGTTTTTATTCCACGACATTTCTTTATGAAGGGTGACGCAGGGGTGGTTTGGAGTAACTATGTTGAGTTGCATTACACGTGTGGAGAGGGGGTTTGTTAAAAGCTCATAACATTCCCATCCTCTGTTTTACATTCCCCAAGGAGATTTTCAAGCTCATCAAAATCCCACCATGGACTCCCAGTGGAGAGACAATGGCTCAATGAGTGAGTTCTAGGTTTCGGCAGGTGCGTTTGTGCAGTGGGAGAAGGCAACAGTGGTGGGCTTGGAATCTGGCCACAATATACCAAACTGGCAGATAGAACAAGCTTTGGCAAAGCCAGTAGGTCCAGTTTTAACGTGTCAATGCATTTAAACACAGGCATTCCTAAATGCATTTTGCAGTTTATATGCATTTTCTCATTAAAGCTAGCCACATTGTCTTTGCTAATGCTGGAGGAAAAGTAGCAAAAAAAGGGATTGCTTTCTTTTTTCGATGCATGTGAGATACATAATTGTATGTGACAAACAGCTTGACGAATGATTGCACTTTTCAGATGTGAAATAGCCCTTTATGCATTCAAAAGGGAGGCACTTCCTGGAAGACAGATTGGTAGTATTTATTATTATTAATAATAATATTATCTTTATCTATCAGTTTGTAGATCGCACGATTACCCGGGGGTGTCCTGACACTGTGTTAAGGCTTCTAAGCTTTGCAGTTCAAATGCAGGGAGTCCTGATAAAGAACTAAGGCATCAGAGTATCTAACAACCCACGACAACCATGCATGCGTTCAGTGGAAAAGGTATGTTTTAGAGACCACAAGATTTTAAGATATCGTTTTAAGAACATAATGTACTCAACAGTTTATTCCATCCATACCTGTGCTGTGACCACTGAAAAGGCGCGTCCTCCCATTCTTTTCTTTGTAACTTAGGTACAGTTATTAGATTGGCAGAGACAGAATGAAGCAATCTAGACGAGACGTGCTTCTTTGAACATATTGGAAATATAATAGTTACAAGACGGTGAATAGAAGGCGTGTGACACAAGCGGGGGGCATTAAACCAGTATCACTTCTGCACAGGGAGCCAATGAAGTTTTCTAAGTTGTGTGGAGATGCCACATTTCTGAATGTCAAATTCCAATCTAGCTGTCTGCAGTCTGTGCAGAGGATAGGCTAGAAGGCTGGCATACAGCGCATTACAGCGCTCAAGCCCGCTAATGATCAAAACTTGTAGTAACAGCTGCCTTGAGTTTGAGGAATCTTTTATAGCTCTTTTATGATTAAGAAGCAAGTAGTCCTGAGGTTCCTTATGTGAGGCTCAAATGACAATTTAGTGTCAAGTAAGACTCCCAGTTTATGGTGGCATCTGCTGGTAAAGGACAGGACCCTAGTCGCTCAGGCCACCATAAAGAGGACCAGCTGAAGGACTGCCAAGCACACGCACCTCTTTTTTTTATCTGAATTTAGCCATAAAGAATTGGCCTTCATCCAACTGGACACTTTTACAAGGCAGCCTCTAAACTGGTCTTGAAATTGTCATCTGCATGGCTATAACACTGAAAGCCAAAGGAAGCAATCACACCTGCCAGTGTGGCTACATATATACATATGATATGGTGCATTGGAAGTACAGAGAAATGCCCCAACATGGCTCTAAAGAATGTGTAACTTCGATCTCATCTTTACCATAGCAAGCTGGAGTAATATTTTACCACCTGTCTCAGCACACACATCAACCATGCATGCGTACTGAGGCCTTTTGAACCCATTGAGTGCAACATACCAAGAACACCATCCGCTTTGTGAGCTTTACTACTGTCACCTCCTTGGGCTGTAGTTAACTGACAGTGGTATCAGCAGTGCAAAGTATAGTAAACAGGTCAGCTTTTTTTGACCTGTTACCTGCTTGTGAGCGGGTCTACCAGCTACTCCCAGGTTTTTAGATTGTCTGCCAGTCCCCTGTAACTGGGTACTTTACACATCCAAGCCAGGAATGTAGTAAGCATGTGTTGTATATGTGTGGAAAACGTGCATTGATGGCACACATTAATTGTGCTGACAAACATTTTGCTGCCTGCACTGCAGGGCTTAATCAAAGTGTTCCAGTTGTAGGTGGTAAAATGCCTGTGGGAACAGTGGAGAGGGCAGAGAAGGCACAGAAAAAGAAAAAAAAAGTCAATCACTGTGGGTAATATAACGGCGTCCAGAGTGTGTCAGTGTTTGTCGAACGGCGAAATATTCACAAATTGTGTAGAGTGTGCGCGTTGTTTGTCAACATGGCCACGCTGGACTCCATTGTCTGTGATACAATATACGAATGGCACCTAGGGAGAGAATTAATGAGAGCCCAGAGAGCAGATGTGAATTACAGGCCTCTTTATAGACAATCCAGAAAACAGTGCAATGGGTCAGGCAGAAGACAATGGTTCCTGTTGAAGCTTGGAAGATTCACCCTGCCCTTTCCAGGCCTTTTGTTCTCTGTCAGGGCTACCACCCACATCTTAATATATAGTTAGGTGGCATAGCCTGAATATCTTTGTAGTCCTTGTTATGGGTCTCTCCTGATTGGAAACTCCATGCTACATCCCACCATCATGTTCACACTTTAGACAAAGACCATAACTGGACCAGTCTCCCTCGAAATAGCAAAGCTGCAGAACTGACCGAAACTGGTCACAGAACTAAGCTACTGGAATACTCAAAGTCTGTCTGCAACTTGGGTATAAATATGGGACAGAAATGTCTAGTTAGTGTGCCAAGATTTTCTGATCTGTCTTCTGAGATACCTCACCAGTGGCAAGTGGGAGAACTGTTTAGCTCCGGGGTTTGGATGCTGACCACCAACTTCTCATAACATTTTCAAGACCAGTTACCTGGGAAGATTTGATTAGCCTTCCAGGAGGAACTGCCGGTATCCTATTTTGAGGAAGAGAGCTGACTGACTGCTCAGGAAGGGCATTGGAGTAGCCCTTATGCAAAGATGCTGCTCATAAGAAGTGAAGGCTGCAAGGAGCTCGAGCGAGGTGAAGCCCTGTCACTACTGTGACACAGGGTGTCAACTGCACCGAATATTGCAAGTGAGGTCTGAGGCCTGGAAGAGTCTACTCACTACAATGATCTTGAAATGTGCGGTTTATGGTGACCTGGAGACCAACTGGAAACAAATTTCTCTCTGCAAAATAATGCCAAGAAGTGCTACAACTTGTTACCGCCCAGTGCGGTCAAATGCCAAAGAAACTTAAAGTGCCAAGTGAAGCTGAGATCGACCTAAGAGATGTCATTATTGGGACACATAGTGGGCACCTAATCGTTTGGACAGGTGGGTTTGAGATTGGACCCAAGAAAGACCAAGATCCCAGTGAGCTCTGGGACCCCTGGTGCACCTCCTCTGGAAATATGATGGTGCTGCGTTCGCTTACCTAAGGGTTGCAGGTACTAGTGAGCTGGCCAAGAGCACAACTGCAGAATCCTCTCTTGGCGGCTCATGCTGAGCAAACACCACCGCTGCCTTTCTGACTCCACCGGCACTAGGATGAACAGCACTGCCCATCAAGGACCTTCAAGAATTCTGTGACAAGGTCAGAAAAGGATACTTGACATTGTTCCCTGAATGGACGAAATAGCTAATAGTGAAGTTGGACTTAATAACAATTCAATGATGGCTAAGAGTACCGGAATATTAGGAGTTACCCCAACAAGGTACAATAAGTTTCCTCCTATAGAGCCAATGCACTTTACGCGTAAAGACTGCCCCCAGTATACTTTAAATACTGTTCTCCTTAGTAGGCAGCCTTACATACTACCCCATTCTTATTGAATAAAGCGATTTTCCCGTGTGTGTGCAAGATTAAAGTGCCTTTGTTGAATTAAATCAAGGTACTGTCTAGATAGTGATGTATTATTTGTAGGGCTCCCTATTTTCCGTTTTTACTGATTTTTACAGATAAATACAGACAGAAAACATTTTTTTTGTGTTTATCTATTTTTAAATGTGGATAAAAACGGAAATTGGGTTGTTTTTTTTGTAATTTTAAATTCTGTCTCCCATGACTGCCAAGCCAATAGCTGTATGGGATGATGGTAAAGAGGGTTAAAAAAGAACGGGGGTTTAGTAAAGAGGCTTTAACAGCAGTAGATATACACAAGGCTGATATTGTTATTTGCATGTTTTTATATAAGCGCATTGATTTAACTTCAGCGGGTGTTCCTAACTGAAAGGTGGCAGGCTTTCAAGCATGAGTGCATATTTGTCGGTTAAATAATGTGGATATATACTAATTTCAACTTCGTTTTTTCACATACGCCAAAATTAATATGGATAAATACAGATAAAATTAGCAAAACATAAATATGAATAAATACAGACGGAAATGTCAAGAAAATAAATTCCATAAAACAATAAATACCACAAAACCGTGAGCCCTAATTATTTGCCATTAGCTGCTAGTTGAGTGATAAGTTTCTAACCCCACAACATCACCCCGCGTAACCCATAACTTCACAACCCTTAGGGTCAAGTGCTAAAGGGGCTCACTTGGTGAACAGTAGGGTTAAGCACAGGACACCAGTGGAAATGGATTCAAGGCCACTTACCACTGGTGTGCGAGCCCAATAACTCCCGCCTGTAACAGGACTCCTGAAAAAGATCCCAAATGCACTGAACAGCCGATAGACCAATAGGATGAGGTGAGCCCACTCTACCTTTATTATAAAGAACTAGCCCCCTATCGAGTAAGACGAGAAAAGGAAGAATACATTAGAGGGCAAAGCCAATTACAAACATGAAACAAACAGTGATTGATAGAAAAAAAGGTAAAGATGGAGGATAAACAGAGGACAGGCGCCTGAGCAAAAGATGTTGTAATGGAGAGGATGGAAAATTAACAAATGAAGGAAAATGTAACAAGCATATCCCTGGTGAGTGCCAGCTTCTTGACAAAGTGTATGCTCATTCCCCCTCCTCGTGAGATGCACCATGTCTCTCTCAGTGGCACATGCTCTGGAATTCTTCGAGAGCAGTCCAATTAGCGAGCGGCGCTTCTGCTAATGCGCCTTCTCGGAGTGATAATTATCACAGCCCCAGGCCCTGGTCCATGTGGGGAGGGGGCACCTCGGCAGGGGTTAGCGGAGGATTTTATTATACAATTAGCCTTGTCATGGCAGAGCGCCCTGGAAATCGAGTCATTCCTCCAGCCGAGAGAGTTGAAGGCTGACAAAGATAGGAAAGTCTCTTTCTCTGGGTACATACGTCTCCAGTGGCATCCATTCCGTTTCTCAAGCGAATAAACCACCTGGTGCAGGGAGACGACCTCTGGTGACCTTTCCCGACATCTTCATGCCAATGCACGCACATCAGATGGCGGCCATTCCGATTTCGGTAGGGGGTGGGGTGCAGGTTAAGGTCTGTTTTGGGACCAGGTAACAGTGGAAGTGGGCAGTTGGGCGAGGCGCTTAGTTTTCGACATGTTTCAACTGCTGGAAAAAGTGGGGTGATGGGAGGGGTGAGAATCTCAAATTACCCCTCCCCCCGCCCCCTCTCCCCCAAACCCCCCCAAAAAAGCAGTGGGCCGCAGGGTGAATGGGTGAGATGACCAAAGTTCAGTATGGGCTGTTCCCATGGAAAGCAGGGTCAGTGTTGATTTTGGTTATGAGTCTCTGGGGCTGATTTAGAATTTGCGACAGGGCACACCTTCACAATGGCAACAGAATACCCTGTCAGCCAATCTCAACAACTTCCCACCTGATTTTAAGTCGGATCGACAAAGGTTTTTCGCGGATGGAGTAAAATTTACTCCATGGAGTAAAATTTACTCCATCCGTGTAAAAGTTCCTCTGAATGCTTGGCGGGGTGGGCGCCATCAGTGGTGAGCCATCTGACTGTATGCCCTATTTAAAGTGAACAAAGCAAAAACAAGGAGATGATAGACCGAGCGCTGCTACTTTTCAGGGACTCACCCCCAGTCACAGATCTACGTCCAAAACGTAGTAAATGTGTTTGCCTTCAAGGAGTACTATTGTGGATGCAGATTTACCACTTTTTGGGGTTAACCAGTCACTATATATATTTAAGTAGCTGATCCAAGTTAAGACTTCTTATGGAAATCAGAATGGCAAGAACAACCAACACAGACATAGCAGACCCAGCTCAAGGCAGCCAAACCGAACTAACGAGCCAAGAATGAATTTGAGGAGTGTCACGCGTCAAACACCGCCCGCCCCTACCTGCTTTGGACAAGATGGTTTAGGGGAAACTGGTGGAGTTTTTCCTGGACTGGTGCAGCGGCAAGGAGTTCTACTGAACAGGGGAGTCAGGAATCTTCTTTTGAATAAGGGGACATTGGAACTGGAGGGAACTGGGTAAAGTAGGTTCTGCTGGTAGTGCATTGTGCTTTTCTGGCCAGAACGAACCTACAGGTGGGAGAGAAGGGTATATATTTAAACATGTTGACTTAAAGGAAAGAGAAGGGTCTAGATGAATAGGCGCAGCTGTGATTGGTCGCATCCTCATGTTGGAGGCAATGAAGAAAGGGTCCTTTTGAAGAAAGCACAGCGAGTGTTAATTCTGGAAAGGTGTTGCTACCAGTAGGAAAATAATTCATTTAGACAATGTAGAGGTGTGCATGAGGGAGGAGTCTTTCTAGACTGGCACAGGTGCACACAGTGTAAAGACGTTTTTAGAAACGGGAGCCGAGGGGGCTGTTTGCACTAGAGGTTGAGGTAGGAGGGGCATTCTTAGTTTTTGATTAGACACAGGGATTGCATAATGAGCAGTGTTTATTTTGAGCAGGTGGTTTCTGGGGCTGCGCACCAACACATAATTGTCAACAACGGTACTTATAACAGTCTGCCACATGGTGGCGCAGTTTGTGTAATTTAGAGATGAGTAGAACACCAGCTGTTAATTAATTCAATATACATTAAAACAAGGAATTACTGCCACCCAAGCCATTCTTAAAGCTTTGGGGGCCTGGAATAGTCTACATTAACAAACTTGTACCAGTGTTATGGTCAATAGTTGTGTAGGTATTGTCGATGGCAGCCCTGGCAGGGGCAATGGGTGTTGAAAGCTGCAGTGGCCACCTGATGAGGACCCTGGCACTTAGGCACTGACTTTGAAGCACCTCTTTAGAAAAATTGAAATGCGGACAGAGAAAAGGTCTTGCTATGAAAAGATGTGGTTGAAGTTGGGTTTCGGATGGAGGGATGTTCTTTTAGACTATGTGAAGCTGATGTTAGTTTTGATCTAAGGAAAATAATCGTTTTGGAACAAGGTGGACGTCAGACCGTGCGGTAGGCTGCTAATCGATGCTTTTGCAAGAACAGACACTTTTAATTCATGGCTTTGCCTTACTTCTGGCGACTGTTCCAGCACCACCAGCCTATTAGAAGCAACAGCCTTCCTAATATCATTCAATTTCCATATCAGACGATCCACTGTTTTACCTTTCCATACAGCTGTAAGCTGCCATCTTCATGAGGGGGAGGGGAGGGGGAAAGGGCGTTGCTAACTCAAAACGAGGTCGAATGAGGTTAACGTATTGCCGGCAGCTGTGGTTTCCTGCTGCCCTGTATTCCCGCAGCATTAAGAGAATCTGAAGGCTCTTTTTCTCACCTGAACTTGATTCATAACCACATGGGGAAGCTTAGTAGGAATATGTTTATGGAGAACATTCAGTAGACTCCCCGCGTTGTTTCTTCGTAAAGCATACATGTTTTGTGGCTCAGAAGGCTGGTGCCTTTTTCTAACTTTCTGCTTGCTGGTGACCAAGCCACCGGCCTCCCCAGGGATCAAACAGGCTAATGAAATCCTAACTTTAAAAAATCATGGACACCATTCTCATTTTTAACTCCTGCCGCTTAAAAGCAGTTCCCTGCAGACTACTGGATCGTGTCCATGGATAATGAAACGAGTCTCCTCTTGAAGTGGCTGCTGCTGTCTGATGGGTTGGCCCTTTGGTTCTAGCAGGCAATTTAAGCCACTTTGGCTATGATTATGAGCCTGGCAGTGCAGATTTACTGTACGGATTTCCACTCCGCCTGATTCTGAGTGGACTGTTGTTCCCGGGTGATGGAACACTGGACCAATTTTATCAGAAAAATTGTATGTGTCTTTGGCTGCAGCAGCCAGGACTCTTTCTTCGCTTTTCTCCAGGTGGGGGAACCATGCAATGCTTCTCCCTGCCAGAAGTAAGCTTCCCTTTTTTCGACCTTTTTTTTTACCTACTCCCCACATCCTCCTCCACAGCTCACAAAGAAGCTGAAGCATACATTTACATCTTCTCAGAGCAGATGGTTAAGGTATACATTAAACCCGAGGGAAGTGAGTATTCTGTGTGCTTTTGCAACCAGTAAATCAAGGCCCACATGGTAATTCCCCATTCTGTAGGATTTAACCTGCAATTGCATGGTCTTGGCACCGTGGTACTACATAGTAAAGTTATTTTTTAGTGTGGATTTACCAAACCACAAGAACTGTGCAAATCTTAATGAGGTTCTTTGTCATTTCAAAGCATACAGCACCACCACCTTCATCCCTGTCACTTCCACTCAGGCACACAACATCTTCAACACTGAAGAATTTGGTTTGAGTTCAATGTAACTGTCTCCATTAGGCTGCTTTACTAGCACTTGGGGGGATATGTACACATCTTTTTTCCTTCTGAATTTGGCCGATTTCCATAATCGTCCTTTTGACGACAAGCAAAAAGCAATATCAAATGTACGCACACCAAATTCTGATTTGGTAACTTGTTACTGAATTGCAATTTGGTTTAGCAATGCGATTCAGTATTTGGAAGGAACTTGTTAAGGGAATCCCTTTCAAATAAATCGCAGAAGTATGTATGAATGTTTTGCGACCGAATTAAGGTTGTAAAACATAATTTTTTCTTTTCGACTCCTCGAAGGAGGTGGTAACCATTTGTAATTGGGAAGGGGCCCTATGGAAACCCTTCCATTTTGAGAATGTTCAGCAAAATAGTTTTAGAGCTAGCAGTGGCCCCGTGGACCACTGCCCACTCTTAAAAAATGAAATGGAAGTTTAGTTTTCTTTTTTTTAAATGTGTTCTGTTTTCGGCAATAGAAAATGGGTCCATTAAAAAAAGGATATTGCTTTGTTTAAAAGCAATCACAGACATTGTAATCTGCTGACCATCACCATTCCTATGGTGGCTGCGGTCCTAATAGGTTGCAAACTGTGACCTACCTCAAAATATTCATGAGGTAGGTCGACTTGTTACCCACTAGGGATGGCTATTTCTGACTTCTACGTTTTTGTACATTAGGAGGATTGGTGTCGTTACAACGCAGGCTATTACAACGCCTGCTGTTACAACGCGGTTTTTACATCGCATACCACTACAACGCATAGTGCTTTTAAGCGCTGGATAGTGATTTATTTAATTTACTATTCCAACTCCAGTCCCCGTGGATAGTAGGGAAGGTGTTGGATAGTAAATTAAATATATTCCCTATCCTAGAGCGCCCCCCAGCGCAATGCATTGTAATGGTTTGCGTTGTAATGGTTGCGTTGTAATGGTAGTGCGTTGTAATAAATGCGTTGTAAGTGATGTTTCCCACATTGGGAATTGCAATGTCCTACTTTGCAATTCATTAAGAATCGCAATTAGGAATTAGCAATCCCTAAATGTTTTACTTAGGGCCATTGGGTTCATCTATGTTGTAGTACTTAAGTGGACATCTCCAGTGGGAAACTGAAAAATCTTAAAAGCCACAGAAAGAGTTTTACTTTCTTTTATACATTTCGCATCACAGCAGATGTTGCGGTCTCTCGCATCACCTACTCTACAGTGCTATTAGTGTACAGATGAGATATGGAGGGAATGCTTTCCTATGCACATTGTCTTCCCCTGCAGCCCTGGTCTTCAGTGGTGGTGTCCTATAAGTGCTGTGGTGCCTCCTACAGATCTGAGAGTAATGTGGTCTACTTCAACAGGCTATCTCTTATCTTAAGCGTGTTGTGGTATCCTCTCGCTGCAGTTAGTGCCTACCCTGGTTGCCTACTGAGAGTGATGTGGTCTTCTCCTACAGGCAATTACACAAGTGGTTGTTCCCGATAGTGATGCTGTAAGATCCAGGCATGGCTTGAGCAGCTGCCTCTAGAGAAGGATGTGGAGCCCAAGAACAACCAATGCTGGAATGCCTGTATTCTGAATAGTTTGTTGTATCTAGTGAAGTGTGATGCATGTGAAGACTTGTTTTTTTAAAGGGCAGCTTTAGCAGATTATGGCAGCACTCAGGAGTTATTGTCACTGACGCTCAAGGCTGTAAGTGGAAATGTGTGAACTGCTACTCAGTAGTCATGAGCAGTGGAAGAAGCTGAAGTGGTTGGCTCCTGTGAGAGATATTATGGCACGATACCGGCATTGACTACGTTTACGGTCTCATCGCAATGGTGCTGTGATTTCCTAGACAGAATCGATGACTGGAGTGGTCTTTTAAGTTTGAGTTTACTATTTTTAGAGTGCAAGACCCCCAAGAGGCTTCATGGCACAATAACTTAACTGTTGATAACCAGGATGCAATGGAGAGATAAGTCTTGCAGGCCTTAATAAACATTTGAAGACTGTTAAAAAAGAGATGGCTGAGTGGGAGAGACAAATCCTGATTTGGAAGAGACTTTGCTAAGAAGGCTCACTCACCACCAATGCTTCTTAAACCTTGAAGTTGCAATAGAAGGCTTGCCTTGAGGGCCACAGAGAGAGGATGGTGTCAGCCTTAAGGTTATCCACTACGAAAGGAGGGCCAACTTGACAAAAACACTTAAGTGTAATACAAAGCCATTCTTTATAATTTCTGCAGGATCCTGATATGGTACTATGACACCTGGAATTAAAAAATAACCTGGGATTTCATTTTAATTCAATGCAGTAGTATTGCATCATTCCAAGTTCAGTACCTCGCAATGATTGATAACACAGCAATAGTGTGTGTTTTGCACAATTCAGAGGTTCTAAATTCAGAAGGTAATGATCTGCTGAAAATGATAGGTGAGGGGAACATGCAGGGTGCAGTATTTACCACAAAACCTAGAATCTAGATTCAAATACAAATAAATTCCCCCCGAATCGTGATTCTCAATGGTGTTTTAATGAGGGATCTTATTGTTTTGGAAAAGATAAACTACTTTACTGGCAGCCAGTGGAGTGCACACATGAAGGAGAAAAATTGCCATATTCCTTGAGCCCACAATGCAAGCAATTTGCCATATTCTGGACCATTTTCAGCTCATACATCTGTGTTGATGGATGCCTCCCATATTCAGCATATCGATGGACAAATAAAAGCATTGGCCAATATACATTTGACAAAAAAGAGATATTCTTTTACAAAAGCGAGGTTTGAAAAACGTATTAATATCATATTACCACTTAGGCAAATTTCCCAGTAGATAGGACCCAGTTGCTTTGTTTCACAGCTCTTCACTGCCACTGACTACTATCACTTCTGTTTTAGTTGCTTTCAACTCAAGAAAGTTTGCCCCATCTAATGATGCATGTCCAACAAATACACTTTTTGATTCACAGTGACATCAAGACCTGACCCAAACTGAGCCGAATTGTGATGTCATTTATATACAAGTAGGTGATTGAGTGGAAGAAGAGGTCAACAATACACTTATCATGACAGCGAAGATACTACCGGTGTTATTTATTTAAAACAGAATGTAGCACAGTGGCCAGAGCTGCCAACCTTGGAATTGGGAACCAAGTTCGAGTCCTGATGTCGGCTCCACATCTTGTGGTTCTGGGCAAATCACTAAATCTCTCTGTGCCTAAGAAATAAAAATGATTGTGTCTTTGTGCTCATGTAAAGTGCTGCAATCCCTTAACCACGAGTTTGTGCTATATAATAAAACGGTACAAAAGGGGGTGGTGATGGACGGAGCATATGAACCAATCAAACACTCACACCCAGTCAACAGATCTGGGTTTAATCCATCACCGTTCTTTAGCCCACTCTGCCACCCCAGTTCAGACATGGCCATATGCAAATCAGTCTGACCCTGTGCCTCATGGGAACAGTCCAGCCCGAACTGCCAAGCCATGCCTTCTCTGGACCGGAAACAGCGCACAAAAACAGGGAGGGATCAAAAAAGTCTGAAGCAACCTTCCAAGAATTCATTATATTTGTCTTGAGCTGTTCAGCAAAGTATCTTGAAGTGAGGTGGGTGATCAAAATGGTATGCTCGACATTCTATGTCTATGTGCTATATTCCATAACACATAGACCAGGCATGCTCAAATGTCCAACAATCAGTATCTCAACACGGCGACCAGCAATAAGAAATCTTTGTTTGGTTACACCCTAGGTAATTTAAATTATTCTTTCCCTACAACAACAGTTGCTCCCAGATCTCTGGTTGAGCCCACCCAGAAGTATCATCCTTCGAGGTGAGGACTCTAATGATGGAGCATTCCACTAAATACTGTGCGTGGGTGAACTGCTGAAAATTAGCCTCAGGACAGGGACAAAAAGCTTTTCACTTGTGAGTCGGAGATAATTAAAAAAAACCTGCAAAAATCAGACCTTTGCTCTGTTATCCAAGGAGTTTGCTAAAATAATGTCCTCATGGTTCTTGACTCTTTGATTAGTTAGCAGTTCTTCGTGGTAGCTCTAATGTTTTTACTCCTAGCCCACGTAGTTCAATGAATTCTTCACCCCAGGACACAAAGCATTTTGTTGTGTTTTGTACTTTTTTAGAAAAGCCTCAGAAGGTCCTTTTGTGTACCATTGTTTTCTGATGAGCATTTTGCACAAGTCCGCCCTGCACTATTCAATGTAAAGTTGTTGCTGGGTGTAGTTACTTGTTTTAATTTAGCACTGTTTCTTTCTGATGCTGTACTCGTGCGGAAGGCTTTATTTATGATATGATGCGATGATAGAATGTGGGGGGTCAGTTACAGTTATTGTATTAACCTGTATTTTCCCTAATAATGATTTTAACTGTATTTTATGTGTGTTCTTTTATGGTACTGTAAAGAAACCGAATCAAGATTTATGAAGAGCACTACTTGATTGGGTAAGTCTTTTGCAATGTTACTGAAAGTAGTTCTACATTGGAAGGCAACATGGTTAAGTGATCATTTTTCTTTGCTAGAGAGAATGGTTCTCTAAACAATATATGAGTTGTTCATGTACCTACTTTTAAAATCTGTTTTGTACCGTCAAACCAAAATACTACACAGATTGCTTTTTTCCCGCAAACAAAAATGACCAAGCTCAGTATAAGAGTGCCCTGAGGTCCACTAAAAGGGGGCAGGATTGAGGTATCTCTGATTGTATTTAGGTGAAACAAGATCTTCAAACGTGAATGGCAGTTGACTGTTAAAGAGGTGCAACAACAGACTGGGTATCTAGAAGCAGAAATGCTCACTACTCCAATAGGAACTGTCTGAATTGGCTGAATCTTGAGAGTGCTGTGGGGCCCTCCTACACACTGTAGATACAGCTGTTGCATCTTAAGCATGCTGTCGTATCCTCCTACATGCTAAAGATACAGATAAAGCCGTTGCATCTCGAGAGTGCTGTGGTGCCCGCCTACATGCTACAGATACAGCTTCTGCATCTTGAGAGTGCTGTGGTGCCCGCCTACACTCTACAGCTACAGCTGTTGCATCTTAAGCAAGCTGTGGTGCCCGCCTATATGCTACAGATTCAGCTGCTGCACCTTAAGCAAGCTGTGGTGTCTGCTTACATGCTAAAGATACAGATATGGCAGAAGCATCGTGAGAGTGTTGTGGTGCCACCCTACATGCTAGAGATACAGCTGTTGCATCTTGAGAGTTCTGTGGTGTCCGCTTACACTCTACATTTGTAGCAGTAGCCTCTTGAGAGTGCTGTGGGGCCTGCCTACATGCTACAAATACAGCTGCTGCATCTTGAGAGTGCTGTGGGGCCCACCTACATGCTACAAACACAGCTGCTGCATCTTGAGAGTGCTGTGGGGCCCGCCTACATGCTACAAACACAGCTGCTGCATCTTGAGAGTGCTGTGGGGCCCGCCTACATGCTACAAACACAGCTGCTGCATCGTGAAAGTGCTGTGGTGCCCGCCTACAAACTACACATACAGCTTTTGGATCTTGAAAGTGCTGTGGTGCCCGCCTACACACTACTGATGTGGCATCTTGAGAGTGTTGTGGTGCCACCATACACGCTACAGATAGATCTGTTGCATCTTGAGAGTGCTGTGGTGCCCACCTACACTCTACATATGCAACAGTAGCATCTTGAGAGTACTATGGGACCCGCCTACATGCTACAGATACAGCTGTTGCCCATTGAGAGTGCCGCGGTGTCTGACTACACTCTACATATGCAGCAGTAGCATCTTGAGAGTGCTGTGGTGCCCACCAACACGCTACAGATACAGCTGGTGCATCTTGAGCGTGCAGTTGTGTCCACCTACACTCTACATATGCAACAGTAGCATCTTGAGAGTACTCTGGACCCGCCTACATGCTACAGATACAGCTGCTGCATTCTTGAGTGTGCTGTGGTGTCCGCCTACACGCTAATGATACAGAAACAGCTGCTGTATCTTGAGAGTGCTGTGGTGTCCACATAGACTCTATATATGCAGCAGTAGCATCTTGAGAGTGCTTTGGTGTCTGCTTACACTCTATAGATACAGCTGCTGCATCTTGAGAGTACTGTGGTGTCCGCCTACACGCTAATGATACAGAAACAGCTGCTGTATCTTGAGAGTGCTGTGGTGTCCACATACACTCTATATATGCAGCAGTAGCATCTTGAGAGTGCTTTGGTGTCTGAATACACTCTATAGATACAGCTGCTGCATCTTGAGAGTGCTGTGGAGTGCGCCCACATGCTAATGATATAGAAACAGCTGCTGCATCTTGGGAGTGCTGTGGTGTGCGTGTACACGCTACAGATACAGCTACTGCATATTGAGCGTGCTGTGGGACCCGCCTACAGCTAAAGGCTGGGGTGGTTGCATCCGGAGAGTTACACTTTGATGAACACACACATCTCCTACTGATTGTTGCATTCTCAAACGCACAAGCGTGAACCTTATCTGCCTTTCTTATCTTTGCCACAAACCAAGGAACAACAAAAATAACCTTTATGGTTAGATGCTGAGCCGGCCTGTGTGAAAGGCTATGTTCTCACGGGCGGAAGGTGGAGGTGGGGGGGCTTAACCTTCCAACTTGAGAAGGGCAGTCATGTAAGGGCAGCCATGTAAGGGCAGCTGAACAGAGAAGCAGAAGTGAACTGACAAGCGCTCAGCCCTGAAAGCAATTTCGATAAACAAGGGGAACCTATGGTGACATAAACCACTCCGTACAGGAGGAGCCAGAGATTGCCCTCAGCTCTGCTTGACTTCTGTTTAACTTCCATTTCGTTCAGGTTTTTTTTTTGCAGATGTATATAGCGTGAACTCGACCCGAAGGTATTGGAGCGCTTTACATGAGCACCAGTTATGTTACCCAAGGACACATTCATTTTTAGGAGGCACAGGGAGATTGAGCGATTTGCCCAGAATCACAGGATGTTGAGCATCATTGCTGAGACTGGAACCTGGCTCCCCAGCTCCAAAGTTGAGAGCTCTGGCCGTCAGGCCACATCCTCTCCTCTCAGTTATATTGAAAACAGTTCTCATAGGGACGGGCTTTCGCTGACCATTCCAAGGCAACCACAAACGCCACCATTATCCTTTCATGTCGCCCTCTAAAGTGGGTCTGCTTTTACTGGCCAGACTCAAGACTTTTATCAGGGCCATAATCTTTCCTAGTTGGTCTTGTCATCTGTCTGGCAACTAGAGGCAATTGGTGCAAACGAGAAATCAGTTGATATCCCTCTGCTAATGTTCTATTCTGACTGACCACTAGTGGGCACTATTACACCAGTCTATGTCTGCGCTCTTCCACCAGCTGCACACTCCACACTGTGAACGGTCGGTCAGTAGATGTCACTCTTGATACCTTTGTGTTTCTGTTCCCTAACGCCAGAACCCCCGGCACTATTACGACTCTATGGATGACTTGCTGTCACTGCTCTACTTGGTAATCTCGCCTCCCTCTTCCTAACACGTAGACACTTCAATAAAGGGAGTCGTTTATTGTGTATCGCGGCCTAGTCCCCCTGTGTGGGGCTTCAGTCATTATCATATAGGACAGTCTCCCTGTGTGAGTGATACTTCTTCCTTCACAGACAAATGCCACTGCCTAACATTATTTCCCAACATTATAGGTCAGTCAATGCCTTGCCCCACACGCTGCTGGATGTTACTGGGTCCAGTGCCTCTCTGCCAGCAACATCCTTTAGTTGGGGCAGTGCATACTGATTGCTGTCTTGCTAAATATCAGACTTTACCATGCAAACATTTACTACACCAAACTGTAGCATTCAGTTTTAACAGGCTGCGTGGAGAATGCACCACGTGGTATTTGCCTCGTGGTACAGGTAGCAAACCATCCTGTTATCACTGCTCCGCCACTGTCCATTGGGCTGCGGCACTGGGGATTCATTTGCTAGCCTTCAGTAATAGGCCACCGGCCCTTATTTTTTCAGCAGTGTCTGCCTGGTGCATCCCCTCTTGAAGGTACTTCCTGCCACATAGATGCCCCAGAAGAGAGCGCACCTAAACTCCAGGGTTCCATCTTGTTGCGGTGCCTGTCAATGAGCGATGGTGCCACCGGGGCTGACTTCCTCTCACTAAAATTAACTGTGCCCCTGTAAATCAACTCTTTGCTGGCAACAGGTCCTGCCAGTCCAATCCCCCTCTTCACAGAGGTGGTCAACAGAGGCAAATGCACCACACTCCCTCTGTGTTCGTTTTGTTTAGCTGAAAATATAGGTTGGCTAATTCAAAATGGATTCCATGGGCAAGGGCTTGTAAATTGTCACGACTTGATGGCTCTGGGATGGTTGCCAGAGAAACATATTTGAATCAATAATCATGAACGACCCTGTGAACCCGTGCCACCTTTCTGTGCTGTGTCTCGGCGCCGGGAACCCCTTTTTGGGTAGCTGTTTGCGCCTTACAAGTTTAAAAAATAAAATGGTCGTGTACAGACCCTCGTGGAAGGCGTGCAAATGTTATACACTTACACTGTGCAATTGAGTCCCAGGATTCTGGATGGTGACTAAAGTTTGAGAGGAAGACGCGGAGCGCAGATGACTGGACAGCTCAAAAAAGAGTTCAGGAGCATCAAGACCCTGCAACTCGAGCAGAGGGTGCCAGGCTCTGCATGGGGACCGGCCTGTCTGCTGAGCCATGTGGGACATGTGTGCTCAGCAGCAGTAAATACACACACAGGGAGAGGGAGGTTGAAGCGCCACCGCTCGAAAGCTCATCTATATCGGGGGTTACTGTGAATGATCTTGTATCGTTTTTGGAGCTTTCGCCTGGTACTCAGCACTCCAAAGGTCCCCAGTAAAGTCAGCCTCATATAAGCGTCACCTGTAAGAAGTCAATCATTCCTTGATTAATACGCGTCCGATGTTTATAGGCGGATAGTTTGCACTTCCCTTGTAATGGGTCTAGAAGCATACCGTACTTATTTTTCCCTATCAGGAGGAAAGGAAGCAGTTGTTTTAGAGTTCAGAGGTTAGGGTTAGTGCAGATGGTCCAGACAGGAGATGCTAGCGTGGGACCCCATAGCGGATTCTACTTTAATAGCCATAACACCCTGGAGTCTCAATGTCTCTAAAAGGTATAGAAGATGTCGGTGGGAATAGCAAAGTTCTTTATGACGCCTTTCTGGAAAAACAGATCTCTAGGGAAGGAACAGTGGATTTCTAATGTTGGTAAGCTTTACACACACCTCTCCCTTAAGGCCAACCCATAATTCCTTCCATCAGTGAAAATAGAAGCTCTTACATGAACTACATGAACCCACATGAGCCTACATGAACCCACATGAACCTACATGTCACTGCTTTACAACAAGAAGAGCCTGGCAAGCAAGGGAGTTCACGTTGGGATCAATAGCGCCGCTGAGTAGGACTGCCTGTTTGGCTGCTGTTCTTTGAAAAAGCACTAGATGCCAAGAATTGCACTGCGACAGAAGCACAAACCGTGGTTACAAAAAAGCAAAAGAAGGCCTGCGCCTGAAGTACTTGCAAGTACCTTGTGTTTCTGCTTTCCACCATTCCTAGAATTATCCTCGAAGAGCCGAGAAATCCAGGACAAAGAGGTCCTCTTTTCAAAGGCCTGTCAAGAGGCACTCATGACGGCATGGTGAGAGAATGTTTCTGGCGCCCGCCATGCACCCTAAATGTGCTCTTAACAAAGAGAATAGCAAGGCCTATTCAGATGCATGGGAGTAGACCTGCAAAGAGAATTCTCATCCATGTAGGGTCTGAGAGGCAAACTTTGTGCTCGCCCCCTCACTTAACTGATGGCCCAGCTTCGAGCTGCGTCTCCAGAGAGGTTCGGCTTTGCCGCAGCAATTGCCAGCCAAGCTTTTGAAAGAGGACAGTGTCGCCCTCTTTTAGAGGACTTTGACTAACAGTTGACTGGCAGTCTCCCATCCGCAGGGTTCATGGGCACAGTGAGGAAAAATTGAGGGTTCATTTAAATTTTAAGAGCACTCCGTGCCCTTTTGGAGAACCATAATCATATTGTTAGAAAGGGACAGCTTGTAAATTAGGAACAGATATAGGGCATAATTCATACTTCCCTCTTTAAAAACAAACATATAAGGTAATGTGTACTTTTGTCTATCTCAATCAATGCACCCCTTTCTCTTCTCTCAAAAACACACACAACAGCTCCAATTGGTATTGCGGGTTAATCACACCGTCATTTCCTTTCTTGCTTACCCATGGGTGTGTGGGATGAGGGAGAAAGTCTAACTCAAAGCTTTAAAGATGAATATCTGGTGAACTTAGTGCTACTGATCAGAGGTGAAATCCCACACATATTCTGGAGCATTCCACTAGGAGCTCCAGACCTGACTCAACCCCGAACTCCCTCAAAGGGGTTCAAAGTACCAGTCATCCACTACCCCATGGGGAGTGCTACCAAAATATATTCATCTGATGGAAATAGCGTCTCATAAATATTGACTATAAAATAACTCACCATTGGACGCAATAAAAAAAGTCTGTACCCAAAGAGCACAATTTTATAAATGATATTTAGGACAACATATTTAAACAGACACTATTTTTGTAAATGACACTCTGACATAAAAGCCACAGTGGATGATTTAATCGAATCTGGCTGTGTGGCAAAACGTACTACTGGTTCGAAAGACCAGGCAAATACATTTGCAGAATGCTTTCTATTAGTATGATTTGGGATGATGTAATTTCTGAAATAAAGGAATTCTAGTCCGCGATTAACCTTTTTGAGAAAAACAAAGCCAGATAATTTTGTTTCTTTTTAGCTACTTCTATTTTAAAAAAGAAACAAACTGATTTGCATTCAACTTATCCCCATCTTTCACACTGGCAAAGTGTAGACAATATAATTAATTTCTTATTATGGAATCACAAGAAGTTTGCTGTACCTTTGCTTCAGTGCAAAATGTCAGTTGTAAGCAAATGCCATTTGCCCCTTTACCCATTGCACAAGTTGCAACATTGGTCTAATTAGATTTGCCCTGTTTTTTGAACCAGTGTACATTTTCTGTTACATGGCTCCAAATGATGAACACATGTCAAAATGCTATGGGAAAGGGTAAATGTGCCCCAAAACGAATTCATGTCCAGTTTCTTCTCTGTAGAGATAACACATAGCAGCCACTCTTGTGGTCATTCCTTGCCTGTGGATAAAAATACTAAAATATTTTTATGTATGTACACTTTAAAAATGTAAGCAGTGATGGCAACTGGGATCTTATCGCACAACTCGGGCCCAGGACCGCCCAGCATCAAACCATAATAGAATTGACAAATGAGATGACAAAAGGCAAAAGCAGTTAACAACTAGGCATATTCGCATTACAAACATGAGTGCATGGAAAGTACAGTACTGTTTATTTGAAACAAGATTGTGAAGAATTGGACTCCTATGTTTCAGGATTCCCTACATTAGTTTGTGTTTTTTTTTCACTTTATCCTAAATTCCATTTCTTTAATGTCCTCTCTGGAGCAGCTCTCTCACTCCTTCTGTCTAAAGTTCATGCTTCCATCACTCAAATTATCTTCCCAGAAGCTCTGAAGATAGGCAAGATATTTTCACTCCTGAAAAAAACTCACACTAGACCTATTACCCATACCAACTATGACTCAGCGACCCTTCATCAACTAGATCACTGAAAAAGCAGTCTACGCACAATCCAAGATCACACCAATGCCAACCATCTCCTGCACACATACCAATCCAGATCCAGTTCATGCCACAGGACAGAGATAGCTAGATTACAAATTATTGACAATGTCCTTATGATCATAGATAAAGATGACCTCTGCCTTCTGATTTTGCTGGAGATCTGAGACGATTTCAACACTGCTGTTCATTCCCCCTCATTCGCCCATTGAAGCTTTGAATGCGATTCAGTGCAAATATCCTTCTTGGGTTCTCATCCTGCCTATCCAGCCGACACCAGTTCATACACAAGGGCACTCTAAATCGCCTAAGATATCTTTCACCAGCTGCGACCCCAAGAGTTCCATCTTGCCTCCCATCATGATCAACCTCTACATGGAGTCCATTGGGACTCTACTCACTTATAACATAATCCAAATTCACCAATACGCTGATGACACACAACCTTTCCTCCACTCCAGACATCTAATGCCTCAAACACTGCTTGCACCTCGTCCAGGCCTAGGTGCCCAGCACCTACTTGAAGCACAATCCCTCCTAGGCAGAGTTCCTGCTTCTCACTAAGACCAACAAGCAACATCTTGTCCAAAACTGGCTCAATGGCATGAACCTGGAAGGATTTGAACCCCAGCTTTCACTCAATGTCAAGTTATTCAGATTCACCCTGGACACTGAACTTTCACTTCAGGAACTTATTCCAAAGAAACCCAGGATGCCACCAGCCATCTCCAATGAAGAAAACCATTCCTCGTAGAAAGTGACTTTGCCATTCAAGACCTCTATTCTTGCACTGGGATGGTGGCAATCCAAGGCTCCAGGGACTTACAGACTCCACACTGCCCCCCAGCCCCTACCCTAAAAGGTACCCACTCACTGATGCACACCTCATCAAGGGTCTGAATAAATATGACCACATCGATTCCACCTTAATGGAACACCACTGTTTTCCCGGTTTAAAAACAAGTGCATCATCTACAAAGCCAATGTAACAGGCATACCCACCTATTAGACTGATAAGCCCACCATATCCGGTGGCTTTTGCTACACCTGCAGCCAGGACACCATCAGAGTGGAGGAAAAGAAATTCAAAAGAGAGAAAAAAAGCCAACTGGCTGTCACCATTTATAATCCCAGGATCTGAAACACTTCCCTTTATCGAACAGGATTGCCCCCACCCTTGCTGCAATTTAGGGAGAATCTAAAGAAACTCTTCTTTAAACAACACTACATCATGACCAAGTACCAAACCGTCTCTTAACTCAGTTTTCGTTCCTGTAACTTGTTGATGTTGACCTGGTGCATCAGTCTGCTGTCTTTTGGCTTAGTTTGCACCATACAAAACTTCTTACATACATGCATTTATATTCCAATGATTGTTAGTAGCAGTACAGATTAAACGTTGTGCATCTGAAATATCAATATTTCCCATGTTAGGTCGAGAAGATGTGGATCATTACATACTATTAAGTAGATTTCTCTCAGCGATGAATGCCAACACTATCACCATGAATTGGTTCTCCCATCTCCTTAAGGATAGATTCCAGAAGGTCAAATGTGGGGACTTTTACCTCTGATATAGTGGTAAATATATGTGGAGTACCAGAAGTACCCCCTCTTATATCCAACGTATCTGTGTATTCACCATCATTAAGATATTCTCAGTGTAAAGTCAATCTTATCCTGATGAAGCCCAGTTTTATGTTGGGGTCCGCGTATCCTTTCGGAACTTCAAGCCTCTTCATATCTGCTCATCCATTATTATGGCATTGGTTCAAGATAACATGAAGGCAAGATATCATTTGCACAGAAAATTGGTAAAATAACATGCTCCTCTTTTTCACCATAACTGCAGGTCGTTGCCTATGCCCATTTCTTTATCTGGAGTAATGCTGAAGTAAAACCATTTTAAAAAGTAAAAAATGGGGGTAAATTTAGAAGCGATATGACGCAAGTCAGTGTAGAACTATCTCTACGAAAAGGGTGTATTAGAAAGATGTCACCTGTGCTTTCCTTCTACCACAGAGCATTAACCAGACGACCCAGGATTTTGCAGCTTGGGATCGCAAATTTTGTGGCAAAGAAATGCTAAATAGGCAGACCAATACGAATCTTGGCGTTGCCTCGACATCCTGTAATTCTCAGCAGACCTCTGAAACTCTTGTGCCTGGAAAAAACTAACATGAATACGACCTAGTGTAATGTAACTGTTGCTCATTCATCTAAAGGGCTCTAATGCACTTGGGCCCAGTTTGCTCCAAATAGAGGTGCAAAATACAAACTTATTTATTGTGTGTCACTGGCCATGGCATCCCATTGACTCCGTAACCCACCAGAAGGCCTGTATAAAGATAAACAATAAGACCGGTCTGGACAGTTTAACATGCTTTTTACACCTAACTACCGTAGGGGTAAACTGGTGGCTTCCAGCTACACTGCTTGACGGAGATGAAGAGCAGTGGCAAGGGAGGGCGCCTAAAGAGGTATATAAGAGGAAATTAACACCTCTGGTCTGCCGCCAGCTGTCATGTCGATCACCTTCCTTTTATTGGCTTTGTGACACAAAGCGGCACTTTTGTAAAAATCGTGGGACTTTTTACAAAAGCGCCAATTCCTCAAATTATCAGCATATAGCAGAATCACAATATCCTAGGTGGTGTGATTAACAATGGCTTGATTAGCAAAATGCATGATTAGAGAATTCCAAAGATGTCTACCTAGATGTCACTGATACCTCTATGGACAGCCACCAAGTGCCAACAATGCAGCACATAGCGTGATTCGTGGCCTCAGAAAAAGAAAGTATGGCCCTCATCAGAAGTGATGCATCAATTTCAAAGGGCCCACAGCCCCTGCGATGCAGAGGGACCACCAGCACTCCACGGGGCCCCCAAACGTCCGAGGGGGCCCCATTCAGCCCAAGGCCTATAAATATCTCTGAGATATGGGAAACTCGGAGGCTCCTCATCACATTCTGCATGGGAGGGCATCGTTTAGCGTTACCCCACTGCTTGTGATACACCAGTGCAGAACATTCAGAAATCATTGCAGAAACACAGATTTTGCCATTTTTCCTTAAAACGTATATTTCCCGTTTTTTTTAGCATTCTCAGAATATTGGAATGCCTAGGAATGGCAATTTAAGGGTGGGGAAGTAATAGGATTTTTTCTGGTCCACTCTTTATCAAGGCATTCATACCTAGTATTAGGAAATCTTGGCTTTAGCTCTGTCAGCCATGAAGGGAAAGGATTCGTTGAGCGATCTTTGGGTGCCTCTATTCATTGTCTCTGACATAATAAGTGTTAAGGGCTGACTGACAGCACTCTACTCACTATTTGCACAGCACTAAAAGACAATGGGCACAAGCATCAAGCATTTTTGTCTTTGCAAACGGGTTTGCGATTTGCTATTAGGAAGGGGCGTGCTTAGGGCGTTCCTTCCTAATACCAAATCGCATTGGTATGGTGGAATGTTTTGTGACCGAAATGCGGCCGCAAAGCATTCACATTTTACCACCTACCTTAAGTAGGTAGTAAGCCATTTGCAAACAGGAAGGGGTCCCTTAGTTGTGAATTACAGCATTTTTAAGAGCAGGCAGTGGTTCCACTGACCACTGCCTACTCCTAAAAAAATGAAAAGAAAGCATTTTCTTTTTGTTATAGAAACACATCTCATTTTCCTTTTAGGAAAACAGGCTGCATTTAAAAAAAATTGCTTTATTTAAAAGCAATCACAGGCATGTTGGTCTGCTGACCCCAGCAGGCCACCATCTCTGTGATTTTTGCGATTCCTACGGGGTCACAAATTGCAACCTACCTCATTAATTTCCATGAGGTAGGTCATTTGCAATCCCCAAGGAATCGCAAAAAGTGTTCAACACACTTTCATGGATGCTGTTTGGTGATTTCGTGTTTGCAAATCGAAAGGATTCGCAATTAGGAAATCGAAAAACGGTTTCTCATGCATCTGGCCCATATTTCTGTTTGCCCAGCTACAAGTTCTTGTCTAAATGCGAGCTTCAATTTGATATTCAAGGCAGCCTTAATTTGAAGTGGATTACAAGCACATATCAGATCCACCTCTGATCTGAAAAGCTTCAAATATTTCTTCAGGGATTTTTTTTCTAATTGTTCAAGTGCGGCCATCAGAACCGGGGTTATATTTGGGTAGAGTTCTTTATAAAAGTGTACTGAGTCAGCCAGTCAGTGAGTGAGATATGACTTGCTCAGTAATAGCAGAAAGGTCTTGAAGATCAAGCAAGTCAAAATAAGGGAGGAATGCTGGCCAAATAGCTCCTAGCTGGAAGTCAAATTACATGTTTGTTCCTTGTTTTCCTGAAAGAGTGGGGCAGTGACTGGCTTGATTTCAAGGGGGACCTTAATCTAGAATTTGGGGCCTTTACAACAAAACCAGTGTCCTGTTACAGGAATCTTCAGACAGGGTTGTTCAACAGTAAGCGATTGGCATATATTGAGTGCAAGAGTGGCACATGCCATGGTTTCAGTTCCAAAGAACAGGCTGTGGATCTTTTGAGGCAATTTTGTACCAAGTCCAATGTGTTGAAATGAATCTTAGCTATTAACATCAGTCAAAGAATATTTCTATATTAAGGGACATGCAAGGCCCTTCTCTTTTCAATCACACTTTGAACTTGGTGGCTGATTGTTGGAAGCTTTGGGCTCATTGAGCTGAAAAATATGTGTCCCAGGGACATGGAATCATGCAGTAATCCTACATATGTAAGTTGGCATAACTAAGTCTGCTATCACGGCATTGACTAATGACAGCTTTAGGTTGGCGTAAATGTACAGGACAGCCCAGTAAGGATGATATAGTTGGAAGACTACGCCATTTCTGCCAGTACCTATCTTCGAGTGAATGCTGGAGCCACATTTCTCACAAATGTTTTGGTTCTTAATAGATCTGACAAATATCACTTATTGACTGAACTGAGGGAAAGAAGCAAAAGAGAAATGATGTGAACACAAGTGGATACAAGGAGACCTGGCAGGGGACCTATTATTAGATATTTCTGCACGTTTATTCACACTGGCTGGTAGAAAGGCACTTTTATCTGAAGAAAATTGGTCAAGTATGTTTTGCTTGATTACCTAGGATTTGTAAGGAACACAGCTGCAACTGTTGGACATGGCCTCCTTAGGGGAAAATACCCAGAAACTTTTTTCCTCCTAGTCTTTTCTGACTCCCTGCATGGCAGGGGGAAGGTGTGTGCAACCGCCTCGCCCACATTGGACTGGGGGAACGTATACGATGGGGTTTAGCTGCCGTCCCTCCAAAGTGTCATGTAAACAAGTACACCACAAACTCGGGGTGGGAACAGCACTGGCTAGTAGTGGAACGTAGCACCGAGTGTGCCACCCACCAGATAGCCCTCAACCTTATATTGGATCTGACATGACATTGCGCCCCTGTCTAGGTTGGCATCGCTTAGGTCTCAGCTAACCCTGAGTAGGTCATCCCATACCATGAGGGGGTCCCCTTAGAAAACCCTGACAGGTCCCAGGGGGCTGGTAGTCTGGGCGGGCACATATGGATGTGTCTTGCCCAGGTAGTGAGGAACCTCCAAACGGGGCTTCTCTTGCCTTAGAGTTTGGCTCCTAGGGTGTTGCAGATTCTTTGTAATGGCCTCTGGACCCTGCAAACGTCCTCACTGTCAAGGCCTGTTGGAAGTCAATGCGCCTTCCCACACATTAGGAAGAGGTGCTGACACGCTGTTCTGGAACATGGGCTAGTCTGCTAATGCAGACTGGGGTGTTTGCACTGGCCCTGATGCTGTTTCAGATATGTGTCCAGCCTGCAGTGGCAGGCTGAAGGAGGCGCTATGGTACCTACGGCATTTTGGATAGGTCATTGCGGACTGATGAGCCTATACCTGTATCCCTGATGTTCTAACCTCTGGGTTAGACCTTCTAATGCAGGCCTGTGTATGTGTGCTTGCCACCATGGTGCTGGCGGCATGGTGTGTGGTGTGTCGATGTTGGCATCCGTGAGGGGGTCCACCAATGTTCGACTGGTCTGAGCAGGGTGGAGTGCGCGCACTTGCACCAAAGGTGCTAGGGCCTGGGTAAGCCATGACCCCGGCCTATCCTTACTGCGTGAAATTGTGTGTGCTGTTCCTACCCGTTTCAGAAGTGGTGCTGATTCCATGCTCTAAAACACAAGCCGATCTGTCATTGCAGACCAGTGGGTGCACACTGGTATCTATTGTGAGTAAACTCATGGGCTACATGCTATTGTAGGCTGCTCTGAGTACCCACCCACACCTATGGTGCCCGTGACTGCGTGTGCCAAGTGCCAACGCAGGCTTGTGCTTGCACACACACACATGTATTAATAAACGTGTGTCTGGTCTGCTGTGCAGAGTCAAGCGGGCGCTCTAGCACCATTGGCCCTGGGAACTATGTGTCCCTCCTTCCATTGCAGGTTGGTGTGCAATAGCACACGTGCACCCAGGTAGTGAAGAATAGCTATGTGTGTTTTCACTGCCTATGAGTCCTGATCTTGCTATAGGTTAACATGGGGTAATGGTTGACATTACTTCAGACTGCAGCAGAGGATTGAAGTAGAGCATCCTCATGATGTTTCATATCAATGGACTCTTAGTGCTAAACACCTTCCATTGGTAAAGGAGGTTTTGGCATAACTCGCTTAGAAGTGACACATTGAATATGGACATTCCTATGCTCCAGGAGTCCCTGGACCATGGTGTCTGGCTCCAATGGACACCTGGGATCGGGGGTAAGAAATCTTTGCATTCCCCAATCGACAACCATTAACTGTGAGAACCCCAAAGGCAGTCCTCTGCCATTTGAGGGATGAATGGGATAGATTGAAGATAGCGGTAGTAACACTTGGCCTCTAAAGGCTGGATCATGGCCCCACTAAAGATTAAGATCTGCATTCCACTGCCCCATGGTAGACAGGCCTACAGTTTATGGGGGACCTCTGGGGTCAAAGGGAAAACCCCTAAACCACCTGACTTTCAAAGACACAAAAGTGTAACTAAGGGTGCCATCCTTCAGCAAAGGGTGAGATACACTTGTGGAGATGTTGGATCGGAAAACCCGGACTGCATGGTGCACATTGTCAGAGGGCTCTGTTGTGCACATGGGAGATAACTGTCTGAATAGAGGCTGGCCTGTACTGAAGGCACGCTGAAGTGTGGCACCCTGAAGTGTGCTCTCCAAGGGCCCTCCTGTTCTTTCAGAAATCTCAGAGGCATCATAGATCTTCTGTGAGGGACCTACACCATCTGCCTGTGACAGATACGAGACATTATTAACCTGTCCCTCTCTACCGCCAGAATTCCTTCCAAATGGAAGCAGGCATGGGTATCCCCCATCTTAAAAAAACCCACTTTAGACCCCACGCTTCCTGAACATTTTAGGCCCATCTCCCTGCTTCCCTGGCCAGCCAAAATCATCGAGGCACACGTTAACAACATTCTGACCAACTTCCTCCTAACCAACAACATTCTGGATGACACCCAACACGGGTTTAGAGCTGGTCACAGCACCGAGACAGCCTTGCTCAGTGTTACAGAGGACCTCCGCACCATCCTTGACACCGGCGGAACGGCAGCACTGGTCCTGTTGGACCTCAGTGCTGCCTTCGACACGGTGTCGCACGAGGTCCTTCTGACGAGACTGGAGGAAATTGGAATCACAGGGACAGCCCTAGGATGGTTTAGAGACTTTCTTTCCAACAGGTCTTTCAGAGTCTCCACCCCTCCTCACATCTCTAAGGAGCATAACATCGGACAGGAAGTGCCGCAAGGTTCCTCCCTGAGCCCCACTCTGTTCAATGTCTATGTCCGCCCTCTTGCAGAGGTGGCTAGAAGGAGCGGACTAGCATTGGTGTCCTACGCTGACGACACCCAGCTGGTGGTGGCTATTAATGACAACATTGGTCTGGAGGCTCATCACTTCAGACACTAACTGACATCACCAACTGGATGACGGCGAATTTCCTCCAACTTAACGCCGGGAAAACAGAGATACTGCTCCTGGGGAAAAACACTGCGTCCGGGGGAGATAGCTGGTGGCCTGACGTCTTGGGCCAACCTCCTAAGCCAAAGGAATGCGTAAAAAATCTGGGAGTCTGGGTGGACTCGGCACTGAAGTTCACTCACCATACTAAAAAGGTGGCTGCCACCTGCTTCGGCATTTTACGTAACCTTAGACCTATTTTGAGGTTCTTCGACTGCCGCACCCGCCAGTTAATTGTTCAGGCGACCATCCTTTCAAGACTGGACTATGCCAGCTCTCTTTTATTGGGGGCGAACCTTGCCGAAACCACCAGACTACAGAGAGTCCAGAATGCAGCTGCCAGGGCGCTGGTAGGTCTCCCTCGCCACTCCTCGGTGGCCGGAGCCTTGAAAAAATTGCACTTGGCTCCCGGTGGGTAAAAGGATCCAGTTTAAGGCACTGTTTTTAGCCTTTAAAATCCTTAAAACCGCCTCTCCCCCAATGCTGTGCCCCCTCCTGTCGGGAGTACATTCCTAGGAGGTCGCTTCGCTCCGAGGGACAACATCTTGCGATCATCCCTCGCACCAGACTGGCCCGAGTAGGCGGCCGATCCTTTAGCTTCCTAGCTGCCCAGCTATGGAACAGTCTTCCGGAATCTATCTGTGGCATGCAGGACCTTTTGGCCTTCAGAAAGGCCATCAAAACTCATCTCTTTCAATAATTGCTACCATACTTCTGCGCCTCTAACTCTCTGCAATTAGTCTTCTCGCAGCGCCGGGACGCCCCTTGGCTGGGGCAGCCGTGCGCTATACAAATCGCTATAACATAACATAACATAACATTTGGAGAGCAGTTCCCTCCCAAGTGCCCACCTCGGCTACTGAATCTCAACTGGTAGCATGGTGCGAGCGTGGATCTAAAACTTGTTTGAAGTCTGAATTGTCTAGTGCAGAGCCCTAGAATTCATGCCCGCAGCTAAGACGGGTGGTTCCTCTATTGTGGGGTCCCCAACACTAATAAGCGTCTAGTTGGTGGTGAGCCGATTCACCTGTCGTAGGACCCTGAGTTGCCTGGTTTGTCAATCGTGCCTCATCTCTCTTGTGCAGTATGCCGACTGCATGCTCATTGCATGCATTGTCTGATTCACGGGGTGAAACTCTCAGAGGTGGGGGTGTAGCCGGAGGAGAGCCTCATTCTACCTCATGTGACTATGCTGAACTTGTGCCTGTGTGTGTCACTGGACTAGTCTGGTGCAGCTATATCATTGTGCATTGAGCATGATGCCTCCTTTCTAGGGAGGTACGGACTTGCATCTCTACGCTGTATTAGACCGGAATTGGCTGGTGCAATCCATCTCAACGTGCACCTTTTGCAGGGAAGTGTGAAATTTGCAACTCATTGTGTTTGATATCTGAAGTGCTTGGTGTGAGCAATCCCAACGGACACTAAGTGATGTGCCCGCATTACCTGGGCACAACCTGGATCACTGTGTACTGATCGGGGCGCCTCATCCTATCGAGAGGCTCACCTATGTTAATCCCCATTCACCGAATGTTCCCTTGCTAACCCTCATTGAGGCAGACCAACTGTCCTCTCCACACTAGGCTGCTCCTAAAGTCGTCTTGGCACCAGGTAGTAGTGAGAGAGATTGACTGGGTTGAAGAAATGCTTCTGAGACAGTTCGGAAGTGAGTCTAGAAACTGCGTGACTCCTTTGTATACTGAGACCTGTGGGTGAACTTCCCAAGTGGCTGCTAACTTTTCCCTAGTTTACATCTACCTCCTAATTAAAACTGTTTCATAGTCCCACCTGCTTCCTGAGGACCTAGAAAGGGTGACTTTGGCTGGGGTGCAGCCCACTGTCCTGGAGGTGGGTTGGTTTTCTTCCATCTGGGGTATAGGACAATCGAGGTTAATTAGAGGGAGGCTTGGACCACGGAGTCTGCAAAGTCAACCATTGACCCGCTGGGTACCAGTGGCACCTCATATGGGTGCTGAATACGTTTGTGTGTGTAAGAGCGTACCTTATGGACTGGCTGATACCTGTTGCACCACGTACTGGTGTGAAGTGAGTTTGGGTGAGTGGGAGTGATCATGTGTGTACCACCTGTGATTCATGACACTGGCCGGAGGTGCTGCATTATGTGGTGATTGGAACGAAAAGCAAAATACCTTCTAACATAAAGTTTTCCTGCGTGATTCCGGCTCGTGATGCTTCTAAAAAGTGTTCTATTTTTGTGTATGTATATAATTTTGATATTGTGCAAAGCATAAGGGTGTTCTCTCAATTGGCGGGGAGGGATTTAGATTTTAAATTGTCCACAGTGTGAAAAACAGGGACATCATAACAATACGAGTGGGCCTAGTACTGCTAGTAATATTTCTGAATGCGTTATATGCCCGAAAAGTATATGATGGTTATGTTATAATGACTGAATATGTGTGTTAAATATAAACGTCTTTACTTACATCCTGTGTGAAGTCTTGTTTGTGATACTCAGTGTATTTATCGCGAGTGACTGCTATGCCTTTACTTTACACATTGCCTCTGTAGTGAGCCTGACTGCTCAGAGCCAAGCTACCCAAGGGTAAGCATGGGTCAAACTGTGAGTGTGATCTTGTGCCCTCAACGGGAGCTGTAGTTCTGCCTAGTTGGGGCCTTCAACCAACCAGACATTGCGCGTTTCAACAAACTAGTATAATATTGTAGAGCTCAAACTTTACAGGTGGATCTGCTTGTTTGGTTGGAGTTTGTGTGGTTGTAATATATCGTATCTAAGAAGAGTTAGGTGTGATTCATAACATTCCAAAATATGATCTGGATGAACATGTTTTCTCATAACTAAACACATCTAAAACAGAGCTCTTACTCCTATACTTACACATATTCTCCACTCTAGACCATACCCTACCATGATCTGACTGGCCTGTAGGGCAACCTGGCAGTGACTGAAGGGCAATCTGACAGATCAGTGGTTTGGGTGGCTGTTTGGCTAATTTGGCTGTTTAATGTTCTGGTGGGCCGTTTTTGACTGTTACTTTGATATTGCTAGAAACAATGCCTACAGCAAGCACACATGCATGCAGTCTACCGTGTATTGCGAAACACATATACAGCCTGTCTTTGCAAGTTCAAAACTGCTCCAATTTGCAAATGTGGGCTACTTTTCTAGCTATCTGATTCACTAATGGGGGCAACTTTATTTTGGTGCCCGGGCCTATTTTCTGTTCCAGTCCGACCCTGCCTCCCACGTTGGTCCCTTAGGTTAAAATTTCAGGACTTACCAGAAACTAACTATGCAGCTCATCATACTGCCAACTGAACTGCCTCCTGCCAACTCTACCTCCTCAGGAAGTTCAAACCACCAACCTCCAGCAGATTTTTGAACAGTGGTGCAATCTCTGATTGCGTTCTTCTACGGTGACTACACTATAATACTGTGGTTCCCAAAGTGTGCGCCGTGGCACCCCGGTGCGCCCTGATGAGAAGCAAGGGGTGCTGCGGTGCCGCGCAGGATGTGGGGGGGCTTTAAAGAAATGCCACCTTCTGCCGCATCGCACCTGCTTCAAAACATTGGCGCAGAGCGCCCCCTCTCCACCTCCTGCCCCCATTCCTGCAATCACAGGCTGCGAGAAGCTCACCTCCACCACACACACTCTTCAAGAGCGCCCGACCGGACTGGGCAGCTGTACCCTGCCCCCCCCCCCTTTCCAGCTCCAAACACATCCCCTCCATCACCGGCTGCAGTCCCAGCAAATCCCATCCCATGCAACATGTCCTGTGGAGTATGAAGGGTTCTCTAGGAGTCCCCACTATTTAGGAAAAACATCGGACTACGACTTTCAAGAAAGGAGATTGGGTGATGGCCAGAAATAGCCTGCAATTATGTTATTAAAGAGCGGGAGCTCTTTGGCCTTAGGCAGACGAAAATAAATTGCTTACTTTGTATGTGGACGAGGGTGGTGGGTCAGGCACATATTTTTAGGGCAGAGCATACTTCTCGTTAGCAAACTTTGGCACAGGAAGAGAGAAAGCCAGAAAAGGGAGAAAGGAAAGCAAGAGAAAGGTAGGAAAACTGTGACAAAGGGGAAAAGGCAGGAATGGAAAAACAATTTTAAGAGGGAGTTAAAGGGTCAAGGCATATAGGGTGGTGGAAGAAAGAGGTGCAAACTGGAGTAAAATCTAGGCAGCCATGGCATATGGAAACCCTGGCATTTAGCATCACCGGAAGCGGGGCTCCTAAGAAAAACAAATGTCATTGTGCACTTATTTCTTTACACAATATTGACGTGCAGTAGATAACGACTCGATTACATTTATGTGACTGTGATGGCTGCAGGTAATGACTCGATTAAATGTATGTGATTGTGATGGCTGCAGCGACTCTACTTCCACAGAGTTATTTGCTCATGCATCTTCAAGTAGAGTTTATGATGGGATGACCTTTATCCTGAATAATGCTCCTTCAACTTCAGTCAGGGCCACTTGAAATATGCAATTGTGCAGCTGCAGCGTTTTGTACATAATTATGGATGCATAATTTGCTAATTTTGACCCCCAAAAATTGGTTCTGGCTCAAAGGGCCAAAGGTTACTAAAAACACAGCTACAAGTGTTGCCACACAGCTGAAAGTCAGTCGCAAATTTTGACTGGTTACTTTTCAGATGTTTATTGCTGCATTTGGGCTTGAAACTAGTACTAATAATGTGGAGCCTTTTCCCAGACAATGTTAACATTTGTAAAAATAACAAAATAACTCCAACTCGTGGAATCAGCCGTGTTATCTACATCATGATTGTTAAATAGGGAAGTATAAGGTTAAAATCTATCAATAAATGTGAATCCTCAAATTCCTTGGCACTCCCTTGTAACCTTGTAACCTTTTACATGTAACTTCCTTCACATTCTTAAGTGAAGTGCCCGTTGATCTTCCTGTACTTTTCTGCATTACATAAGATTACAGAATTTATGGTTCACGGAACCAATGCGCACCTGAGCACCTTTGATAGAGATCCTAGTGGCAGGACACTCTGAGCCTCAATTATCTCCCCCCCCCCAGCCCCATGTTTCACATCTGGTAAACTGAGGCGCCAGGGTGTGGCATTCTCTCCCCTTTATGAGTTTCATAGTAAGAACAAAGAATTAACAAGGTAATACTGCACGTTTCCCACACTTTGTACTGCAAAACTCATCAGGAATTCTAGGTAAAATGTGTTGGGAGAAGCACTCCTACAACCATGCAAATGCAGGGCCCAAGTGGGATGAAAAAAACCGGGGGGTGGGGGGGGATGTCTCAAAGTGCGTGGCCGATGCAACAAAGGGCGTGGCCTAAAATACTCAAGTCAAAAATCCGTGCCTAGTACAGTGCTCTGCCTGACCCACTGGCAAAAAAGTGGTGGGGAGCCACGGCCAACCGCCAACCCGGTCAAGGGTGCCACGGGTCAAAAAAAATTGGGAACCACTGCTATAATAGGTAGGCTACACAAAAGCTAAATGGCACATCTCATATCCATCTTACTCTGTATTGCACAACTGTCAAAGGAACAAACAAATCAGACAGCAATGTGTGCATTTTAAGAGACCTCGAATGGCTACCACTTGAGGCTAGAATTTCCTTCAAATTGGTAGTGAAACCACCTCAGTCTGATCTCCTACATAAGAAGTAAACTCAATACCGTAGGCTGTCTGAAAAACACCAGATGCAAATCAATATTTCTTCTAGACAGTGCCACGAAAAGAAAACAACGAAAACCATTAACCAAGCCTTCTCCTGTCAATCTCCCAGAACTTGGAACAGCCTCCCAAAAGCACTCAGACACAATTCAAACTTCATATCCTTCCGCACAGCTCTACACACTCATCTACTCAGACTCTACCAAAACTGGACTGTTAAATATCCCACTCTTTACTACCGTGTCTTAAGATACTTGTTCTTTTCCAATTATAGTTAGTTTTTTTTAGACAATTTTATTCTTCGACACTAATCCTCTCTACATTTGTAATTAGTTCTGTGTACTTTGCTGTCTCGTGTTAAACACTCTGCTACCCATGCATTGAGGTTTGCCTATATAAACATAACCACAAATAAAATAAAAAAGGTCTGATTTTCCATACTTCATAAGGTGTCGCAGAGGAAGTCCCTAGTAATTTTAAAGATTCGGTTTTACTGAAGAACATGAAAAGTTGTTAACGTACGACAGCATTAAAACAAAGTCCCTATTATATGCTGCATTTTAAGTAAAAATAATGTTTTTGCTAGTCCTGTTACAGTAATAGAGAAGATGGCGAGTTCTATAGATGTCACGTGACCGAATGAGCCTTTATTATTTAGTGTGTCGACGATGCCGGAAGAAAACAGCCCTGCCAAAGCAACTGGGGAGCGCCTTTAGTCAGTGAAACTGCCCTCTCCGCGCGCTCCTTTATAAGGCTTATCAAACACTTTCATTGGGCCCCGGGGGCTTTCCTTTCAGCGGAGGCTGCCGCGCGCGCGCGGAAGTCCCTGTTCCTCCATGGTTCTGCCTGATTAGCATGCAAAGGCAGAAAACACTTACCAAAAAAGCAGCCCTAAATAACTTGTTTTAGATACCGCACTAAATGTCGTTTAGCTGCCTCAACATTACTTATGACTGGCATAAAAAAGCGAATCTAAATATTGTGAGTTAAGTACAACAGAACGAGTTTGGTCATGCACACACTGTAGATTTAGAAGCACGAGTGAGTACCCTTCTAAAATCAATATTTAATTAGGCTACATACTGCTTAGTACGTGCATGCGCGATAAAGTGTCTCAAGGCCATGCCGGCTTCTAGTACCGCATGAAATAATCATGTCTTGTTAAACACTGAGCAGACACCCGCCGTCTGGGAGCCATTCCAGGAGAGCTTGGAGGCTGTGACTAGGCACCCTCTCAGCATCACCCTGCTCCTCCCTGTCGGAGGAGGAATGTCTATGCTAATGAGACCAGCCCACGCCATAGAAAGATGCCCTTTCAGGACTCTCAGTGGCTAGCAAGGTCAGGTGGTACCCAGTGTGGAAAATTTCTTGTCATCCCCGGCTTGACAAAATGGCAAAAATGTGTGTTTAAACACATATATTTGCCATTTTGTCACCCCCTCAGTGATGACACCCAGGGCGGCCAGCACCGACCACACCCCCCTCCCTACGCCACTGCACTGAATGAGGCTCCTTGACAGCACTGCGGCAACAAAGAGCTTGGTCAGAGAAGGCGCTAGGAATCTCTTTGGATCCTGAGGACGCTGGTGAGTCTTAAGAGGTTCAGTGAATGTCAACAGGTTGGATTGCATTCGGAGCACTTGTATGAGTCTGATCCAGATTGCTAAGGCTAATTGTCGATTTAAATCTTTATTCTTTTTTTAATTAAAACCATAAAAGTAAGAATAACAGTTCCCAAGACGCACTAAAGAAATACGTTGTCATATAGGTGTTGCGTCTGACACAGTGCACTAACATCGGATACACAATTTGTCACAATGTATTACAATATGTTAAAACTCAGGGCCGATAGTAAACGAAATAGAATATGTAAAATTCAGAATATAAAAAAAAGTAACAAATTACAGGCAGCAAAAACAGAATGTCAATCGATTCGTAACATATTTCAAAGCATATCAGTTTATACGGAAATAGCAGCATGAACTTAGATAAGATATAAGATAACAAGATGTAAGGCCAATCAGCTTGTCGTAAAGTCCTAATGTGGTTTGGTAAGCTTAGACCGGACCCAAAGGGTCACAAGGTGCGTAGCAGCTTAATGCATTAATATATCTGGTGAAGACCTATCAGCAGCTAGTGAGTTTGCCTTGCTATGAACAGCCCTATTACCCCACAATGTTAATGTTAAAAATGATTTGTAGAGCGCACTTACACCGATTGGTTTCATGGCGCTGTAGAAAAAGGCAGAGTGCATAGCTCGAGAGGAACTTAGTTGTAGTTGCTTATAGAGCCAGGTTTTAAGTGCTCTTCTGAATTTCATGAGGTCCAGGCAGGCTCGCTAGCAAGGTCAGGTGGTACCCAGTGTGGAAAATTTCTTGTCATCCCCGGCTTGACAAAATGGCAAAAATGTGTGTTTAAACACATATATTTGCCATTTTGTCACCCCCTCAGTGATGACACCCAGGGCGGCCAGCACCGACCACACCCCCCTCCCTACGCCACTGCACTGAATGAGGCTCCTTGACAGCACTGCGGCAACAAAGAGCTTGGTCAGAGAAGGCGCTAGGAATCTCTTTGGATCCTGAGGACGCTGGTGAGTCTTAAGAGGTTCAGTGAATGTCAACAGGTTGGATTGCATTCGGAGCACTTGTATGAGTCTGATCCAGATTGCTAAGGCTAATTGTCGATTTAAATCTTTATTCTTTTTTTAATTAAAACCATAAAAGTAAGAATAACAGTTCCCAAGACGCACTAAAGAAATACGTTGTCATATAGGTGTTGCGTCTGACACAGTGCACTAACATCGGATACACAATTTGTCACAATGTATTACAATATGTTAAAACTCAGGGCCGATAGTAAACGAAATAGAATATGTAAAATTCAGAATATAAAAAAAAGTAACAAATTACAGGCAGCAAAAACAGAATGTCAATCGATTCGTAACATATTTCAAAGCATATCAGTTTATACGGAAATAGCAGCATGAACTTAGATAAGATATAAGATAACAAGATGTAAGGCCAATCAGCTTGTCGTAAAGTCCTAATGTGGTTTGGTAAGCTTAGACCGGACCCAAAGGGTCACAAGGTGCGTAGCAGCTTAATGCATTAATATATCTGGTGAAGACCTATCAGCAGCTAGTGAGTTTGCCTTGCTATGAACAGCCCTATTACCCCACAATGTTAATGTTAAAAATGATTTGTAGAGCGCACTTACACCGATTGGTTTCATGGCGCTGTAGAAAAAGGCAGAGTGCATAGCTCGAGAGGAACTTAGTTGTAAGCTTGCTTATAGAGCCAGGTTTTAAGTGCTCTTCTGAATTTCATGAGGTCCAGGCAGGCTCAGATATCGAGGGTGAAGGAGTTCCAGAGACGAGGAGCGAGTGTGGCAAATCTGCAGCCTCCTCTGCGCTTCTGTCTGAAGGAGGGGGTATGGAGAAGTGAGAGGTGAGCTGAACGTAAGTTGCGGGTATGGGTGTGCCTGACTATCTAGTTGTCTATGAAATTGGGGCTTTTGCAGTGCAAAGATTTGAAGATCATACAGCCTGTTTTGAAGGTGCAGCGTTGGAGCATGAGGAGCCAGTGTAATTTCCTAAGTAGTGGGATGGCAGGTTGCCATCTGGGTTGGCTTAGGAATAGTCTGGCTGCGTTGTTCTGGACCATCTGCAGTCGCTTCAGTAGGTAGAGAGGCATGCCAAGGTATAGAGAATTGGCGTAGTCCAGGTGAGATAGGACCGTGGCTATCACCACCTGGTTAAGGGCCTCTGGTGTAAGGAGGCGACGTACCTTTCTTATTTTCCTGAGTTGGAAAAAACACTTGGAGACCACAAGACCCACTTGTGATTTCAATGAGAGGTCGCTATTTAGTGTGACTCTGAGTGTTTTTGCCGATGGTGAGGGAGAAGGTGGTGAGCCCATCTCTGAAGGCCAGTAATGTGGGCCCCAGTGCTTAGGAGTGTCCCCTGTGAGTACCAGCTCAGTCTTGCCAGGGTTTAGTTTAAGATGGTTTTGGTCCATCCAAGATTGCATGAACCTCATGGTAGACTGAAAGCTGGTAGTTGAGCTCTCTGTATTATTGATCTTGAAGAGCAGTTGTAGGTCGTCAGCATAGTTGAAGACAGTCACCTTCCTGTCTCTAAGGGACTAAATTAAGGGAAAGATGTAGATGTTGAACAAGTGGGGGGACAGGGAGGAGCCCTGTGGGACACCGCAGGTGATTCACTGTTTAGGGGCAACTAGGTTGCCAAGGCGGACGGCCTGGGATCTGTTCTCCAGGAAGGATCTTAGCCAGCTGGCCGCAGTGCCCTGGATGCTGGCCTGGCCGACACGGTCGATCAAGATGGTATGATCGACCGAGAGATCCAGGAGCACCAGGGCCTGGGGGGAATTATTGTCTGCGCAGTTGCGAAGTGTGTCCAGTACGGTGAGTACGACAGCTTCCGTCGAGTGCGCAGGCCAGAAGCCTGCCTGATGGGGCTCGAGATAGTTGGACTCCTCCAGAAAGTTAGATAGGCATCTAGCTACATGTGCCTCCATCACCTTTGCTAGAAAGGGAAGTAGAGAGATGGGGCGGTAGTTTGACATGCATGTGGGGTCAGCCCCAGGTTTTTACAGAAGTGGCACGACTGTCGCTTCCTTGAACACTGAGGGGGCTTGGCCAGATGATCAGGAGTAATTCAGGAGAGTACAGGCAGGATCTGGGAGAGCGGAGAAACAGTATTTTAGTATGTGAGGGGGACAACTGTCTGAGGGAGCACCAGATTTGACTTTAGCAAGGAGCTCTTGAAATGTCTCTGAGGTGATGGGGGAAGCTGTTGATAGTGCGATTGTTGTGGAGCGTAGCGAGGGCGGTCGTGTTGGGGAGTTTCGGAATACTGGCTTTAATGGGCGAGATTTTCTCAATGAAGTAGACATTGAGTGAGTCATAGAGGGTTTGGGTGGGGGTGGTCCTGGGGCGTACACTGTCTAAGTTAGTCAGTTCATTTAATAAGGAGAATATGTCTTTCGATCTGTTGTTAGAGTTAAGAATGCGTGAGGAGAAATGGGCAGCTTTGGCAGAGAGGATAGCCTTCATGTATTCGTTCCAGGCAGTGGTAAATCTGAGCTTTATGTCTGGAGGGTAGTTCCGGCGCCATTGTTGCTCAATTTGGCGTAGGGCCAGTTTCTTAGATTTGAGCTCAGTCGAGAACCATCTCTGGGCGCCTGCACGACGCGCCCGTTTGACTTTCTTGACAGGGGCATGTATGTCGCTTGCTGCGCGCATCCAGCCAGAGAGGTTAGCTTCATGTGTGTTAATATCAGGGTGGGGGGACGGGATAGTATTAGTCATTGTCTGGAGAAATTCCATTTTATCTAAGGCGTTCCATCTCCTAGCCAAGCCACCTGCAACCGTGGTGGCTTTCTTGGTGGTTGAGTGGGCAAGTGTGAATTTAAGTAGGTAGTGGTCGGTCCATAGGCAAGGAAATGTGGCGGGGGTCATGACCAGCAGAGAGTTAGTCCAGACTTGATCTAAAATATGTCCTTTGTGATGAGTGGGTAGGGTGACCTGCTGAGTGAAGTTTAGGTTAGTGAGGAGGTCAGTGAGTTCACTAGAGTGAGGGCCTTCAAGGGGGTCGTTGAACCAGTAATTGAGGTCACCTATGAGGAGGACCCTGGCATGGTCAATGGCCAGGATTGCAATCTGTTCACTTAAAGCGAGGGGAAAAGACGGCAAAAAACCGGGCATCCCTATATGCACCATGAGTCGAGGACTCAAAAATGTGTTGACAAAAGTCGATCAAAAAAGTCAGTCAAAAAGAGACTGGAGGTACCGCTCTCTCCGGACCTGCGCTGGCAGGCGCGGAAAAAGAAAGAACTGACATCAGCGCACGAGTGCGGCGTCTAAATAGCTGCTGCAACGTCATTCTGGTGACCATGACGCCAATGACGAATGCAGAGCCGACCGACGGTACCTTTCAACGTGCAGGAGTATTGCTGACGAAAAAATTCTCCAGATCCAGTCTGATGCCTGGGGGTAATTCACAATGTAAGGAATCTATAGTTAATTGTCTCTTTCAGATATATAATTTTAGGGACATCAAAAAATGTTGGCTAGTGCCATACCTATAAATGCAGGACGTTCTCTACATCATCGGGTGCAACATATGGATATGCTGGGCCACAAAGAGCACTGTGGATAGGACAGTGGGGAATGACAACTACACAAACTGAGCAAAGTAAGTAGGTGCTACCTGTTGACGTGTGCCAGCAGCAGATACCTGTGACATATGCTGTGGAGGGACTCAAAGGTGACTATTCTGCCTTAGACTGGCAGACGAAATCTGAATGGGAAGCCTCGCAACCCAAAATACAGAACGGTGACTTAATGGAAAGGGAGGGAAAGGCAAGCTTCCTATTGCTTACATTTCAAGTATGAATATGGAAAACCTTTGATTTCAGCTTTCAATTACACCAAGGTATTAACGTTTTTGGAAGTACTTGTTTGGCATCCATCTGAGTACAGTATCTGTTTTTCATGGGTCCTAGCGGCTACAGTATGTACACTAGAAATACTGGACCTGCTCAGAGCATCTCAGACATGCACAAGATCCCTTTGGCCACACTAAATTAACAAAGATGTCTTGGCTCACAAGCCTTTTCAAGATGCTGATGCCTTTGGGAACACACAATATGTCGAACAGCAGGCCGAGCATTGTTGCAGGGTAGATCTCTACAAATAACTAAGGATGGCTGGAAGTGAATTAAGCCCTAGACAACGCACAGGATCTATATACTGATGCCCTATGGCCTATGGCATGCTTGGATTGATTCATTTATCGGGTAAGGCACACCTTAATGTAATGTCACCATGCAAGCAAAATCAACCACACTCCTATATTTACAAATGTGGAGGGTTTAAAAGAATATCAACTGGCCTACCTTGGCTATTTGGACACACCAATTTAGCAGAAGCTGCGAGCCGATGTTGTCCTTGTGCTCATGAACGTAATCCAGAAGGCAGCCATGAGGCATAAGCTGGGTGACCAGTTGAATGGTGGGGCTCAGGCAGACGCCCAGAAGTCGAACCAAATGAGGGTGGTCCACGCTTGCCATTATCAGAGCTTCCTGTACAAAAAGAAAACAACAAAACAAGTTGATGTTAGCGGTGTATCAGAGGGAACTCCTGCATTGACAACCCTCAATCGTACTCACCTACTCTGTTCTTAAAAATAGCTCTAGTTGGCCTACAACATTGTTCACATTCTATGCATTTCTGTGTACTGTTGCATACCTCTCAGTATGATATCAGTTGTCTATCTTCACCCTGAGATGTTGTACCTTCCTCTTCATTTAACTGCATCTTCCTAATCATTCGTGGCCCAATCCTTCTGAATTCTTTCCCTCCCAAATAAAACACAATTCCTCTTCTGACCTTCCGATGAACAGAAGGTTACTTTGGAATGGGATTTTCCTCCACAAGTTTTTCAAATATTGTTGTGACTTGCATACGTAGAGTGCAAGCCTCCATTCACTATTAAACCACATAATTCATAATGGTTAGGTCTTTATTAGGAGGGGACTCATAATCCTCTCAGTAGCTTTGCATCCTCTGCAATACCTTTACAGGCAGTACCGGTAACTCTGGGAGAGGTAGTGTTACTGGGGAGATTTCAGATTTCTCTGAGGGTCCCCTTAGAAATGAGGAATTACAAGGGAAATGGGTAATTTGGGGTCCAATTGCTTCTGTAATTTTTCCTTTTGCCCCAGAGATTCGCTTGAAATTGAATTGACTAACTCTCAAGCGAAGCAAAACAGATCTGTGGTCTTCCTGTATTCATATTTTTGATGGGGTAGATAACGGCTGTCTCCGGCCTAATTAAAATTAACAGTCAATGAGTGACACATCCACTCCCTAGTGCAAAATATTTATACTTCTGATGCTTCAATGTTTCTAAACACTTCTTTTTTGGCATAGGGTCTTTACTGTCTAACTACTCCACGAAATGTGCAGTCTCATTTAGCTGGTTCAAAGTAAGCTATTACCTTCTTAATGACAGGATGGTCTTCCATCTATCCAGGATTATCAACAATTTCCCACAGCCTTGATATTCTAGCAAGCATGGAATGACAGCAGTCATGCTGTCCCATTCAATGATAATGGCTGCTTGGTCTGAACGGTTGCACTAACTTTTAGGGCCAGATGCATCAAAGGGTTTTACCCATTCTGTGTCTATGGGAAAATGTGTTCATATATATGGCCCTTACTCCAGTGTGCTTGTCCCACATGACCAAGCTGGGTGGAAGAGACCCCATTTTCATTGATTGTATATAGGCCATGGCATAATTTGAGCACTATTGCCCCACCACAACTAAAGGTGGACAAGCAACTGAAGGCTCGAGCCTGATGCAGGGTTCTGAATGAGCTAGAGGTCTCTTGGAACTTTGAGCCCAAACGAGCCGAGGTCTTATAGGAGTTGGTGTGGCCCAGTGACTACAGCTGCCAACCATGAAACATGGTAAACAAGGTTCGAAATCCGGACTTGGCTCAGCATCCTGTGAATTCCCTTCAAATTTCTTTGTGACAAAAAATATAGGTATGTGTCTGATGTGAAGTGCTCTATGTCATTGGGCAAGGTTTGCACTATGTAAATCCGCCAGCAATAAAATGTGAAACCTGTGTCTTACCCATGATCTAATCTCAACCTAAAAGAATTAAGGGCAAAACATTAACCTACATTAACGTACATGGGGTACGGCTCGTACACCGATCGTACAATGGGGGTACGGCTCGTACACCGATCGTACAATGGGGGTACGGCTCGTACACCGATCGTACAGGGGGTACGGCTCATACACCGATCGTACACCGATCGTACAATGGGGGTACGGCTCGTATACCCCATGATCGCAGGGGTACGGTGCGTACCCCTGCGATCATGGGGGGTACGCACCGTACCCGGGGGGGCCGTTCCGTACCTGTTTCGGCACGAACTCTGCTTTTACGGCTGTTTTCAGCTCCCGTAGAAAAAGGGTCATACGGTGCGTACCCGACACGTATCCTACTTGCTTGGTCGTAACAACCAGCCGCGAACCATACAGATGTCGCCTACAGCGGGTTCCGAGGGAGAATCGTACAGAGATTAGAGTAGTGCGGTGTCTTGTACGACTCGTACGGAGTACGGCTCCTGGTATGAATCGTACTTCGTCATACGTACGGGGGATGTTGCAGGGTACGATTCGTATGGGAAAAACGCTCCGAACGGCTATTCGGAGCGGTTTTTCCCGAATCTGAATCGACCCCCATATGTTTATCCTACAAAGCCATCTTGCTGCAAACAAGGTTTTCCCTGTATCAGAACTATATGTTTGCATCTAGAGAAACTGCAAGAACACTTACATCTGCCACAAACCCGCTCTGGGTATCAATTGCAATCACGAGTGAGCTCGCATGACATCTGCACCACAAAGACAGCCACCTGAAATCTCACAACCCGAGAACCATAAGAGGTGTTGTCTCAGACCCACAGCATTGTTTACTTAAAGAACAGTCACACATTCGTTACAATCTCACTCAAAGGCCAGAAGCAGCCACCTCACATTATCCCTCCATCAAGAGTGGTTACCTACCTGTGGCCAGCATTCCCCCTTTCACCACAAAAGCAATAACTGTGGTCCTGGATCACATGAAAAGCCATGTCAGATCCCACAGCCATGCTATGACACAAGAACAATCTTCTCAAACCTTGCAAATCCCATAGACTACAAAAGCATTCGCCCAAAGCTCACAGTATCCCCTCAGACCACAAGAGGGGTCATGTGATACGCACTGCCTCCTTCGACCAGTGTGTGCGCTTCAAACATCCCTGCTAACCAATTTTCACTTTGTCAATGTATGTTGGTTTTTGTAAAAACTTTATTGTTTGGGACTAACAGTTACCTTAACCCCTTCCCATGGCACCCCACTGAGAACAAATGCTCTTTTCATCCGGTTATAGCAGTTGTGTAAGGCTAAATAAGAAGAGTTAATATAACACCCAGGATAATGTGCTGCATGGCTAAATAAGTTTCCTAAAGACGAGGCCGTTGCATTGAAAATGCTTGTTTTAATTTTGAAGACACCTTATAATATTCTAACAAGATGTTTGTGGCATGATTTACATACCAAATATTTTCAAGGCTCGCCACATGCATGGGCTCTTACAGGTTTGGTCTGGCTCAGCTATCCCTATTGGTTTGTTGGCTCGCCCCTCTTTAACCAGGGCTGGCTGTAGGGCGGTGTGACCCGTGAAGCGGCACCTGGGGCTGACTTAGGGGGCGCTGTGTTTCGAAATAACATGTTTTAAAAATACCCGCTGCAGAGTTCTTTGTGCCCCCATCAGTTTTCAGGCAGAAACAAAAATATGAAGATAACCTTAGTGATTAATGTTCCTGCTGGACAGAGATTGGAGTTTGTCCAGTTGCAGTTTAAACTAGCGCGGAGGGATAATATGACTGCTGAAAAGAACATGTACCAAGTAGATCACAGAACTGTACTTTATGTGGAAAGCTCAGGGATTACTAATTTTGTCACCGATATTCTTTTGTTACAGCAATTCACAAGTTGCAACCCTAACACAGAACAGTGACTTGTGAACTGGCATCAAAGAGCTGCATGCAACCTGCATAATAAAGGTTAGGACGTTATGTTTTGCTTTCCCTAGTCTTTCATTATGTATTCCTCATATTGTTAAACAGAGTTAATTTGGATAGCTATACATTCTTACAGGGGCGGCCTTAGGCATGTGCAAGATGTGCACCTGCGCAGGGCCACCAAACCCCAGGAGCCACCACACCAATATATGTCTGTAGCGAGGTGGGGGAACCCTTGGCCCAGGTATGCGGAGAGGGACTCGTAACTTGTGACCCCCCCCTCTTTTCTCCCCAGGAAACGGACGCACCTACTTGGCACAGAGTGGAAGAGCCCTACGGTGGAGACGAAGCGGAATGGGAACAAGGTCCCTTTAACTGGCCAGGTATGCCTGATGAAGAGGAGGAGCCTAGGGCGGACTTAAAAGGCTCACAGCCCCAGGACCAGGTGTGTCTATACACCGGAGGAGCGGTCAGAGTGGATTGGAGAGGCGGAGAGGCGTGGAGCAGCGGTGGAAGAAGGAGCGGTATAGCGGAGGCAACGACGGAGCGAGAGGAAGCAGGAGAAGGCGGAGAAGAGGAGCTGAGAGCGACGGAGTCGACAGTCCCTGGACGAGGACAAGCGTCAGCCGAGGACAGAGAAGGAGAGTACTCGAGCGGAGTGCACGAGAAGCAAGCAGCGTCCGGACCAGAGGATTCAACAGCGGGGATCGACATCCAGAGAGAGCCGACAACGGACGGATCGAGACGCCGGTGGTTCCCCGGGCGACAAGCAAGATCATCGGAGCCAGGAGGCCAACGACAACACGCTTCGCCCAGCCACTCCCCCGGAGGGGCGTGGCTAACAGAGGTGCGTAACAAAGTTGCGGGGTGGGTGTGGAGTAAACACTGAGGAAGCCCCGATACCCTTGATAAATTCCCCTGAGCACTTCCCTCACCGTCACCTTTGTAAAAGTGCACAGTGTGTTCCACCACCCCCTTCCCTGATAACGAGTGTCATAAGAAAACCTGTCCTGATACTTTCCTCTGTCTTTGCTTCTCTCCTTCGGTGGAGACTGGGACACAACGGAGACCGACAGAAGAGGACGAAGAGGGACCCACCTTAGGCGGGAAGAAGGAGCGAAGGGAAAGAGCCGGCGTGAAAGAAGTCGATCTCCTCGACGTACTAACACCCGTCCTACTTGTACTGACAGACTGTATCAGTCAATAAAACCATCTTTGAAACCTACACGTACTCGTCTCCTCCCTATTCCCGACCAGCGGCTTACAATGTCCTTAATATAATAATCCTCTGAGGATGGATACATATTTGTGTGGTGGCCCCTGGCAGGGAATTGGCAGCCTCCGACTCTGTTCCACTTCCAAACACCCTCTTCACTGGCCTCTACGCTCCGCCCGAACCCCCTCTTCCTGGGTCACCTACCTTCGCTCCCTGCCCAGGGACGCCATGAGCCTAATTCTTACTAGTAAAGCCAACCCCACCCAGCCCTTTAAAACAAATTAAATGTATGTCAGAAAAGAAGCTATGGAGAGATGAGGGGCACTTTTGGAGGGTGGTAGTGAGGGAATCTGTGGAGGTCATTGGTGAGTGCCGGGGGGACAAAAACGATTGTCGCACCGGGCATCACCTGCCCTAAAGCGGGCCCTGCCTCTAACTACCATACAACCCCCCACACGGTCCTCTCGTGCCCAAATATATTTTTGGATGGTCCTCCACAACAGGCCTTCACCCACATTTTCAGGCACACACACATACATGGATCTGTGACATGGCATTAAAACATGAATGTCTAGAACAGGCGCTATTGGAGGGGCTACCGATCCTTATCTCAGAACAAAATAACTTAAACAAGCACAGCAGAGCCACCCCCAAAAAATACAGCTTCTAAAGGTTGTCATTCAAACCGGAACACGGCGTCTGCGGTAGCGCGAGAGAGAAAAGAGCTCCTGCTGTAGAGAGCGGGCCTGTGATCGAGCAAATTGCTCATCGCAGCACAAAGATGATTCAAAAGCAAATTGCAGAGTATTTGCATAATAGTTCTCTGCTTTGTAAAAAAAAAAAAAAGTACATAAGGCGAAGAAGACACTAATTGTAGGTTTTTTTTTCTTTTTAAGGAAAAGAAAAGCGCAGATGGCTTCGGTTTTCGTTTCTGGCACGTTGGTGGGAGGTTTAGGTGGAAGATGGGCCGGAAGGAAGGCGGGAAGCCGGAGGTAGGGAGCAGTAAACCCGGGGTGTGGAAATAGAGAAAAGACTGAGCTGCAGTACCCTGCCGGGGGCCTGAAAAAGACACGTCTGCGTTCGAAAGGAAACACGGCTCGGTTAGCCTTCCCCGCCCAGGGTCGCAGGCACGCGACAGGGTCTCTTTGCTCCTGTCATTTGAAATTGCCACTGAAGGCCGCTGGATTAAATGCATGCTGACAGCTGCATTATCCATTATCGCAAAACCAAATTACCCCAAATCTCTGCTGTCCCCTCCAGCTCTCACTTCATGACAGGTGGAGCTCGAGATGGCAAACCTGCTCTTGCCCCCCCCTGGCCCCCCACCCCCCAACTTTCTTTATGTCTTGAAAGACCTTTTATTTGATTAATTTCACCAATTCCATATGAGTCATCAGGTGAAGGGACAGCATCGTAGCTAAGCGACACATGCATACAAGTAAGGTTACAGAAGACTCCATGATTCCAAGCAGGGCCTGCCTTTAGCATGCAGGGCTGGGCCCAGGGCGCCAATTTTCTGAGGGGCCCACAGAGCTGTTACAGTTATGCCAACAACAGCGCCCTTTTCACCTTGGTCCAGCCTTGCCTTTGCCCTTGCCTGTTCCTTTCTGTCTGATTTGCCAGTTTAAAGTGGATTTAGACTTCATTGTCCTAGGATGGGCATGTTTTTAGCACCTCTTTAGCTCCCTTGCCTGCCCTAACCCTCCGTTACCCCTTCTGGCACACATCAACAAAACCATCATCTGTGTGAGGCAGCTAGGATATCAATGATGTAGGTGACCTGGCGGAGGTCGGGGGATGCCTGTTTTCAGGGGGGCTGTCCCTCCTCATCCACGTACTGACCGGTGAACACAAAAGGGACACCCTGCTGCCTCATTTAATTCACTGCCATCAACAAGGGTGCCAAATTTCTTTCTGCCCATGCCCAGGGTGCTATCTTATGGTTCAAATCTCTTTATTCACATTTTTACAATGGGTGTAGCAGCAAAAGCATGTCACAGCGCTCAGCTTTAGGCAGATATAGTAATATCAACAATAATATTTATAAAAACAATCCCCCTAACGAACATTTCCCTGCCTCACCGCCCCTATAGTACTCAGTGAAGAAAAAGATTACAATTGTAGCAAAGACGGCCATTGCATAGCTTGCCATATTAGTATTCAGTAAGGCATGGGTACTCACAAACTTTCTCTCAGGGGCCAAATTTACAGTGTGGTTTGTTTCTGAGGCCCGCACCAGTGGGGGCGGGGTAAGTGGGGGAGGGGGCGGGCTAGAGCAACATAAAAACTGACAATGAGGTTGATCACTGGTCTCTGCAGGGGATGCCTTCGTCCACTGAGCCACCAGACCCTGCATACACACATCTCTCTCTCGCTCTTTTTTTTTGTCTCTCTCGCTCTCCCTCTCTCTCTCTCTCTCTCTCTTTCTCTCTCTCCCTCTCTCTGTCTCCCTCACTCTGTCTCCCTTTCCCTCCCTCACTCTCGGTCTCCATTTCCCTCCTTCACTCTGTCTCCCTTTCCCTCACTCTCACTCACTCTGTCTCTGTCTCCCTTTCCCTCCCTCAATCTGTCACCTCACCCTGCCTGTGTGTGCTTGGGCATGTGTCAGCTTCCCGGGCACAGACACACAGAGCCGCACCCGAGCACTTCACAGGTCTTTAGAAGACCATTCACATGTTAATGAGGCTGTGTTGTATTTCACCTTTTAGCGCTGCAGCTCCACTCTGACTATGGCTGGCCCCGACAAAGCAGCAAAGACTCCGTATCACACTGGTAGAAGATGTCTGCAAGGTGAGCGGGCCACCAGGGAAGGCTTGCCGGGCCGCTGGCAGCCCACGGCCCGTACTATGAGTATCCATGTACTAGGGGTACAGAGGACGTGACGTCAGTCAAACGGAGTATGCTTAGATATTTGGGACAAGTAAGTTCCCAAAATTCTTTAGAGAAGAGGGCAATGAATGGGCGCTCGAGCTCCCCAAATTAAGTATTCTGAGCTGTAAGGGATGGAGTGATCTTTTCATTGCCTATTATATGCCATAAGTGGTGAAGCCATCCCTGGTGTGTAGGTATGCAGCTTGTTCTCCAATGAGCAAGAATATTCTGATATGCAGCCCCCAGAGGTAGTCCTGTTGTCTTCCTCCATCGGGATTTTAATAGAAAGGTAAGAGGATTAAGTAACCCTAGAATTGCGCATCTAAGTGTAAGTCTATTTCATTTAGAATTTGTGTCCAATATTCCGTTATCTTAGGGCAATCCCATAGCAGATGTAAAAGTGTGCCCTGAGACCACAACCCGCCAACAATCTGGACTCCGCTCTGGGTTGCCTTTATGTAAGCGCACTAGTGTGAGATACCAGTAAGAGGTTATCTCAGCGGCGGTTTCTATGCTAGCAGTATTGCATTCTGTGTGACGTGCTCTATGGTAGATCTCTCCCTACTGTTTCAAAGTCAATTTCTTAACCTAATTCCATTTTCCACCGTTTCTGGCATGCAATTGACAGGGGCTGAGAGGGTTGACCTAGGAAGGTGTATAATTCTTTGATAAGTTGTCTATTGGAAGTTTTAGTTCCCAGCCATTTCTTATAGGGCGTGAGAGGTCTTTGCACCCCAGGGAAGTTTACTGGGTGCATGAACCAGAGGCTTTGTTGCATAGAATGTATTCTCTTTGACTCTGGTAGTGTATAAGAAGAACGTAACTGGGCAAACAAGTTTATTACTTCTTCATCCAACATGTGACCCACCGAGCGTCCTCCCGTTTGTCTCCATTGGGTAAATGCCCCTTGAGCGATACCTGGGGAGAATGACGTGAGACCTCGTCAGACCCCCACTTGGTCCAAGGCCTCCATTGTCGCTTTGTTGATAGGTAACACATACGGGCTCTTTGGCCGATGTGCTCTCTTTGAAAATGGGACCTTCCAAAGGTACAGTCCTGCTATAGCTCTATCTTGAAATAGCCAGCGTTTCTCCGACTCATCACTTCTCCACTCCACCAGGCAGCGCAACTGCGCCGCCTGATAGTATTGCCGCAGATTAGGCAAACTTAGGCCTCCTGCATCTGGGGATTTGTAGCTCAGATCCTTTTGCATTAGTCTTCTGCTTCCCATCCAGACAAATTGATTCACTTCCTTCTGCAAAGTTTGCATCATCCCCGTAGAGGGTGTCACCGGAAGAGTCTGGAAAAGTTACAGAACCCTAGGGAAGGTGGTCATTTTTAGGGCAGCTTCCCATCCGAGCTGCAAGAGCTGGTTTTGAGTGGGTTAAGTAATCTTTGAATTGATAATTTAATGTGGCAGTTGATGAATTGAAGAAGCTAATTGGATCCCTAAGTATGTGCCCATTGAATCGGGTACTGTGTTTTGAGTTGTGTCACTAATGTCCAGGACAGTGAAAGATTAAGGGCCTGAGATTTATTGACAGTGACCCAAAATCCTGCTGCCTGGCCGAAAGTGTGCAATTTGGACAGAAAAACCGGGAGAGCAATGCTGGGGTTGTCTAGTGACACTAGAACATCATCAGCGTATAAGCTGATTGTGTGCTGTTCCACATCAAAGGTAACCCCAGTAACGTTGGGATTATCTCGCACCCATTAGGCCATGGATTCCTTATGGAGAGTGAACAACAGGGGTGAAAAGTGCAGCCCTGTCATGTGCCTCTGCCAATGGGGAAGGGTGCCGATATTTGGCCGTTCACTCTAACCGTCGCACTGGGACAACTATAGCAGCTGAGGATCCAAGCTCTAAATCTCTCACTGATGCCAAAGTGAGATAAAGTCGCTTCGAGGTATGACTAGTGTACCGGATCGAAATCCTTCTCATCGCCAATCGTTGGCAGCATAGTCTCCCTATTTGAACGTTTGGCTTTATCTTTGAGGTGCAGAATATGCTACACTGTCTTTCAGAAATAAACCCTGATTGGTTGGTTAGATCATGTTTGGCATGTGAGGCCCCCGTTTGACAGCCAGTATACTCGTAAAAAGTCTTATATCTACATTTAGGAGAGATTTTGGACAGTATAAACTGCATTGCTGTTTATCGTTCCAGGGTTTCGGGATAACCACTATGGCCCCTGTTAACATTGAAGGTGGGGATGGACCCCGGTCTGAATTATATAGCTTGGTCAAGATCAGGCCGAGAACGTGGCACAAAGTTTTGTGTAAGATACCCAGAAACCTGTCAGATCCCCGCGATTTCAAGAGTTTTTGACCATGATGGAGCAGAAGTCGGTCAGGCCAAGTGGGTGAAACTGGTCTAAGTTGTTAATTTTTTATTTAGACTCATTTTTGGAGCAACAAGTCCTCCATGAGTTTAAAACGGGAAGCTGAAGCCAGTGAAAGTCTTGTGAAGTCAGAAACATTATCATAGAGCTTTTGCTGTAGCCTTCAGTTTAGTGTCAAAAGGGCTGATACGAAAAAAATCAGGATTGTGTAGCAGTATAGGTCACTTCCCCACTGGGGCATTATTACTGCCTCTCCATCGTCCAAGGTTTTACCTTCTGATTTAGTCAGTTTTGGGATCTTAGTTCTTAAAATCCTCCAGGGCGGCATGACTGGAAGCTGCAGTCAGGTAGGGATCCACAAGGCTTCTTCTTGGAGTCAGGAACCCTGCCTTTTATGTCTCATTGGTAGGCAAACAGGAGGCCTCACCATTGACCATTGGGGGATTTCTATCCCTGGAAGCCAGTGGGAGTCAGCAACATTGTGCCTTTTTGTCTTCGAGCTGTCGGACATAGTCTTCCTTCTTCAAGACTTCTTCAATCTGGGAACAGGAATATTCTGAGGAGGCAGGGGTGAGGCGCAAGACGTAACTTTTGTTCTAGGCAGTAACTGGAGAATTTCCTAAATCCAATCCTAGTTACCCTTATGCAGAATATTGATCTTCCTTTTCAGCATTTCCTCTTTGAGTTTATTTCAAATCTCACCAGAATGCCCCTTTCTTGCCACTCCCCTATGTAGATGAAGTGTCCTGACAGTGGGTCAGCCTGAGGACCAATTTTCAATCCTCCTGAGGACATAGACGGAAAGTCTATGGTGACTTGGTGAATAACAACCCCATTTGGGAGCTCCACTTAGAATGAAGAGCTGTCAAAGTTGGCCCTTGTGCTGCCAATGTTCCTGTACCCCACCCAGAATGGCTAATCCCTGCTAACTGTGCACAGGTAACACCATTATAGCCTTCTTGCTGCAAGAGGTAAATCTATTTTCTTCCAGAAGGACAGTCTTTAATAGCCAGGAAGGGATGTGTAGTAAGTCTCTGGAGCAGATCTGGAAAAATGGTAAACCAGTTTACTCGTTTAAATCAAAAAATCTACTTTCACCATTGAATTAGATTTTTAACGTAAGTGTGAATAACCTTAGTATGGACCCCTCTAGGATTTTCCCCAAGTCAAGATAGAATAAAGTGATTGATATGCAAAATAAGCATCTTCATGCAAAATGTAGTCTATAGCTGCATAGTGACAAACAGCGTCTTGTAACTGTTCACTGTGGGGGTATACTTTATCCAATATCTAGCATGCCACTGTTATATTCTGAGCACCCAGCCCTGCAGACTTGCAAGCCACATTTGAGGTGACTTAGCTGATATATGAACGTAGGAAATTCTTCTTGTCCTTGCCAAGTGTCACTACAATCCTTTGAAGTTGTAGCCCAGCCACAGCACTATAGGAGTCTTTCGAGCCATACATTTTTATTTCCAATGTGTGGTTGATGTAAGTATACACTGCAGCACACAAATCATATTTACCCTTCCCACCACTGGTGCATTTTCTTTGCCACCTACATGAACTAACTGGAGAGTTGAATAAGCCAATTAGATGAAACCAATTCACAATACATATGTCATGGGAACACACACAGGGTTTAACATTATCAGACAGTGCAATAGTGCCCTAAGTAATAAAGCCAGCAAAACCAGACAGGAAAAAGTGTGAGGATCATAGAAAATATTATATTCAGCCTAACAGGTCTGTAAAGCAATTTTCCAAACAAAGATCTGTTCCAAAACAGAACACCAGATCGATAGCAAAATAAGGAGAAAGCCTCCTTATAAAACTTATGTCGCTACCTCTTCAGTAAGAATGCATGTAGGAAGAATGATATTTGCAGTGTTATTTTAAACATAGTGCGTGACTCTTATGGTATTATGAGGCAAATAAGTAATTTCCAAACATACATTTGTCCAGGATTACTAATGAGCAATTCATGTTTTTTGGGGGGTGGGAGGTGTAAGACTCTATTGAGCTACCTTTGAGGTAAAAAAGTTTTAGTCTCTAAACTGACACCTTCAGCACAGCTTCAAACTTTTGAAGGATTCATTAATGATTAATGACCCCTCTTCCAGAAAACTTGCACATCAGCTCACTCAACAAAAGCGCCTCACATTAATATGAATGAGCTGATTGTACCACAGTAAGGTTTCAATTGCTTGTTCTAACAGGAACATTACTTGCTAAAAGAAATCTGCTAAGCAGAGTCTGTAGCATTAATAACTGTTTGGTGTCTGGCTTCCACAAACACCCATCCATCGACATAAGCCTATCCAACTTATTGTTATTTTTTTTTTGTGAATTTTTATTTTCAAAATGATGTTGCACATGACAGTAAACGGATTGAGCACACATCAGAGAATAGTATACATATTTGGGAAAGTTTGCGTCAAAACAGGCAACTACATATCCCACACACCCTCACTCTTCCCAGACACGACAAGCACTCCATCCAGTTTTCTGTTGATAGGACAGCCCCTGGCAGTGCCCCAGACAGTCACATGTCCTAGCTATACACACGCGAGGCCCTTCAGGGTCCCCCCGGTTCGCCTGAAATCTTCAGTGAGTAATATGTCAGCCATTTGCCCCAAATCTGAAGAAAATATCTGGGGCGCCCCTGCTAGCATATGTAACTTTTTGGGACATCATTTACATGTCCATACCTCTCCTCCATTCATCTTTGGTGGGCCCACCTGTGACGCCCCAGTATTTAGCTGTATCCCTCTTGCCACCATTAGACCAAGGCTACAGAATAGCAGTTATGGCTGAGGGAGATCTATTTCATTAGGGATCCCCAGAAGAAGGAACCTGGAGTCAAGGGGGAGGTCAACGCTAGAACCCTACCAAGCTCGCCCACTATATCCTTCCAATAGTTCTGAATCACGGGGCATGCCTCTACATCAGGGCCGGGAACTGGGAACCGAAACCGGCCCTGGCAAAGTGCTCGGCCGGGGGGGTGGGGTGGGGGGGGGGGGGGGGGGGGGGGGGGGAGGGATGCGACCGCACTCATTGCCAGGGCTGGTTTTCGGCCGTTTTTGTTACAGGGCCGTTTTTGCAGCTTTTTGTAACAAAAACGGCCCCCTGGGGCCCAAAACCGGCCCCCACCCATGCGGCCGACCGGGGGATTGCCCGGTGCCCACAACGGCCAGTCCGGGCCTGCTCTACATCTCAAACAGTGTGGTGTCTGGGCTCTGATGGCAGCACCTATCATAATAGACCCTATGCAGTATTTTGAACTGAACTAGGAGCACTCGGGATTTGATCGCCACCACCCTTGGGTGCATTAATGCGGCATCCCAGTCAATGTTTTCTAATCCCCCGAGATCTCTCTCCCAGGTTTCCTTCAACTTGTGGAGTGTATCGGGCATGTTGTTGTTTAGTGTCTTGTAGGTCAGGGAGACTGCCCCTTCACCCAGCTCCTTGGTCAGCAGCCAGCCCTCCAGTGGAGACCACTCTGAGACACCCTCCCCTGGAAGCCCCTCCACACACCATGCATGTTGCTTTTGTGCATAATGTATAAATTGATTAGCTTTCAACCTATATGACATCTGAAGCGACAATAACTGCATAATGTCCAGCAGGCCCCAAGGTTCGAAGCCCTGCAGTTTCCTCATTTCTGGGACCCCTCCCTCCACTGGGCTCGTTCCAGCTGGAATGTGGAGTTGTCATTTGCGGCAAATATCCAGTGTTTATGATGATAAGATGCGCTGCCCAGTAGTATGCACGTATATCTGACAAGGCTTGTCCCCCATTATATTGATTACATTGCAGGGACTTTAATGCAATTCTGCGGTGGCCAGCATCCCACAACAGCTTCCGTATATCGCTCTCAATGGAATGGAATATCTCTGGAGGGATCTTATAGTAGGTGTGGTGTAGGACATAGAGCAATTTAGGCAGGGCAATCATCTTGAACATGGCCGCTCTTTCCATGAGTTTAAGGGACAGGTTGGCCCATCATTCCATATCCTCTCAACAGGATCTAACCACTCTCCCAAGATTACGCGCATAGCAGGTTTCCCAGTCTAGTGTCATAAATATTCCTAGATATTAAAATCCCAAGGAAGTGTGGGTTAACCATTGGGGCAGGGAAGGTACCGTCCAACCCTGTTGTAGGAGAAAGAGACCCGATTTACCCCAGTTAATATTGTAACCGGAGTGTCTCCCATATCCCTCAAGCACTTGAAACATTGCAGGAAGGGACACGGAACGCTCTGTCAGATACAAGAGGTTATCATCCGCATATAGCGAGATTTTTCTTACGCCGACCCCCCTTCTGAAGCAGGAAGCCCCAAATATAGGGTTGGGCCCTAATCACGTCGGCTAAGGATTCTATTGTTAGGGCAAAGAGGAGGGGAGATAGTGGGCAGCCTTGCTGTGTGCCTCTTCCAATGGGGAGTTGCGTTGAGGTCTTTCCGTTCACTTGAACCAATGCTACTGGGGCCTGATACAATAGTTGTACCCACCTCCTATATCGAGGACCAAACCCAAATATAATCAAAGTACTGTCTAGGAAAGGCCAATGCACAGAATCAAACGCAGTTCAGGCATCTAAGCAAGGAAGACATGTGGGGTCTGCGCAACCAAACTTTGTTAAGCCAGTTGTGGGTCTGACGCAGATTGTAGCGGGTGGATCTCCCAAGCATGAATCCCAATTGGTCTCAATGGACCAAGGACATTTTTCTGGAGCACAAAGTCCTCCAGAGGGGCAAGGCAACACACAATGGCCTAGGAGAGCTCCAGAAGGAGAGCAACTTATTGAGAAGAATGGGTCAAATATATAGTTTCCTAATTATAAGGAGAAAAAAGATAATCATATACTTGTATTGGAAACTACAGTGAAAAGGAACATGGAGATAGTGAAACCATTTCTGGGATTGCTCACTGGAAGTCGTGTTTTTGCATATCTGCCTGGAAAAATAATAATAAAAAAAAAATGAGTTAACCTACAGGAAAGTTAATCGGAAGGCAAAAAAAAATGAAAACACTGAAAAGGGGCATACTAGAGTCTGGAGGGTGCTTCAACCAATAGCTCTTTCAATATCAGGCTATGGAAATAATTGCAAATCTATGAATGAACCGTATACTCTAAGCAACAACTCTGTAAGCTGAGGTATAGCTACAGTGTAGGATTCCCCTTTCCTTTTTCCATTATACTTAGAAAACCGAATTTCGGTCCATTATCCAGGGTAAGATCCTCCTAGAACATAGTGTTATTTTACCTTTGGTTTTTACTCAGTTTGGCTCTGATTTCGTCTTTCTTTCTTCAAACCTTTCCTTTATTTTCACTATATCTTTTTATCCTGATGATGACCATGTTATCTTGGTGGAAGGAAACGTTATGTACATCCAACATAAGAGCGGAGTTGTAATTTCTTAATTTCAAGGAATACAACACGAAATACTCCTAAATTTAGTCATATGTTTTCATCTTTCTTTTCACATTGAGTTCTTTCCTTCTCAACTGTGTGAATCACATGAGCAGAGCGAATTTTTCACCATTGTCCAGACTGAACTAAAGAACTTTAATCATGATATTGTTTCCTTTTTTGACTGTTATTTAATGTGACATTCACTGTTCTGATTTACAATAGTTATGTTCTTAAAAAACATTGTTCTAGACCTATTTTAAGTCACAAAGTTTTTAGGTACATCCATTACATGTTAATAGGGGGGTGCTCTACCAAACAGAGGAGGAGGGGAAGGTGTTCAAGAACATATGAATATGAAAGTGTCTCAAATACAGGGGTAACGGATAGAAAAGCCACATAACACAAACAATTAAATCTGGGGGTCAGTGTGCAAAGCTACAAGTCATGCCCTTTCTCATAGGCCACATCCATATTCAACTAATAACATTCTAACTTCACAATCTTAGTTCATATTCTACTAGTATACTTTTTGTAATTATTACTAATGAACGAACCTAGTGTTAAATTATTAAGAAACGTTCCTCCTTCGAACATATAAGCTTGTATTGATGTGCACACTACTGAATATTCGCTCGTTGACTCATATCCTTGACAAATCAGAGTCGCTACAGACAGATGCCCTGACTCTGTCCATAGATATATGGAAAGCATTAAATTCCCTGCAATGGGACTTTTTCTATGCTGAGCTCCTGGGGATGGGGTTTGGGGTAGCATTTGTTAAACTGACCAACTTGCTTTACTCTCAAACAATAGCTAGAATAAGAACTGGACTGATGATCTCTGAAGCATGTGCCGTGGCGCGTGGTACTCGACAGGGCTGCCCCCCTCTTATTTGCATTGGCATTAGAGCCCTTCGCGCTAATGCTACGGCATGGTGGCCACTATCGGGAACTACATATGTTGGGAGACCACTTATATAGTTCACTAAATGCAGATGACATGCTTCTATATATGCGTGGTGAACTTACCGACTTGGAGGGTGTGGTGCTGATCCTGTTCAGCTTCAGTTGGCTGTCTGGACTAGAAGTTAACCGGCACAAATGATATGCCTTTTCCCTGCATTCTGGCTCAGGGGAAGAACTTCCCACCCACCGCTACCCCAGCTTTGCACTGGGAGTATGTCTCCATCCGGTGCCTGGGGGTAGACATGAATAGAACCCTGGAGTTGCCATTAAAGGGTAATTTTATGCAAGACTCGTCCGCTGCACGGCATTCGGTCTCCTTCCGGAGTACCTTACCGATATCAGTTAGCGGTCGAATAGCTATCTCCAAGATGCTCCTACTGCCTCGACTCCTCTGTTTCTCCGCAGCCTTACCAATGTAGATCCCCTAGCGTACTTTCAGAACTTAGAAAGTGGGCTTGTCACTCTCTAATGAGGGACTTCCTGACTCAGGTTACCGGTAGATAAAGGGGGCATGGAGACCCCGAAATTCAACCTGTATTACTTGGCTACCCAGTTGCAGTGGGTCATCCGCTGCAATTCGATGCTCTGGGAGGTGGTGGGCACTCAGGAATGCATGAGTCACTCCATGTTCCTTCTCAATCACATTCTGATGCACCCCCAATCCTGCCTTGGTGGCTCGGGACACAAATATCCTGATCTTTACTGCGCGGTATGCTTGGGCTAGGACCCTGCAAAGAACTCGCATCAGAGCCTACTGTACTTGCAAGCTTCACTTTTTGATAGCTTGTTACTGGCAGGGCCGTTGTAACAGCATTATAGACCCCCATGCAAAGCAGTACACTGAGCCCTGCCTGCACACCCACTCACAGGAATAAAAATGTTTAACGAAAAATTTGTGTTAAATCATGGTCTCCATGGGGCCCCTATGCTCGTGGGGTCCCCGGGCAACTGCCAAGCGTACCCATGCGTTATGACGGCACTGGTTACTGGCCACGGCCACGAGGTTGGTCCAGGCTGGGTATGTGGCATGGGGCGGAGTCACCATTATCTCCATCCATGTTCATGACGAGCTCAGCTCGTCATGAGGTACGGTGCTCTGGTGCTCATGCCGAGCTGAGCTCGTCATGAACCGTGGAACGCTCATACGCGGGGATAATTCCCCTGCTGAGCTTTCCACAGGAACGGGTGTGGTCATGACGAGCTCAGCTCGTCATGAGCACACGAGCACTGTGCCTCATGACGAGCTCAGCTCGTCATGAGCACGGGGGCGCTGTGCGTGCCGCCCCCCCCTGATGCCCCCAGCACAGCGGGGGAATTACCCCCGCTGTGAAGGAGTTAAAGGGGACCTATTTACAGGGGGTAAACTTAGGTTTTTCTTAGAAGTAAGAGAGACATATCCATGCCTGGTGGAATAGTGGCTCCTAAGAAGCTCCAGAGCATTAATGCCTCCACAACCTGTCTCTTATCAAGGGAACGATGAGGGCGATCTCCCTACTGAATCATGACTTGTTAAAAGTGGCCCAGATGGACATTTCGTAATTGCGCCTCCAATGGGATACGGACTTGTGGTCTGCACTTAAGTACTCTACCTGGAAGAAAATCCTAGCTTTTAACCCCAAGGTATCCCAAAATGCTAAATTTAAGCATATTCAGTTATACTTCTTACATCGGGCATATCTCACCCCTCGGCGACTACATGCTATGTTCCCGTGACCTTGTCGGAGTACCCTGCTGACGAGGCAGGGTGTGGGCATGCCAAATTCTGACCCTGTACTGGCCCACCGTGCTAAGAGGTGGTCGGCCGGGCCACTGATAGATACTTCAGTTGCTCCCGGTAGTTGTGTTTGCTTGGTTTACACATGCGCAGTGCAGCCCGGAAGGTGACATACAGGTTCATGGATCTGGCGCTGATACTTGCCAGACGATGAGCTGAAAGTCAGCCGCAGGACCAGATCCGGGGAAATGGCGCAGAGAACTAATTAAGTAGATGAACTGTGAGAGAGAAGCATTGCGACAGGAGGGGGTCAGAGGGGTGCGAAAAGTCCACATACTACGTTAGGGGATGCGATTTTGGTGGCATGCCCGAAGCTAGATGCTCGTGGGAGGATACCGGCTGTGGGAGGCCCGCCCTTCAATGCCATCTTTGGACTCTAGGCTGCCATCAGAGTCTCCTAGACTCCTGCTGTGGTTGGGATGGAGGATACCGCTGTTGAGTGACAGGGGATGGCTGGGTGCTGGAATGATTATGGGCTGGATGAGTGGAGTCACTGCCATGGCTTCCCTCCCCTTGCGGGGAACCTATGTCGCCACACCGGGCCAAGAAAACACCAAGTGGCCACAATTAAAGTGCTCGTTACCAGTGTATCCGAATTCCGCCATGTCCTATATAATGATTATGATACAGCTTCTATGCTGACCGACTTTTGCCTAACTGCTCTCACCTGCCATGCTTCTTTTCATATGTTTATTCTCTGCCTGCTTTCTTTAATGATTGATGTGTTTGCTCCGAAAAAGGCAATAAAAAGATATTTAAATAAAACAAAGTTTATGATGATGTGCTGATATGCACACTGGTTTGCTTACTATCATTGATTACATTTTGCAAGCAGTCACGATTTAAGCTCTATATGCTTGAGGTTTTGTTTCCTTCCCCAAAAATGTTTAGTATCTCTCTTTTTGTTTCTTCGGGCGTAGTGGGCGGTTAACTAGCACATCTGTTTTACAAGAGTGGGGATAAACCAGGTGGTGGTGTTCTTATAATTTTCTTATTGTATTATAAATTATTATAAATATTGTGTGTCTGGGACTATGGTGTTTAAATATTTGGTTGTATTTTTACAAAAATGTATATTGTTTGGAGGGAGCAATTTCAAAAGTATGAGGGGAAACATTAGTGGAAACCTTTCAATGATATCTTCCTGTAAGCAGTTTGGTATTCCATATACATTTGTGTTGTTTCCTCAATTATGAATTTATATGTCTTCAGTCACATCGAGAAAACGAGCTATTCTTCAGATCTTGACTATATATTCCACTAAAAACCCACCCTACTTACTTGTTCAAATGCTAATTAGCAATCTCAATCCACAATTTGATTAGCATCTGAATTGACAAGCTCAACTTTATAACATGCTTTCCATTAATGGCTTCACTCATTAAAGACATGAACATAAAATATTATGGTGGTCCCTTCAGCTAACTTCAGTTAATTTAGGACTAAAACAAAGGGTGAATGTCCCCACGTTTCAGCATGAACAAAGACACTCACCCAGCACGGCTCTATCAAAATGAAGATCCCTCCTCCACCTTCTTCCTTGATGTCAACTTGTGCATTGTTTGACACAGCACTAACACAATGATGACTGTGATGATTGGCAACCAAGGAGGTGTGATGGTATTGCTAGCAGACAATGCCAGCAATATAGTGTAGGAAGGTGGAATCTGACTACATGGTTGCCCCCACTTTTTTCCTCGTGTTTTGATGGTTTTTGACTTAGTTTAGTTGGGATCATGCTATTCATAGCCCTAGCCTAGCTGCTTCCTCTAAAATGATTCCAAGTGCGTTAGGTACACTCCAGTTTGGTTACTGGGGTACCCTTATAAGTCCCTAGTATATGGTATCCTATAAACCCAGGGCAAAGATACCCCAGAGTCCTACCAGGGGCTGAAGCATGTATTATGCCACCCCTGAGAAGCCTTCAAAATGACACCACAGGTCTGCTACTGCAGCCTGTGTAAGGTGGTGTATGCACACCTTACTTAGATATAGGTTCTCTATATCTTCCTTATATCACTACACATATAGACCTATCAGTCAACCCTATGGCAGGCTTTATCAATTCTGAAGGCAGGGTGCTAAGTTTTGTGTGAGAGGGTGCCCATGCATGAGCAAGGCCCCTCTGCAGATTTGGGAATCTATTCCCCGGGGGTGTTCTGTGATGCAGCCAGACCATATGCTCTTAAGTGCATTATAACCTTGAGGTAAATGCTAACTTTGGAATGGCTGCAAGGAAACATTTCATGTTTGGTGTCAGACACTTTGGAATCATACCCCCCCACCCCCCCCCCAGCCAGTCCTGGCGGCAGGGGTATGATTACACCCTTCTAAAGGGAGAGACATGTACACACCGGTACACCGTTTACCAGTTTAAAGGAACCCTAGCATCACAAAATGGATGCCACAGACAATAGTCTAGCCTCCTGCTGCTGGACGAAACTTCGGCAGGGGAGACATGGACAATAGGTTTCCTGTCACAGGGAGGTGTCACCACCTCCCAGACAGGCTTTAGTGTATTGGGGCAGGCTCGGTGCACTCTGAGAGTGCTTTGAAGTCAGCACGGGGGCACATTTGGTGCCCCTGTGCATAGCCCAGTTCAAACCAGTTGCAGTGGCTACCAGCCCCTGCTCTGGCACGAAACTGGACAAAGGAAATGGGTGTAGCCACCCCTCCTTCCAGACCCTCCCATAGGTGGGTCCCCAGAGTTTGTCCAACCCCTTCGTTGGGTATAAGATTGGAACCCCTGGCAACAGGACTTTATATTTCACCTGGAAGAAACTCTGATAGTGAATCCTGGAACTTCAACAATCTGCACAATGCTGGATGACTGAAGAATCTCCCTTGGACTAAAGGAGTTACTACCCTGCTTGGCAGGCACCAAAGACGCTTCTGACCAGTTTGCATCTCCGAAGCGCCGGCTGGACTCCGAAGTATTTGCAACACAGGAGGAGGATTTCCAGTCTTCCGCGAGGCTGGCCCGAGTTCCCAGCAAAGCTGCGACCCAAAGCTCTTGTGGTTACAGTGGAACCGGAACCCCTGGACACGTGTACATTTGCAAGTGCATCAGCTTCTCGACATGCCTTGAGGCTGTGCATTGGGTTACTTGTAGCCCAGACCCCGAGCACCTTTTCCACTGAGGATTGCAGGCCTACACTCCATGAGTGTTCCGTGAGCCGGTTCTTTGTGTTTTCGCTTGAGGTACCTTCGCGGTCACAGGTCCGTCAACTGGTGGGTCCCTGAGAAGGCAACTTTGACTTTCCTTGGGCTTTCCTGGTTGCCCCAGAGGTGCCCTGACTCTCCACCACTTGGTGAGTCCCCCAGACCTTGCTGGTCCGCACCAAAGCATCTTTTCTCTGTTGCCAAGGCTTTTTGGGTCCAATCTGGGCACCGAAACTGCAGCACTCGACATCCTTTGTGGGTCAGCTCAAATCCAGCTCCTGATTGTCGTCGATGCCTCCTGGTCCTCGTGTCTGCAGAGTCAAGCTTCACCTCTTCACACCTGAATCACCCGACATCGGTGGGCATTCGTCTATTGTGCCCCTGGTCACTGGAAAGTGACCCAGACTCTGTCCTCTCTGCTTTCAGTTTCTTCACATCTTCGATCCAGGCTTGGATCACACCAGACACTTTTCTTCTCTACAGCAACAGCACTTTGCAGCAGATTGCCATTGAAATCAACGACGATTCCCGACACCAAAAGACACCTATGCACCCGGCTTCCCTGGGCACCCGGCTACCCTGGGTGAGGTAACATGAGTACTACGGTGCTCCCGTGGGTGTTGGCCCTAGAACCCCTTAATTCTAAAGTGGTTTGCTCAAAGTCCTCTCCTAAGTGTCCTTAATCTTTACATTTCCAACCACGACTTTCCCCATGGAAGATAACGGCGATTCGCGGCTGGGTTCTCATACTGCACGCGTCCCCCGTGGGGCCCCTGTGTCACTACCTTGGGTGGTTCCTTGTGGTCCCAGCGATTATACAGGCTCTAGGCCTTGTGTCTAGTCAAGTCGTGGTTTTTATACCACTTTCTTAATATATGGTTTGGTACCCCCCTATGGCCCAGTGTATATTGTGCTATTTACTGAAGTTCTATTGCATTTAAATTGTGTACTTTGCTCTGTAATCTCATGAAGAGATTACTAGAGAGTGTTTAGAAATAAATACATATATTTTATATATATACCTTGTGTGGATCTCCTTCCATTTAGACATTCAAGAGGTTATCATCTGGTAAACCAAGCTGCTTTGCATTCCTTCAAGACTTAGCCTGAAGGCTGCTCTCCATAGCTACCACTATGATAGCTTTCAATAAAGGCTGTCTTAAACCTATAATCAATAAGGGTTGTTTGGACTGGTACAAGGTGCCCACTAGAACAGTGGACAGCATATGCCAGGGCAACTTCTCACATATAGTATCTACAAAGTGATGCTGCAATTCGGACAAGCAACATGCCAAATGCATTTAGTGTGCTTAGGCAAAGTTACTAGCAAAGACTTTGACACTCCCTGCACACACCTTTCCATCTTGTTTAAATCTCATTAAATTTTAGAAATCCATAAAGACTTGGCCGTTTAACATCCAGCACTTGCCTCCTAGTCTGTTTACTGCATCTTCAGAAGTCTCGCTCTGACCAGCGAAGACAGGACTTTCTAAAAGGCTTGGACTCTGAAGACACTTTGGTGTCAAGAAGGTACAAAATCAATTTTTCCACTCGTTCAATCACCGCAAGGCAATATTGACTTTTCTGGAGCGAAGAATTTTGTACTGCGAACATACCTCATTTCTAATTTATAAGCACGTATTTGTTCTGTATAAATAAATAGCGAGGTATGCAATAAGAAAAAGGAGAAAAAAAAGAAATTCGATATGTAAGAAGCAGTGTTGCTAGGATTTCTTGTCAGGGAGAGCAGACCTTGTGTTGTTGGCCGAGGACATGGAAACCAACGACATTTTGTGTGTGGGGGATATGAACATTACCATGGGCCTGGGGATAGATGCCGGTAGAAAGGCGCTTTTGTGAATCATTTGAAGAAATATACTTGTTCAAAATGAAAGAAAGCTATATGGGTACTTATCACAAGTAGAAGCCAAGGAGAGGTTAGATGAATCCTCCCCACTCTCCATGCTTTTTAACAAAAAAAGTAAACTTTGTTTTCCTTCCAAGAACCTTTTCACACTTCCTGCCAAAAAACGAAATGCATTCAGTGAAAATCGCAAAAAAAAGAGATTTGGTGATTATCTTTTAAATATGTGAGTACATATATGCACTTGAAAGGAAAGCTGCAGAGTTTTTTCTCTTTAAAACAAGAATCAACAGGAGACCGTAGAGGACATAGGGTGTCTCACCTTACAAAAATAGTAACTGTTTAGCATGAATGTTAGGTCTTTACGTGTAAATTTTGCGATGTAATGGTGTGTGCAGTCTACTTAACGGTACCGAATACAATGTGCATAAACGCTGTGTGTGTTGATTGTCTATATGCCTGCTGTGTGTGAGATCAGTTTAACTGTGATTGGTAATAGGGTGACCAACTGGCATGAGTGCAAATTCAGGACAGTAAGTGTAAAAATTCAGGACTAGGGGTCAAAATTCAGGACCAAAATTCAGGACAAAGGGTAAAAATTCAGGACAAAACTTTGGGACAAAAGGCAAGCTTTACAGACAGAGGAAGTTGCACGATAGTATAAAAGTGTGTAAATAGGCAACCACTTAAGTACAAGTCAAAAAAAGATTATATTAAGTTGAGACAATAGTGCACTTCCAGGTTTTTTGGTATGTGCGCAGCTTTCAGCAACTGTGCAGGTCTTGGGGTATTTCATATGATAATAATCTATTTATATGGTTACTGCACTGGGTTGTCCAGTCTGATATTTTCCTTACAACTCCTGGTCGTACGCAGGCATGTTTGGTGGGAGAAGCGGTCAGGAAGATCTGCTCGGATAGACTTTGTTACCAACACCTCATATCTGAGTCCCATTGTGAGATGTAAAGCGGCACGCATAGGTGAACTAAAGGGAGGAGTTCTGTGATGAACCCACTACAGGAAACGCATTAGGGGTGTTTCAGCAAGACGAACTTAAAATATGGAATCTGACTTTGCTTATAGGGGCTTTGTAGAGAGTTGCACTAGCTGACGGAGGTCACAAAAGTGCTTTTCCCTGCAGCTTTCGTAAAGAAGGCGCTGTTCCCACTTTGACATAAAGCTCTTACGGCACCAAGAAAGCAAAGTAAGTCATCACAACCCTCCCCAGAAGAGATCTCTTGTCCAAGGATCTAGCCATTCATCCTTCCATCAAACCCCTGATGTCCACCATTTCAAATGTACATTCTGTCATCTATTAATTCTTTCATCCATCATTCAGTCTTTATTCTGTCCTTCCGTCTGTGTGCCCATCCATATCAAACCTTTTCAACCATTTGCAAACCTATCCATCATCTATCCTTCCATCCATCATTTCATTCATTCGTCCCTCCATCCACCCTTTCACTCATCCATCCATACACCCTGTCACCGAATACATCCTTTCACTCATCCTTCCACTCTTCCATCCTTCCACTCTTCCACCCATTTACTCATCCATCCAGCCATTTACCCTTTCACCCAAGCCATCCTTTCACTCCTTCATCCAGTCTTCTAAACATCCATCCATTCACTCATCCATCCAACCATTTACTCTTTCACCCATCCAGCCATCCTTTCACTTTCTCATCCATCCACCCAGTCACTCATCCGTCCACTCATTAAACCTTTCACTCATCCATCGTTTCTTCAAGCTCTTCACCCTCCCTTTCACTCATGTGTGCATTCTTTCAGTCATCCATCTTTACATTCTTCTTTTCACTCATCCATGCACCCATTCGCCCATCCATTCAGGCCAAACATTCACCAATGCATTTACTCATCCTTTCTCCCATTCTCTCTCATTCTCCTTTCACTTAGCCACCCATCCTTCCATCCACCCTTCACCCATCCACACACTCATCCATTTATTCATACACTCATGAATCCAATCCATCCATTGACCCCATCACTCATCCATCCTTTCACTCATCCATCCATCCTTTCTCTCATCCATTCTCCTTTTCAATCATCTATCTATCATTTTGTCCATCTACCCTCCTTTTCACACACTCATCCATCCTTATAACCACCCTTCACTCATCCATCCATCCTTTCACTTATCAATTCATCAATCCATCCATCTTTTCTCTCAACCATCCACTCGCCCATCATCCATCCTTTCACTCATCCATCCAGCCTTTCACTGATCCATCCACCCTTTTAACCATCCATCTACCCTTCCACTCATACATACATCTATATACCCCATCCATCCTTCCACTCACTCATCCATCCATCCTCTCATTATCCATCCATTCTCCCTTTCACTCATTCATTCATCCTTTCACTAATCCATCCACCCATTTACCCATTCCTTCACTTACTCACCCACCTTTTCACATTAATTATGAGCTGAGCCTTTGTCTGCAGAGTTGCAGGCAGAAGAGGCCCATCAAGAACTTCACCCCTGCTGTAGTTCCTAAAGCAAGAGGTGCGGTGGGATGGGGGTTAACAGTTAATTATTAATCCAATATTCATTAAAAACGGCTATTACCTGCAGTTCAAGCCATTCCTATAACTTTGGGGGCCTAAAATATCAAAATTCTCACAGTTGTAGGAGTGGGATGGGCAGGGCACAAGTCCTAAAAAAAGAAGTGGGGGGACGCTGACGTCACGACAGAAAGTGACATCACGAAAGGTGGCTTGCACTCAGTTGCATTTATAGTTATCGAGCTCCTGGTAAAATAAGTGGGGGGATGCCGTCCACCCGCGTGGTACCCAGACTCGAGCCCTGGGGATGGGTAGTAAATGCATTGTATTATCACCGGCAGCATAGCAGGGGCAATGTGGGGTGTAAGCTGCAGACGCCTCCTGAAGAGAGCACTGGCATTCATTTTTTTTTTTTACAAATTGAGAACTTGTGGGTTTCATTTACTTAACGGTTTAAATGCGCGTTTAAAGCCTCAGATTTCTCATTTTCATGAGCAGGCCGAGTTCCGAGAGTGTGAGAGGGGCAGGAGAGCCTTCAAGCCCACACACGGTCCTTTCAGAAGTGCAAATGCCTCTGTTTGTTTGTTTCTAAATGCTTCAAATGAGCCAGCAGCCCCTCTCTGCTTAACTTTTTTTTTTTTTTTTGGCTATTAACTACACTGCATTTTTTATTTTTTATTTGCAAAAGGTCTTTCGATAGTTTACACAGAAACACTTTTTTCGAATGTAGGCTTCACCTTATCACTTAATGTGTAATTAAAATTAGCATTTTTGCACACAGATTTGTATCAAACACCATCTATGCGAATGGAAAATAAAACACATTTCAGCTTTGGTAGACTTTGAGATCCTGTGGACAGCTTTGAACTCAGCAGGATAGAGTGGCAGGAGATGTTAGCAGCCCAAACGGCCTCATTGTCATTCTGTATGTGGCTATCAGCCCCACACAGAATGACAATGGGCGGGTGGGCCTGCTCTTATCCTGGAGCAAAGGTGCGAGGCACCCCATCAGGGAGCTGTGGCCTCTCACAGGGAACAGCTCTGTTCCTTGCAAGGCCAAAATTACGGACAAAAGGCGTCCGTAAAAAGGATCCTCACGGACAACGGACGTGAGGTCCAATTTACGGACGGTCCGTGAAATTTACGGACGGTTGGTCACCCTAATTGGTAAGGGTGTGAATGGCACAAATGTGAATGATAAGTCTAAATAGTATTTGTGAATGGTTGACGTGTAAATGTATTTTTTACGTATAGCATTCATACTAACGTTTGGCACCATTCGAGGAGCAGTCAAGCGAATAGGCCGGTAAGTAATCAAAGGAGGCTGAGATTAAAGCATGGGTAACCGCAAACATTTTCCCAGGGGGCACAAAGTTTGGTCTGTAATTTGACCGAGGGCCACATTGATGCCAGCAGGGTGGCTGTTTGGATTGGCGGCAAGGTGGGTTTAGGGGAAGCAAAGTGTCTAAATTGCACAATGTGAAAATAATAACTTGTGATTAATGCCAGCTTCTCCCCTTAAACAAATTGTGTGATCCTAGGCAATTGTTTCATTTCACGTTTCCTTCTTTTTCTTTGTTATCACACCAGAGGACCTCGAAATACATGACTTCAGGATGTGTACTGTACAAAACCATTTCCGGTGTTTGATTTAATAAACTATAATGTTGTTCATGTATAATAGAAACCTGAGCCACCCAGAGAGTGCACATAACAACTGAGTTGCCTCTTAGTTCACTATTGGGGTTGTTGTGGGGGGAGGGAGGTATGAATATTTATAAATTCATGTTTGAAAACTAAGACTTTAAGAAAAAATATTCTCAATGCACTGATATAATCAGATGTACTAAGGTAAAACGGTTCTGCATGTTCATGAAATATTTTTTTAATTTTGAAGAGACTACCATACTTGTACACATTTATTACACAATGTCTTTAAAAAGGAAGGTGTTTCTAAAGTTAAGCAATACAGGACGCTTTAGTTACTTCCTTTCTTTAACTAAAATTAACCTTTGAATAAATGCTTGCCATTGTATTGAACATCTTTATAATGTTAGTGCTGAATCGAGTAAAAAGCAGCCTAGTGCTACTGTTGACCAGGGGGGCCATATGTAAAGGTCAGGAGGACTGCTTGTGGCCCCTAGGCCTTGAATATCACTAGATTAAAGTAAAAAAAAACATTGATGCATATAAACAAGGACTACCACACATGGCTAGTATAAGAAAGTGGGTTTTCATAACTTTCTTGTCCTTTCCCTTGTGTGTAAGTCTTGGGACAGTGGAATGGAGCTGCCCAAGGAGCAGTCTCGAGATAGATATTACTTCCTGCCAAAACATAGTTATTTCACCACACCCAGTGACTGCGTTTTCTGGATGGCCAATCTTAGGCACCCTGTTGGTTCATACAGGGTCAAAAGTTATTAAGGTGTTTGACTGTGCAGAAATTCGCAAATGCGTCTTCTGGATGGCCAATCTTAGGCAACCCGTTAGTTCGTACAGGGTCAAAAGTTATTAAGGTGTTTGACTGTGCAGAAATTTGCAAACTTGACATTGCATTTTACACTACAATCCCTGCTTCACCAGTAGCCATTTAAGTGAGAAGAGGAGTGATGTGGGTGGTCTGTTTCATGCCCATGATAAGTGGGCTGTATTGTTCACCCTTTCAAGTGTTCACCATATTTGAGAGGGAGGTCTTTGTCAATCCAATTGCACTAGTCAGTACAGTGCAGGACAGCGCTGCGGACTAGTATGATCCATTTGGGCGAAGGAGCAGATCAAAATTATATTCACAGATGGGATGAAAATTAATATGAGTGTCCAGTATTGATGAATTAAGTGAATGTGGGAAGTGTGGAGTGTCTGAATGTCAAACATGAGGAAAATGCAGTGAGTGCATTACGTGGTGCGGCAACATGTGTGTTTAGGCCCAAATTTAAGGGAGCCATGCTTTTCTGCAGTCTATAGAGCATGCAATGTCTTTGGCATGAAGGCCACGTGTATGCCATTGTAGTAGTCAATGTGCTAAAGGACAACTGCCAGAACTTGGGTAATCAAGTCTGACAAAAGGAACGGAGGTATTATCGGATGAAAAGTGCACAGATTTGACAATATTGTCTACATACGGAATGCAAGATGGTGTTTGAGTGTGGGTTTGAAAATGTAGGATGTGTGGCAGTCTTGAGTAGTTAAATAGCTGACGTAAGAACAGTATAATCATTAGAAAGATGTGTATGTTTGCACGTGTATGAACATGACAGTGCAACTGTTTGTCATAGCTGCCCCACTCTGTGTTTTTGCCTTCATTTTCCTCCTGGAACCCCCCTGTCTTCTTCCATCTTGTTGCCATAATGGAAGGAACCTTCACAATTACAGCTTCAGAGCTCCCATGCAGTCACAGACTGCTGCTGTTAGAGTAGGGGTTGCCAACAGTGTCCCTTTCCTGTCATCAAGGGAGTTTAATCTTTAGCGATCTAAAAGAGCTGCATTTTTGTTGTAAGGGCAGTGATGTACATGTTGAAGGTAACAGGCATTTTTCTTAAATGTTCGTGTGAATATTAATGCTAGCACTCTTTTTATAAACCTCAAACATATGTCGGAAATGGTGCGGTCAACAAATGTGACATTTTGAAAAATGTTTGCCAATGAGTCAACCTGCCAAATAAAATATCTCACTCTGCAGGCTCTCTCACTCTGCAGGCTCTCTCCAAAAACCATGGAAAGAAGCCTGTGATGGTCCTCTGTCAGACAAAGTAAGGATCTTTACTAAAGTAGCTATGTCCTGTCTGGCTTGGAGATTAGAATTAAGGCTTCCTGTTTTCCGTTTTACTGATTTTTACAGATAAATACAGACATAAAACCATTTATTTTCTTGTGTATTTTTTTTTAAAATGTGGATACAACAAAAATTGGGTGCTTTTTGAGTGATTCTAAATATACTTTGCTATGACTGCCAGGCCAATATCTGTGTGGATTGCTAGGTAATGGGGTTAAAAAAGAAATTAATTTTAGTAAAGAGGCTTAAACAGCAGTAGATATACACATGGTCAATACTGAAATGTGCATATTTTTATATAAGTGCATTGATTTATTTTCTGCAGATGTTCATATCACTGAAACCTGGCAGGCATTCAAGCATTTCTGCATATTTTTTAGTTAAATAAATGTGGAAATATACCAGTTTCAGCTTTATTTTTTTTCACAAAACCCATAATAAATATGGATAAATACATACGGAAATATCCCAAAAATAAATACCATAAAACTGGGAGCCCTAATTAGAATCAATATCCTGCTTTAGTTCTGGTCAGTTTCTGTGATTTGCATGGTTACAAAGCCATAAACTACACCATCAACCAGCAGGCGCAGGACCCAAAACCTAAATATTGCCCAGTTAAGCTCAGCCCAGGACTTAAAATATACTGGTATCTTCAAGAATGTACCTCAAAGAGCTACATCTCCATGTTTGAGATGGACATGCACTGATTTAAGCACACCTAGAACTGTGATCTACCAAATCTACTTTAATCTGGAGTAATGCCCCATGAATTACAAAGCAGGCCGTGATGATGCCTGTTCTCACTTGTTTGAGGACAAGTTACCCACAAGTAGAAAGGACACCATGAAGAGACCCCACTCAAGATTGCTCTGCTGCTCTAGTTATCGCCTCCGAAAGACACAGAGCAGAACTATGAAATAAACAGAAAATGTGCCATTGAGTAACCCACCAGATGGTCAGCATAATCCCTATCTCAGTGTGAACCTTGTTTTTATCCTCCTTTCAGCTCCTGCAGGTCTGCCCTCTCATTGCATTGGGAACAGTGAATCCCTCCTGCACTGAGATGCAAGAAATGCTCCATTCCACATGTTGGTACATGGGTGGGTACGTAACAGGTGATGTATATAGCAGTACATCATAAATTGTAAGTAAGAATTTATTCCATTGGTTCTGGAAGCATGGCCCACTTTTTATTATGACAAGCTTTCGGGCCCCACCTAGTCTCATGTACTGCCTCATGTTCTAATGGATATGAGGTGGGCGATTTTTTAATGTAATTAAAGTATAGCATGGTAGCACATTGTCATTTACAGACAGCACATTTTCCACTGGAATAATCACTAAATTTGCAGACACACAGTTTTACTGATAAAACTGTATTGCACACAAATGATATGTAGAAATCTTGTTTCAGGGAATATTAATTTTGTGTGCAAGCACCAAGTAAAGTGTGTTGATTTGTCTCCAGCACACTTCAGAATTACAAAAACGGCGTGCTTCATTCTTGCTTTCCTAACTGCTGAATGTGTAAAGCTCATTGACAGGTATTTTCATTTTGTTGTTTGATATATAACAATAACATCATACAGCTGTTCCTTTCACAGTTCATGTACCCCAGCAAGATAGTCACATGATTCACTTAACTTTTCTTTCTCTGACTGAAAAGTGAGAGGAGTTTGTAAACACCAGTCCCCACGTTAAAAGAAAATCATAAGTAGCAGAAGCCATAGCCAGACATTTGACCTCTGTCTTTAAAACCCAGAAAACGGGTCAAGAAAAAACGAAATAATTTAGAGGCATCTTTATTTATTGCTTGCGCTTTCACAGACCCAGTCAAATCGACTGCTTTAATACATTTTATAAATTATACTCTTTAGATAAAAGAAAAGACAGCTACAAATATCTCTGTGAAGAGAAGCTAAGATGAACATATTGAAATGTATTTGTATTTCACTCACCTAGAGTTAGGACAATTATTTAAAGTGCATATCTCTGTCCAGTAATCCAAGATGAATATATTAGAGTTTATTTACAGTCCAGTCATCTTGAAGTTAAAACAATCATTTACATTCATGTTAAGTCCCCATTTGTGGTGCTAATATAAAACAAATTGGAAGGAGGCTGTATTAGAATATCAACGTTTAGTATTATTAATCTTTCTAAGAGAGCTCTTTAAAAAATGTGTTGCTCAACAGTGTTCCGAGGTTTTCTGTGAATTGAGACAATGTTTTAGGTCTTCCATGCATTATAGAAAACCGTTTGTCAAAAAGATCTGTTTGATGAGTAATGCCTCTCACGCATTACCCCGGGGTAACAGCACAGAAGGAGAAATATTGATTCTCTTTTGTAGCCACACATGTGCATCTGGGATTTGAAAATTGGTGGTTGGTCAAGAATAATCTGAGATATTTTATTGGGTACATCAAAGACCACTTGTGGACGAGGGATATTCTCCCTGGCTCATGTATTGTTTCTGTGAAATAGCGCTGAGTGGTCATAGCTTTATACGATTCCAGAATGTAATGCAATGGTTATGTTTTTTTACATTTGAGATCCAGCTGTGCGACTAAGCAACTTGGTTTGTGTTTTTAGCCCTGATTAAAATGCCTTTGGTTCCACGTCCCTGACTGCACTCGATAAACACATGGACCAAGGATTCCCAGCAGAACAGCCATTGACTAAAATTGGGTAGATCATTTTTTCAGTGCTCCCTTCTTTACCATGTTGACTAGGAAGCAGTACATCGCAAAACCCCAACACGTTCCCTGGAACAAACACAGTTAATGGTTAGTTGTGGTTCAGCAACCACAAACCTGAAAAGGCCTTAAAATTCTCCAGTTATGGTGTGCAATGCAGACAATAATCACGCTGCCTGACTTGCTCAGTACAGCATTTGGGCAAAGGCAGAGGAAACAAGCATTTGCAATGCAATAGGTCTCGCATTCACGCGAGTTTGAGCTATTCCCATTGTAAATACCAATGCCTTTTATTTATGTTTTGGGTTTTAAAACATACATAAAAAGCATTGTCATTTACAATACTAATAGCTTAAACTCTTGCAAATGCGAGACCTATACCATTGCAATAAAGGGCCTTCTCGGCCGCTTGTTAGATTGTAAATATCAGAGGAAGAGACCGGTCTACGACATCTTGAAAGTAGTGATAAATAGTGTAGTGTAGTGAAGAAGATGTGTAAGTGTTGTAAATTACACAGACAAAAATGTGAATTGAGAGTTATATATTATCCAAGCTATAAACACTAACCAGGTGCTCCAACACCTTTGGCTCTGTGATTACACTGTCACAGCTCAGGAGGAAGAGCGGGAGGGGGGCTATTTTCTGTTCTCTTAGTGATTTGAGTGTGCAGTATGGCAATGCGTAATGTCATTGTTATCTTTGGCCTAATAAAAAACACTCCAGCTGTAGTAGGGGCCTGGATTCACCTCCAGGTCAGGGCAGGCTGTGCTTTATGGCAGGCATGGAGGGAGGGATGGTCTCATCTGCAGCTCCGGCCTTGTACAGTGCCCCTGCTATTAATAGTGAGTGAGAGGCGCTGAGGTGGTGGTATTGGTGGTGGTGGTATTACTGGTGGTGGTATTGGTGGAGCTGGTATTGCTGGTATTGGTGGGGGTAGTATTGGTGGAGGTGGAGGTGATGGTATTGGTGCTATTGGTGGTACAGGTATTGGTGGTGGTACTGGTATTGGCGTGGTATTAGTGGTGGTATTGGTATCTGCAGTGGTAGTACTGGTATTGGTGGTGGCGGTGGTATTGGTGGTAGTATTGGTATTGGTGGTGGTAATGGTATTAGTGGTATTACTGGTATTAGTGTTATTGGTGGTGGTATTGGTATTGGGGTGGTAGTATTGGTGGTGGTATTGGTATTGGTGATAATTGTATGGTGGTATTGGTGGTGGTAGTATTGGTGGTGGTAGTGGTGCTGGTATTGCTGGTGGTGATGGTGGTGCTATGGGTGGTGGTGGTGGTGGTGGTATTGGTGGTTGTATTGGTGGTGGTATTGGTGGTGGTGGTATTGGTGGCAGTGGTATTGGTGGTGGCGGTATTGGTGGTGGCGGTATTGGTGGTGGTGGTGGTGATCTTGGTGGTAGTGGTATTAGTGGTGGTGGTGGTATTGGTGGTATTGGTGGTGATGGTGGTAGTGGTATTGGCAGTGGTTGTATTGGTGGTGGTATTAGTGGTGGTATTGGTAGTGGTATTGGTGGTGATGGTATTGATATTGGTGGTGGTATTGGTGTTGGTGGTATTGGTGGCAGTGGTATTGGTGGTGGTGGTGGTATTGGTGGTGGTGGTATTGGTAGTGGTATTGGTGGCAGTGGTATTGGTATTGGTGGTGGTGGTATTGGTGGTGCTGGTATTGGTGGTGGTATTGGTATTGTGGTAGTAGTATAGTTTTGGTAGTGGTACTTGTGACATTGGTGGTGCTATTGGTGGTGGTGTTGTTAATAAAACAGGCTTTTGAAAACAACCTGTCAAGTGGCTTTAGTACAGATGACATGTAACATAGATGTGTGGTTGTCAGCTTCAGCCCATTAGCACAGGATCATGGGGAAACATCCTTTTCAACTCAACTTTTACGATGCATGCCTTTACATCGCAAGTTTTACAACGCATGTCATTACAACGCATTGCGCTGGGGGGCGCTCTAGGATAGGGAATAGATTTAATTTACTATCCAACACCTTCCCTACTATCAACGGGGACTGGAGTTGGAATAGTAAATTTAAATATTCACTATCCAGCACCCTCAACACAATGCGTTGTAACAGCATGCGTTGTAAAACTTGCGATGTAAAAGCATCCATAGTAAAAGCATGCGTTGTAATGTCATATAACCAGGATCATGTGCTACCTGGAATTCATTTGACTTATTTCACTAATCCTTTCTAAAGTCATCTTACTGGGGGGGAAGAGGGGTTTGAAAGAGACATGAGATAATGCCGGGTTAAAGTGATTGAAAGCAGGCGCCCGTGTTACGGGGCAGCTGTGCGGCTTAAAAAAACACACAAGCGGTTTCAGCTGAGGTAGCGCATGTCCGACCTGCTGTAAGAGAATCTCCATAAAGTAAATAGTGCTTACAGACTAAATACCAGGTCTCGTGTAACGACCGAATTAAAGGGGCCAGTATTTATTTATTTATTTATTTATTTTGCAACTTATACCGCGCAAACTAAAACCCGAAGGTGTCAAGGCGCCTTAGGAGGTTACAAATGTAGACAAGGCCATACTAAGGAGGGACTAACAAGCCTATTAATGAATCCGAAGGCAGCATTTACGAAAGACAATGACACAAGCCAATGAAAAAAAGGGGCGGAGAGTGGCTGCAGCTTCTCTCTCATACTCTACTACGGCAGTGTCGCAGAGCGTGCAGCGCATGCGCGCTGCTGCTAGGCTTGACCTAAAAAGGTGTTGTCTGCCAGTACAAAACACGGCCAACAGCATGAGTGATGGTGTGTTAACTGTGGGTTTTCAAGTGAATACATGTATAGCACACATGCATCCATAGATGTGCATACAAGCAATACATTAGTGCATACTATATTGCTGAAGCGATCTGCTCCAGTCACAGCACCTTGCATATGACCACTTTTATTCCATTTTCCATAATTTAAAGAAAATATTCTCTTTAATTCCAGTGCCTACTGACAGCTTTGCTAGCGTTCAGCATAAAAAGTCCTCTTTTTATGATTCTCATGTAATAATCGTCAGTAATTAAAACACGCTTAGCAGCTTCCCGTGAACCACATCCCAGACCTCCCCCTGTCTCTTAAGATCAGCTGGAGCCCGAGCATACGGTCCTCGTAGATGCCGGGCTCTTTTATAGCCTATTATCTTCATCACCTGCCTCCTGTTTCATAGCCCACCTTTGGGTCATGTTTTAGGACAGTGCCAGACTTTGGTGATTATTACAGGCGACACTTACTGCAGCAGAAGGTGAGACTGCTGCTGCGTTCCACACTCTCAGGGGCAGCATTTACCAAACCCAGATATTTTACAGTCTCTTATATTTTTACAGAGTAAGACAAGGTGAAGAGAGTTGTCACATTATTCAACACCAGGGGACTGACCACAAAACATTATTATTTTTTGTGGGAACCTTTTATATAGTGCAAACTCGACCCGAAGGCATCAGAGTGCTGTACATAAGCAGCAGTGTGTTACAAAAGTACACATTCATTTTCTAGGCACGGGAGATCAAGTGATTTGTCCAGAGTCATAAGATGTTGAGCCTCACTGCCGAGAGTTGAACCCAGTTCCCCATCTACGAGGTCAACCGCTCCAGCCCTTAGTCCACATCCCAGGCACTTGCTGGTAAAGCAAGGCACCGCTTGGTATGAACACGGTTCACCACTTATTATGACAACAGGTTTCTGGAGGTGGTAATTTGTGACAAGAATGACTGTGCATATTCCTTGTGTGGCTTTTTGCTATGGTAGTACTGTGCTCTATTTTTTGTGCTGCTCTGCTTTTGTGCTGCATCATTGCAATGTGATGTTGAGTTGCACAATGGGTGCGGAGTTGAATTCTATTGTAACTTTTTTTGTGTTGGGCCTGTTATCTTAATTGTGCTGTTATGTTGCTTTGTGGATGTTATTGTATTGTGTTCTGGGATCTACTCGACACCTCCGCCCCAGAGGTGGCCTTCCTGACCGAGACCTGGTGGAACGACTCATCGCCATAGCCATCCCAGACGGCTACAAGATCACCTGCAGGGATCGCGCCAACGGAATCAGAGGAGGAATAGCCATCATCCACAAGTCCACCCTCAAGGTCGCCACCTATGCAGACGACACCCTCAACACCGCCGAACACCTGCACTTCCGGATCCACACCAACCCCAACACCACCCTCAGACGAACACTCCTCTACAGATGAAGCTCAATTCAGCGACTCCATCGCCGACCTCGCCAGCACCCACGCACTCGCCTCCACGGACTACATCCTCCTCGGGGACCTGAATTTCCACCTCGAGAACAACAGCGACTCCAACGCCGCCACCCTGATCGCCAACCTCGCCAACCTCGGCCTCAGAAAACTCGTCACCGCACCCACCCACGCCGCTGGCCACACGCTGGACCCCGTCTTCTCCACAGACACCCACGTCACCTTCAACCACACCACCGAACTCCACTGGACCGACCACCGCTGCATCCATTTCACCTTCAATAAACCAACCACGTACCACCGTACCCAACAGCTACCTCGCCGCTGCTGGAGCAAAGTAACCGAAGACCAGCTGATCACCACCCTCACCCAAAACCCACCCACCGACTCCACCATCCCATACACCGCAGTCTGCAACCTCAGACAGTGGAACGACGACTGTGCCAACACCCTCGCCCCACTCAAGAAACCCTCCAACAACCATGCCAGCAAGAGAGCCACCTGGTTAACCAACGAGCTGCAGACCTCCAAACGTGCATGCCGGAAACTGGAAAAGATATGGCGCCACAAACGCATTCCGGACAACCACGCAGCCCACAAGGACGCCACCCGCAAACATCATCACCTCATCAGATTAGCCAAGAGATCCTTCTTCAAAGACCGCCTGGATAACAACGCACACGACAGCAAAGAGCTTTTCAGCATCGTAAAGGAAATCTCCAACCCCCGAGCCAACGCCAACGACTAACCGCTCTCAAAGAACTGTGCAACTCACTGGCCATCTTCTTCCACCTTAAGATCGCTGACATCCATGACAGCTTCAACACCATGACCGCACCCGAATACGCCAGACCCCACCTCCCCTGTGAACACCACCAGCGCCAACCGCCTGACCTCCTGGTCCAACGTCAACGACGACGAGACACGCAAGGTCATGAACTCCATCCACTCAGGATATCCGTCAGACCCGTGCCCAAATCACGTATTCAACGAAGCAGACGCTGCCATTGCACTCCAACTACGGAAGGTCACAGCACCGAGACAGCCCTCATTGCTAACACAGACGACATCAGGCACCAACTAAACAACGGCGAAACAGCAGCCCTCATCCTCCTGGACCTGTCAACCACCTTCGACGTGGTCTGTCATCGTAATCCAAGAGAAGGCCCTTGACTGGACCACGTCCTTCCTCTCCAGCAGAACCCAGAGCGTCCGCCTCCCGCCCTTCTGTTCTGAGGCCACCGACATCATCTGCGGCGTCCCCAGGGCTCATCCTTCAGCCGATGCTGTTCAATGTCTACATGGCCCCTCTCGCACAAGTGGCCCGCCAACACAACCTCAATATCATCTCCTAATCTGACGACACCCAGCTCATCCTCTCCCTCACCAAGGACCCGCACACCGCCAAAACCAACCTCCACGAGGGAATGAAGGCTGTCGCCAACTGGATGAAGAACAGCCGTCTGAAGCTGAACTCGGACAAGACAGAGGTACTCATCCTCGGACACACCAACTCAGCCTGGGACAACTCCTGGTGGCCGACCACACTGGGAACAGCACCGACACCCACCGACCATGCACGCAACTAAGGATTCATCCTCGACTCCTCCCTCTCCATGTCTAAACAGGTCAACGCTGTCTCCTCCTCCTGCTACAGCACCCTCCGCCTGCTCCGCAGGATCTACAAGTGGATCCCGACCAAAACAAGAAGAACGGTGACACACCTACGACAACTACAACGCATCCAAAACGCCTCTGCCCGACTGATCGTCAATGTCCCCCGCCGCAGCCACATCACCCCCCACCTGAGAGACCTACACTGGCTCCCCATCGACAAGAGGATCACCTACAAGCTCCTCACCCATGCACACAAAGCACTCCACAACGCCGGACCAGCCTACCTAAACAGCAGACTCATCTTCTACACCCTCACCCGCCAACTCCGCTCCACCAGCCTGACCCATGCCGCTGTTCCCCGCATCCTACGAACAACCTCCAGTGGCAGATCCTTCTCCTACCTCACCGCCAAGACCTGGAACACCCTCCCTACCCACCTACGGCAGACCCAAGACCTACTCGCCTTCAGAAGACTCCTCAAGACCTGGCTCTTCGAGCAGTAGCGGCACCCCCTCCACTCAGCACCTTGAGACCCTCACGGGTAAGTAGCGCGCTTTACAAGTACTCTGATTGATTGATTGATTGATTGATTGTTCTAGTGTTTGCACCAGTATCAAAATTAAGAGTTGTGTGGTAATTATTGCACAACTCACATTTTTCCCCTGATTGATTCTAGCAGGTCAAGCCTGTTCAATTGTTTTCATGCTAAAATAACTCACCTTAGTACGAGGGCTGCATTTAGTGAAATAGCATTGTCCCAGCTTTTCAAATCTGTGAGAGACAAGTCAGGCTAAACCTGGGGCTGAGACCGCATCTTCAATTGTCCTTTGCAGTGCTTACTTTATGGGCCTCGATATGAGTAGGCCGTCAGATGCAATAATGATCCTATTCTATAAAATCTGACTGTTTTGAAGTTAACAGATGTGGCAATTGTTGCATGGTCTGAGATTTTGAGGAATAACGAGAACATTTTGCTGCTTACCTCTCTTGGACCAATAAACCCTCCGTCTGTCATTATTGCAGACAAGCGGCTGGAGTGTTAGCATTTCAACACCCTCTTGGTGAGCAAACCGATGTGCGCTTGCCTGGCACATCTATAAAAAAGGGATGTGTGCTATGTCTCAGGATAATAGCTCTGTGTAGGATGTAATTGTGCAGTTACTTATGCACCGACCCACTAACAATTGATCCTACAGATTTGCAGGTAATTCATGTCATGCTGCTACAACTACACAATGTAAGGTGACAACCTCATTACACGCCATCATGGACAAACGCTATTTCCAGTCCTGAGCTTGCATGTGATAACTTTTATATGATCCTTTATGTTCTTAAACATATTTTCTGCTTTTAATGTAACATTACATTATGCACACAAGTTGTTAAAGATGCATTTGAACTGCACCTAAACACTCTAGTTCTGATGTCCAACACTCTTGAAGACTGTTCTGTGCAATAGAAAATCCCCCGTAAAAAAAGAAAATAACATATCATGAGTGCTTTAGACTTATCTTGCTTCTGATGAATTAATTAGAATAACCATATTATAGAAAGTACACTGGAGGCGCACTAGGCATGTGCACATGCTTTTTGCACCCCCCTCCGCCCCCCCTCCCAGGAACTTTGATATCACAGAAGGTAATCGGTGTGTGGCCCCTTCAGCAGTGCAGATCAAGCTGATGCTAAATACATATTTGCTTGATCCCAACGAGGCATACCCCTAGTTGAATGGGGGTATGGCTCCAGGTAAATGAGGGAATCCATTTTCTCTGCGCCCACACCACATTACATAAATGGGCGCACAGACAAAGAGACCATCAGGCACAAGGACTCCGCACCATATAAAGGGGCCTTCTGAGGGTGCCACTTGAGAGGGATCCAGGGATTTCCCTACTGGTAGGTGCAGTCACTCACTGCACCCTCCTGTGGGGGGAACTATTTAAAAGATGAGATATCCTTCCACTTCATGAAAAAGTGCCTTTTCTCTGTCACATAAGGAGCATCCACCCATTGTGTGCAGGGCAGAAGATCGCAACAGGTGATACAATTCCTCCCCAGGTCCATTTAGGACCCTTATGGCACAGCCAGTTACTGGTGGGAATCTTGGAACATCCTCTGCTGTTCTAGAGGAGGAGCAACAAGGCAGTGCCTTGTGGAGAGTGGAGTAGTGGAGCTACACTTGGACATGATGGAATTTTTCACTCATACACTGGAGAAGACGCTGAATGTATTCCGGGTTACCAGCAAGTTTGGTGACCAAAAGCCCAGCTGGTAATGAGAGGACACTATTTCTTTGGTATGTCATCAAAGAGGAGACCACTGAAGTCTAAGCACAAGAGGGAGTACTCCAGGTTTCACCATGAGGGATTGCATGCTGAAGCATATGTGTGCGAAAGTTTGAAATGCTTCCTGCAGAGGTGCTGCAGGAAGCACAGCAGAAAAATAATCCACAACTGAAAATATTGGCTTTATACTGACTGCTTTGAGTTGGAGACAAATCCAACGAAGCAGTACAGAAATGGATGCAAAATAGTATAAAAAGTTTCTACCAGTAAATAAAAGTTTATAAGTGACCTAATGAGTTATTAAAAAAAACATCCCACCAAAAATGACAAAGCACAAAAACAACAGAAAACCTTTTCTTTTGATAACCACCAACAGAATTCAAAGAGCGTGGCTCTTTTAGTTCCCAGACCAGTTACAGGTTGAGTGCAGGGCCTGGAAAAAGGCCAACCCCTGTTGAACACAGCGGAAGGCCTTGTGCGGTGAGGTCTGACTGCCACAGACAGGTTCGAGTGCAGGGTATGGTCCAAGCTATGGATAGCTCCTATGTCCCTAGATCCAGAGCCAAACAGCAGAATAATGAGGAATCGTTTTTTGGCTTCGCCCCAATCAGGTTGCTATTACTATTTTGTACACAAATGTTAGGAAGACGTTACTAGTGTAACAACCACCCAGCAGCTAAACAGCTTCATCTGTGCAGCTTCATCTGTGAGGACTGAAGGAATTGGATACTGTGACTTCTTAGCACAAATAACTTGCTGGCACTTCAGTATTTAGTGTTGATACAGAAGCAGAAACAATCAGAACTGTACATGGTTTGTGTCTAGAGTGGCACACTGGGCAAATAAAACTGGGCTGGACTGTGGCCTGATTAACTGCAAAGGTTGAGATCAGTAAAAGCACACCACACGTCACTTGTCCGTTTTTATAAGTTCTAACTGACTACAGTAGGGCGAATGGCCCCCAAAGTGTCCTCCCAGGGCTTTAGAATAAGATACAGAAATCTTTCTCCATGAAGTGCCTTGTTTGTGGTGTTGGATCCTCTTGGTGCGTGTTTCTTGGAAGTATTGATTGTGAGAACTGTTCAGCCTATCAATCGAAGCTTCCAACCAGCACCAGTTGGTTGAGATAGGACTCTAGCTGTGTGATCGCCCCAGCTCTGACCGGTCCATGATTTAGGCCACCAGCTGAGGGACATTTGTTAGAGTGACAGGATTGCAGGAATGTGAACCTGTCAGTGCAGCAGATCTGCAGCAGTGGAAGTAGTCTTCCAGCAGTGTCTCGACTACACACTAGAATTTCAACAGTGCACGTTGTCTCACTTCAGTGCCCTGCACATGCAAAAGGGCTCCAGCAGCGTAGAGTTCTTCTCAGTAGGACGAGTTACGTCCACAAGACTCCCGCAGCATAAGGGTCTTTGTAGACATAGCTTCTCAGTGTTATGGTACCCCATCAGACCTATTCTACTAAACAGGCAGCAGGGCCGGCTCTAGGCATGTACAAGCTGTGCACCTGCGTGGTGGCCCCTGGCAGGGATTTGGCGGCCTCCGGCTCTGTTCCACTTCTAAACTCCCTGACCCCCTCCCCTCTTTACAGGCCTGCACGCTCTGCCCCGCCCGGACCCCCTCTTACGGGCCCCCTACCTACGCTCCCTGCCCAGGGCCACCATGAGCCTAGAGCCGGCCCTGCAGGCAGCAAATAAAATGAGGTGTCCCGGAGCCGCGTTGTATCTGCTGACGTGAGGATGACCAGTGAATACCCTTTGTCAATATCATTTGGGGTAGTTAAGGGTATTAGAAAAGTACCCGAGTGGGCCAGAGCTGGATGCTATCAAACCTCGTCAACACTACGCTGCTTTACATTACAAGCCATCTAGGTACAGCAATGAAACGATATACATTGCAGAGGTCTCTAAAATTAACACAATGTGTGCACAGCGAGGAGACATCAGAAATTATCAAATATATTCAGCATCCTGCCGCCAGGATGATGGAGTGAAATAACATTTACGCTGAATGCACTATATACATAATGTAGCATAGGTCTGGGTGAACAGTCTTCACCTCAGTTTAACAAGAGTGCCTTGAGGCTGAAAAATACCATCATTATTTGTTAATGAGTCAGAACAAATCTGCTTACATAGGGGATGTCACTCCACCAGATATGTGCTGGAATTTCTCTACTTACGACGTTAGTAGAAAGAGAGCCTGGCCAGACTTGTGAAAGAAGTGACCCGATTAGGGCCACCCGGGTCACTCGCAACCACCTCTCAGCCTTTCATTTAAATGAAGAGTCGAGCAGACAGTAAAGAATACAAACCAAGTATATTTTATTCAAGGGAATACGCAGCTTATGACAGGATTCAAAATGGCAGCTGAACATAAAATGGTGCTGCGAATGCTAACTTAACATAAGAACAAAACAGAAGCAAGGTAGCAAAAACATATACATTCCATCACCTGGGCATGGCTACATGACATAGGGCTATCACTGCCTAGCCAAGGGGCAAGCCATATGTCAGTACACTGGGGACACAAATGCCCACTCTTACTTAAACATATCTGTTCAAATTAAACTTCTCCATAGTAATTGTAATGCAACATTCCTTGAGTGTTTATGTACTGCAACTATTTTACTGGCATTGGATGTTGAGACCTATGGTGTTCACCTATATCTTTACTGTACTTCCCTTAGCATCCTGAGCTATCTTACCAACTGATAAATGATTACTTATCTCAACAAGCATTTACAATGCAATGGTCTCGCCTTTGCAAAATTTTGAGCTATTGGCATTGTAAATGACATTTTTATGTATGTGTTGGTTTTGAAAACAGACAAATAAATGGCACTGTCATTTACAATGCCAATAGTTTATTCTCCCGCAAATGCGGGACCTATTGCATTTGCACCCACACACACACACACACCGAGAGACACACACACACACAGAGCCACACACACACACACACAGAGCCACACACACACAGAGCCACACACACACAGAGCCACACACACACAGAGCCACACACACACACACACAGAGCCACACACACACACAGAGCCTCACAAACACACACAGAGCCACACACACACACACAGAGCCACACACACACACACAGAGCCACACACACCTATAGAACCACACACACACAAAGCCCCACACACACACACACAGAGCCACACACACACAGACAGAGCCAAACACACACACACAGAGCCACACACACAGCCACACACACACACACACAGAGCCACACACACACACACAGAGCCACACACACAGAGCCACACAAACACAGAGCCACACACACAGAGCCACACACACACAGAGCCACACACACACAAAGCCACATAAACACAGAGCCACACACACACAGAGCCACACTGTACAACATGTCTAAAACAATCACATTGACAAAGCCAATAGCTCTTATAAAAATATAAAACTATATATTTAATTTTTTTATATACTATAAAAATATAAAACACGCTAGTCTGACCTTATTTTCTATTTTCTATTTCTGGTTAGCACCTGGCTTCCACAAGGCTCGCGGCGCTCCACCCACACACCCGTTTAAGCTCACACTTGCGATCGCGCGCCCTGTCTGTGATTGTTCCTTGCCTGCCCCTAGGGGGCAGGCTCTGTGGACACCAGGTCGTCTTAAGTGGCTCACGCTGTGAGAAACGGTTTGCTGCTGCTTGGTTCGTGCACTGTTGAAAGCATGGTGAGGGTCGCGAGGTCTATGCAGAGGGGGAGTGAGGGACAGAGTGTGACAAGGCCCCCTGTGTGCCTGGCTGGAAGGTTTTGCTCCTATTCCTGGCTGTGATAGCCCGCTCCCATGTGTTTCGTCGGGGTATGGTGAGCATGGCTTGGTCTGGGTGCTGCGCATGAAGGCTGCATAAGTAAGCTCATGGGTTTAGGGACTGGCGGACTTAGCCCCCCATATTTTGTAAGGGTAGAAGGTACAAGCGAGGGGGGCCAGGGAGGCTGAAGTTTAAAGAGAGGGATTTTTTCGGAAATAAGGTGCGTGCGAGTACCTGTAAACAAGGATATGTAAGCGTATATATGTCGTAGATGAGTTCACCGCGGGGCAGGAACATCGCATTAGGCCAGGCGCCCTTCCCACGAGAACGGAATATGGCAGAAGTCCATTGAAGGAAGAATGTGGCATAGTACCGGAGCTCAGACAGATGCGATAGCTCAATGAGTCAAGTAAATTGGACTCCTGGGCGGGCCTTTGTGCCTTTCGTCCTTCAGAAGTCGTTTTAAAGAGTACCATTGAAGTGGGGCATTGTACAGGTTGTTTTACAGTGCTGTGAACCGGCAGAGGTGCGACAGCAAGTACTAGAATAAAATCGGAGCGTTAAGAGCAGTCTGTAAATTAATTGTCATGACAGACCGGCCTGGCACAGCGGGTGCTCTGTTAGTATGTATAGCCCGGACAGTATGATCCAGTCCTTAACAGCTCTCTCTGTGAAAAATAAGCACATAAGGGGTCACACTAGGAGTCCGGCATTAAAGATAATAAAGCAAGTGCGGCATCAGCGCACAGCACTAGGGAAAGCCGGGGAAAATGGCAGTGCGGGGCTCGGCATTGAAAACTCCAATTCACAGAAAACACGTCACAAGTCTTAACTAAATTATTTCTGTCGACATTTGATATAATATTGAGGTTAGGAATGGGTCTACTAGAACACAAGAAAATCGTACAAAAGGCAGTCTCCACCCATATGTTCAATCATAAAAGCCCGCTCGACGACCCGGTGTGTTCTGTCCATTAAATCATGTGTTGCTGCCTCTGGAGAACACCGCCCTGCTCTCTGAGGCTTGGTCTCCCACCTCGATGTCAGCGTACAGCACTAGAGAAGGCCAGGGAAAATGGCAGTGCGGGGCTCGGGCTGAGAACTAAGACAGGGCTTCCGAGTTTACCTTGTCAAAGGCGCTTCTGGAGTCATCGCCACTGGAGTGCGCGGCTAATGCGTCCCCCCCCCCCCAGGGGGCACCGTGGGCCGGTCAGCAGCTACATAACTCTGCGCTCACTGAGGGGATGGGAGAAAGCACCCCCTGCCCCACTTCCGGATCACAGGGGGAGGCAGACCGTGCTGCCAAACCGCTAAGGCAGCTTTTACATGTTGTGTCTGATGACTGCACAGATGCGTGGGAGGAGAAAAAAACCCACTAATTTTTAGAAACGAGCCTTGTTTACTTGAAATGCGTGTACTAGCTGTTGAAGAAGTACATTTAAAAAGTAAGGGAACTGGTCCTGGGCGCATTGGTACAAGGAGTTCGCGATGAAGACAGACAGGGCTAAAAAGAGCAAAATAGAACCAGTCCGTAATGGAGGAGCACATTTCTCTTTAAGCCCTGTCTTTTTCAGATTGAATTTCCGGACTTCTGCTGACTTAAAAGGTTCCTTATCTTCTTTATGGGCCCATCTGGGCTCATAAAGAAGATAAGAAAGCTTTTACGCCAGCAGTAAGTCTGGGAAGTCAATCTGTAAAAGACGGGGCTTAAAGAGAAAGAAGAACGTCACTAAGACCTCTTCTCCAATGGCTGGCCACCGTTTAGACGGGCCAGCCAATTGAGAAGAGGGGCGAGGCTTAACCCTCGCTAGTGAAGTTCTCCTTAAAACATAAAATCTTGCGAGTTCGACTGCGCATGTGCGCAGTACGCCACGCAAGACCTAAAAAAGTTGTGCAGTGCTTCATGCTACACGTGTTGTTTTTTTAAGCATTACAAGTGTATCAGATGCCATTCTTAACCTTTGTAATGATACTCAAAATAAAGATCTCAGAAGGATAAAAGGCTGAGTTAATATTGCTTTAATTAAAATTCGTCACCTGTAGATTACAGCAGATGTAATTGGCAAACATGAACTCACTGAGCCACAATTCAAGCTAAAGAAATGCAGCCTCATTTAGAGCTGGTGGCTGTTCTATCTACTGTATTACGAGTGCAATGTTGTCCATGGAACTCTACCTCTGGCAGGGACAACATCTGGCACTTGTTAGTGGCCGTGCGGCTCAACCAAACTCTACACAATGCCCGTAGTTATCAAGGTAGCTCAGCAAGGTAATGTCCATTCAATGGGAATCTATAGTTCTGTTAACATATCATGTTCAAATCCCAATAAGGCCAGCACAGCATGTCATCACTTTAAGAATGATGAAAGGATCACCACAGAGATTGGCAATAATAACACCTATCATTCACAGTACTGCGTAATAGGTAGACAGTGGCAATAAGTGACATGTAAAGAATATGTATCGTGGGAAATGGGCGGAGCATCGTCGTTTACACTTTGCATGTTTTGCTGAATATGTGTACAGCCCCCTCTTGGCCTGGAATTTCAAAATGTGAGGTCCCAATTTTACATACGCTGATGACACTCAGTTATTGTGTAAATTTGTTTCCAACATATGGTTTTCATCGCTCTCAGGGGTTGTGTGCACAACGTCTTGGACTTGGTTCCATCTTGAATTACTTTATACGTTTTAAAACTGAATCCTGGTAGGTCATTGTAATGGGTTTGAGTTGGGTGCAGGAAGAACTGGCGCTCTAGCATGTACATACATAAGTCAAAATAACACAGTGTATTGGAGCTACCGTGCAAACAGGTCAGGGGAAACAAACCCAAAGGAAAAAACAACCCCTGCCAAAGTGTGGGGTGAACCCATACAACTGAATTGTTCAAAGTCCTGTGCACACGTATATAGGGTAATGAGGGTTAGTAGATGAGCCAAACGTCTTTTTGCTGTTCAAATACTCAGAAAATGAAGGGGGTCAACAACAATTGTTTCATGTAACAAGCGATATATTCAACTTGATCAATACAACACAAATTAAATCAGCCGACACATGTTTCGTCACACCATGTCTAGATGTGACTTTTCAGGGCTGAAGATGGTTGAGATCAGATGAGTCGCAGGATCAGTGAAAAATCCCAAAGCAGTCAAGGTTCGGCGTAGGCACGATAAGGGTCTAAGATAGCGAGGGGATGGGTCTGTCCAAAACGGAGATCTGGGCTCCAAGGATAGCGTGTCAGTCTGGCGTCTTAGTGTTCCTGGTAGCATTCCCTCGCTACCTTAGACCTTTATCGTGCCTACGCCGAACCTTGACCGGTTTGGGATTTTTCACCGATCCTGCGACTCATCCGATCTCAACCATCTTCAGCCCTGAAGAGTCACATCTAGACATGGTGTGACGAAACACGTGTCAGCTGATTTAATTTGTGTTGTATTGATCAAGTTGAATATATCGCTTCGAAGGATCACACCATGTATTAGTGTAAATGGCCCAGAATATGGGGTCTATATAAACAGTTACATCTTGTATTGCTTTTTTAATTCAGTTATGTGTTCTGTAAGGGAAGATTCACACCACCCTTGCACGCCATTACTACGTTTTTTCCTCAGAATGGGGATTGGCAATGCAGACTGTCCGTCATTAGGTCCTTTTCTAATGGCTTTCCCCAATTACGGGGGCCAATATTCTCTGAGCAGATGGTAAATATGAGTGGGAAGGCCGTTGTGGCTGGAGGTAGGACAGGGAGGAAGTCCGGTGCAAGGGAGTGACTGTGGCCGGGATGGGAAAAGTGCTGTGTGCTTCCCCATGGTTGTTGAGAGGCAGGGCTGGGGCCGGGCTGTCCTTCTGCCTGCAGCCCCTGCCTTTCTACCACTGTAGTTTTATCGGGTGCTGACTCAAACCTGATAAAACCGAGTGGGGTGTTTTCAGACCCAGTATTTTCAGGTTTAGCAACACCTACCCCATAGTTGCATAACAGAGCCATATCCCTTGGGAGGAAACCGTTCGGCCCTACTCGTAATGAGGGCCTTGGTATAGTCTTCTGGGCTCATTTCTCAATCTACAGACCCTGAACATTCCCCCACAACACAGATTAGGAGTTATTTAAATGGGAGGAGAAGAACCTTGTATTCCACTGCTGGAACATCATTGCATGCAGATTCCGTCTCCTGTGATAAGCTCTTTGAATTCAAGCTTGGGGCACTCAGATTCCAGTTAGTGCTGCGAAGCAATACCTCCAGCTGCGTTGTTCTGTACAAATGTCTCTAATGTAACATGACAACATTGTTATACTTCACATTGTTATCAAATTCCTGTCACTGATTTATGCAGCCAATCTCATGGGTAATGAAGAACCTGCTATATTCTTCTCCTTGTTAATATTGAAAAGTCGATGTCAATATGAATAATGATACATTCATGTATATAAATGAAGTTGCATCGTTATTGACAAATTCGCCCATTATGAACTCCATTCAAACCCCGACTCAGAAATACGTGATCAGGCAGGCTCTGAGACCGAGGCCCGAGGTCACTGATTGACAGGTCACAGGTGGGGTGGCATATAGCTGGCAGACAAACGCGGGAACAGGAAATTCCAGATTAATACCACAGATAGGCGCAGTGACACTACAATCGTCCTGGGAGATTGGCCCCAATAAAGCATACATGGCGAGAAGGGTACATACGTTCCCAAAACACTATAAAATCAGATCGATTGTAATGTGAGACAGTCCTCAGACCGTATGCCTGTGACTGTTCTCCTGGCCGCACTGTTAAACCAATTGTTCCTGTTTTGACAAACGCCTCTTGTATCTTGTTTTTTCAAGGTCTTTTAAGTTCAAGCAACACATATGTATTAATGGAATGAAGTATTATATTGCACACACCTGGCCACATGGGTAGCAGAGCGCTTCATATAGAACCAATAAGTCTCTGTCTCTCTCTCTCTCTCTCTTTTATGCTCACTCTTTCTAAACAAGCATTGGACATTATGATTGGTCTGGCCTTTGCTGGTGTGATGGTCATATATTTGTTTGTAAAGTAAGCATATGCCACAAAAAAAATGAAAAAACACGAAGCCGCCTAACTGTGGCTGCATATGCTTTCAGTAAGTATAAAAAAATTGATTACAAATATTAATTGAAGTGGCCTCTTCATTAGTGCTGTTTTTAAATAGGCATCCTTTCAGTCACCACCAAACCAAGCCCTTAAATTACAGACAGTAACAATGTCTCAAAGCCATGTATTTGCCTCTTATCGTGGCTCTGGGCTGTGCAAGTGTTTTTTTCTGCCTTTGAAGAGTGCTGCCTGTTCCTGAGCTGCGATGCCAGAGCTGGGCCTGCTGATAGCCTGTTGTACTGGGCCGCTGCCTGGACAATCACCACCGGCGTCGGCGTAAGGTGGCTTGGTGCCACTCCCCTCGCTGAACTTTGGGGCTACGAGGCCGCAGTGGTATGTTTGGGTAGCTGGGTGGCCCGCGAGTTACTGGCGGCGGGGCCATCATTACTGAGACCCATCCGTGCGGGGGCAGTCCTTGTTAATACTAGTCTGTTTCGGGCTGCTGGGCCTGATCTGTTGGCAGCCCTGGGTGCACATCGGCAGACACAGTGAATCTGGCTGATATGAGAAGCCTGCTTGCTCTCTGCATCAAGGTCTGGGAAGTGTGTGGATGCCCGGGCCTCAACCACTGAGTGTATAGGGGTAGCCGGGAGGCCCTCGAGAGATGCCGATTGCAGCTGTTAGGCCCATGATAGTGCTCGCCCTTATATCATGCCACATTGATGGATTTGGTGCTACCCCAAATTTACTGTTGGAGTAAACATTGATGGTCTCGTAGGGTGCCCTGTGGCTGGGGAGTGAGCCACACTCTATTGAAGAGGCTGAGTGTGGGGGGGTGGGGGCAGAGGACCCAGGCTGGGGCCAAGACAATGGAGAGCACCAGAACTTGAGCACTGAAGGTGCCATGAAGCGTGCAGCAGAATGGCACGTGCTTAGTGGATTTCACCTGGGTCCCACTCAAAGCCTGATCTTACTGTCTGCTGAGCAAGTGATTTTTATGCATTAACCTGGCCCTCACAATGCCCTAAGCAGCACAGCCAGAAGGTGTGGAACATTGCCCATTATGCACCACAGCTAGACCTACTTGTGTCCTACAGAGGAACCGGGAAGTGGCAGCGTGTGGGTGCGACCGTTCTTATTGGCTTTTCACGGTCTCATGACATCATCGTGCAACAGTGGTTAGTGCATGGACCCTGACTGAGGAGTTTACTGTTCACGATTGATCCCATGCTGTGAGTTGACCTGCTTGTGCCCGTGAGTTGGGGTGTGGTGGGGTCTGGACACTGACAGCTGGGCTTGCACCTATCCTTCCGTCGGTGCTGTTGCAACTGGCATGTTACCCAGTGAAACGGCTGCATTGCGTTGAAATTCGCTGTAGAGAAGTGACACTGCTCTTGTTCCTCCTGTCTTCAGCTTGTGCGGAGTGACAGATTCCTGTCAGTGATGAGGCTCTGTCTGCGAGGTTGCATCTGGGGCTGCCGGGGAGGCACTGCTTCAGTCCCTGTGCCCTGCATGGGGGAAGATGGGGAAAGCAAAGCAAAACACTCTCTTTTGACAGCTGCAGGATGCTGTGTGCAATTGAGCTCTCATCTAAAGACTCACAGCGAGCTTAGTCCGGAGGTGAGGGGCAGGCCCCAGAGCTGGATATACACACCTTGTTCTTGGACCTGAAACAAGCTTGACTCCTATTGACACTAAAATAGACCTCCTTGCAGACAGATTCAACCGTCTAAAAAAAAAAGGTGGACAAACATAACAATCTTATAGATCAGTTAGAACAGCATACTCCAAACATTGGGGATGGGCAGTCCACTGCCAGAGAGCAACTCTTGAACATGCAGAAGCTACTAGAAGTGATCAGAAACATAAACAAGGACATGGAGGCGTGCTCTAGGCTGAAAGATGTGTGAATTCTTGGGGTGCCGGAATCTACAGGAATGGGCAGAATGGAGCTATGTGGAGGACATGCTGCAATCTGTCTCTGGAGAGGCTCTCTCTGCTATGTTCACAGGGGAGAGCGCCCATATTTAATTAGACCAGAGGACCCCGCCTGCGACCCTGATTCGGCCCATAATTGCCCTTCTACTGAATTACTGGGATCGGGACACAGGCATGTGTCTTGCAAGAGAACGACAACCACCACACTATAAGGGGAACAAGGTATCCATTTTCCAGGACTTCACCATGGTGGTGCAGGCCTTCAGGAGAGACATCCTGCTGATTAAGCAAACTCTCCAGCGCACTGATGACATATACTCCCTAGTCTAGCCTGCTGAGCTGTGAATTCTACACCAGGGGAAAACTCACTTCTTCACCAATCCCAGGACAGAGGTTCAGTTCGTCTGGTCCATTCAGATGATGGCGGGCGGATTGAATTTGCTGCCCTGGGAGACGTCTGCAGAACATCTCAGTGACAATGTTTAGACTCTCAACTGTTCTGCTAGTGGCTATGTTCTTACGAAGTGTAGGGCGCTGCTATTGTTTAATGTCGGACGGTGCGCGACAGCCAGGGAACATGACTGGTACATCCACTCTATTCTGGCTACTAGCATGGGAACCGGTGGTGGCACTGGTCATATGACAGTCTAGGTGTGACTGCCTAGGTGTGTCTGGGCCTCCTTAACACTGGATCCCTCCGGCCACCTGGCTATACTCTGGCTCGGTAGAGAACCGGACCTCTACATTACCTCCCTATGATGAGTCCCTGGAATGTTCCATTAGAATGTTGTGGGGAGTTGCTAGAAGGGTGGGTTTGCAGAATGCGGTTCAATTGGGGGGCAAAGTGAGAGGTAGGGGGACTGTTCTGTTATTTCAGATGTTCAAAGCCTCTGGATGCTCAGTGTTTTCTCAGGGGCACACTGAGACGGGTAAGTGCAGCCACATTGTACGCACGCTGAAACTACAGCACGCTTCAACAAGGCTTCTCCACACCACCTGATGTTGCTATTTTTTTGCATTACTTAGGTTGGATACATTACAACATACACCTTAGTAGTTAGCACCTAGGGCCACCAATCTTAGTGTAGGGTAGTTTGCATTCACCTACCAACAGGTTTTTATCCCTAGAAGGGTGCTGCCCCCCGATTAAAGTATAGTGCAGGATCTCCCTTACTAGTTTTAATCCTGTATCTCAAAACCCAACCACTTCATGAACCACCTCACCTGCATTCATCATACTGCATTCTCTTAAAATATCTCCGCTAAAGTGACCCTTCGGGGGACCCATAGGGCATTGCAGTGCCAGCCCAACGAGGAGCACCGCCCTATGATGAAGCATGACATCCTCTAGGGGGATGTGTGAGGGCACTATGAACAGTCCAACTGACTGTCTCTATTCAGTACTCTGACCCAAGGTACTCTCCACCCTTGAGAGATTGTGCCTTTCTTTCTATCCTTCATAGGAACATTAGCCCCTTGTTGAAACTGTGCTCAGTGTTTTCACCTTTCCTTTCCTTAAGTCTTCTCAACTCGCAGTAACTGCCAACATGTCTTGCGATTGCACTTTAGGTGACAGGAGCTCCACTGTTTCAGTCCTCAACACTCATGCAGTAATTTAAAGATTAACCTGGAATGTCCAGGACCACAATGATCACTGCTAGACATGGCAGGTCTTTGCATACTTGCATAGACATTCCATAGACATCTGCTTTTTACAAGAATTGTATTTGAGGCTGCAGGCGGGATGGGTGGGAGAGCGGCATGCGGCAGTATAACTCTAATTATGTTTGCGGTATTGCTATACTCATTCGGAAAGGGATACCACTGCGAATGTGACAGGTTATACATGACCCTCAGGGTCAGTTTGGTCTGCTCTCTGGCCTATTGCAGAACCAACCAGTGAAGCTTCTCTCAGAATATGGTTCTAATGTTGATGACCCTAAGTTTTTTGCTGAGGTGTGACACTTGGTGGGCTCGTTGGGGCCTAGCGCAAAGTTGTGGAGGGAGACTTTATTGTGGTGCTCGACCCCGAGGTGGACAGATCCAGTCACTATAGGCACCACACACCTGTGAAGCCGCTCAGCTGAGACTGATTATGGAAGACTTTAGGCAGACTGTTCTTTGGTGCTCCCGACATGCTAGCGACACAGAAAGTACATGTTTAGCAACGGTGCACACAGCATGATCACGGATTGATTAACGTGTTGGCATCATGTGATGTCAGTGACTGATTGGGCTTGGTCTCTCACTTGCCTAGGACGCTGTCTGACCACGCTCCTGTCCTACTAGAACGGCCCCTTCCAGACAGGCCTTTGCGCGCATTTTCCTGGAGGCTCCCGGCTGGAGCCTTACGTGATCAAGTGTTCAGAGAGAAAATTCGATAAGCAGTGGTGGAATACTTTGAGCATAATGACAACTCTGAGGTGTCATGGTCTTCCCAATGGGAGGTCTTTAAAGTTGTCATCAGAGGTGCATGCATGGCACAGCAGGCAGGAGTGATGTGTCCGATGTGTGGTGATCTAGTGGGTCTAGAGGAAGAGATCATGGAGTTAGAACTTAAATATTAAGCAGACTGCAGCACATCCACACTAGCTTCTATTAGGGGTAAACTCACAAGATTCCAGGAGGCTGAGCTGAGGGAAACCTAGGCCTGGCGCAAAGGGAAAGGAGACAGGGTAGGCAAGAACCTAGCCTACATGCTACATAGGCCCTGGCCAAGCGACTACATCACTAAAGTACATGATGATCACTCTAGTGTGTACATCGGCACTGAAGCTGCTCAGAGCGCGATGATTGACTTATTTTCTTCTTTGTATCAGACTCAGCAGAATTCTTCCTCCTCAGACCTCAGTGCTTATGTGGACGCGATTCAACTGCTGTATCTAGAGGACAGCCACAGAAGGTATCTAGATGAACCTTTCTTGGTGGAGTAGGTTATTTGGGCTATCAGCGTATTGCCTGCTCAAAACTCCTGGCCTGGAAGGTCTCTCAGCTGCCTTTTATGAAGAATATGCCCCCTTATTGGCTCCACATCTTATCCCCATGCATGGTGAGTCACTCTCTGCAGGAGTTCTGCCTCCATCTTTGCGGGAGAAGCTAATTGTAATGATTCTTAAACCTGGTAAAAGACCTCATCACTACAATTCATACCGCCCTCTTTCCGTTAATTCTCATGGACCATAAAATCATAGCCATACTCATTGCCTCACAACTTCTCCCAGTACTGCTGACTATAGTACATTGGGACCACTATGATTTTGTTCCGGGCAGGTCAGCATCGCACAATCTGCAGATCTTTTTTGCTCTCCGACCTTTGTCCCCCACCCTCAGCACAGCAGCAGTGTTTTTTTTATGCTACTTAAGCATTTTACTCATTCATGTGGCCATTCCTATTTGCCTGGTTATCGCGATTCGTGTTATGCACTAAATGTATTAAATTAATTGGCCTACTGTACTCTGAACCAGTGGCCAGGTTGCGGGTGAATGGGAGGATCACATCCCCCTTCCCTTTAACAAGAGGCACTTGACAAGGATGTCCCTTGTCTCCAATAATATTCGTAATATGAATCGAGTTGCTTGCATTACACCCATTGAGGACTTGCATTCATCCACCTCAGAGTGTTAGTATCTACCTATGCAGATGGTGTCTCCCTCCATGTGCATGTCCACTTGGACCCAGTCATCAGGGAATTCACCAGATGAAGGGGCTGGCCAGGAGTTGAAATTACCTGTGAGAAGTCAATTATCTTCCATTGACAGACATGATGGTGTCCTTTCCTTCTGAATTCCCAATTGCATGGACGGACGGACCTGGGATACCTTGGGATATGGCTCAGCAGAGACTTGGATAAGTTGTGGAAGTCTAATTATGGTTGCCTGCTTACATGGATAGACAAACATGTTGAGAGCTGGCAAAAACTACCCAAATCAATAACAGGGCAATTGGCCATTGCAAAAATGGTGGTCTTCCCAAATTCTATATGTTCACCAATCTGCTGCTCCCTATGCCTATTCATTTCCGTTAAAAATGCAAGAGCACCTTTTGTCTCTCGCATATGCGGGTGGACAGCCACAGGTTTCCTGGGGATTATGATGATGCCCCCTTGCGAACAAGGAGGATTCAGGGCTCTTGACATGTATCAATGTTACATTAGAGCCCGGCACAGTTTGCGCACCACTGGCTCTTCTCTTCACAATTTGAAGCTCACGCAGCCCCTGAACAAGATCATACTGTGCCATGCCCTCTCCAGAAGGAATTATATACAAGCGTGCAATGCAGTGCACACAGCGTAATTCGTTTTATGTATTTATATGTTTACTTACCTGTAAAACTCTGTAATTCATACATTACTAAAACCCCACCCTGCACCCCCCCATCCCCACGTCACCGCCCTGCAGGTCATCCCACTACTGACTGCGGCAGGCACAGGATGGGTATGGAATGAGCTTCACCGTAGGGTCTGGGTCGAGTACCTCTTTGCCCCATTAGCGCCACTCATTGCTCTCCCATTACTCTCGATGCCGGAACCCGCGCCTGACTGCGTAAACTACAGTTGACGTGTATGGGCTCAATATACCCCAGGGCCCTGCACCAGCAAGCGGTGCAGGGCCCTGGGGTCACCCTTTTAGACACTTTCACATACTAACAGTTGTGAACAGTGACCCATGCAATATATACCTCCTTCCAGGATGCCCCACCTACTTTTCAGGTCTTAGAGGTGGCTTTTAACACCCCTTGCCCACAGGCTGATAACGCTGCTGTACGCTGGGATACAGGAATCCGCACCAATACACATTCCGGCTAGTAGAGGCACATGAGCTGCAGACATAACACTTCCCTTTGCAGATAAAAATGGCGGTACTGCTGCACCCAGGGCCGGCGCTAGGCATGGGCAGCGTGGGCGGCCGCACAGGGCCTCGCACTCAGCCCACCAGCATGGGGCCACGCACTGGTGATGTGTCCTTTTGTTTCCCTGGCGAACTATTACAAAGAAAGGTGTCGCTTGCAATTAAGGTCCATTGGAGGGGCCCCCTCCCTGGGCCTCTCATGGATGGTGTCAGGAGGCATAGGGGAGGGAGACGGAGACGCTCCCTCAATTGCAAGGAGACCATTCACAGACACTGTGGGGGGCCCATTGTCCAGCATTTTGGCGCACCCACAGTTTTAACTTTTAGACCACAATCAATTCTCACACCTATGAAGGTGTGAGAAATGCTTGTGGAGTAAAAGTTAAAACTATGGGGGCGCCAAAATGCTGGACAATGGGGCCCCCACAGTGTCTGTGAATGTTCTCCTTGCAAGGGGCCACTTATGTAAATTGGAGGGGGCCTCGCGCACGTTTCCTTTTAGCCCAGGGCCTCGCAAATCCTAGGACCGGCCCTGGCTGTACCCAGCCTTTTGCGCTTTCTCCCAACTATAGACTATGCCTTGTACATTTTAAATACCTCCATTGACTCCACCACACTCCAGAGGGGCGGCATAGAACGGGCCTGCTTGAGATTGCGAGCTGCCTTTGCTGTTCAGCGCCTCGCGCCGTCTTTCTGCATCTTGCCTGGGTTTGTCTGGATGTGCGGCGCTATTGGGACGAGGTTTTTAGATGATTGACGGAATCAAGCTGCCAGGTGCGGTTGGCCGGCTTGTGGATGCAGCATACAATCAGGAGCAGCGGAGTGAGGTTTCGGAGCTGATGCCGGCGCGCGCTCGTCCTGGAGATATCTCTGCGCTCCCCTTGAGCTGTATCTCAATGCCCGGGCGGACTCAAAAGAGCAACACCATGATGATACGGCAGCCAAGCAGATAGAATCCGCAGATACGGGATAGCGCCATCCCTTGGAGCCCACACATACAGCTGGTGACATGCGTCAACTGTTGTACAGTACGAGCCCGTCTGTCATAATAATCTGATCTGATTAGAGGCTTCTCTTATTTATTTGCCGAGGGATCTCGACCCTGTATCCCGTGTCCTCCTTTGCCCATTAGTAGCAGAGAGTGGACTGCAGCAGTCAATATTGGTTGTCCAACCGATGATGTGATATTGTACCTACTGTGCAGTGCGATTGCTGTAACCTGTTCGTTCTTGCGTTATTTGAAACATAATAAACAGATTTTTGTTTTAAACGCCTAATGCTCTCTCGAAGGCCAGACCCAAAAAGTTGCGTGCCCAAAACTGAACAGAGCGCGACCACCTGCAGATGCACAGGGGGGAAGGGCAGGGTTGCTCTTGGCGTCCTGCTTACTCTGTGCTGCACCAGAGAGCACTGACTCAGCCCCACCCTGAGGGGCTCCCCGGCTCCGGCCGCGGACACAGGCCTGGACTTTATGATTAATAATGATTTCATACCCCGAGGTCTAAATTGGAATTGATTTAATAAATCAGGATCACAGTCAGTCTGTTCATTTCTTTGTCCATCGATTTCTCATTTCAATTTCTTTTTTTTTCTTCCTTAAATGAACTTAATTATTTCCAGTGGCTAAATTAAAGCCGGCTGGCTGATTCATATGCCTGCGTTCCAGCTAATAACTCATGCCGATGTTATTTTAATGTTTCTCGGAGAGCGCGGGGGTCAGCGGCGTGAGGTGTTAAACAATGAGGGCAACGAGCAGCTCCCTCGCTCGGGGGGCCCAGCCGAGGCCAGGCTCAGCCCCCACCCCCTCATCACAACAACACACATCAACACGGCAAGGCCCTTTTCCGGCTTCCAACGAGGGACTCCTTGAAGAGGAGGCTGCTCCTTCGGGGCACATTATGCACCAGAGGCCTGTGGCTTAAGGCAAAATACGTTGCCCCCCTTGTATAATGTGATAAGGGCCCCTGACAGTCCCATATCATTTCTTATTCAGTGGCTTTAAGCTGAATGAGGCCCTCTAAAGTCTTGGGTTGGGGATCCCCCTGCGCTGAAGGGGCTGCAGGGGCCCGTGTTACGCCCATGCCTGGGTGACTAACATGTCTCTCATCCTTCTATTTCGGCCCAACGCCTTAGCTCGCCGACAGACCCGTATTGGCTATGCAGCGTTTCTGTGGGATGGAGGATGTGGGCCACTTTCTCTGCCATGGGGGCAGTGGCGGATCCTCCGATAAGGCGGAGGATTGTCGCCCCACTGATTTGCAGCAATGAAAGAAAGGAAAAATAAAATGATAATAACTTGAAGTTATTATCTTTTTTTTTTTCCTGCTGTCGGTAGCTTTGCGGGTGGGGCAGGGCTGCCACGAAGACCGAGGAGGAGTGGTTTGCCCGCTCCAAAGTGCGCATGACTGCTTGGCCGGAGCCCTCGGGCCTGTCAAACCGTCATGCACACTTTGCATGTTCTAGATGCACGCTGCATTACAGCCTTGTGATTGGCTTAGGGGAACCAATCACAGTGCTGCATTGCAGTGTTGTGATTGGCTCAGGGGAGCCTCAGCCTGGGTGCTTCCTGTTTGGAAGACCGGCCAGGATAGAAGACGACGGGACGATGGCAGAGAGGTGCAGCGAGGGGGTAAGGTTTTTTCTCTTCTATTTTTACTCTCATTTACACACATAGTGCACTTTACTAGGGACTTAGCTAGTAAGACATACATACCAAATATGGACAACCAATTACCAGGACACTTTATACAGGGAGCACTTGCACTTTGACACTGATCAGCAGTGGCAAAGTGCCCAAAGCATCAAAGTCGGCAATCTCATGTTAGAAAAAGGTCTAGGAGGAAGGTAAAAAGTTTAAGGAACTTTAGCCAAAAAGGGCCAAGTCCAACAATGCCCCACTCCGCTACCCGGATCCCCACACAGTTAGTGGAACAAAAGGCAAGTCAGTTCTCAATTATACTCTGTATGTGCCCTTTGTTGCTGTTCGATGTCAACCAATAACAAAGTCTACTAAACGTATACCAGAAAAGATTCTGTAGAGCGCACGTCCTGAACTCATGTATTTCAAGTTGCTCTCAAATATGAAGATAATGGAAAAAAGTGGTATAGTGACAATTTGCCCAAGATCACACAATTTAGTCAAACCGGAAGGCCAAAGATCGGTCCGAGGTTTCCTGGTTGCAAAATTCAGCCCCCAGCTGCTTGCCTCTTTTATTCTCCCATTTTAATCACAGATGAATGCTTTGACTCACATTTTTTGAGGACCCACATCACAAAAAAGCGTTACATACATGTACGTGCTAAATCAAGTTGAAATCAGCAGACTTTCCCGAAAAATGTGAATGAGTGAAGGGGTAGAGGACAGAAACCATACAAAACCCGGATCGTTTTTAGTTTGAGTTTCAGGAGGACCTCAAGTTGAGCCTAAGCCAGGCATCTGGCTCGAGCCTTCAATGGAAAGCCCACCTCTAGGTTTGTCCTTCTGAGGTTGAGTCAATGGTTAACATTATACCGGGGTAAGCAGCACCTTTCATGCAGGTGTGAAGAGACCGCTCAGTGTGCGAGGTGGGTAACACTGCATGGCTGCAGGTTCAGTGTTTTAAGCCCCATAGTAATTTTCACTTTGAAACAGCGCTGTCTCTGTTTTAATCTTGAATGTATAGGACCCTGAATGTACCCAGTATTGCTGCTTTGTGCTGGGGAGCCCAGCAGACGCCAAGCAATAACAAGCATTGGCAAAGCCAATAGGTCTCGTATGCAAGACCATTTTCGTTGCCAATATTTTTTAGCACTGTTGTATGCCAGGGTGGCTGCTGTTCAGCAAAAGTTACAGGGGTAAAGGAGAGTGGCATGGAGTGGGGTGTCAAAAAGTGGAGTAGAGTGGAGTGTTATGGAGTGGCGTAGGGGGGGGGGGTACAGTACAGTTGAGTGGCATGGAGAGGAGTGAAATGGAGTGCCATGGAGTAGTGTACAGTGTTGTGGAGTGTCGTGGAGGGAGTAGAGTGTCAGAGTGGAAGGGCATAGAGTTGAGTGGCGTAGAGTAGAGTACAGTGTCGGAGTCGAGCAGAGTGAGTGGAGTGGCATACAGTGTCATGGAGTGTTGTAGAGTGGAGTTGCGTTGGTGTTGCGTAGAGTGGAGTACAGTGTTGTAGAGTAGAATGACGTTGAGTGGAGTAGATTGTCATAGAGCGAAGTGGAGTAATGTGTCATAGAATAGAGTGGAGTAAAGTGGCACAGATTGGCATAGAGAGCTGCGTAGAGCGTCAGAGTGAAGTAGTGTTGCAGGATGGCATAGGGTGGAGTAGTTCTGTAGAGTGGATTGGCATAGAGTGGAGTGGAGTGTCAATAGAGCAGAGTTAAGGCAGTACAATATCACAGAGTGGCATACAGTACAGTGGTGCAGAGTAGATTGGTGTAGAGTGCAATGGCATAGAGCGCATTGCTTTTGAGTAAAGTGCTGTAAAGTGCATTGGCATAGAGTGCAGTGCTGCAGAGTAGCTCAGAGTGCAGTGGCATAGAGTAAAGCGGTGCAAAGTAGATTACAGTGGCAAAGAGTACAATGGTGTAGAATGGAGTGGTGCAGAGGGGTGTAGAGTGCAGTGACGGAGTGTGCAATGGTGTAGAGTGACATAGCGTGCAGTGGCATAGAGTATAGTGGCATAGCACAGAATGTTGTAGAGTATAGTGGCATAAAGTGCAGTGGTGCAAAAAAGTTGGCATAGGTGCAGTGGCATAGAATGCATTGGTTTTGAGTAAAGTGGCATAGAATGCATGGTCACAGTGAAGTGGTTCAGAGTACAATGGCATACAGCAGAGGTGTAGAGTAGAGTGGCATAGAGTGCTGCAGCATGGAGTAAACTGTTTCATAGTATAGGGGAGTGGTGCAGGGTAGAGAATAGTAGTGCAGGGTAGAGCGCAGTGGTATATATAGTAGAGTGGTGTAAAGTAGAGTGGCACACCGTTGATTGCAGTGGCGTTAAGTGGAGTAGTGTGGAGTAGAGAGGTCTAGAGTGCAGTGGCGTAGAGTGCAGTGGCATAGAGTGGATTGTTTCAGAGTATAGTGGAGTGATGCAGGGTAGTGTGGTGTGGTACAGGGTAGACTGGAGTGGTATAGAGTAGTGGCTTAGAAGGAAATGGCGTAGAGAGCAGTGTTGCAGAGTGGAGTGGTGCTGAGTAGAGTGGCACAGACTGGAGTGGTGTTGAGTGTAGTGGCAAAAAGAGGGCAGTGGTGCATTATAGAGTAAGGTAGAGTGCACTGGCATAGAGTAGTGTTGCAGAGTAGAATAACGAGGCATAGAGTGAAGTGGTGTAGAATACAGTGGCATACAGTGCAGTGATGTATGGTACATTGTTTCGGAGTACAGTGAAGGGATGCAGAGTGGAGTAGGGTAGAGTGGGATGATATAAAGTAGTGGCGTAGAGTACAGTGTTGAGTGAAGTGGCATAGCGTGCACTGTTGCAGAGTGGAATAGGGGAGTGGAGTGGCCTACACTGTAGTGGTGTAGAGTGGAGTGGCGAAGAATACAATCGCACATAGCAGAGTGAGGCAGAGTGCACTGGCATAGAGTAAAGCACTGCACAGTAGATTACAGTGGCGAAGAATACAATGGTATAGAGTGGAGTGGCACAGTGTAAAGTGGCAGAGTGAAGTGGAATAGAGTGAAGTGGTGCAGGGTACAGTGGAGTAATGTAGGGTAGAGTGCAGTGGTGTAGAGTGTTGTTGCATAGAGTGCAGTGGATTAGAGTGCAGTAGACTGGCGTAGATTTGAGTGGAAGTGCAGTGCCATAGAGTACAGTCCAGTCATACAGAGTAGAGTGCCAGAGTGCAGGGTCAGAGAGTGCAGAGTAGAGTGGCACACCATTGATTGCAGTGGAGTTGAGTGGTGTAGAGTAGATTGTTTCAGAGTAGAGTGGTGCAGGGTAGACAGGCGTGGCATAGAGTAGTGGCATAGAAGTGATTGGCGTAGAGAGCAGTGTTGCACTGTCGAGTGGCGTAGAGTGGAGTGGCATAGGCTGGAGTGTGTAGAGTGCAGTGGCAAAGAGTGCAGTGGTGCATAGTAGAGTGGGGTAGAGTGCACTGGCATAAAGTAAAGCAGTGCAGAACAGTGGCAAAGAGTGCAAATGAGAAGAGTGGAGTGGCGTAGAGTAGACGAGCGTCGAGTGAAGTGGTTCAAGGTAGAATGGAGTGGCATAGAGTGAAGTGGTGTAGAGTGGAGTGGTGCAGGGTAGAGTGGAGTGATATAGAGTAGTGGCACAGAGTGCACTGGCATAGAGTGCAGTGTTGAAGAATGAAGTGGCATAGAGTGCACTGTTGTAGAGTGGAGCTGCGTAGAGTGGAGGGGCCTAGACTGGAGTGGTGAAGAGTGCAGTTGCAAAGAGCACAATGGTGCATGTTAGAGTGGGGTAGAGTACACTGACATACAGTAAAGGAGTGCAGAGTAGATTACTGTGATGAAGAGTTCAATGGTGTGCAGTGGAGTGGTGCAGAGAGTAGAGTGGCATAGAGTGTAGTGTTGCAGGGTTGGGTGGAGTAATGCAAGGTAGAGTGCAGTGCTGTAGAGTGTAGTTGCATAGAGTGCAGTGGGGCAGAGTCCAATGGCATAGAGTGCAGTAGAGTGGCGTAGATTAGAGTGGTGTAGAGTAGAATACAGTGGCATAGAATGAAGTGGCACAGAGTGGAGTAGAGTGACAGAGTGCAGTGGTGGAGAGTGCAGTGGTGTAGAGTGCAGTGGCGAAGAGTGCAGTGGCGAAGAGTGCAGTGGCGAAGAGTGCAGTGGTGCATTGTAGAGTGCACTGGCATAGAGTAGAGTGGTGCACAACCTGTCTCAATTCAAAACTTCCACTTCAATGTTCCAATGGCGCATGCCAAAATAACCACATGATCTGGAGCGAGAAAACACAAGAAAAGCGCAGCAGTGCTGGATCCACTATAAAAGACGCTCCCCCCATGAAGATTTCCGTCCCTTCCTGTAGCCGTTTTCAGGCTTCTCCATCACCAAGTGGCTAATCGGGGCACACCTTCACAGGGGAACATCTCTCTAGGGGATTTTTCTCTTCTGAACCTGATCCACAAAAGACATTCCTGAATGACTTAAAGGAGAGGGTGACTCAACCATGGGAACATGACACACCAGAGGTAAGGTCCTCTCAGAGCAGGTGTGAATGTCATGGGGGCTATGACATCACTGATAGGGTCCCAGGAACATATGCTAACAGCCATCATCTCATGAGAAGTCCATCAGGGATAAAGTTACACACACATCAGTAGACTTGTACTATGCAGTCCAGGCAAAGGCCTGATTGTGGTGACCAAATACCTAATGTAACCAATCAGTTAGTGAAATGTAAAAGCCCTAAGGGTTCTATGGAACACTCAGGAAAAACAGAAGGTTTGTGCCTGAATGTTACCCTCTCATGATCGTCTGTTTCATGATTGAGATACACTAACTCCCTGGGATTAGAAAGTACAATTTTGTTAATTGATTTCCTGGTTTTATAGAAACGCCTGTTCTTTTTTATTACGTTCCTATGTGTACGTATATGTTGAGGTGGGGGCACTCAAGGAGCTAGTATGAACAAGATAGTGCCCAAGATATTTACGTGTCTTAATAATAGTGGAGAGAATGTGGCCTAACGGCTAGGGCGATCGATTGGCGCTGGGGAACCGGGTTCGATCCTCAGCAGGGACGCTCAACAGTCTGTGATTCTGGGCAATTCAGTTAGTCTCCCTGTGCCTAACAAAAATGAATGTGTCCTTCTGTAACATAACTCGTGCTCTTGTAAAGCGTTCTGATACCATCGGGTCTAGTTTGCTCTATATAAAACACCACCAAATAAAAAAAAATGTGTAGCACATGCATTTTCTCACCGGTACTGCGGTTATTACTCCTTGGTACAAACCAACTATCTGAAATTGCTAGTGTACCTAACCTTACTAGAGTCAACTAATTTGTGCTATTACGTGGTAACCAAGGGAGGCATTGGCAACTTCGTGAGGCAGTGGTAACTCTGAGAGGCAGTGGTAACAGGCACTGGTAACTTGGGGAGGCACAGGTAACTCAGGGATGCAGTGGTATTTTTGGGAGGCAGTGGTCACTATGGGAGGCAGTGGTAACAGGCACTAGTAACCCAGGGAGGCATTGGTAACTCCAGGAAGAATTGGTAACTTCGTGAGGCAGTGGTAACTCAGGGAGGCAGTGGTAATTTGCAGAAGCTGTGGTAACTCAGGGTGGCAGTGGTAACTCAGGGAGGCATTAGCAACTCCAGGAGGCATTGGTAACTCTGGGAGGAAGTGGTAACTCGCAGATTCAGTGGTAACTCAGGGAGGCCTTGGTAACTCGCAGAGGCAGTGGTAACTCAGGGAGGCCTTGGTAACTTGCAGAGGCAGTGGTAACTCAGGGAGGCCTTGGTAACTCGCAGAGGCAGTGGTACCTCAGGGAGGCCTTCATAACTCTCAGAGGCAGTGGTAACTCAGGGAGACATTGGCAACTCAGGGAGGCATTGGTAACTCCGGGAGGCATTGGTAACTCCGGGAGGCATTGGTAACTCAGGAGGCATTGGCAACTCTGGGCGGCATTGGTAACTCGGGAGGCAGTGTAACTCCAGGAGGCATTGGTAACTCGGGGAGGCAGTGGTAACTCGAAGAGGCAGTGGCAACTCGAAGAGGCAGTGGTAACTCAGGGAGGCCTTGGCAACTCTCAGAGGCAGTGGTAACTCCGGGAGGCAGTGGTAACTCAGGGAGGCATTGGTAACTACGGGAGGCATTGGTAACTCGGGGAGGCAGTGGTAACTCAGTGAGGCATTGGTAACTCGAGGAGGCAGTGGTAACTCAGGGAGGCAGTGGTTACTCAGGGAGGTAGTGGTAACTCAGGGAGGTAGTGGTAACTCAGGGAGGTAGTGGTAACTCAGGGAGGTAGTGGTAACTCTGGGCGGCATTGGTAACTCGGGGAGGCAGTGGTAACTCATGGAGGCCTTGGTAACTCGAGGAGGCAGTGGTAACTCAGGGAGTCAGTGGTAAATCGGGGAGGCATTGGTTCCTCGAGGAGGCAGTGGTAACTCCAGGAGGCAGTGGTTAATTTGTAAAAAAAAAAAAAGTACGTGTCTGCCAGAGCTCAACTTATTTCACTGTAGGCCACTGGGGCTCGCACCGCCTGAAGCCCTGCTAGCATTGCGAAGTGCAAGCACCAAGGCTATCCACAAACCATGACTCTCATATAAGTGTGACATTTTCTACTATTCCAGATCATCACAAATTTGTTTGGGTGGACTATACACTCTAGGTTAATATGTTCTTTTAAGTATATGAAACTATGAAACACTTTACTGTTGTTAAAAAAAAACAGAAAATGACGCCTTGTGGTAGATTGTCATAATTAAGTGCCGGTTTTATAAATAAAAACTGCTGCCGAGCACTTGCAAACACCTGCACAAACGTAGCAGTGCCGGGAAGGCTAGTAGGTGGGGTGGGGGGGGGAGGGATCTCCGGGCTGCCCATTTCTGGCTAGAACATGCAGTAATCCATGTTTGCACTAATGCCCGTACGCTTTCCCTCGTATTTCATTTTTAGCACGCAAACTCCCTATGTGAGATACTCCTGATCCGGGTGATAGTGTGGATATCACAGTCCGATGGTACTGATACTGGTACCAGCCGGCTCAGGAGCGGCGTAGCGCTTGGAAGGGGGCAGTCACTCAGCGTCAACTAGTATCGACCACCTCCTCCGCCAGCCGCCCGCCCCGAAGACCATGATATGGATCAGTCCCGACCGCTCAAGGTCACTGCACTGCGACTAACACAGGGCCACGACACCACACAGACCTTGTTGCTCATTCTGCCTCTCCGACCTGGTTTTGATGGTCACTTTTTGAGCAGCAGGAAACCGCAAAGGAGCCCGGCGATCCATCAGGGGCTCTTTGTCCTTGATTGCACGGCGCTTTGCCGGCTGATTAGCCCCTGACTGCCGCGAGGCCGGCGCCAGGGTTTCATAGAGCATTATTCTGAAAATAGAGCAGCCTCGCTCGCGCCGAACAAGTCATTAGCAGCGGGGGTCCGCCGAGTCACCGAGGAGCAATCGCTTCGTTACCATCAGCGGATATTGGTGGCTGCCCGCCCAGCTGAGGGGGCTCCTGCATTCAATCTGCCACCGACCCCCGGACGCCCGGGGTTGCGCCCAAGGCCGCCTGGCCTGGCGGCACCGGGGTCACGCGATGTGTGGTGCACCGTGCAAGCGAACTGGATCCATAGAACCTTCACCCCTACAATCTGGAGAGTGAAACCCAGCCATGCCTGCTTGAATTGCTAATGCGAGCGCGAGGCGTGCTGCGACGCCTCCACGTAACAGGAAGTTCTTAAACATACCTTTCAGTATCTTATTGTGCAATTTTGGCACTAATTGCCCTCCTCTCAATGCTAGAACGTACTTCAGGTTGGAAGGTCTTTGTCGGGTCCTTATTGTAATAAATAAGGGGGTCCGGATTCAGTAATTGCCTCAGTTTTGTTATGTTTCTGTGTTCTGAACACATATATGTAGGGAATATGCATGCCGCATTTTTATGTGTCGTGGCGCCAGCCTGGTAAACAGCCTTGTAAGCAGCTTGCCTCCTGTTAGACAATACGTGTAGGCTATGCTCCCTGTTGCTATCGCCGCCCGGGCCACACCGCTGCGCCTGTGTTATCTGCTCAGCTAGGATTTCCCGCCAGGGAATGATAAATATTATGTAGACCTCGAACTCCAAGGCGGTGGTAACTGGAATTAATCTCCTTCCCTCTTACAAACTCCAGAAAAACGTCCATGTGTTATGAAATATTTATTTGGCCAATCGACGTCTTGTATGGTTTTACTTGCAATTTCAGATTTTTTTCAACTTTATATTCAGGTGTGTGTTTTTGTGAATCAAAGATAATGCGGAGTAATTGCAAATGTAAATTAGTTACAAAATACAGAGTCATCGCACATTACATATTCTCTTGCAAGTATAATGTGGGAATCCTCCCAACAGTCAGCCAGTCCTGGTAGGGGCCACTGTTCTTATTAAACCTCCAATACCTGCTGCAACATATCCAAGTCGCTCACTTGAATCTGATAATTCCCTCACTACATTTGGACACTTCCACCCCATTCCAACCATAATCCAAAATGCAACAACATTTAACAAAAAACACGAAACAAAAGTTCAACCCCCTAACTGACAAAAGATATCTCTTTCCCTCTCGTGACTGGAGCACCCACTTTCATGGCTTTTTCCAGGTACATAAGGCCTATAAGTACTTATTTTAACAAAAATTTCACTTAGTCTGTGAGACACTCTCCTAGTGCCTACCCATGGTCAGGTCAATATTAGTCTTGACATAAGGAGTCACTTCCATATATGATATACTGAAGATGTCACAATCAGAGGCGCAATTAGAACCAGGAGCCATCATGCGCCGGCGTCAACACTAGAGACTACCCAGGTAAAGTTAACGGGTCTACTAAGGCCTCTACCAGAGAACACGACTAGAAGAACTGAGAGGTCTACCTATCAAACAAACAAAGAACAAAATCAGCGCCTTAGAGAAGAATCGCCCCCAATCCTGAACCATGAGACCCCTCAAGTAGATCATACACTGGCAGTAAGGGTAGCGCCACCTAACAACCAGGAGTGGGATGAGACTGAAGAGGCTGAGACAATGAGGGTAGCGCCACCCAACAACCAGGAATTGGACAGAAGACATCTGCCTTCCTACATCCCAATCCCTCGCCAGCACTATACCAAATTCGTACACACCTACATCAACAAACGAACTCCCAACAACACAGGACTTATCTAACTCCACCAACCTCTCTACACTTCACGCTAATACAACACCAGCGGCTCACAGACCCTCAACCTCTAACACGATCCTACCAACTCAGAACATAGCCAACACTAACGACACACCTAATGGAGATGGAATAGACAATCAAAAAGAGAAGATAAAGAAAATGGCAGTGCAACGAAGAACCGTGCCAAAAAGGAAAAGAGTTGAGCGGATGTACAGATCGGCCGCCCCAAAGAAACCCCACCAGATCAAGAAGGACTTTAATAGGCTTCAGAAACTTGTGAGCATGCTAACACAAGCCACGAGGAATACCGCACAGGCGATAGAAAAAATCGAAGAGAGGACGGCGAACATTCACGCCAAAGTCACAGATATCCAAAATCTTGTACATTCCTCACACAGAAAGAGCATCGAGATGAACATGCGATTAAAACAGAGAGACAACCGACCAGACAGAACGGAATCATTATCTAAAGAGGAAACGCTGGCCTTAATCCGAACATATGACCTATCGGACCACAAGGAGGAAGAGAGAATACAAACAGTCCCACTAGACGTTAACCGAATAGCGAGAAAAAACGATAGAACATCCAACCCCCACAACTTACAGCACATACAGCTAACACCAAACGAAGCCGAAAATGTGAATGCTAGTAAAAAAGGAAAACATCTATCCTGTCTACTACTCAACTGCCGATCAGCGACCAAACATGCATCGGACGTAGCGGACCTCATCCTCAACAAGGACATCGACCTGGCAATCCTTACAGAAACTTGGCTTAAGGAATCCTCATCCCCAACCATGGATCTATTGATACCACCGCAATTCAACGTTCTGAGACTGGATAGACACGGAAAGCTAGGGGGAGGGATAGCCTGTATTCATCGATCTGACATAGAGGTTAAACAAATTCAGGCCGACCCACTTGAATCCTGTGAGTATCTTGGTCTTAACATAAGATCAACTAACACTCAATGGTGCAACCTGCATACTTTTTACCACCACCAGGAGATAACACAAAGTTTATAGCAGAATTAATGGAGATCATAACAGACAACTCTAACGTCGCTGCCAATATCATATTCCTAGGCGACTTCAACCTGCATTGGGAGAACTGCAATGACAAACAGGTCAACATGCTTAAAGGTTTCCTCACGGAACTAAACCTCACTCAAGCATGCACACTGCCCACACATTCTAAAGGAGGGACGTTAGACTGGATAATCTCAAGAAACAAAGTTGCAACAATCCACTCCATAACACCATGTGACTGGTCTGATCATCACGCTATAAATTTCATGATACCCGCAACGAGAAAAGGTAGGACCAGGCAACCTGTCAAGACCAAAAAATGGACTCGAGACACAAAAGAAGCGAATATGGAACTACTGGTCGAAAGCTGTGAAAGAGACTTAAAGCCACCCAACAACCTGGAAAAAGTTAACGATCTGACGGAACACTACATAACAACTGTCGAAAATATCGTTAATAACACCATGCCATTAAAATTGAAACGAATCTCAGAAAAGACCAAAAACCCGTGGTTTAACGAAGCACTAAATGAAGATAGACGCAAACTGAGAATGGCCGAAAGAAAATGGAGGCAACACCCATCATCTCCTGAACTGGAAGCCCTCAGAAAAACAAGGAAACAATATAATAAAAAGATCATCAACTCAAAAAAGGAATTTATAAGAGCAGAACTGGATAATGCCAAAAACAGGCCACGAAAACTATTTGAAATCCTAAAGGAGCAATCAAACAAACTAGCCAAAACAGTGCAAGAAAATTCAAAAACATCCCTAAGCTGTGATGATTTCTCCACATTTTTCACCGAAAAGGCCAAAGCACTCGAAATAGAGCTTAAAAACTCGGCGTTGAACCTTCCCAACGAACCCTGGTCTACTAACGATGCCAACTCTACAGCGGATTGCACTATAGCAAAAAACAAGGCGAGCTGGGAAAGATTCGAACTGTACGACCAACACACGATTGCCAAGACGCTCTCAGGAATCAAACCTAACAACCACCACCAAGACCCTCTGCCTGCAAAATGCGTAAAAGAAATCAATCACATCCTGATTCCAATATGGACCGAAATAATAAATGCGTCACTGTCACAAGGGATCCTTCCCGACTGCCTAAAAACTGGTCAAGTCGTTCCCATAATCAAAAAACCCACAGCAGATACTTCAGATCCAAATAACTTTCGCCCAGTGACCAACATCCCTCTACTGGCCAAGTTGACCGAGAAATGTGTGCAGAACCAATTGAGCCAACACATCAACAAATTCTCCTTGCTAGATGAATGCCAATCAGGATTCAGAGCAGGGCACAGCACTGAAACAGCGATTCTCCACATTACCGATGACGCACTACAGGCCCTTGACCAAAATCAAGCATGCCTACTGATTCTCCTTGACTTGTCATCGGCATTTGATACGGTAAATCATGAAGCATTACTGACCAGGCTACGGGACAGGATGGGAATTTCGGGAATAGTGCTGAAATGGTTCGAGTCCTTTTTACAGAACAGAACACAGCGCTTCCTGGTTAACCAATCAATCTCCCTTCCTTGCCCTACCACAATTGGAGTCCCCCAAGGATCGACATTATCCCCAGATCTGTTTAACCTATACGTCGAGCCACTCACAGAAATTCTCCAAAAATCTCAAATATCCTATCACATGTATGCTGACGACACGCAAATTTACGTAAAGATCGGATCCATAAAAGAATTGGAATCAATGAATGAGACACTAAAAATGACACTTCAATGGTTAACGGCAAACCACCTGAAGTTGAATGCACATAAAACAGAGTTCCTACTAATCTCTCCACCAAAGAGAAATACAGAAATATTGGAATGGATGAAAGTCGTGACTGCGCTAAACTTCACCCCAACCCTTGTCAACTCAGCCAAATCTCTAGGAATCATCTTAGATGAGAATCTAGACATGAAAGCCCACATTAACTCAATGGCGAAAAGTGCCCGCTTTCACTTGAACTACCTAAGAAAATTGAAACCATTCCTCACAGAGTCAGACCTCAAATTGGCAATCCAATCCCTAGTTATCTCGAGGATTGAATATGGGTGCACTACCTTGGCTGGATTACCAAAAATGTCCACAGCACCACTGAAAGCCTGCCTTAACGCTGCAGCAAGACTTATCACCGGAACTAGGAAATATGACCATATATCCCCGCACCTGAAAGCATTAAACTGGCTACCATATGAAGCAAGAATCCAAATAAAGATAGCATGTATCACACATAAAGCATTACACGACAACACCCCAAGATATCTAGCAAAGAAAATCCAGCTGTCCAGTAGCAACCGACCATCTAGGAGTGCTGGGGAGCTGCTACTACGACCAGCCTTCTTCCGAAAGAAAAAAACCTATGACAGAGCGTTCTCAGGAGCGGCCCCCAGAATATGGAACTCACTCCCTCCAAACATCAGGAAGATCCAGAATCTGGTAACATTCAAACGGGAAGTGAAGAGCCTGCTGATGAATAGATTCATTACTTAGCAAAGATCACTAAACATGGATTTGCTATAATTCTGCCTTAGTACAGATCAGGCACGCCATCATTACTTAGCGAAGATCACTAAACATGGATTTGCTATAATTCTGCCTTAGTACAGATCTGGTACGCCACCAAAATCGGAGGCACAGACAATTCTATAATGGAATACGTATCCTATGATACGGGAACAATCCAATGGCCAATAGGAATGGAGATTTGATTTGAACAGGAGAACAGCATCTTTCATGAACTTATACCGTGCTACCTCATACATGAACTTATACCGTGCTACCTCATATTTGTTATATATACATGTTTTGTTATTATTTAATCATAGCATATTTACTTAGGCTAACGTCACATGTGCTACGTATATATATGTCATCTACCTCACTGCGATTGCTTGCTAACTGCTTATACATATGTTAACCTTGTTTCCTTTTCTTATTTCATGTTAAGCGCTCTGATACCCACGGGTCTTGTTCGCGCTATACAAAACTCTATAATAAATAAATAAATAAATAAATAAACACTGACTGCCTACATGGTTGCCAGGAAACTTTCCAAATTGTTGTTATTACACTCCAAAATTTTTGGCCAGTTCCACTGGGCCTTCAAGCTAGTCTAACAAACAACCCCTAAATTGCCTGTACACCTACCAAGACAGAGTAATCTCACTTATGCAAGTGTTTAAATCTCATAGTCATATGAGAGAACAACAACTACCTGGCTACCAATTCACATATATTAATCCATATTTAAGCGATAATTTCCCTCCCACCGTCTTTGTCCCACTATAGACTGAGGTTCATCCATTTCTAGGCCTTATGCTATCAATGTGTCTTCAAATGGAGATAGTGCCCAGCACTCTCAAGGACGGGTCCAGCTAGGAAAACGGGCACCCCACCTGGTCTGCGAAACTTCTCAGTCCAACTACGTTACCTCTATCCTTCTGATCTGTCTTGCTGCTCTTCAGCTGAAGGCCCAAACCTGGTTTACCTCAAAATATCTCCCATTTCCAGTCCCCGGGCATGTTCCATCTTTTAAATGACCTAAAAAAAATCAGTGAAAAGTGCCACAAACAAGTGACCCTCCTAGATGGATGCGTACACGAATCAGGCTCCTTAAAAAATTTATCATAACACCTCCCAATACTTTTCCCTTGCCCTGCCTTTCAAAATCCTCCCTTTCAACTTGCCCATGCAAGGATCATAGTTCCACAGCAGTTTCCCATAGATAATGATTCCTGCCATCTTCCTGCCAATTGTCACTGCTAACAAGCCCTTCTTAATCTGTTCAGTTATACATCTTATCATGTAATTTTTCCTTTTTTTAACCTCATCGCTGCGGCGCATATTTTTGCGCTACGCGGCTTTTTTCGAAAAGCCGCGTTAGATGACGAGCTCAGCTCGTCATCCGCACACGCCCCCCGTGGCTGATGATGAGCTGAGCTCGTCATCAGCATCGAAGGGGTTAAGACCCTTTCCACCTTTCTGCTTTTGTAACGCTCTTGACTGTAAAAAGTCTGTCCAGCCTGTCTTGTATGTCTTACTCATCATTTCTGACAATGAGTACTCCAGCAGATGAATTACTCTCACATTCCAATCATCCACAAATCCTCTGGAACTCTCAGGCCTCTCATATACCAAAATCTTCCAACAAGTTAATTGTATAAGATACAGATCCTTCAAAATGCGGCTGTTTGGATGCTGTTAAAGGTTCCCAGATTTCAAACTGCCATAAAGACTAGCAACATCTTACACTGGTTGCCAGTGAGGAACTGTAATGTTTTCAAGGCCCTGTGCATCGCATACAAGGATCCTCATGGCACAGGCCTAGCCTATTTGAGGGATAAATTCAGATGATATGGGCCAGGAAGGACTCTTAGCTCAAGCTCAGCCAACAATGTGTCCGTTCCCTTGTTAGAAATGGAGGTCTCTAGTTGGGAGGGTGTTACCCTGTCTAAGTAGGGATCATTCCTCCTAATTAGAATAAGGGAGTTACACTTCTAAAACAAACCCTACTCCCTCCCTTGGTAGCTTGACACGACCAGTCAGGCTTATCTCAGAGGCAATGTGTAAAACATCTGCTCATAACACACTGTAATACAGCAAAAACACAACAAAAGGACATCGCACCAGTTTTAGAAAAAACAGCCAATATTTATCTGTGGAAAACAAGACCAAAACGATAAGCAATCCAACATACATTTACCAAGATATGAATAATGCAAAAATAGACTTTAAAAACAGTTCCTTAAAGTTGATAGGTCCAGCACCGAATATCACTGCTTCGTGAACAACACATCCAGTGAATCGGGCCGGCTGCAGCGTCCCGGTCTAGATACAGTATCAGGAAGACCAGCAAACAGTACCTTTAGAAATGCAGGGCCCCAGGGACCTCGCAATGAGTTTCGAAAAGCTGGCATCAGGAGGTGTAGGTTCCAGAGGTCGGTGCAGGTGTCATCGGGAACTTGAAGTCACATGCTTTGCAGGTCAAATTTGAGACTGCAGTGTGAATTGGAGCGATGTGCTGTGTCCTCAGGTCTCAGAGCAGGTAGCGGCTCGGTGACGGTCATCCAGCGGCGTCGGTTAGACCAGGGTTACGGTGCAAGGCGGGGCGATGCTCATCGAGGAGCTGGCAGGTCACAGTGCAAGCAGCGTCGTTGTCGTTGCTGAAATGCTGTCATCGGTAGACCCAAGGCTGTGGTGCTTGATGGAGCACTGCAGTGTTTGGGGCTCACAGGTCGCGGTGCATGTAGCGGCATAGGTTGAAAATATGGAGTAAATGGTGCTAGCATCAGTGGGCCACAACTGCAGTGAGGGACATGGCAGTGCATCATGTAACTTACGAGCGATGCCCACAAACCAAGGTACAGACAGCGACGTCAATGTCAGCTTGCAGTGTCGTCGTTGAGAACAGGGCAGCGGTGTGTAGCAAGGTAGTGCCGAGTGTAGTGCCCACAGGTCGTGGAACTGTCAGCAGCATCGCTGAAGGCATCAGGTTGCTTTTCCTCTCTGTGGCAGCTGAAACACACAGTTCCAGATGCAGGTACCCAGAGGAAGGCAAAGTCTTTGCTGTTCCAGAGACTTCTTGAACAGGGGGCAAGTTCTAACTCAAGTCCTTGGAGATACTCAGAAAAAAAGAAGTTGTAGAAAGTTCTGTTCAGTCCTTTCACTGCCCAAAACAGAAGGAGCCACTGCAGGCCAACACCGCAGAACACACAGCAAAGTGGTAGCTTCTCCTCACAGCTTCTCCAGTTTACAGTAGGAGCACTTGCACTTTAATACTGACCAGCAGTGAGAAAGTGTGAAGAGACACTAAACCACCGAAAACTAAGTCAGCATAGCATCAAAAACAGGAGGTCAGAAAGCAAAAAGACAGTGGAAACATGCCAAAAGATGCCAGGTCTAGCATCTCTCTTACAAGCTTTCCTCTTGGGGAGGTACGAGTTTTGTCAGTTGTACTGTGGGGAACTGGAATCTGCTTCCCCTTGAATTGACAACAGCCCAGTCCATGGTCCTGTTTTGAAAGTCTTTAAGAACCTGGCTTTCTAGTCAATAGAAGTGGTAGCTGTTCACTAACTTATGTCATTTAGCACCAAGATGCCTCCAGGCATTTGCTTGCGCTTTACAAAACTTGAAACAAATCAAATATCTGCTCCATGCGCTAAATCACAGAACCTCGCCCACTAAGAATGCAATAAAGTGTCAGACACCCTATTTTCCAATCCCGCAATATTCCTGGCTCTGAATACGAGGTTGCCTTCCAAACGCATCAGAATAAGCTCTCTCAGCAACCGTAACACATATTCATTCTTGGTCATCATTCTGATAACCACATGCACCACAGCTCGGTTATCATTCTCAAATCCTACTTCCTTAGTTTTCAAATCCTGACTCAACAATCACACAGCAATCTACACCATGAAAAATTCTAAGAAGTCAAGGTTATGGTGTTTTTCATTCCACTCTCCGCACACTAGTGTCCTTTCTCATACACTCCCACTCCACCAGTGCTTGATGTGTCTGAAAAGATCTCAACCATCCATGTCAAGGAGCCATCTTGGAACCACATTGTCACGCAATTGTACTGGTCCAAAACTGGCATCCACATTTTCAGGTCATGTTTGAATCTCTACGTCATACGTATTCTGTGGTGTGGTCTTGTTGTCCCTCCTAAGCTAAATACCAGTTTGCCTGCAAAATGGCCTGCCTGCGACCACAACTCTGCACGTGAAGTTTGTGTCCCATCACTTGTTGTAGTTTCCTTAGCTGACATTTCTTCTTCCCTATCACGTCCTTTAGTAATTGGTCCAGGCAAGTGAGTTTTTCTCCTAGCAGCTGTGACACCATACCAACGGAGTCCAGTTCTATACCTAGGAATGTCAATCGAGTGGCTGGTGCTTCAATCTTTTCTGTGGGCAATGGTATGCCAAATGTCTCTGCGAATATTTCTAGCATATAGATATTGTCCCCGAGCACAATTTTACAAGTAACAGTATATTGTAAAGAAAAAAGAAGAAAAATCAAATCCAAATATTCGCTTTTCAAATTCTTTAACAGTCTTTTTTATTTTCTTTTTCTTTTTTCTCTTTTTCTTCAAATAATTAGAAATTCATCATTCCATATTTCATAAGTACGGTAATGTACAACGAGCGTAGCCAAAGACAAAGCCAACACTTGTTTTGTCACGGGAACAGTCTCCCAATGACTTCTTCAGGGCAATAGAAATGATTCCGTCACAAATATCTCAATAGCAATCCAGTATATTGTCAATCTTCATCTGTGTCTAGATGACGTGTTCTCCGTTCGAGACAAGCCTTGTCTCGAACGGTGAACACGTCATCTAGACACAGATACAGTAATATTTTATTCCTTCTGTGAAACCCTTGATTTATGGAGCCTTTCTTGAGTATTCTTAATATCCAATGAAGATTGACAATATACAATCTATAACTGTTCAATATTTCAAGCATCTTCATCAGTTTTCAAAATTCACCTGCTACCGCTATTCTGGATGTGACCTAACAGCTAGAGCGGTCGACCTAGATGCTGGGGAACTGGTTTGAGTCTCGACGGGGATGCTCAACATCCTGTGATTCTGGACAAATAACCTAATCTCCACTGCATAACAAAATAAATGTGTCCATCTGTAATACATCTGATGCTCATGTAAAGCGCTCTGATACCTACGGGTCGAGTTCGTGCTATAAAAAACTCCCAAAAAAAGGTAGTGCAGCACCTGCTCAATTCTCGCCCCACCCTCTAACTACCCTATCCCGGAAGGTGTTAAACTTCTTGAATACCGCATATTCCACAAAGCACCCCATTGGCATGGACTTATGGACTTGTCCACACAGTAGGATTCTTGTAACGGAATCTCCAAGAGCTGAAAGTCTCCAGGGTGGACCAGCAATAGTCGGAATGCCGATTTAATGGCTGTTTTCCCATCTCTGCTCCTACATATTCTCTGACTAAATCTATGGCTGTTTCAATGCTGCTGTATGTTGCTGTACATTCTGATTGCTCAACAAAAATCTTCATTTACTGATGCCCCTCAGGCCAAAGAAGGTGATGAATCAAACAAAACTCATTCAACGTTTTCTTGGGAACTACCACCAGTGACAAGAATATGAGGTTTTACTATGGGGGCCTGCAGATTTCCCTGCTATTCTGCCACTTCTTGGCTCAGTTCTTCTGCCACCAAACTCGGGTCCACTCTGCAGTAACTTAAATTCTTTGCCCATTTGAGGTCCTTTATAGGGTATCTGGAAACACTGGGTAAACCCCTCTCTGGCACCAGTGGTGGAAGGCTTCCGGTGTAAACAGTATAGTTGCCTTTCCCCACCACTCTTCTGTTATTACCCCTACCCCCTCCTATTGCTGTCCGGCCTGCACTCCCGGTGCATTGCAAGACTGGGTTTCTCCCTGGAGTATTAGTTCCTGAATTTTCTCTCAAGGCATGAAGTTCCAACAGGCTACCGCCTGGCCTTGTCTGACTACTCCTCCCTCACCCTCACCGGTTGAGATGCACGTGAAAAGGTGCATAAGGCAGTGGCAACCCACTCATTGTGTGACCATTTGCAAAGGCCTGGTGAGGGTCAAGTATTTGGTGATTGATGCACTCTTTCTTGATCTAAATTTCTTGGTGTATGTATAGGAACCAGGCCAGACCCTTGTTACTGCAACTGGCTGTCCTAATGACATGCATTTATTTTCACAGCGTCATGCTTGCCCCAGGGGCTTTCTCACAAATGATACTGGCATATAAAGACCGCCGTGCAAGTATCAATGCTGATCTACATCTTATGCCATTTGGCTAGCTCTTTTTTTCCCTTGGATTTTTTTCTGCCTTTGTAACAGCTTGAATGTGTCCGCATATTCATTTGCCCACATACTGTCTCTGGTGCTCAACAACGGATCCCCAAAAAGCGGGTCTGCTATCCCAATGTATGGTCATTTTGCTGTCTTGTCTGTGCCCCACCCCACTTGTGTTGCCGTAGTGTCCCCCCACGACCCTCTCTGTGTACCCTGTACCCATTTGCTCTTGTTTCTCATCATCCTCTCCTGCGCCTCCTTCTCTTTTGGCCTTTTTCTGGGAATTCCATCCCTAATCTGCTTCCATGATTGGTCGCTCCGCCCCTTAACTGTCTATCCCCTCTGTCTGTGTTGATGAGAACTTTGTATGATTTTGTGTCAAAAATCTGTTCTACGATTCCCACCACTCTCTCTGCATGTTCTCAAATTCTCTCCCTTCACTGCTTACCACACGTGTGGCTCCTTGCTTCACCCCACATTGTCCCTCTCTTCTCCCCTCCAATATTCTCTACTCCCCAGACCTCTCAGTGCTCACGTTCATGCTCGTCCCAGCACCAGCTCTCCTGGGGCACATCTCTCTGTGCTACAATCTTCAGCCCGTCCCCCTGACCAGTGCCTTTTCTCTCTAGGCACCCCTCTTCCTCTCAAGCCCAGGCTACTTGCATCACTGGAATCACCACCCTGTCTGACCTCCTTTCTTCATGTTTCCATCTTCTCTGCTTTGCTGCGCCTCCTTCATTAACTGCTGCTGTCCTTACTTCTGCATCACCAAGGTGTTTACCCTCACCTGCGTCTCCGCTGCTTCAGCTCCCTCCGTCAATGCCCATAATATCCACTTCTACTACATAGCCCGGCCTTGTCTGTTCCCCAGAGCTCCTGTTGGTATCATCCATCATTACCATCATCAACATGGGAGCAGCACTGTGCTCCACCACCGCACTGGCACAAGATCCATCTGGCTCTATAACCAGCTTCACTAAGTACTGCACCCCTTGCCTTCTGTTATCCAAAATGTCCAGAGTCTCTGCTGTGACCCCAACATGATCCCACCTCCCTGGCCATCACACATCTGTGTTCTAACTTGCATTGGGTGTGGTTGCCCAACACCACCTGCCCTGTAGGATTAGGATCCTGAACAAGGATCACCTCCTAGGGGACCACTCCAGACAGTCTTGTCCCCTGCTCTTTACTTTGTAGGCTGCCACAGTCCTTACTGCAACCCCTCAAACCCTGCAGCTTCCACCTCTGTCTGCCCTGTCAAAGTCATTCCACAACGGGGTTGCCCCACGGCCTCCTGCACCTATGTTACCTCACTGTCCCCTTGAGTAGGATGTACATGGGGTCTGCCTCTGCTTGTTCCTACCTGTGTCATGTAGAAGTGTCCGCACCCGCTCCTGCCTGCCTACCTGGGTGTGCTTAGTGTATGTGGTAATCCCCACTTGGTGTCCAGAGGCTTTCCCAACATTCCTGACAGACTACTCTACACCAAAGGGGTATGCCCCTAGAGCTTAGGTCACCTGTGCTCCTTTCTCTCCAAAGGTCTAGTCTTGGTGCTACCATATCAGACTCTTACCAGACTTGGCTTTCATACCTTATAGACTGTAGGCTCATGTGCCCCACTTTTCCTCCTCAGCCCCTTCTGGGGTGATCCACTGTTGTCACACACACTGTTATCTCCCTCTACTCAATGTCCATCTGCCCCCTGCCCCAGAGGGTGGCTGGGTCATTGTGTGGTTCCCTGCACTCCTCCCCCACTTTGAAGGGGAGCTAAATTCTAACACTGCTGCTGGGACTCTAGCGGAGGCTGCCCTTTGGGTTTGCCCAGGGGCCCAACACAGACAGGTGCAAGTGGCCCATGGCAACCAGGACAACCAGCAACCTCTCCACCTTCCACATTTGACAGCAACACTGAGGATCACATCATCTTGCTTCAACTACACTGGGAGAGGGTGGGAATGAATTCCCCTGGCACAGAGGATATTTCTAATCCATTCCTGCCAAGAACCACGCATCAGGCCTTAGACTATCCGTGCACCAAAATGCATTGTCACGCATATCTGCATGTGTCTCAGCTGTCACTGTAATGCTACAAACTGAATGTGTGGCAGCTGGCAGTGCGACGCCTGTGGCAGTGCTCGCTGCTCCCGCAGGCTTGGGGCGCTCCCATTGTACTTGGCAGTACTGCCAGCTGAGAGCTAAGGCAGTGGCAGGCTTAGAGTGCTACAATGTATCTTCATTGTGATTCCTGCAGCACTGTGCAGCTCTGAGTCAGATAGCCTGATGTCACGGGTGGGTGGTGCCCTATAGCTACAGAGACAGCTGAGGCCCATGCAGGTTGTTCGATAAGTGTGGCTGTGGTGCAGCAGGGGGACATCATGTCCTGGCTCCTGCAGCCAGAGCTCCATGGCGAGTGTGAGGAAGTCAGGCCAGCAGCGGCTCACTGGTTTGCTGATGGCGTCGCTGCAGTCATGGCGCTCCGCTCGCAGCACTGGTTTCTGCTGCTGACTATTGTGCCTCACACCGGTCCAGCTGCCTGCACTGTGGGACTTATTTTATGGTCGTCGCCGGGCTGCGGCCAGGATAGACAGTACTCACTTGGACATGCTGCAGACTAACAATGGCACCAGGGGCAAACTTGAATGATTGCAGCGAGTGTTGCTTGCGTCCAGCCTGAGTCCAGCCGCCTGCTGCAGAGTCGCTGATGTCAGTCATGCAGCGCTGCCTGGCTGAAGATCATCAAGAACAGTTAGTAAGTAGTTACCACTTGCCACCCACCGAGTGTCTGTCATAGTATGTTAAATATATTATTTCCAATCAGTGCATGATCAATCAAGCAGTGACCTGCAGTCTGAGTCAGTGGGAGCTCGCAACAACATAGGTGGATACGCCCAGATGAACTGTTCATGATGTTGTTGGGGACCCAGCCTCTCACAGTGCTGTTGGGCCAGCCAGGTCACGTCAGCGACTTGCATCACAGAGAGGGAGTCCAAAGTCCTGAGGGTTCTCATCAGATTGATTCTGCCAGCGGGGGGGAGGGGGTACATTGGCTGGCAATCTATGTTTTGTTTTTCTGTCGGGCCACTGGACAACATTAGGCACCGGAGTGTTGTTGCAGTTGGGGCCTCACACATCCTGTTGGGGCTGGGTCCCATGCATGGGAGAGAGGCCTGGCGTGATGCTAAGCTGCCCCATTTATGTGTCTCTACGTTTTGATGTGAGTTCCATGTGCCTTTCTGTCCTTTTTCTGCATTACGTTGCAGTGGCAATCTGCCCATGTCTTTATGCCATGTGTCTATCTCTCTAAATCCCGGTGTCTGTAAATACGTGTCTGTTACTTTATCTGTGTCCCAATGTCAGGTAGCCCATGTCTTTCCACCTTCTTGTCCCTCAGTTGGAGAGTGCACAGTGGCACTAGGCCTTTCTCAACCTTCAGCAGCTCCCATTCAAACTTCACTGATGTCCATCTCACACAGTGCAATGCTGTCTGCCAGACATTTCACCCCTGCAGCAGAGGGAAGCAGGGGAGCGCTGAGGAGCGAGTATAGACTTTCTCATTGCACAAATTGTTGTAATTTGCAATATTCATATGTTTCCCTCATCTTCATTGTTTCGCTTTGCTCCCAACAAAGTGTCACTCATACTCCTTGAAATGTCACTCATAATAAAACTGAAATTATGAAAATGTCACACATGGCAATCTGAAACCTTTGCAGCTATGCTTACCCCTTCTCACATAATCACACCTAGGGCTTTAAGTGGCCAGGTCCTGCCGGTGCTCAGCACTGGCAGTTCTTAAAAGCAGGTGCCGACCTGACTCTCCATTTTTACCTTCAGAGTGGGAAAAAAAAGCTTAACTCTGCAATAGTACCACGCATCACTGCTTTTGATATTACTTCAAAAAGACAAATTTTTCGGTTTGATATAGCGCAAACATTGAGCACCAGTTACATTACACAAGGACATATTATGTTTTGAATCACAGGATGTTGAGCCAACGTGAGTCTCAAACCTGCTTTCTTAGCTCGAAAGTCGGTAGCTCTAGCCTTAGCCACAACCTCGTCCACAAGAACTGAAGCATTTTCAATATTATATATAACAAAGTAATAGTTGTAGCTTATTTATCTTATGCAATTTACAATAATTGACAAAACCAATAATCCGGCTTGTTGTGGGTGCAATGTTACTTGTTGTTTTATATACCTGGATGAATGGACAGAAGCAGCATAATCCCAGTGGGGATGCACACAATTCTAAGAACAGATCTTTAAGTGTTTTAAGCCACGCCCTTAATTACATCGGCCACGCCCCTATGAAAGGCCCCTATGAAAGACCCCTATGTTTTTCATCCCACTTAAAGCCCTGATCACATTGGCCTTTCATGGGGCACGTGAAAAAGTTCTCCACAAAACACAAAAAAAATCGAATTAAGAAAAGTTGTCATCAAGCTGAAACAGCCTTTTACAGCACACGAAGTCACAAAAAAGTAACAGCGACGACAAAATGCCTGTTTTTCCAGTAGTCACTAGGGGGAAATGCATGCTTTTACAACTTGTTTGACAGGAAGATTCATGATGCGAAAACCACACATTCGCAGACATTTTGATTGCCTTGCTACGGTGGGCCGCTAGGGCAATACACGTTCGTGTTTGTTGGGAGCTCCAACACTTAGGCCTTTGTGGCGCAGACGAGAGGGAGCACGCATTAGAAGCACATTACTTGCAGATTACAGCAGCACTGCTGGCCTACCCGGGGCTTAAAAAGTTACTGCTCGTTCTGCTGTGCACTTTAGAAGCAGCAGACCTGCTGTTTTGTGAGCCGAGTTCAATCAAGCCCAGCAAAGTCCACCTACGCTCGCTCGGCTACACAAATTGTCTTCTCTGCCACGACAATTTATGGGACTGCAATGTATTTGCTTCTCACTTAAAAGCAATTCTGAGATACAGAGGAAAGGGCTCTGCAAATGCATGGGTAATGATTGAGACAGACACGCCGACACAAGGCAGACAGAGCAGAGGAAGACAGAGAGGAAGGACAGTGTTCAAGAAGGAGCGAGAGATGGGCGGATAGTGAAATGGGCAGCTGGGGTGGCGGAGAGAGACAGTGTGTCTGCGAGCTCCAAAGGGAAGCAGCTGTAAAACGTTTGTGATTTTGGTGAATGTATGAAAATAACTATTAAATATTCATCTTGAGAGATCAGTGGTGTGCAATAGGGGTTTGGGGGACAGCCGACCGGAGTTTAACATGGCTGAAGACAAAGCACCGCAGGAGCTCCGCCTGGACCTGTTAGTAGGAGGAGGAGGCGCGGTGTATCAGGCGAGGCACGTGGCAGGCGTGAAAGCCACCACGGTGTTGCCATGTTCCCCTCCCCGAGCGGGGGACTCAAGAGTGCTCGCGGGTGCAGAGAGTGGCACTGAAGGCAAGGTGAGCTTGTAGTGAGGTGGGGCAGCGGGTTTCTGAAGGAACGAGAGACGCTTCTCTGCTGGAGCTCGCGTCTTGCGGGGGAGCCAGTGATGATCAGGCCATGGTGAGCGGGCGGGGGGAGGTGCTAAGACCTGAGAGAGGAGGCCGGGGGAGGCGAGGAGCATGTTCTCAGTAGTAGGCCACGAGGCAGGGTCGCGATGACCCCGAGGCCCATAAACATTACAGCAAGGCAAAAGGGGTAGCATGGGGGAGCAGAGATGTCAGGATTTAGGACTATTTTTGGCCAGGCCAATCAAGGTTGGGAAGGGGCAGAGGGGCCTATGAAGAAGAGGAGCTGGCAGGCAAAGAAAGGGCAGGCTTCTGCTTTTTTGTTCCTGCTCCTGACATCCAGAGAGGCCATATGGGTTGGGAACAAGTCAAAGATTTCCCTGGGGATGTGGGACTGGGAGGAGAGAGCACCTTAAGCCTTACAGGTGCAGTGGCCTGAGGGAGTGACTTGGGGTGAGACAGTGCGGAGGTGGATCAATGGGACCAGGATAGTACATTGGCCCATGAAATACCCCCAGAGGCAAAACAGGGTGCTGCGTCTGTGTTAGTGGTGGCACTGTTGGAGTGGAGCGAGGATGAAGGCCAGGACATGGTTTAAAGTGAGGGTGGTACCTGGTATTGACAAGCAGGTGGGCAGCTAGTGGAGGTTAAGAGCAGAACCCAACAGGTATATTCCAGAAGTAGTTGGGTGGTGAAATCACAGGGAGGGAAGCGTGTAGGTGCAAATGGGCGTAAGTGGGGTAGCAAGCAGGCACCCGCAACCAGTTTCCACCAGAGTGGCGTACGTCGTGGTTGGGGGGTTCCAAGCCGGGGCGAGTGTCAGCCTGAACATGAAAGGTAGTGAGGAGCTAGGTTGGAAGGGCCAGAGTATATGGGTTCAATGGTCATGCACACCAAACCTTTCCTCTGTTTTGCAGGTGTCAGGACATCTTAAGGCAGCAGGCTCAGGAGAGCACAGTGCGGCTCATCAACCCCGAGGTGAAGGGAAGGCGTGATGCAGAGTGGTCAGCCGGACTGCATCGTGGGACCTGGCATCAGCTGGCACAAGAAGTTCCTGTGAGGCCCGATGAGGGCTAACAGAGGACAAGCGCAGAGCATCTTCGGGCAGAAAGGAAACGTGGGTCACTATGGCTTGAACCAACAGAGCACCTGGGAGGGTCTGTTACAGCCCCCCATGGGAAAGTAGATGTTTACCCAGAGGTAACGTGCAATGTTCCATGTCAGGTAGCGGTTACATCACGCCCTGAGTAGGTGGTAGCAAATGAATTGGCAGACTGCATGGCGTTGGATGGACTATGAGGACGACAGCCTTGATGAGGGTGAGGTTGTGGACAGTGATGTGTGTGTGGACAGAGGTGGTGCAGCAAGGGGCAGGATGGTCTAAGGGGGGGGGGGGGGTTAATCAATATCTGAGTAGTGTCTTACAGGCTCCACACATGGTACCAGCAAGATCCACTGACACCCAGTTGGCATGCAAGTGGCTTCCACTGACAAGGTGGCAGACCATGAAGCGGGCACAGACCTTAACGCGAGGTAATAATGTAGGAGCTGCAGGGACGGCTTGGTGATGGTGTCAATTGAGGTGGAGGCTTGGATTGGATGGGAGCAAACTACATGGCTACAGAAGGGCGGGTATGCGAAGGACATTAGGGTAGGCATGGAGGAGCGGAGGTCGGACACAAAGGAAGGGGATGGTACACAAAAGAAGGATGGTGTAAAAGGGGAGGGTGGGACTTCCACACAAGCGGGGATGTCAGCAGGGGAGCAGCAGGAGGAGAAGGTCAACACCATAGGACCTGATGATGAGGAAAAGACAGGGGGAGGGACAGAAAGTAAAGTGGATAAAGAAAGTAAGGTACTGAAAAAAATAAACTCCCCCAACTGCGGGTGACCAAACCGTTGGAGACGCACCTTATGTTGGCCACAAAAGAAAAGGTTTGGAACAGAGAATATGTTGAAATGTTTAAGCTGTTACATAGGGAACTGAGGGCCAAGGAGGGATCCAATGAGTATGAATATGAAGGGTCCAAATGACCCAGGGTACCCATGACCATTGAAAACTGAAAGGCGGTATTTTAGATTTTAACTAGTGTCTACTGTGAAAAATATCCCAAAATGGAGTGTGGCCCTGTTTAAATACATAGATGTAATATATAAGGCACAAATCACATACAAGCATATGCATGGGTGTAGTATGGCGATGAATTCAGGGCTTGTATGACCCTTGATGTGGAGGTAAAATTGGGGGATTGAATCCAATCTCTGGCAAAACACAATGGGAGAGGCAAAATTTGGAAAGACAATTTTCACTGCCAGTGGACCCAGCTCATGTCAGGGAGCTATAGGGGACGAAGGGGGACACAGGGACCTGGGAGGAAAAGCTCTTACGTAGGTTAAGCTAGACAGACTTGATTTCTGGCTGTGGCCTTATGTTAATGAGGTGGATGCAGCAGTCCTGAGGGAGGGGTTTCATTGGGGTGTCTGACTGGGGTACGATGGTCCCACAGTTCGGTGGTGTGAGAAAAATCTCAAATTGGCCTGAGGGCATACACAGGTGGCACAGAAATGGCAAAGTGTGACATTAAATCTGCCTTTCGGTTGTGGCCGTTGCACCCAGAGGACTTTAAATTGCTGGGAATTCAGTTTGAAGGGCAGTGGTTTATTGGCAAAGTTCTGCCAATGAGATGCTCAATTTTGAACACTCTTTTGAGTGTTTTAGTTCTTTCATACAATGGATGTTTACGTTTACCCACTACCTAGAAAATGACTTCTTTGCCAGCGGACTGCCAGCACTTGCTGGTAAGTTTTTGAGAGCTCATGGAGGATATTGGGGTTTTTTTGATGCCTGAAAAAACTTTGGGCCCACAAATAACACCCAACTTCTTGGAGATAGTGCTGGACTCTAGGATCATGGATCGAAAGATGCTGCTGTTGTTGAACACAAATGCTGGGGGAAGCTAAGGATAAGGACAGAGACATGCAGATGCTTCTAGGCCATCTGAAATTTACATTTAAGGTGGTACGAGTGAGCAGGACTTTTTGATGGAGGCTAGGAATGGCGTTGTTGGCCTGTTCTTGCCACATCATCGTGTGCGATTATCAGCAGGTGAGAGTGAGGATTTGCTCCTGTGGCGCTTCTATTTGGACTTGTTCCACAGTGTTCCATTATGTATACTGCAAGAGTATGAGAAGGATGTCCAAATATACTCTGATGTGGCGAGGGGTATGGGGTTTGGCCTGTACTGGCAAGGACATTGGTGGCCAGAAGAATGGCCTGAAGCTTGGTAGAATGGGGGCTGCAGGGTTGTATTTCTTCAACTTTTTTCACTGGTCATAGTTTTTTCCATCTGGGGAGAATTATTGGCACACAAAAAGGTTCTATTTTGAATTGGCAATATGTCGGTGGTGCAGATGGTCAATAGGCAGTTTTCCAGTGATACACAGGTGCTGAAGTTGCTACACGTTGTGCTTTTGTGTTTAAGAGACAACATTTTTTCTCACACCTCTGGGACGTTTTCAGGTGCTGGGAGGGTGAGAGTCTGACAGCTTTCCATCTGCTGGCAATACTGTGGACAGCACTTGTAAGTCTAGGGTTGGTAGATACAGAGCATGGCATGCATTCCTTTCACATCGGGGTGGCAACAGAGGCAAACAAGAGGGGTTGGTCAAGAGAGCGAATTATGCAGCTGGGTAGATGTCTTCTTATTGTTTTTATAGGTATGTCAGATCAGGTGGGGGACTGTTGAGGAAGCAGCTTGCTGTATTTTTCCCTTACTGTACTTTTGAATTTCATATTTGGTTCCAGGCTTGTCATTGTGGGTCTTTGGGCATTTGTTCATGGAATGGGCTGACCAGGAAGCCAGAAAGAGTCCCAGGGTCAAAATCAGAAGTTCAATACAAGTGCACTTTCAGTGGTATGGTAAGGAAGGTGTTGTAGGTGCTGGAAAGAGCTGCTGCCCAGTCTGAACAGGTTTATACAAGTGAAGAATTGTCCGGATGTTCTGTTGGTGCACTTAGGGGAAAATATCTTGGTCGTGGAGAAGGGGCTATTATTGCTACGGGCCATGAAGAAGCATTTGAGGGAGAAAAGAGCCCAGTGGTAATAGTGCTTCGTTGCATGGACACATTTATTCCCAGGAGAATTTGGAGAGGTGCTTGTAAGCCAGCAGCAATTGACAAGTCTATGATGAAGATAAATAGGGAAATGCAAGGATTTTGCAGTAAAGAAGGACTACCCTGAGTAGAGCTGAATTTGTTGGAGGTAAAGGATTTAGTAGGATAAACCTTGAAGGTGCTGTGTAGAGCCAGACAGGTTTTTGGTGAGTGTAGCGGCAGAAAAAGTCAGGCTAGTGACTTTTTCCAAGTGGCGGTTGGCCGACAAGTTTGCATGGATTTAGCTAATGTTATTGTTGTTGCCATAGGCAAACCAGACTGGAACGGAGGGTGTGAACAAGCTCACACCAGAATGAGGCAGGAACTTAAAGGTTACATTATAGGAAGTTTAGTTTAGTAGATGTTAATAGATTCACTTTTAAACAGTAGGGGATGTTAAAAACATTACAAATGCAGGAGTGCAGTATGTTATGAGGTAAATACTTGGTCATTTATGTTATGTTGTAGTGGGACTTTTAGGGTTGAGGGGCAGGTGACAAACTTTGTATATTGATGTTTTAGTTTTGGAGGTGGTATGCCTTTGAATCTTTTGTGATGTGCATTTCTTTAAATAAAATGGCCCTTTTCACACATAAAAAGTGTCAGTGGTCCCTGCTGCACCTCTCTCACCCAATAGGGATTTGGGGGACAACTGACCGGAGGGAGGTCTGTGCCCCGGGATTATTGAGGGAAATAGTGCAGTCCAGATGACGGTGCACCTTTGGGCTACATCTATTAAAGGAAGTAGCCCAAGGCTATATATGGAACTATTTTGAGCTCCACACATCATTTTGTGGTAGGTGACAAAGTGGCAACACGGTGAGCAGTTGAGGAGCAGGGCTTTCCCCACACGCCCATCCCTCCGATTAAGAGATTTTTGGGAAATAAGGAGCAAAGTTTCGCGTTAAGGTTTGGCAGGTTTGTTCGGGACAGGTGCGCAGGGGTTGAAGAGTTATTGTATGGTTGTCACTTTGAGAGAAGTGCAGTGGTTTGACGGTTGACCAGCAGGTTTGCATGGGTTCAGGTACGGTTATTTATTGTTATTGCCTTCAGCAAACAAGGCTGAAAGGGAGGGTGTGAACAAGTGCACAACGGAATGAGACAGAAAGTTAAAGGTTACGTTATAGGAAATTAAGTTTAGAAGATGTTAACAGATTCATTGTTAAACAGTAGGGGAAGTAAAAAAATGTTACAACTGCAGGAGTGCAGTATGTTAAGAGACAGATAAGTTCTAGATTACATTATGTGGGGGGCAGAACTTTAAGGGATGAAGTAGGAAATTAGGTGACAAACTTCGTATTGTGTGGTTTTAGTTTTATAAGGCGGTTTGCCTAGGTTTTTTGTGATGCTCACCTATTTCAACAAAGCAACCTTTTTCACACATAAAAGGTGTCAGTGGCCTGTCGTGTTCCTCTCTAGCCCAATCGTCTGCTGCACAATATACAACAGTGTTAAAAGTTAGGCTGCAAACGTCAACATTATCGGCGCCATCTTGCTCTTTTTCGAGCCCATTCGTGCGCGTAAGCGGCAGCCATTTTAAGCACCATGGCCTCCCTGCCCCTCACTGATAGCCAGCGCCTCTCTCTCTCCTAACCTCGCAGGCACCCCCCCCGCACGCTGACAACCCCCTCCCGCTCCCACATGCCTTGGGTCATAAACCCTTCTTCAGCGCAGCTCTGCCTCGGAATCCCATCCTGTTCCCAGCGCGACACCTCCCTCCATCCCTTTCATGGTCCCGGGTCCTTTGATACAAACCCCCTTTTCCTGTGTGCCCGTTTGTCTTCCTTGTTCCCAGGCCGCCACCTGGCCCTGCAGATACTGTTTATTACCCCGTACAGTAGGGAGCTTCCCCTCCCCATTAAAGGACCCTTGACTTGATCAAAGCCCCCACCCTATGAGATCCGATCAAACCCCACACATTCCGTGAATCGGCGGAATGCCCAGCTGTGCGATAATCATCACCTGTTGTGACCGGGGCAGGGACTTCAACTGTAAATGTGTGGGAACGGGCTTGAAGCGGGGATTCCTAGGATACCTTTCCGTACATCAAAGTACTGACAAGTATATGTTTCATGTAATAAAGCAATAAACCTGTGTATAAGAGGCCAGGCCTCAGAGATGCGGTTAGAGCACCTCGTGACGATACTTGCTGTCCGAATTGATGTGTTCTCCTCCGGAGAGAATAAACCCTCGTTTCCTGCCTTTCAGTCTCCAGCGCCTGCTTCTTCATTGATTAATATTTTGTGGGTAATAGAGGCGACACCGCCGGGCAACACATAAGGATCTTTGGTCACTGGTTGTCTAGCCACCCTTTTACAACAGGAACGTTTAGTAAATACTAAGTCACACATTTGTCCAACCAGATTTCTTAAAACAGAGGCTGTTAGGTCATTATGTTTGAGTTTAGTTATGCTCATAGCTGGGTGCGATGTGCACACCTCCCGCCTATCTAGCTATTGTATAGCCTCTACTTAGGAAATATACAATAATTAAAGATGTTATAAATCAATTACGTGTGGGACTTCTTGTTTCTGTCGTTGTTTTGCCATGTTTGGGGAGTTGCAAATGCGATGACACCACAGGTAAACTCAAGTATTGAAATATGATTTCCTAACATAGTAAGGGTGATTATTATAGGAGGACTAGAATCTTAACTCTAGGGCTTCAGTGTCTCACTGGTTCCTTCGTTTGAAAAATAAATAGCCAGCCTAGAGAGAATTAACATAATTTATGCAGTAACCACACTTCCACAAACGCGTTAAAATGGATAATTAAAAGTGACCACCATTCATCCATATCCAGTGAGGCTTGTAGTACATGAAAGTACAATCTCTAAAATAGTTTAACTAAAACTGACTAGTTATCACAACCAATCTGTTGGTTTGGAAGCTAAGCCTGGAAAGGGAGCTCACCACAGAACCAAGTACAAATAGTCAACAGAGCCTAAAACTCGAAGTTAGGATTGTAAAAGAATCAAACTAAAGATTGTTATAGAAAACTCGCTGTCAACAGTCCCACAAGAGGTATAATCATTATGTAAATTAATAAATAAACATGTCAGTATTCAAAATAATCTACTGTAAAATCAAGGCAACCTACAACGGCATACGTATCTCATGAAGACCAACCTCTGAACCACGGCTAGACACACGCAGACCACTCAAAATGACAACCCCTCTACTACAGTCCTATTGCATTCCAGCCAGGAGGCAAAAAAAACAAAAGTACTTGTTCAACAAAATCAGCACATAATGCAGAGTACCACTTCTCCCAGTGCTTTTTACAAATGAAGAACTGTCCTAATGAATATTCTAACAGACACCAACAATCAGCTGAAAGTGAACCTCCTGAACTCACACTTGATATAAAGGATGCTATGGATACCCACATGCTACTCTCGGATTACAATTACCCTAAAATGCGGCTGACTAAATGTGGTTCAGAGAAAACTCAATCACTGTTCTCAACAGCCACATACATGTCAGTTCCAAAATTATTCTGAAGAACATGGAAGTATAAGAATGGGGCAGTGTATCCCTAGTTTGTAGGGCAGTCCTAACCTGCACACTAATTCAGAATGCCCCTCCACATCTTTCCAGTGCATAATCACATGCGTCAATATCAACCCAAAGTGCTCCCTCATTGTTGCGATGATCTACTGACCTCAAGATAAAAGTCATTCCTTGAAGTATTCTTATAACTTGTCCCCTCTGCAAACAAAGGGGACAAGAACATGTGGGTTGAAATTTCTAAGTCAAAATAAGCCTCACTTTTCCTTGAAAGTATGCATGCCCTGGGTTTCAAGAAGTCAATAAATTGCCTAACGCATACAGAAATCCAGACACCAAACTTAGCTTTTAGACGGAATATAAGAAGCCATCAAACATCTGTGCCACTACTGCATGGTGGTCAATCCATTCTCTTGTGTTCTTTCACTTCTCAGAAGTGCTTTGTCACCTCACCCCGTATAATGGGCAGACCCCAGGACACGTCTGGTCAGATGTTATAAAATTTTCAATATGGAGAACTGTCATACAACCTACAGCACAGCAAAAGGGAGAGTTCAATAAGCAAACGATCCTTAAACGATGCCAAAATATCTGTCTAAATATCACATGATAATTGAACAACTTATCCCGCCTAGAATTTACAACCATTAGGTTCACAAACAAACAATCCATCAAATCCTGGAAGGAAATTAAAAGAATCGTCCAAAACCTTAAATGCTAAGAGGCATGCATAAGTAACAAAGACAAGACTGATTTCAAGACACAGTAGGTGCTACAAGACAGTGGTTAACGTGACAACAAGGGCTACATTGACAAATACAGCAGTGATGCCTCAAACCAATCATAGAAGTTTTTATTACACATACAAGAAGATGGCTACCGAATCACCTTTGAATTGCTCAAGGTGTGACTCACCTACATGGAAAGATCTATTGTTTTTCAAACACAAAATCAAAACAAAATGCATAATGGAATTGTTAGCAGATTAGACCCATCACCCTACTCCCCCATCGCTAGGCCTCCACATCTCAACAAACCTTCAACTTATTCCACTCAATCACCAAAGAAGAAGTGTTAACTCTGACTCAAAAAACATCAAACCGGTGCAAAACCTTCTACAGTGGCCTCTATAGAGCAACTACTGCCTGCTCAAAATGGGCATTGCGGCAATGATAAATGCTTCATTTTCCACGAATACTCCGAAACATGCCTACAATACTCTTCTCTTGAAAAAGCTTTAGCAGATCCAAAGAGCCTGCCTAAATAAAGTCATGTTTCCAACTTACCCTAGCATAGCACGTAAAGGAAAAGAAGTCTACAAAACAGCTGCAAGAGCACCTGGAATTGAACCACATCGTTCGTGACCATCAGTCGGCACTTAGACCAGACTGTAAGTGCCCTAGAATATTAGTAGGCAACTTGTTCCTAGAGGGGAAGAGAAACTCAACTCTCATAATCCTTTTCTTTTATAAAACAAATGTATTACATTTTGAGTCTCACATAGTACATAACTTCTTCAAAACAGATTTAGCGATTGGCATCCATATAGACATAATTTATTTGCATCTTCATATAGCATGTATGTATAGGAAAATAACCACATTACACCCAACAAGCAGTAGTCTGCTATAGTTCTTTTCTATTTCCCCATGTTCCCCTGTATTAATCCAACTCCCTTGCCAGGACATCCCCGGCTCTGGTACTATGCCTCTAAATTCCTTCCAATCTTCGCCAAACTCTGGAATACCTGTGTGGACATCTCCAAGCTTTGTATTTTGGTATTCTGAGGATCATGCAGTGGGCCAATGCCCTTTCCCAACCCCTGAGGTCTGATGAATCAGTATTATCTTAACTCCTTTCAAAGGCTTGTTTCTGGCTACCAGTCTCAAGTGGATCAAAGATAGTTTATATCTGTTACTGTCTATGTTTAAGTTCATGTATGGCAGGGTACATTTAGGTGTCGTGATGAGCTGCCAGTGCATGGTTTCACCGAGCTTATGTAGTAACCCCTTCCAGAACAGTTGCATCTCAGGGCAGGACAACACTGTGTGTAGAAATTACCCAGTTTCTCTGGTACATCTGAGGCCGTTTGTGGTGTCTTTTTTCCAAAGTGTGGGATTTTCAGGTATGTGATATGAAGAAATTTGACCTGAATTATCCTGAACTCTGTTAAGATGGGGGTCTTCCATCGGGCCCCTCTTGCTTCTTCTCATTCTTATAAAATCATCATCATCATATACTGTGATGTGCAGTATCACTGGGGTTCTCCTTATTCTGCCTGCTTTTGATTTCTAAGTGCAGCCTCTGGCACTGCACTGTATGCACCACCAAGCAGACCTGTTCATAGCACTGAAATTCCTTTCCAGTTTGGAAACACATCAGTCAACTGAACTGCCATCACCGCCTGTCTGGAACATGTTTTTTTCACAGAGTGAATGAAAGCTTCCTTTGATTGGATTGTGCAAATCTCTAGTGTCTCTATTATGGGTGGAATATAAGCCACCCCATTTCCTTCAAATGGCCCCCTGTCTTGGTGCACTTGCATACAGAATATGGGTGCTGCAGGGACGTCATTTGTTGTCCAAGTAAACAAGGTCGTCAAGGGCATCAGTCTGCAGCTTTCCATCTCCTTTTTTACCCAGCCCGACCATCAAGTAGCATTAAGGAGAGCACTGGTAATACTTGCCTGGACTCCTGCAGCATCCTCTACATCGCACTCACAAAGAAGCCCAATGACGGGTACCTATGGCTCCCAAATCAGACTGCAGATTGTCCCTGAACCCGCAAGCATGCTAAGACGCCAACTCTTCCTTGAAAGGCCTACCCTGGCTCCCAGTGGATGCAAGAATTGAATTCAAATTCCTCTGTGCTGACCACAAGGTCTACTAGGATCCAACAGAAACCTGCACTCATTAACAGAAAAATACCATAGCTCACAATTTTACAAAAGGATAAGCCACGGAGGGCGATTCCAGGGAATCCAGGGTCTCTGACTGTGGAAAGCATTGAATTTGAGATCGAGGATGGAGCTAAACGGAGTGAGGTTGTGAAAAGGCTTGAAAAATGAACAATGTACAACGTCCACAAAATAGGAAAGAAAGCAACTGAAAAAGTGAGAAAAGCTATTGAAGAATATTGGACTGGGCCCCTGTGGCGCCGAAAGGACTCCATCTCTCTTCATCGAGTGAATACCCTGACCCTTAGTTACCTGTAGTATATTAAATATCTGAAGGGTGACATGCAATGCTTTGTAATACTCTAAAATATATAAAGCATTGATTTTCAAGCAGAATCTGTACCATAAAGGGACTTGGCTGTTGGATAAATACTACAAAAAGAAGATGGATGAACAGATTGACAACAGACAGAGCACAAAATGTCATCAACAGGTCTGATGAGAGCTATGTTGATAGCATAGAAGTCAATTTAATTTATTCAAGCATCACAAGGTTATAGACCATTGCAAAAACAATTTACTATTTCAATAAAACGTTCCAAGTAATAAGTTTTGGCCATATCAAAAAGTACAATCAATCTTAATTATGAAACTGTAAAATAATATCAATTCTCTTTGTCCCCCTCTCCCTTGGAAAACAAATGAGAATACACAGATTTATTTCTATCAATAACTCTTCTGCCTGTCAGGGTGAAATGTTCCCCAAGTTAACTTTCCCGCCCATCTAAATAGCATGGCCTGCTATTAATAGCAGCCGGCTAAGTATTAGCTGACCGGCATCACTCAGGCTGCCATCTCTGCAGAGAGCACGGGAACATCAGCGAACCTGGTGTGGAAGACTTCCACCTGTGACTGCTAATTATGTTCTCAAAGGATAATGGGACATTTGCATTCAGGGAAGGGCGCGTGCACGGGCAAAAGTGCTGAGTGAAGTTAGCAAAATGAACAACAGCCTGAAGGAAGAGGATGCTTCCTGTGGGGAACTTCCTTGAGAAGCTCAGAGGGTAAGGCCAGAGCAAAGTTTTTAAGAGCAGGTGGATTTTTGCTATGGTTTTAGAACTCTATGCGCTTTACCCCTGCTAGCCAGTACTAAACTGTCCATACAGCCCCTTTAAACACTCCAAAACTGGCATAGTCCTAATTGATATATTTAGCTTGCCAATAAGTCCCTAATATATGGTACAAAATTTACCCAGGACCTGGAAGTAAAATGTCAACAGTGGACTGCAAAACCATCCACTTCAGTGACAGTGTAAACATAGCTTCCGGTTTACTACTGTAGCCTCAATGTAACACTGAAAATAAACCCTTTCGACAGGTAAAAACCTTTCTGTTAAATATGAATAATTCATCTCTTTCTAGGCCTTGTAATCCCCAAAACTGTTTTTCAATTCGATGCATAGGGTTTTCCCTTCATGTGAAACTGAATCAGATTTGATTTATTTTGAGGCATTTTTATAGCAGTTGTCTTTGCATTCATGATTTAGAATTGCTTTGACTTATATTGACTAATGCCTTCAGGTATTGGGTATTGATTTACAACTAATGTGATGATTTGAATTTGTAACTTTGCTAGTCTTTAATAAACCTTTATGGTTTGCAAATACAATATTATCTGTCATTTTTGTGTGACCCAATGTGCTAAACCTTATTGAAATGTTTTGCATGTTATGCTAGCCTTGGTTGGAACTAAAGGTCCATCCGCTTCAGTGCAGCCGGTACCAGAAATATACGCAGTGCAAAGTGTTGCATCACCTGCCTGAACTGTCATAAGACTAATTAGCATAGACCTCTGCCAGCTCACAGGCTGTGCTCAGCCTTAACAATGTGTAAAAAAAGGTGTCAAATGCCTGCCAGAGTAAACAATAGGCTGACCCGAATGACTCCTCTGAACTTCACAGAATATGAAGGATGGGAGCTGTGAGCATCCGTTTTGACATTACAGTGTAAACCTCGGCTTCACAGGTCTGATGAGACACATGTAACACTTCAGACACACTTGAAACAGCAAAAAGGATGTCAAGACAATTCTTTGTGCTTCCCCTGTCTTGTTGCTGAAGGACCCTGCTTTTGTTCTACCAGAATTCTGTCTTTGGGTTTGTTGTTGGCACAGTGTCCGTTTCAAACGGTGTTTTAGTGTTTAGATATGAAAGGACACTAGGATTACCATAGTGCAATCCCTACACACACCCACAGCCCTCAGAGCCCAAGTTTAGTGTAGATGAAGAAATTTGCCAGCTTGAAAATACCCTGACATGTGCATTTTGGGTCTATTTGCAGTGTGGCAAACAGGAATTGCTGCAAAGTGGGGAGGGTTACCCCTGGGATCTTTTACTCCATTTGTTAGGATGTACCCAGAAGTAATTCCCACCCACTAGCTAGTGCCAGGCACAAACTTGGCACCTCCAAGCACCCACTTCAGAACACTTTCTGGAACTGTGGAAGATCAGAAAAGGACTGGACCTGCTGTCCGTGACCTGAAAGGAGACCTGAAGGACTTGGCCTGCTGCTTTTTGTACCCAAGACAAAGAATTTTAGTCCAAGGGTCATAAGGCTGACCTCCTGTGTGGATACAGGGACATAACATGCTGAAAGAGGCCTTTTTCCGGAAGTTCCCACCGAACCAGTGACAACTGAACCTGGGCCGGACCCTGCTGTTGGCCTCTGTTTTACTCTCTGTGAGTTACTAAGGGCCTCCTCTGAAGCCTTGAGGAGCCTGATGTGGTGGCTCATGTGGTGGCTTGGGACTTAAAAGACTAAGGGCCCGATTCCAATCTCATTCGGAAAGCATACCGACTCTGGTCAGGAATGCTTTCCAAACGCGTACACAGGCTCACATTGACAAAAGGGGTGGTTGGGGATAATCGTGTACCCTGTGGCGGGCACCCCTTGGTTCCTGCCACACTGTGCATGGTTGGGAAGAGGGGACCCTTGGGTATCCCCACAGGCCCGATTCAGAGGGCCCCAAGTGAAGGGGGGGCTGCTACAGGCCCCATAGACCGATTTTGGTAGCCTTTTCGATCTGGGCAAACCAAATTAGAAAGACTGTCCGAATCGGTCATCGTACTTGCTCACTTGGAAAACCTAGTTCATAGAACTGCACAAATTGGCTCCGGAAGGCTCTATCTCTCCGAATGCCATCCAGAACCGATTAGTTCAGCACTAAGGCTTTCCAGGCTTTGTTGTTCTGAACTGTGAACGATTCGGTCAGAAACAAGGGCTCCGGATCGGTTTAGGCACTTCCAAATCCGATTCGGAGCCCTTCCGACCGAGATCCAATTCGACCCCTAAGTCAGAAAGTAAAATCTTTGACCAGGATCCACCTGGGTGTTGTATCTGACCGCTGCTCCATCGCGGTCAGCCTCAAATTGTGCCTAGGTCGTGGTTTCTAGAAGATTTTACAGCAATGGTCTTGAGAGTTGTTTGTGGCTTTTTGCTTTTTTAAACAGAACCACACATTTATAAAAAGAGTGGCACTGGACCCAAATTGGCTTACCGCAGACCTATGGCAGTGCCACAGGGTGTTGACAATGGTACCAAGCAGGCCACAGCTACTGCTGCCTCCACTGGTTGGGACAACGATACCATGCATGAGGCTATAAAGAGACTGAATCTTGGATAGCGCACAAAGGGATGTGAACAGCTTCAGCAGGGGTGAGTGACACTGAGTAGTTCTGTGTAACATGAAGCAATTACATTATTTACAGCTTTTGTTACTTTGCCCCAGAGACACAAGTCTCTAAACATAAACATATACATACTTTGGCAAGAGACTAGTTAATGCAGGTGTGGTGTGAGGCAAAAAAAGGAAGGGAAGGAAAAAGTGAGAATGGTTTGGGTGGGTGTTTGGAAGCATGGATGAATTTAGGGAAGGATGGATGGGGAGATGGATGGATGGATTGGAATATGGATGAATGGACGGATGGATGGATAGATTTAGATAAGGTTGGAGGGAAGTGGATGGATAGATTTAGATAAGGTTGGAGGCAAGATGGATGAATTTAGAGAAAAGGATGGAGAAAGGATGGATGAAGAGATGTATGGCTGGTTGGAATGATGGATGCATATGGAGAAGAATGGAGAGAGTGTTTATAGCGCAATAGATGTACAGATGCAGAGTTGGGTGGAAAGATGAATATATTTAGAGAAGGATAGAGAGGAGAAAGATTAGGACAAAGATGCATGGAATGGTACATGAATGGACAGAAAAGGATAAATAGATGAATATACATAAAAAGGGAAGCTAGATGACTCAAAGGATGGTTGATGAAATGTATGAAGGAATAAGGAATAGATGTATAGAAATTTGGAGGAATTATGAAAAAACGACAGGACAGAAGATGGAGAGAAAGAAGAAAGGAAAGAAAGTTGCAAAATACAGCAGGCTGGACCAAAAACAAGAAAAGGGAGAACAGTCTGAAATAAGGATTAACAGAGAAGGAACTTGAGGGAGAAATATGTTTCCAAATGACTGCTAGGCTTGCTTGGTGCAATTTGTGATATGGTTGAAAGTGGGGTCTATTTTATTTTTGTGCCTACCTCCTTAACCACAAGTGCCTTACTGGGTAATCAGCCAGTAAGGCAGTGATCAAGAAGAACAAACACAACATACAGACCTTGTAGTAAGTTTCCCATGTGCTTCTCAAGTCTAAATTGCACCTTTTTTTTAAGTGTGCCTGAACATTCCTGAAACCATTCAGATTAAATTAAGGAGAGGTTGTCTTGTGCTTTATTGAAGATTTTTCTAATGGTGTCTAATTATTTACAATTAACAAAAGCTGATTTCAAGGTTTCTTCCTTCCTGACTCGAAACCTGATGAGCCGTTAACATCAGTTTCCAGACCCATCAGTATTATGAGATCTGCAATGTTGCTATGGCTCTCCTTATCTTCACATGGAGCATTAAGATGGTCAAAGAAGCCAACATCTCCATAAGAAATCTGGAGGCAAATGAGGAATTACCAGGGAATCAGACCCAGAGTTGCAGATCCCCTGGAAAGTCCTCATTTCCAAGTACACCCTGAGGGTCGAACTTGTAATGGCCTGGATTTCCATCCCGATATCAGTAACTAAAGGGTGGGGTGGGCCTGCGACATTTTCTGGTCCCCTTCCAATGAGGGCACATGCCGACTTTACCTCTCTGGCTTCAAATTTTGCATCTTCCTGTTATTTTCACTTTATAATTTACTCAACTCTCCATTTTCTTCCTGATATTTTACGTCAGCTGCTGTTCTTCTATTTCCAGATGTATTTCCTGGTGCTGTTTGTTTTTCAGCTCCATCCATGAAGCTAGAGTACATACACTCTGAAATGGCGGCCAAAGAAAAACATGCACTCTTGTGAAAAAATCTCTGCTTTATGCATAGATTTCAAGATAAATCCAACCCCTCAGTTGCTCAATACCCACAACTGACATGTTACAGCCCTTAAAGTCACCACTGAGGAGCAGCGGTGATAGGTTCATATAGCGCTGTTACTGTGGAACAGCTGTACGGCAACAAGCTGCCATCAAATGAAAAGATCAACGCACATTACTGTGCTAAGTTAGGTTTCAAGCTGCTCCATCAACACAAATAAATGAAGAAAAAGTCTCGAGAGTGCCCCTAGACAGGCCAGTAGAAACAATGGATGCTTATATTATAAGTTTGAGGAAAGGCTCAATGATTCAAACAGGTAGACTCTGGAAAAAAAAAGTGGAGAGGAATGGCAGGTATTCACATTTCTAAAGGAAACAAAGATGGTAAACTAATATGCTTACTTGAGGTGGCTATTACTAGAACTAGAAGACACAACAGGAGTCTGGAAAGGAACATAAGAGAAGGGAATGGGAGCATTAAAGGAAAATCACAGCAAGCACTTGCAAAGCCAATAGGACTGCCTTGGAGGCTTAGATTCTGATTTTGCCAATGCTTGTTTTGCTTTGTCACGCCAGCACAACCTCAACATGATCTCCTACGCCGACGACACCCAGCTGATCCTCTCCCTTACCAACGACCCCGCCACCGCCAGAGCCAACCTTCACGAAGGGATGAAAGAGGTAGCCGAATGGATGAAGAACAGCTGCCTGAAACTGAACTCGGACAAGACGGAAGTCCTCATCCTGGGATCCTCACCCTCCGCCTGGGACGACTCCTGGTGGCCCCCTGCCCTAGGCAGCGCACCCAAACCAACAGACCACGCACGCAACCTGGGCTTCATCCTGGACTCCTCCCTCTCCATGACCAGACAAGTCAACGCCGTCTCCTCGTCGTGCTTCAATATCCTGCGCATGCTACGTAAGATCTTCCGGTGGATCCCCACCGAGACCAGGAAGACGGTCACCCAGGCCCTCGTCACCAGCCGTCTGGACTACGGCAACACCCTCTACGCCGGAACCACCGCCAAACTCCAGAAGAGACTCCAGCGGATCCAGAACACCTCAGCACGACTCATCCTGGACATCCCCCGTCGCAGCCACATCTCCGGACACCTGAGAGATCTGCATTGGCTCCCGGTCAACAAGAGAATCACCTTCCGTCTCCTCACCCACGCACACAAAGCCCTACACAGCCAAGGCCCAGGATACCTCAACAGCCGCCTCAACTTCTACGCCCCCAAACGCCAGCTTCGTTCGACCAGCCACGCCCTCGCCGCCGTCCCCCGCATCCGCGGAGCCACCACAGGGGGACGGTCCTTCTCCTACCTCGCCGCCAAGACATGGAACTCCCTCCCCACCCACCTCCGCCTGACCCAGGACCACCTCGCCTTCAGGAAGCAACTCAAGACCTGGTTGTTCGAGCAGTAGCAGATCCCCCCCCACCCCTCCCCCCCAGCGCCTTGAGACCCTCTGGGTAAGTAGTGCGCTATATAAATACGATGATTGATTTGTCATGGTGTTTGTAAAACTTTATTGTTGGGGATATCTGTAGCCCAACCAACATGCAAATAACGACAACAAAAACAATGTTTTTTGATCAGAAAAAAGCCCACATTGCCATAGTAAATCCTGTCACTGAAGGGAACCAATCTGTGGATGCTTTGCGTGTCAAAGAGCAACATGCTGTCTCTGACAGTGAAATTAGGAAATGACTGTTGTAGGCTGACCCATTACCCTGTATGTCATGCTGTAGTGGGTGGAATAAATATGTGAATGACACTACAACAGACTAAGCCCCTCTACGTAATTAGATTCCAAATTGAATCTCAGTAAGATCGAACGGTCTTGGTTAATGCCTTACCTGAAGAGACTGGCTCCATTAACCAGGGGATGAGAATGCTTGAATTAACTTGTACCTGCATTCCCATATTAATAACGTGTACTCAAACAGCAATGCAAACCACTCTTCTGTATTTTCTAAAAGCAGTGAATAAAATTTGCTATTATCCAGTGTATTGGTCCTCAATAACTCACCTTGAAAGGATGGAAGGCCAAGCCAGTCTTACTGCATTTTAACCGTGTTTCCTGCAGATCTCCGCATGCTTCACCTGCGAACGTTCAATTCACTGGCGATGCTCAGAGAGAGGGTGATGTGGGGACACACATCAAACAAGGCCATTGGGCACATTTACTGGAAACAGGCGCAAAGTTTCTTATTGCCCACATTTTGTGAGGCATAACTGCTGTTAACTCTGCTTTCCCGCAATATGTGCTTTTTAGACTCTATACATTGACTGGTGAGGGCAACAATAGTTCCATGTCAGAATATCATATACGGAAATAGTGTCTGACATACACATGGTTATAAATATTATTTACAAAAAATATTGTTCCATTTGGTGCATGTGTTCCATTCTCCAATAGTTGGTCTCTTTGAGAGCAGCGCGTGTGCTCGTCTGGATTGCAATCGATGTGATGCTCACCCAGGGAACTCTTTAACCCCTTAAGTGCGGGGAACGTTAAGTTCAAAGAGATGTAATTTTCTTTTTACTTTTGATGCTGTTCAGCTCAATGGCCCCCGCGATGCAGCTTGGAGTCACAGTATTTACCAACACACATTATGTCATTATAGTCATTACATTTCCATTAGTGAGCGTTAAGGGGACGTGAAATTGACAAGCCTGTCTCAGTTTTTTCTACTGTATTATTCTCCAGTAGCAGTCTTAACTGCTCGTTAATAAAGCTCAGCCTTCTTCACCAAACCTCATTAGCCTTTGAAAAAGCTTCTGTGGTCCCCGCTTGGTGCATGTGCCTGCAGCAGGCTGCCTTTCAGCCGAGGCCAGCTCAGGAGGTTTTTTCTTCAGACCAGTGGCGGCTCCTCCGCAATGGCGGAGGAGCATCTTCCCACTGCTTTTAAAGAGTGCGAAGTAGAAACATAAAGTGATAATAACATGAAGGTATTATAATTTTATGCTTCCTGCTGCTTTGCGGGGGGGTGGGTGTGTTGGCGGCGCTGCCCAGCTCTTGGAGCAAGGACGGGTTGCCTGGTTGTTCGGCCCTTTCGGGCCACCCAAAACAGTCATGCGCAGTGTCCCTGTTCTCCATGCATGCTGCTTTACAGCCTGCATGGAGAACATGCCCAGGCCCCCTTACCCTGATTGAGCATCCAACCAGGACACTCAGACCAATCACAACGCTGCACTGCAGCATTGTGATTGGTCAGGGGAGCCTAGGTGCTTACCAATCACAATGCTGCATTGCAGCTTTGTGATTGGTCAGTGTTGCCTGCTACCTGCTCTTCGAAATCCACGAGGAGTGCAAGAGCAGAGTGGTGGGACCCGGGGGGAAGGTACGTTTCTGTTTTAAAAAAATTTAAATTCGCACCATGCCCGACCCTTACCCCGCTGCGCGACCCACCCCAGTGCCCGCCCCGCCACCCGAAGCCATGCCGCCTGCCACTGCTTCAGGCAACAAAACATGTAAATGGACGAACGCCATTTTTTTCTGTTATAAGAGTGACAGTTTCCAAGCAGCGTCTACATTTGCAGATTAACTGATCGCACACATTTAGGTATCTTTCAGGTTTCAGGCACCATGGCGAAAAGCCTGGTTTCTTCTTGACTTCTATCCCCCATTGGCTTCACAGCACAGGAGACTCCTCCCCTTCCACTTCAGCTGAAGCTTCTCAACTGTTGGAATTAACCACCCAGGAAAGTTGTCTTTAAACAAAAATTCGGGCAACGGTTTTAGCTACATTTTAAAAAGTATGGGCACGTTGTGCCCTACAGATCCCGCCCACTTAGACCTCTAGATTGGTGACAGGAGGTATGAGAATCTCCTGGAAGACTCCAGTTCCGGTGCACGTCACTCAAACATGTCGGCTTCTGAAACAGTCTACATCTCCAGGTGAAATACCATGGAGAAACAAGGAGTGATCAAGGAACTGGATCAGAATTACAAATTTCCTAGGAGAGTGCTCATTTCTAAGGGGATCCTTAGGGTCCCACTCATAAAACCCAATACCTTCAGCCCCCGGGAGTTATCAATGCCCCACCTCTCAATAATTCTGAGAAGGAAGAGTTTCTGGGCGAGGTTCCAGGACTTCCCAATGAGGCTCACATGGCACAGATGAAAAGAGAGTGCCAGTATCATAGAAAATATATTGTAGGATTCTGGAGTTCTCTCTGCGCTGGTGCAGAGGAAGGCAGCGTGAAGTGTGATCACAATGTGTCTTATGTAGAAAAAGGCAAAATTATGGAGAGATGGAATGTGAAGGGTGAGCAATGAGTGATCCAGTGAGGTGTTGCCAAATGGCAAAATAAAGGTCATAGAATGAAAGAGCGGTAGATAGGTAGTGGGGGCTTTGCCAAGGACCAGTATGAATGCTATCTTCTCTGGAATGTCGGGGATGACATCACCACCAATCCTCCCGGTCACAGCACGGAAGTGCAGTACTGCCAAACAGATATGTTTTTATCTTTTGCTTTGCTCTTAAGCAGGCCACCATTTGAGAGGGATACTTCAATTTAAAAGGTGATTCCTCTGAAGACATTTTCTGGGACAAAACCACAAGTCTAAATTTGATGCAGTTTTTCATGTTATTTCACTGTGCTCCCAAGTATTTGCTCCTGAGCTAGTTACAATCTGCCATAACACAACACTGGACATTTATTTTGAGAGGCCTCGTATTCAGCCACCCAGCTTTAACTCGTCTCCACCTTCTCCAGCTGGAAAAGCACATCAAAATTAGTTAAACGTGCACAGTTAAGTCTAAAACGTTAGCCATCTTTATTCTGGCAGTAGAGCTGCTTCTGCATATTGCTAATACATTTCTTAGCTGAAGGCCGGTTCTGGCGACAGTCAGTTTAATGGTGCTTCTGCTGAAAAACTCCTCTCATCACTAGCAACACATCAGATGCTCCATTCATCACTTTTCTACCATTTGAACATTTCACCCAAACTCAATACTTATTGGACGCGGTGCAATCATGGTACAGGCCGTCCCAAGGCACAATCCAAATTATTCGCATGCTAAGATGTCCAAGGCATCTTAGACATCTAGACCACGCAATAACCTATGATTGTGTTGTTCAAAATTGTAATTTGACAGGCAATTTAGCAAAGATCATTCAGTTAGCCATAATTACAAAGCGTCTCATAAGAAAAGTGAGGACAAAATGTGACAGAAACACGTTTCTGCAAGATATTGTCTTAACAATCATTTGTTTTTGCAGAAGAGTTCCCCTGCGAAAAAGCTTTGTTTGAATGTTTGCCCATCAAAATTTATAGATTTTTCTTTTTTAATCTCTGTCATCCCATCAAGATGGTCAAGCTTTAGAAAGTCACATTGTCCAACTAGCATACCCCTACATTTGAAACATTGGATCTCTCTGCCCTTACCTACTGCATGACCCAATTAGGTATTTAATTAGTTTGAATCTAGAATTATCTATTGCGTTTGCAAGTGTTCCTGGGATTATTTTAGTCTTTACCTTCCATTTGCATTTTAAATAGCCCTTCCAGGTTACCGTGGGGATCACGGCTGTCAGCAAGACTCTGAAACAAAGTGGCTCCATCCTTGAGGTTGCATCGTCGTGTCCTTCGCTATAACTACACAGCTGGTATGCAGTTTATTATTTTTCCACAGAAACAGTAATGGATAATTTTAGCAAATGCATGCAGAACATCTGTTCATGAAATTGTGTCAATCATCTACAATTTAATCTATTCATGACATAAGATACTTTTGGTCGGCTTAGCATTTAAAAACTGAAGCCTACATTTCCAGAGAAATGTTCTAAGCTCCTGCCCTAAGCTAGTATCTTCAGTAGAATATATTGAAATCATTTTACTGACTTCTAACTTTGAGTCCTCAAGTTCCATCTGGTGTAAAACCATCTCTTCTCATTTACTGACACTCACTCTTTACCGCTCAGTCAGAGAAGTGTGGTAGTCATTGCCTTAGTTCTATGTAGGTTTGAATACAGTATGTACTGTATTTAGGACTGTCATTTTGTTTACTTTCATACTAGTGTATTTTCAGAATGTTGCAGCCTATCCCCATCATAATCTTTAACAGAGACAAAAGTGCCTTGTCATTGCACTCCTTGAACTAGCAGAGCACAAGTGGATTATGAGGAGCTTTTAGATGCCCATCAAGACTTTCACCAGTGTGCCTCAGAATTCTTCACTCCAATCCAGGGCGGCCTCTCCGCTAAGGCGGAGGAGCGTCACTCCATTGCTTTTCAGCAGTGTGAATAAAGGAAAAATAAATGCAGGGCTGTGCGAGGCTGCTCAGCTCCCAGAGAATGGGAAGGAGTGGTGGACACTCTGCAAGTGTGCATGAATGTTTGCCGTCTTGTATTACAGCCTGGGTGGAGTACATGCCCAGACTCCCAGCCCCTGCCTGAGCACCAAACCACAGTGCTCAGACCAATCACAATGCTGCATTGCAACATTGTGATTGACTTTGGGGAGCCTAGGTGCTTCCTGGCTGCGCTGTTCCTGTGCTGGGAGAGACACAACAAGACGCAGCAAGGAGGTACTTTTTTTTTCTCTACTCCCTCTCCTCCCCCCCGCCCTGCCCCCCCCCCCCACCCCCATCTGTGCCAGTACCACTGGCTTAATCGCTAGCCAGATATCACCACAGAAAAGGAGAAAACATTCCTATTGCTCAAAAACACCATACCTGCTTTGTTAATGGAGTACTTAGGGCTTGAAGATGTTGTCATCTTTTGCAGTTTATCATTTTTACTATGTGGTTCAATGCAAAGTGGGTTTGTACAGTTTCTCCCAGGCAGGCCTTGGGGGTTCTTCTGTGGTGCATGCATACCCATACCTTTCTATACATAAACACTTTGCTAGACGATGTGCAGTGTGAGAAACGTGCCTCTTTTGTTCATGATCTGTTAGCAATTGCTGCCAAAGCCATAGCACTTCTAATGTAAAATGATAAAAAACCTTGTTCTGTAATTTTAATTATATGCCCATTTCGTAAATCTATAGCTTTTACAAATTATGGTATCTTTGATGGAGCTCAGAAAGCCATAACAACCAGGCACTCACATTTTATACAAATATTACTTAGACATAATTCCTAAGCATCTCCCATCTTATAGATTAAATTCTTCCTGAACTTGTTGGACTTGGCAAAAACCTACCCCATATCAACTGTAAAAACTGAACCTTCGCAACACAGTGGCACAAAAAAAAACAGAAAAGGTAATGTACTTTGACTTACATCCATAAACTCTGCGTTGGCTTTTGGACCAGTGGTTTCATTAAGAATCTTAACAGCGACAGGAATTTTCACAGTCTCTCCCTCAGGGACCCAGATACTCTGAAACAAAGGAGGAGGTCAGCATGTAACACCAAGGATGTGAATTCACTAAAATGAATTTCGTAGCAGAATTTTCCTTTTTTTATTACTCCTACAGACTTAGCAGTGGTGACCAATGTTCCCTCTAATTTCTTTCCTCTGTGTGCAGCAGTGTAGAGACTCTGTGCACTACAGCCAAGGCCATGTTCACCAAGAATTCGACCATGCATGCGAGTGTAGCTACAAATATCAGTGGTAAATAACACTCCATACTTGTTTACAAAAAAAGTGAAAAAGGGTATATTTCCACACATAAAGCGCAATCTAATAGTATCTCGAGAGAGGCTGTCATTAATAAGTCAAATTAGAACACTGCACTGAGAGTTTTTGTACTTAAAACATTGGCAAACTAAGAGTTGTCATGTAAACCCTGCACATGGCTCAGATTATTACATCACGTGATCGGAACATCCGACCAATGATGATGCGCGTCTCATTCGAGAGGAGAACACCATCTATAACACGCCGTTTGATCAGTCCACTCGAACAAGCATTTAGACTGTCTCACTGAACGCCGAGGAAACAGTTTAACATACGAGACGCTTCACGTCCTTTAAGTAAGCTTTGTTTAACTTGAAGAGAGTTACATAGTGGAAATATTGCAAATAGCACCATACTAAAATTTAGTCATTTATATCTTTGCCTTTAGCTACACCGAAGATATCGCATTATTGAGAAGACATGTGAGTTTTGGTTAGCTTTGTTGCATGAGTGACACAGAGGGGTCACGCTTGTTGATCTTGAGCCACATACACTTCATGAGGGCTATTGGTGACCATTATGATAATATTGTATTGTCACAGAATTGTTTATGATTTTTTTTTGGATGCATGACATTATGTATATTGGTAATGGATATCGTTAGGATATTGATATACTCTTATTCTTTTGTATTTAGCATATGGTCCCGGAAGAAGTGCATGACAGCCCGAAATGCATTGGACTGTGTATATATGATGTTGGAAATTCAAATATGGTGAAATGAAGACTACAGTTTTGAACTGAATGAACTTATGAATTAAATAAGTGCATGAAAATAAACTTAAAGTGTTCATAGAAATAATTGGATAAATCCTGGTTTTTGACCTAGGAGGAAAAGTGAGGTGTGCACGAGGGGATGCTACTAATGTTACATTAGGAGCACAACTTTTGAAGTTTTCACTGTGGACGCCTATGACAAGAGACGTCACCCAACTAGCACCCGCTGAATAGAAAGAAAGTTGCTGTCAATACTACTTTAACTACTTCCTAAACATAAGTTGTGCGCTACATCTTCATTGTTATCAGATTATTATAGAGCAACATTAATGTTTATTAAATCAAAGACAATGGGCCTCATTTATGAAAAGTGGTGCATCGATGCGTGAAAACAGCGATGCGTCACTTTTCATCGCGCCCTCCTTGCGACACCAATGATGAGTCATATTTACATTATGACGCATCATTGCGCAAGGAGTTACAGATACGTCAGTATTTGTGACGTATCTGTAAGCGCAAAAGTGACGCATTGCTGGAGTGTGTCACAAAAGTGACGCAACTCCAGCAATGCGTCAGTCTTATGCCTGCTGTGAGGCAGGCGCAAGATTTTGACACAACGGCGTCCTAGAAGTGACGCAGTGAAATGTCATAGATTTCACTGCCTCACTTCTACGACCCTTTCTTGTGTCAATACGTCCCCCATGCATACATTGTACCTGGCGCAGGTTTAATGTGGCGCAGGGGTTTACAAAGTGACGCATCTACTTAGATGCGTCACTTTGTAAATATGGCGCAACAAGGCACATTTTTTACGCCACTGGTGCGTCACAAAAAGTGACGCACCGGCGGCGTAAAAGTGACTGAAGGGCTCATAAATGAGGCCCAATAGTTTTTTGTACAACTGATATTCTGAACTCATCTACTTGAAAGTGGTTTCTTACTCAATAATAAAGGGAAAAGGAGGAGTTTTAGTAAAATAAAATATTTGTCTAAGATCACAAAATTCAATTGAGAATGCCGTGATTTACCTGTTTTTTCTGGTTTCACTTTGTACAAATCGGCTAGTAAATGGGTGTATATTTGTCTTTACTTATGTTGGCGCTTGGTTTTTACATCTGTGTGTTTTTCTAAAGTTTTTCTATAGCGCAAATTTGACCTGAAGGTAATGAAGGTTTTATGTGAGCACCAGTTACATTACACAAGGTCACATTCATTTTTTAAAGGCACAGGGATTTTTCCTGATTTGCCCACACTAACAGGCAGTTGAGTAGATTTCGAGACCTGTACCTGGTCTCCCAGTTCCAAAGTCGGCAGCTCTGGCCATAAAGCCACATCCATGGAAGAGGGCAGGTGGCTCTCAGAAGTCACATTATGGACTAGAAATTTCTAACAGGACCTTGAGCTGAGCCAGACTACAGACTTGAGTTTTCAGTGGCCAGCCTACCTCTAGCTAGAATGCTGATGAACCGCTATGTTAGCAGAAATTTATCACCTGTACTATGAAGAAGGGAACACCCATTCCTAAACAGCAGTGAGGCCATGAATTACAAGACTGAGATTGACTAACCCTAGGCCTTTGTGACAGCCTACTGCTTGGGACTGGTAAGGACAACTGGAGGCACTCCGGGCTTTCTATGTACACATATGATTTCTTTTTATCGTCTTTATTTCTACCAACAGCCTTCAAATAACACTTGCCGAACACTTCAACGGTGAATATAAGCAGACAACACTTTCAAAAGGGCGTGTGATCTGCTTAATGATCCCCGACTGACAAATAAACAAAACCAGAAAGGTCATTTTACAAATGAACACAAATTACTTCATTAGTTGTGTTATTGACTGGACCTTTGATGGATCTTAAACCTGAATAAGTATCCAGCAATTTGTTGACAAAGGTGACAACTGTAATGTTCACAGAAAACGCCGAGACAACCAGATCAGGTGGGGCCTGCGCACTGAAGCACAAGTGGAGAGTGTAGGCTGATGATTTTTATCTCCGAACATCACAAGGATGATGAACAAGGGAAGCCCTCGCATCTGCTGTCCTCTCGTAAATCAGTCACAAGAAATGCCCAGATACATGTTATCTGCAAGTCATGGGTCGGGTCCTTGAAAGCCGAGCAATGCAGATTTCAAGAGATATATATTCCCATGTTTCCTTTACAGCCACTCTTCTCCGATAAAGGCACTTTGACAAGATTTTGTTCTAGTGAGCGTTTTTGGGAAGCTTGTCTAATCACAAAGCTCTCCCCTCATTCCCTCTTCCTGAGCCCGCCTTCACAGTTCACACTCCCCTGCCAAAGCTTTGAGGCAGCTTCAGTGCTGAACTCAGGCCGCATCAACCAACATAAAAAGGTTGCACAGCACGCACAATGTAAATGTATGTAAATGTATAGGCATTTATATAGCGCACTACTTACCCGGAGGGTCCCAAGGCGCTTCGACCGCTGCGAAACCCTTCCTGGCTTCCCTGAGAGATGGTCCCTTAATGGGTATCTCCAGGGTGAGACCAGGCATCCCCGGCGGTCTGGTGGGGCCGTTAGTGAAGATGAGGCAAGCTAATGCCCAGAGTTGCCGAGTGTGATCGCTGATCAGAGTGGGCACCGAGGCGAGAGAATTATCGAGTCCATCGCTAGCCTCGGCCAGGCTTCTGTAGATGCATGCCTTGGATTCCAAAATACAGAAAAACAAGGACATTTTCGGGCAACTAATCCGAAAGCGTGGGACATGCCGCTTACAGGCACTTAATGGACAAACACAGGGAAGCCGCCCTGCCCGGGAGCACACACCCTGGTACGAAACTGAGAAGCAACGAGCAAGCTGGTGAGACCGTAATATACACGTGAGGTCAATGAGACTCAATGAGGCACAATGGGGATTTGGGGGGGTGGCCGACCGGAGGGAGGCTCGCCCCCCGGGGAAGTTTGGGGCACCAGGGAAGGGGGGGGGAGGAAGTATGGCAACAGGGGCTCGCCGTAGCTGGCGTTTTTTGGGCTGGTTGGGCTGGTTGGGCGGTTTGGGCTACTTTTGGGCTGGTTACATATTTAAACCGGCCATTTTGTGTCACCACACACTGTTTGGTGCGGTGACACAGTAGCCAGGGTGTAGACTTTTTTGTGTGCGTTTCGAGGCCTTTGTCTTAGTTTTGGCGAGATTGTGAGCGGTTGGTCGGCGCTACGTAGTTTACTGTGGCGAGTGCTGAGGCAGTAGTTTGCTGTTCAGGGAGCGTGTCGTGCGAGGCGGTGGACAGGTGTTTTGGCGGCGTGATGGCGGAGGGGGACGATCCGCGTGTGGCAGAGGCTCTCCGTCTGCTGTGTGAGGCGGGCCGTTTGGACGTCTTGCGGCCCGGCCTCAAGGTAAGGCCACAGCGGCGCGCTGCCGATGGCGCCGCTGCGGCTGTGGCGGCCTGTGATCCGCCGCGGTCGCGGCTGCGGCCGGCCCAGCGGGGCGGGAGGGGGGGCGGAGGAGCGAGGGGCGGTGGGCGGCGCACTGAAGCAGAACCGCGGGGCAAGGCCAAAGGAGGCACCAAGCGGGTGGGGCGAAAGGGGAAGAAACAGCCCCTGCAATTTCTCGAGGAGGCGGTGGGGGAGGGGGGAGGGGCGGGGGTGGCTCGCGAGGCAGTGACAGAGCCCGGGGGGGAGGGGGGGATGCTGCAGGGGCCCGGCGGAATTGCAGGGTGAGGGGGGGGCAGTGGAGAAGGGGGGCGGGGGCTGAAGGGGGAGAGGGGCACGTGGTGGTGGGGGGAGGCGGTGCAGAGACGGACAGGGGGCCGAGAGGCGGGGAGCGCAAGGGGAAGTTGGAGGGGGGAGCCGGGGGGGCCGGGGGGGCGGTTCTCCTCTACTGATTGAGGAAACTGATGTGGAGGAGGAGGTGGGGGGGGAGGGGTGGGGGGGCGGACACAGAACTAGACTGGAACTCGTCCTCAGCGGAGGAGGGAGGGCGTGGGGGGACGGGGGGGGTTGGCGTCGCGGGGGCGGGGGGAGGGGTGGGGGAGGGGTCAGGCGGAGGGCCGTGGCGGGGATGAGGCGTTAGGGGGGGCGCGCGGAGGTGGCGGTGCGACGGGCGGGAGGGGTAGGTCGGGGATGGGAGGGTGGGTCGGTGGGGGTAGTGGTGGGGGGGAGGGGGGAAGTGGCGGGCGGAGGGTGCTTTTCGGTGAAGGGGAGGGGAGCGGTGGGGTGGATGGGGTTGTGGGCGCGGGGGCGGTGCGGGGCCGAGTTGGGGTTTCGGGGGGTGGAGCGGGGAGGGGGGTTGGGACCTGGGGGGCGTAGGGATCCCGTCGCGGCACGGGGGTCACTCGGCAGGTTGGGGGAGGGGAGCGGCGATGGGGTGGGGGCGGTGGGGTAGGGGGCAGCGTGTGGGGGGGTGACGGGAGCAGTTTTTACCCTGGCATGCTGGACTCCACCTTTTTTCCTTGGCAGGAGCTGTTTGCGAGGCACTCGGGGGAGCAGCATGCGGCTCCCACCCACCGAGTGGATGGGCCGGCTCTGTTTGGTGCGGACGGCCGAGCTCCAGCGATGGACCTACATCATGACCAGGTCGAATGGAGGCGGGATGCGTCTCCACCGGCCCCTCTCCGAAGGCTCTTTACAGCCGCCAGGGGTAGGGGAGCGAGGATGGATGTGAATATTTCTAATCTGAATGCGAGTGCGGAGGATGGACGGGCGAGTGTGGATTTGATGGACTTGATGCGGGTGTGTCAGGAAAGAGCGGGTTTGAGCCGGCTGGAACCCCATGTGGGGGGCCGGGGTGGTGTGGAGCCGGCTGCTGGAGAGTCGGAGGAGGAAGGAGAGCTTCGGGAGGACGGGGGGGCTTGTAATGTTGTTGACAGTGTATTGCAGGTGCCAGGAAGGCAAGAAGCGCCAAGTGTGACGGCCCCCTCAGCTCCACTGGTTAGGCGGCGGGATCCAGCAAGGACGCCGACCTTGACGCCAGGTAAGACAGATGATGGCGCAGGAGGTGGCAAGCGGCGTTGTGTGCAGGTTTCAGTGGGGACGGGGGCGACGGGGAGGATGGGTGGCAGCTGGTGCGGGGACGGTACGTACAGGACGCGGGCGTTGGCACGGACGGAGCGGCACAGGGCGGAGGGGGGCCGAGCGCGGGCGGCGGGTCGCCGGCGGCAGGGGAGAAAGAGTCGACAGGGGGGGAAAGGAGAGTTGTGTGGTGCCAGTGCGGAAATTACCGTACATGGGGCTTACCAAGCCGCTGGGGGCCCACCTTTCGGCGGCGACGAAAGAGAAGATCTGGAAAGGGGAATACGTTGACATACTGAAGCTCCTGCACAGGGAATTGACGTCCAAGGAAGGGTCAAAGGAGGAGGAGCAGGAGTTAGCTAGGCGCCTCAAGGTTCCCCTGACGTTAGACAACTGGTCTGCGGCTTTCCGCATTTATGCGAGCGTGTATTGCGAGAAGATCCCGGACCGCTGCGTCGCGCTGTTCAAATACATGGACGTGGTGCGGAGGGCACAGGTGACCTATGGCGGGTACGCGTGGTCCCACTACGACGAAGAGTTCCGGGCGCGCATGGCGGCGGATCCGGAGGCGCAATGGGGGGAGCTGGACTCGGATTTGTACCTTCAAACGATGGGAGGGGCCAAGTTTGGCCGCACCATTTACACAGCGAGCGGTTTGCTGCTGGTGTCGCCCCCCTTTGCGGCCCGCCCCACCCGTGGGGGGGTGGGTCAGGGAGACTCTGGCAGTCAGGCCACAGTCGGGGCCTGCTGGGACTTTAACAGAGGGGCCTGCGGGAGGGCGGCGTGCCGATTCCGGCACGAGTGCTCGTCGTGCGGACGGAAGCATCCAGTGCTGCATTGCTGGGGGCCCGGAGGCCCGCCGGGGCAGCAGCCCACACAGGGAGGGGCCCCAGCCAGAGGGGGACCGGGCGGGGGACGGGGAGGGGGCAGAGGGGGGGGAGCCGGGGCCCTGGGCAAAGGCTCGTACGCCGGTTAGGATCGAGCAGATGGAGCCCTGGTTGGCGGCATATCCGCGGGCGGAGGATGCTGCAGTGTTGCGTCGGGGTTTCCGGGAGGGATTTAGGCTGGGGTACGAGGGCCCTTGGATTGCTCGCTGGGCAGACAATCTGAAGTCAGTGAACGCGCACAAGGGCATCGTGCGCGAGAAGCTTTTCAAAGAGGTCAGGGAAGGTAGAATGGCGGGCCCCTTCACGGCACCGCCGTTGCCGGGCTTGATCATTTCCCCCATCGGGGTGGTGCTAAAGAAGGAGGAGGGGCAGTTCCGACTGATACAGCACTCGTCTTGGCCGGAGGGGGAGTCGGTCAATGCCTACATTGCGGCGGATTTGGCGTCGGTGACCTACTCGTCGGTGGACGTGGCGCGGCGGATTGTCGCGGCGGCGGGTCGGGCGCTCTGATGGCAAAATGTGATATCAAGTCGGCTTTCCGGCTTCTTCCAGTACACCCGGCGGATCACCAGTTACTGGGGATCCAGTTCCAAGGTCTCATCTTTGTGGATAAGGCGCTGCCTATGGGATGCTCCATTTTATGCGCGCTGTTTGAGCGTTTCAGCTCATTCCTACAGTGGGTTTTTTCCAGGCGCACAGGCTCGGAGTCAGTGACGCACTATCTGGATGAATTTTTCCTGGTGGGGCGGCCCGGTGCGGAGGACTGTCAGCGGCAGCTGGATGGTTTGGCCAGGTTGATGGGGGAATTTGGGGTTCCCCTGGCGCCAGAGAAGACGTGCGGTCCCAGTACAGTGTTGTCCTTTCTCGGTATCGAGCTCGACTCGGTCGCCATGGAAGCACGCCTACCGGATGACAAGAGGTCTGCAATGATGGCTTTGGTGGATGGGATGTTGTCGAGGAGGAAAGTGACGGTCCGGGAGGTGCAGGTGTTGTTGGGCCATTTGAATTTTGCCTGCCGCGTGGTGCGGGCGGGCCGAACGTTTTGCCGGCGTTTGGGTTTGGCGTTGTCCGGGTTGCCTTTGCCTCATCACCATGTGCGCCTGTCCGCGGGGATGAAGGAAGATCTGCGCATGTGGCGGGCGTTCTTGGAACGGTTCAATGGGGTGCCTATGGCGCCGGCGGAGGACTGGGAGTGGGACGTCACTATGTACTCGGATGCGGCGGGCGGCGGCGGCTTCGGTCTGTACTGGGACGGAAAGTGGTGCGCGGAGCAATGGCCGGAGCAGTGGCAGGCGGGAGGGAGGAGCATTGCGTTCTTGGAGTTGTTCCCGTTGGTGGTGGCAGTCACTGTGTGGGCAGGGGCGGTGGCACATAAACGCGTGTTGTTTCGAGTGGATAACATGGCTGTCGTGCAGGTGGTGAACAGGCCAGTCGGCCAGGGACCCGCAGGTGCTGAAACTGATGAGGGTGTTTGTGTTGCGCTGCTTGGAGAATTACATACTGTTTCAGGCGCGCCACGTCCCGGGGGTGGACAATGACATTCCCGATGCTTTGTCTCGTTCACAGTGGGAGAGGTTCCATGGGCTAGCCACGACAGCGGAGGAAGCCAGGACGCCGGTGCCGGAGGACATGTGGTCGGTGGGCGAGGCCGGGTCTTTCAGTTGGTGAAGGCGTCAGTGGCGGTGTCTACATGGAAGGCTTACGAGCTAGCTTGGGAGGAATTCCTGCAGTCAGGTGTGGTGCGACAAGGGGACCGGTGGCGGCGCGAGGACCAGGTGGTAAGGTTCATGCTGGCGCTCATGGAAAAAGGTTTGTCGCGGGTGTCAATTGCGGGCAAGTTGTCGGCGGTGGCGTTCATGGGCAAGATGTGGTGGGGGTACCCCCCGGCGGCGGGAGAACTGGGGACTCGGTTGCTGGAGGGGTGGGCGAGAGAGAAGGGTGCGAAGGTGCGGTTGCGCCGTCCCATCACGGTGGAATTACTGGAAGGAGTAATCGGCGCGCTCCCGGGGGTGTGCAGGGATGAAGGCGAGGTGATACAGATTTCTACCTTGATGTCATGGCTTTTCTTCGGGGCGTTTCGAGTGTCGGAGTTGCTGGGTGGAAAAGGGGGGCGGGGGTGTTGTGGGAGGATGTGGAGGTGCGAGCTCAGGAGGTGGCGGTGCGTTTGCGACGCTCGAAGACGGACCAGCGGGGGGTCGGAACTTGGGTGGTACTGGGACCGGGCGGCCGGGAGGGGGTGTGCCCGGCGGCGTGGGGTAGGCGGTTGATGGCGGACGGTGGCGAGAGACAGGGGGAGGTTTTTGGTCGGAGTGGGGGGGACGGTGTGACGGCGTCTCAGGCTTTGTGGGTCCTGCGGCGCGCCCTGCGGTACATGGGTAAGGATCCCCGGGCTTTCGGGACGCATTCCTTTCGGATCGGGCGGCAACGGAGGCAGCACAGAGGGGTTGGGGTAAGGAAGAGATACAGAGGCTGGGTCGGTGGAAGTCTGATTGTTACAGGACGTATGTACGGTTGAAGGAGGCGGAAGGGTTGTTGTCACAGTGATTCCCGATTTTGATATGTGTGTCTTTGCAGGTGCTGTGGCGGGGCCGGCAGTGGCTGTTCTGAATGTATATATTGTGGGACATTCATTTGTCAAAAGGGCAGAACAAGCGGAGTGGGACAGGCATCGGACACTCAATTTGGGACTGGATACGGGGTTGTACAGGTGTCATTGGAGGGGAAAAGGGGGTAGGCGGTGGCATGAGTTATTGCCCTTGTTGAACTCGGTGGTGAGGGGGGGTTTGCCCGGATGTGGTAGTGATTCATCTGGGCGAGAACGATTTAGTGCAGTGCAAGGGGTTGGCACTACTCAAACAAATGAAGCGGGACCTGAGGGAGATCAAGAAGCAGTTGGCGGGCTGCCATATTATATGGTCTGAGTTTATTCCCAGGCGGGTGTGGAGGGGGGCTGAGCGCCCAGGAGCCATTGACAGGGCACGGAGGAAGATCAATCGGGAGATGCAGGATTTCTGTGCCAGGGAGGGGGTGGGGAGAATGGAGCACCCGGAGTTGCGCTATGGTGCAATCTACTTTTTCCGGGAGGATGGGGTTCACCTGTCCAGGTATGGCATGGAGCTGTATATAGTCCAGCTGAAGGAGGCGTTGGATGGGGCTTTGGGGGTGCTCAGGTATCCCAGGAGGCAGGAGTCCTAGGGGGGGGTCGAAAGTCGTAAGCGACTTTCGAGTGGCGCTGTCCTAAGGAGATAGGGTGGTTTTGCTGCAGGCCTGGGACTGTATGGTAGCGGGGGTGAGGTCATGGAGGTCATGGGGGCATGCTGTAGAGGGGTAGGTTGCTGAGCGGATGTGTTGTTTACTGTTGCAATGTTTGGGATAACAATTTAGGGGTGGGGGTGGGGGGGCTGTCAGGCAGTTGTTATTTAGTGAGCAGTAGTTTTGTTCGGCACAGGCCAGGTGGGACTTTGTTGTAGGTGCACCTGATTCCAATAAAGCGGCCTTTTTCACACATTTTGGTTGTCTGTGTCAGTGCTTCCCCCCCCTCACCTACTGGTGTGCCCCAATGGGGATTTGGGGGGGTGGCCGACCGGAGGGAGGCTCACCCCCCCCGGGGAAGTTTGGGGAACCAGGGGAGGGGGGGAGGAAGTGTGGCAACAGGGGCTCGCCGTAGCTGGCGTTTTTTGGGCTGGTTGGGCGGTTTGGGCTACTTTTGGGCTGGTTACATATTTAAACCGGCCATTTTGTGTCACCACACACTGTTTGGTGCGGTGACACAGCAGCCAGGGTGTAGACTTTTTTTGTGCCCTCCCTCCCTCCCTTCAAAGGATAACTTTTTTTTGGCTTTTGGGGTTTCTCTTCTGGGGTGCTGGGGGGGGGGTGTTCTGGGTTCTGGTTTTGAGGGGTTTTGTTGGCTGATGGTGCACTGGTTAGGGTTCAGTTGTGTTGTCGCTGGAAAAGGTGCTGTTTCTGGGGCGCTGTCCTAAGGAGATAGGGTGGTTTTACTGCAGGCCTGGGACTGTATGGTAGCGGGGGTGAGGTCATGGAGGTCATGGGGGCATGCTGTAGAGGGGTAGGTTGCTGAGCGGATGTGTTGTTTACTGTTGCAATGTTTGGGATAACAATTTAGGGGTGGGGGTCGGGGGGGGCTGTCAGGCAGTTGTTATTTAGTGAGCAGTAGTTTTGTTCGGCACAGGCCAGGTGGGACTTTGTTGTAGGTGCACCCGATTCCAATAAAGCGGCCTTTTTCACACATTTTGGTTGTCTGTGTCAGTGCTTCCCCCCCCCTCACCTACTGGTGTGCCCCAAAGAGATCGAGAGACATCGTTCTGCATGGCACATGACCCCAGAAACACACTCTGCACAGAAATACACCCATGATCTGCCTCTTCTAGCACACTCCATGCCTAGCACAACCGCAGGGCCGTCATTTAGATGGGGTGGGTGGGAGGTGGCGAATGGCAGAACAAGCTTTTGCACGATTACTGCACAGCACTGAAAAATATGTTTATCAGTAAAGCAATCAAGCCGACACCCAAACTCTTAAAACTAACTCAACAAGTAGCATTTGAAGAAGCCACTTGCAACGCAACTTGTGATCCTCTGCTCATTTAACAGACCCTTGGAATAGGAATAGTGACCTGCTGCTCATACTCTCATCTTACACGGTGATCTTCTCCTTCAACCGAAATCTCCGCCACTGCTCCCTGTGCGCTGCAGACAAGAACGTGAGTTTGTTCCTGCACGGCTTCCATTTTAAAAGCAGAGGTGCAAAAAGGGTATCTTGTGCGATGAGGATGTCTGCGAGCTTCACAATTGAGACTGCGCGCACATTCCTAGAATGTCCGAATATAGCAAAATTCTGGGTAGACGTGAAAAACACTCTAAACTCCATACTAAATACATCCCTTTCAATAACCCTCCCACTGGTCATCTTTGGGATGGAAGACAACATCATTGGTAAGGAGAAATCATTCCTTTTTTACGCAATTCTATTAGCAAGAAGACAGATCTGCATACAATGGGTAAAGAAGACACCTCCTTTACATTGTTCATGGCTAACATCTTTATACGAGACATCCAAAAGTGATCGGTAAGAGAAACTTGGCATTCTGGGACCTCCTGACCAACTGGAGATGATCCGGGGTTTTTCCTTTTTTTTTTTTTTTTCTTTTTCCCCCGGGTCCGATGATTATGCCATCTATACTCTTTTGGACCAGGGCCCGGGACAGTTTCGAGTAAGGTCCGGCAGGTTGAAATATACCTGGATGGAGTCAAAAGAAAGCACCCCATATTTTTTGGTGTCGGTATATCTCTCCCACCAATAGAACACATCACGTCAGCAATGCCGTGCACAGTGGGTGGCAATGTCTGCCAAAAGGGGAAGGCAGATGAGGACGGAAAAAAAAAAAAAAAAAAAAAGAGACTGCGCGCAAATTAGTTTGAGTGTGCGGGAGCACGCACCTTACAGGTAAGAATGGTGGAAACATCTGTATCTGTTCGACTTATGGTTTCATCCTTCTGCTGTCCTTTTGACTACGAGGCCAGGGGCAGAAAGGGATAGCTAAGGACAGCCAGTGGTGATACGAAACTCGAGGGGGACGCCCTGCAAAGTACATGGAGAGCCCCCCTTACGGCTCACTCAGGAGCTCTCAGGCCAGCATACTTTGCTGAAGGGGGGTCCCTGGAGATCGCCTCCCTAACCCCCAGCACTGTGCGGCCTGCGGGGGGCCTTTGTCATGCCCCTGAGTACAGCATTTGGCTAGTACTAATTGATGTTCACTGAGGCACAACGAGGAAGCCACTTTCTCACATAAAGGCTTAAACCCAGTAGGCACAATTCACAACGGGATTTATGAGTAGGTGAAATAGTACTACAGGAGTAAATTGGCCTGAAATGTCCAACAGTCAAATAAGGAAATTTCAAATATGGTAGAGTCTTTTCTATTTTTACTAAGTGCTCATGGATATTCCCTGAATATTCTCATTTCATATATTTGGAATCAATCCACAGAGGCATTTTTGTGCATGTGAAATAGCACTGCAGGCGGTTCTGCCAGAGGAAGTTTCGGAAAAATGTCTGTTTTGACTACTTCAATCAATCAATCAATAGTTCTTTATTCGGTATTTAAAAAATACCATAAAAGTACAAGTTAAAACAATTACAATCCATAGGATGCAATTCAAGTGTCAGTAATTAAAAACAATTGGCCAGAAATACTTTCAACACTGCCCTCTTGAGTTCCTTAGCCTTACAGAGACCTTGATAAAATTCATAATACAAAACTGAGTATAAGGATCATTGGCCCTTTGCAAGAACAGTAAAGCGATTTTGGCGTGTTTAAATTTTGCCTGTTTTAAGGTTCCTACTAAAAAACTGTGCATAGGTAGAACATAAAATGGACATAAAAGTACAAAATGAAGGGTATCCTGCGGAGACCAATTGTGGCAGCCGCAGGTACCCTTCTGCTCAACCGATGAAGTAAAACCTGGTGGGTCAGCCAGTATGTGATGTAAAAGGTTGAGCCTAAATCGGGTCATTAAAAATCTGTCCTGTGCATTATACATAAGGGCAAGATAAGGTTCCATTCCTTCCTCTGTTTTCAACAATCTATAAGCTCCAACTGTGAGTTTGTGTTCTTCTACAGCCACCCTGCGTGAAGCTGCCAATTCCTCCAAAGTTTTTTGACCCTCAATTTATCTTGGGGAGTAATTTTCATGGGGTTAGTAAAAAGATTCTTAATCAACAGACAGCTGGTGGAGTCACCAGCTTGGTCCACGACGAAACACAGAAAACAGGTCGTATCTGCCACGAACAAAAGGGAGCCCACCAACTATTTACACCACCTCAGTCAATAAAAGGGCTGTTTAATAAAACATCTCCAATAAGCACCAAGATACTCAGACTGCAAATAGCAAAGGTTATACTTGAGGAGCACCGAGCCACGGGGTATTCGCCCAGCTCTTTTTAAGTTTGATACAGCATATTGGGCAGGTATCCTTATACCAGCCTACAAACAAATCCTCATGGATGGAATAATTCCGGCTTCACAGAGAGGGTCCTTAATTTCCCCAATCTTTAAGAGCGGGGACAAATCCTCGGTTAAAACGACCATTTTCTAGCACTCACTGATAACGAGGCCACATATTTTGCAGGTATACTTCTCGAGGAGCTAAAGATCTGGGCCTCAGACAATGCCATCATTCTGTTTAATCAGACAGGCCTTTCCAAATCAACTGGACCTACAACTAATATAATGGCCTCATCATCCATGAAGCAAAAGGAGCAAGACTGCCATTGCATATGTGCTTCATTGACTATATAGGGCAACTTTCAATAATGTTGACCAGGGGAAACTATGGGGTAAGTTGGCAAACTGGAACATCTCACCAGTCCTACTGAGCTTACTCATACTCCTGCATACGGACACGGAGGTGTGGATCAAGCTGGTAACAGGATCACATCGATCCAGACAAATTCCAACTACTAAAGGCCAACGTAAGTTGTTGGAATAAAATCCGGAAGGCTGCGCCCAACACCATGAAATACCATTTCTAGAAGGAGCTACAGCATAGGGACACATCAGTTGCCATAGCATACCTCAGTGAATCGTTAACTGCAACTGGATTAACTTACCTTTGGGAAAACTCCACCAGTCATCTATGCTTTAAAACATTGGTTAGCAAAACCATCAAATCACTCTCTGTGCTTGAGGATAAGACTGCCTTAGCTAGAAGACTCATGGATGTTGGTATTAAACAATTTCAGAGGAGCCGCTCCTCAACCAAGCTTTCATACTAGGTATAGTAACAACATTATAGAGGAGTTATTGAAATACTGGCTAGGTCTACCTTTTTCTACCTCCATGGCAGCAAAACCAAGGCTTCAGCCGTTGCCGTTTATGCAACGAAGGCACAGAGGATTGGCGAGACCTAATATGCTCCTGTAAAGAGCTAGCAGATGAACGCAGCCTGTTATTCGAAGCGGCCTTCAACTAAAGAGGAATGCCCACCCGGAGGCAGGCTGTGTTGGCCAGCTTTGCTCCGGCAGGCCCTCAGATGAACTGCCTTTTATTGAAGTTTCTTAAAAAGGTGGATGGGAAGCACTTCCCACCTATTGGGCTGCCCCACATTGCCCACTGCTAGCCCTGCGCACTCTGAAGGATCAATCTCAAACAAGGCAAAAAAGTTCCTAATCGGAGGGGGTACTTTTAATTAGGTAATTTTAATTATTTATTGGAACAGTATGAACTGTGGATTGGTAAGTGGAGGTAGACCTGTTTATGCTTCCAGCTACTTTTTTTATCCTTCTTTATGATTTGCCCATCTTCCTGGGTACTCGAATATAGATTACTTTCTGCTCCTTCCGGATTGAGCATTTATTATTCACTTTCCTTGTGGCTCTGTACAAGCCAATTAGGAATAAAAAGTGAGGGAGGTACCAGATTAACTGACAGAGCTTGCAAGTACTGAGGGCTTGTTTTATACAGGCACCTTATTGGCTCACTTAGGATTTTTTTTATATGTTGAGATCTTGCACATCCCCTTTCCTGATCACCCTTGCCAATTCGGACATTTTGGCTGAACAAATCCACCTTTGTAGAGGTGGGTTACCCACAGAAGTCCTGCCTTAGCATGCACTTTTTTTTAAAGCACTTTACCTGCTCGTTTGGCAGTTATATTCTATTCTAAGACTTTTCATATCCCATTTCTTGGCGCACCTTTGCGTTTCTGTACACCTTTCTGCAGGAATCTATCAGAGTAGGGGGCTGGGAAGCTCAGAGGCTCTGTCTTTGTACACATTTTACTTTTTAGAAGTATTTCATCAGCTTGATTAAACGGCTACATGTTATTCTGAGACCCTTTCTCCTGATTGCTCTCAGGACTCTGTACCCCCTGGCCCATGGATTAATGTGCGAGGGCGTCAGGTAACCCGGAAGATACGTTATAGTATGCACTTTACTTGTATACCTTTTTAGTTGTTTCCACTCTTTGACTTTGCCCACCGCCTACCTAATGAGTTTTTACAAACTCCTACATCTTGCCCATATATATATATACATATATATATATGTTACGAAATCCTGAGAAGCTTAGCGCACATGCCTCAATCGCGCATGTAGCCAGAAGACAGGACACGGACCCAAATTCCTTCTTACGTTATTTTATTTGCCCAAAGTCAAAGACGCGTTTCGCGGCTCCCGCCGCTTGTTCACTCGACAATGCAATGGCCAATGGAAGGCATTTTTAAAGTGAAAGTGCACATTTCGAATCCCTCACGTGACATCAATCCCAATGGAGATAAAAAACATACTTCTTTATAACATATCGCAGTTGTTTACATTTCATTCTCAAAATTTACATATTAGTGCAAATACGCAAACGTGCAAATGTACAGTAGAGTTTAAAATAATGTCATAATAAATATCGGTAAAATACCCTTTTAGACATTTAAAATCAACACGATATGAAATCAATTCCTTGTGCATAAAATAGCATATGTTAGTACAACGAGGGAAGAAATTCATTAATTACTAAGTAAAAAACTTTTTGTATCCCTGGCACCTCATGTACTACAGATTTCATATCCTAACTGTGCAAATATAAGCATAGACAAATAAAGGTAAAATACCATTTGTCAAACTGAAAACTCGACTGTATGTGCAAAATCGCAAAAGATGGGGGCGATTGTGGTAAAATACCATTTTAGTATGTTCTTAATTCTCCTGAGATAGTTAAAAAATATATATATATATACGTGTGATAAAATTAAATGCAGAAAAAATGATAAAAATAACCCCTAAAGTGCCAATGTCCGAATCATAAGATTCATTTTGTGATAAAAATGATAAAATACATTTGGTATATATACAGCACATTATTTCATCATAATTCTGTATGTTGCTGTATATTGCATACGGTCATTAAAAGCTTCCTAGCCGTATTTTAGATTCCATATATTCTATACTTGTCACACATTTTATACTTCTACCAGTCACTTAGATCCAACTTTTATCACAGATTAATTATATATAAAGGGTTCATCATGAGATTCTATATGTCAATTAACATCAATATAATAAATAAATACTATATACAAGTTAAAATATCATACAAATATCCCATCCTAAAATATACGTCCAAATATATAATAAATACTTTTGTGTATTAAAAGTTTTCTTTAGTATATTAATGACATGTTAATCTCATAATTAATGTTGTTTTATCTTTTTACTTGTGTCATCTGTTGTTTCATTCAAAAATTACTTATTCTAAACATGTGTATAAGTCTTCCGTACTATTGAGACCCTGCGGTTGTTTGGAGTCTAGTAGTAGGATGTATCTTGTTTCTAATTTGCGCAGTCTATTTTCTCTGTCCCCTCCCCGTCTATTTGGGGGTACAGAGTCAATCAGATAATAGGATAAACTTTTGTTGTTAGCCCCGTGGACCTCCTTAAAATGCCTGGCCACTGGATAGGTATTATCCATATTTGTTATCGCGCGCAAATGTTGCAGTATTCTTAAGTTGGCTTGTAATTTTGTGCTTCCAACATACATTCTACCACACGGGCACGTTAAAATGTAAACCACGTATTCAGATTTACAAGTCAGCATTTTGGTGATTTTGTAGGGTTTAACTCAAAAAGGACTTATATATGTAGTTGTATTAATGCCATGTGTACAGGCTTTGCATGTTATACATCTCTTAAAACCTTTTAGGTTTTGATACCAAATAGGATTGGCTAGAATTTCGGGACTTGCTATTACCAAATTATCTCGCATGGAGGGAGCCCTGCTGTAGGTAATGGACACCCTCTGCGGAAGCAGAGGTCCTAATACCTGGTCACTTAAAAGAATTGGCCAGCTTTCTTGAATGATATTTCTTAGTTCTTTGTGTTGTCTGCTGTAGCCTATGATTAGGCGAAAAGTAGTCATGTTGCCTTTAGATAAACTTTCTTCGCCAATTGTGACAAAAGTTTTAATACTGCTTTTGGACAATAGGTCCTCCCTCACTAATGCCCCTGTTTTAGCCATAGCCTGGTTTATCACCTGTCCTAAATAGCCTCTTGCTAAAAAGCTCATCTTACTTTCATGTTGAGCCTTTTCTAATTCATTTGCCGTGCTGCAAACCCTCTTGATTCTAAGCATCTCGCCATAGGGAATGCTATTTATTATATATATATATATATATGGAACAATCACCGCTAACTCTCGCCCGGAGCCCAATCCTGGATACCGCAGCGCAGGAAGAAGAGAGGAGACCTCAGGTGCAGGTGAGCAGTGTATTTTTATTTCGTCGGGGAGACGGCACACCTCAGCATGACGTTTCGGCCTTCACAGAGGCCTTGATCACATGACGCATGCTAGGGAGGAGGCAATTTTTAAAGTGCTAGTGCTCGGTTAAGTGCAACATCATTGGTGGGACAAGGTCACATGTAGAATGATTAAATATCATAGACATAGACAACAGTTATATGCACAACTCATCGTTGCACAACTCATATATATATTGCTTCCTGGAAGGAGCCAGAATAATAAACCGCAGTTAATTACTATGTCAGGAATCTATTTTTGTTGTGTGTCTATTGTATTTTGCTTAGCATTTGAGCCACTGGTTTGTCGGATAATTGAGTGGTATGTAATAATGATGTTTCTGTTAAAGCTGACATTGCAAATTATGGTATGGTGTTATCATATTGTATTTTTGGTCTTGTCGTCAAATGTTTTTATCTACTGCAATGGTTTTAATTACCCCAGCAATAATAAATAAACTTGAACTCACTGCAGGAGGACTTCACATACTTAAGAATGCCTCTCTGAATCAGACTAAGTGTCTGTGTCTAAATTCTGAAACTGACAACTTCTCAGGGCTCATCTATTAGTCTACCATCTGCAGTCCGGTGGCACATAACAATTTCATCTCTTAGAGACACAGATATATTTTTCGCTAGCATCATTATAAAATTATATTAAGTGAAGAATTACTATACATGTAAAATAAAGCATTTGCATTTAACAGCATGAAAGGTGGTTAAAGAGTATGATATATTCTAAGGAGGGAGTGAGTAGTGATACAGGGTTTGCTTACCTTCCCAAACATCAAACTATTCCAAAACAACAGGAGGGAACCCCTACTGTGCTTAGCCAACTTCTCTGTACTCGCCCGAGGGTATCACCTCACGGTGCTGAAAGGATTCTCACCCACTAGAATTCCAAGTGGCATGATTCACAATAGAGTCCTCGTCCAGATGCTTCGTGTATTTGGACTGTCTCAACCTTGGTGGCCAAGGGTGCTCTTTGGTTATTGGGGGGGATCCTTGATTAAAAATAGTCTAGGACCCACGGAGCTGCTGCAGGGAATGGATTAATACAGAACTGATCTAGCGGTCACTACTCCGCAGACCATGAATCCCTAAGACGCAAGCTCATGAGGCACCAACTATAAAATAAAGTGGACCACAAAAGGTCGCATTGTTGCTTTTTCATACCCCACTGGGCCCACTCAAGCCCCGGGGAACAAACCAGGCAACCGATTTTTGCTGCCAGGTTTTAGGACAAAAGGAATACAATCCGTAGTAAAGAATTGAGTAATTTTTCAGTAGGGACTAACAGAGGTCCTGAGGAGTAGGCAGAAGGGGTCTGCCTACGAAACATGTCATGTCGACCAAGTAGACAATACTTTTTGTTCTGCTCTTCTACCCCTTTTTTAATTTTCCCAGCCAGCGAAACCATTAAATTAATTTTTTCGACTAGCCAGGGATTTTTTAACTAGTTTTATATTTCTTCACTTTTTCCACGTATTTAGGTCCCTACAACCTTATCACTTATCACTGTCCTCACACTACACATAGTCTATCGTCAGTTTTTTCAAAGTGCTCCCGCGTAGTTCGTAGGTCGCAGCATGCCCCGCTCCGTAGAGGGACGGGAAGACCCCGATGATGAAGCATGACACTATGGGATTCATAGTGTGTGAGGGGTATTTTAAAAACACCTAGTGCTCTCCTTCTGCCAACCGCAGAGAGCCCCCCCCTTTATTCACAAGACAGTTGGTCTTCACAAAAACCAAAAATACCCATAAAAACATCACTTTCATCACTTTTGATAGAATCTTTTTGTTTACATACTAAGCTCAGGAGGGTGATTCTATCACTATTGCCTCTTACTTCCTCTACTGTTTTTGAATTTAAGTCAACTACATTTTAAATATGGAGAACTTCACATATGATGGCTCTCAGAAGAATGGTCAGTATAACAAAACAGGAGGAGGCAAGGCACAGGGAAGAAAACTAATCTCTTTCCAACATAAACAGTTTTAGCCATCAAATTTGTTTTTGAGGCCCTGGAAGGGGTTCCTCTTTCTTTGTTGTACAAACTGCTACTCTAAACAGGTTGCATTTTTGAAAACTATAAACACTTGTTGCAGTCTGACCCAGAAACTGTTTCAGGTAAATATTCAATTGAATGCAAGATCACTATTTACCAAACCCTGACACCATTAGACTAATAGCTCTTTCTGCGTAGTAAAGAATGAATAGTAGGCTGACATGGTACACTTGTTTGCCAACTTACCTTGTAGACTGTCCCAAAGGCACCTGAGCCAAGGATCTTGACTCGTTTCAGCTCCGTTTCTTTCAGTATACGCAGCTGTGCCTGGTTTGGGGCTGTACCACTTGGTGTCAGGGGTTCCACAAGCTGTAAATGACATTTACATTGTATTAAATGTTGAGCTATCAGATACAACATCACCAACATAAGATTTAATGTAAGCATGTGGGCATGTACCAGGTAAAAGACAATGTCATCATGAGGGGGCCATGCTGTAAGTGGGATTTTGGAGAATTGGTTTGATTTCATAAGTGTTCATTACAAAATGACCCAAGGCCACTGCCACATGAAATTCTACAATCTTGCCTTGTCAGGTCCAGTTATGTAAATAGGTTACCATAGGTTGCTTGAATTACATCCTGTTGCAAATGAACTCTTCTGTTCCTGCGAGCAATGTACTTTTTTCAATCTGATCTTGCCCTTTCTAAATATAATACAGCTGGTTGTGGGCTGTCTGCAGCAACGTTTGATGATGTGCAGGCCGTTGTAACCCTCGGCCCCACTGTTGCAATCAAAGCTCTAATGGAATTCTCCGGCTTTACCAACATTCGGAGACCTGCAATTGAACACCATGTTTCAAAGGATCTTAGTAAATAGTAACAAGAGTGCTGAAATCCATACAGGTTGTACCATTCCTACAATGAGAGCATCTCAAATCGTCATCCTCTTGTTTGAAAAACTAGTTTCCAGCCTTGTGATACCTCGCAATAAGAACACATAAAACCCATGCTCTTGGATAACAGTTTGTTCTTTTCTTTCTTTGCCTCTGGTTCCCCCTAGGAGATGAGATTCCAGATGCAGGCCCAGGCAGCTTCTTTGGGGAAGTAGTAATGGAGATGGGCTGAACCTTTGCTTCATTTGGCTGGTAGCCCCCGCCAGAATACATGGAGTTTGTGAGATCAGGGCATGAAGCCACATAATACGGGGCAAAGACAAAGGATGAATGCAAAACATGAACTCTAGGCCAGAAAAAAACACATGACACAAACAAGTAGAGGACCATAGAGCCATGGACAAGGCAACCATGTGAAACACACACCCTTTGTACCACATCGCTTTCTGATACCTCTCACAAAGGTTATGCGATATAGTATGCCTTACCTGCCACCCATAACCCATGGAATTCATCATCAAGCACATAGATTCAGTGGAAGGTTGCAGGATCTATCCGCCATTTGGGCCAGCATTCTTTGGGACTGACCACCACTCACTGACTGAACAATCACGTAAATTACCATAATCGCTATCACACACAAGCCTGGGCTAGGGGGAAGATCAAAAAATACGCCCTCACTTGGATCACTTCTTTTGGAATGATCTACAGACTGATGAGCATGTCCAATGGCACAAGTCCACTGATCACACACAGGTTCAGCAGTAATTCATGAGACATGGAGTGTGTATGGCTGAAAGTATATCACTCGCATCACAGCGTACAGAACTAGACAGGACCAGTCAATTCTGTCGTTTTTACCGGACACTTTCAAAATCATTCCTTGTAGTATTTATAGCCTGGTGTATTGATGCAATGCAGTTTCACCAACTTAAGACAATAGATCCTTTTGTCTCAAAAACACTGCGTTAGTAGCTGGTATTTGTAGGTATAACATGGGGGCCATGATTGTCTTTTATGTAAGGTTTGATTGCTCATAGGACTATTAAATCCACTGTATAGGTGTATGTTTAATGCCATGGTCATAGGTCTGAATCCTGGCAAGTCCATCCAATTTTTCTTCTTCCCTAGGCCAATAAAATGGGCACGCTTGAGTGAGGTAACTACAAACTTTTGCGTCATAGCTACTCACCGGCGTGCGCGCACTTTACAAATGCACATTATGAGTCGGGAAGGAAACAAAGTGCTTGAAGTGGGTGCAATGTATAGGGAACGACGTTCACAATCCTTTTTTTTTAATTTTACACTAACAGTTCCCATGCTTCTTGTTGACTTGCCCCCAAATTCGCTTACCCCACCTGCCCCCAAAATGCACTCATAGTTCCCATTCTTATTTATTTATGCACCTCACCCTCTGAGTAAACGAAACGAGAGATTTAAGACCAGGCAGGCACTTTTAATGTTTTGGTAGACTCTCTGAAGGAAGGCCTTTGGTTCAAAAGGCAGGCGGGCTCGCTCCAGCAATGTCACACCTGACTGGCTGCCCTAAAGAGAACCCATCAGGCGCAGCGGCCTGCCCCGATGGCAGATAGTAATCAGAGGTACATATGTATGAATCAGGAGTGGCACCGACATGCCATCAGGGGCCAGCCAGCCTCAACATGCAGCCAGCCTTTATCAGAGTGAAAAACAACGTTTCTTTAAAAATAAATGAAGAAGGAATGGAACCGCTATTCTTTAAATGCTGACAAATAGCCTGGCCTCCTCGCAGGATGGGGAAATAATTAAGGGCCACTTCAGCCCAGATTGAATTGCAACCGCCCCAGTATTTCAAAGTGTCGGCTCACAAGGACACGCGCATTGTGCCGCTCCGCGCGAGGGTTGGGAGGCCGCCCGGGCTCGCGCGCGGCCTACTTAATTAGGTACGCAGGTCGTTCCGCACAGGTGAAGATAGCACGACCCGGAAACTATTTCATTAGGAGCAATCTGCCACAAGATCCATTTCCAGAAAGGGGACATAACGCAGATAACTCAAGTTTTTTTGTTTCGCAAAATGCTCTTTAGTTTCCTGGTCGTGATTTATCCTCTCCAGGACTCTCTGTGACTATTCACGCACCCAAATAGCTCAACTTCCGCAGCACGCCTTCCTTCCTCTACCTTTCTTATCAGGGTTGAACAATTTAACACTCATTTTGCTGCTCAGCTATTGTAATGATGACACAGCAAGTAAGTTTCGCCTGCAACAGCTATACCCAGCCGATGCTTCTCTTTCACCACACACGGCCAGGGATGAATAAACGGAGCTTCCGGTCTGTGCTGCGTTACACCACACGTGCAGTTCAGTTATGTGATGAGCCGCTTCTCCTGTGAAGATTACCGTTAAACTGCCAGTGGCACTGGATTAATTTGTAATTTCCCACTAAATATACAGGCAGGACCAAAAAGGGGAGGCAAAGCATGCTATTGTGGGAGGTTTGCTTTTCCCATTGTCTGAGGAGGAGAAGCCAGGGCACACCCTGGGGCCTGTGATAGCTATGTCTTGGTGCTATGGGTGAGGTGCATCCACCTTCCTCCACTGTGCCCCAAAATCCTCCAACTTCCCTTTCCTGCCCTGCTGTCCGCTGAACAGTGAGATGCAAAAAGATCCTGTTCTCTGACTTCCCATTATGCTGGATGCCTCTCGTCAAGCATTCCATTACCCAGCATTCTCCACAAAGAGGAATATTACTTCTATCCGGGTTAAAGGGAACTACTTATTTTTTGTACAGAAGCCCTCGTGCAGTGCATACATTCTGTTGACAATGGGCTACAAAGCATACAAAGGTTATTGCTCATTCGGCAGTGCAGAGGATTGCCCACACAAAGGGAGCAAAATGGTGGCATATCCTTACACGAATGAGACATAGGCTGTCGTTAGACCACAGACACACAGTATGCGACGGTGATGCAGGTAGGGCCCAGGAAAGGCACAAATTCTATCTTTGTGGTTGGATAAGTTCCCCACAGGGTAGGGTGAGGTCATGCCACAAATTGTGGGTGAGGCTTATTAATCCAGTTTAACCAACACACTTATCAACGCACCAAGATAAGTGTAGTGCCTTTCCTAAGCACTACCTGCATCAAAATCACATATTGTGTGTGTGTGCTTAGTCTACAGAGGAGGTTGTGTGTCGTGCAATGGTTTTACCTCTCTATCTAGCTCTGTGTTAGACTTGGCATTAAAGCACACCACACACATGGAAAATGCCCAGTAAGGGCAAATGCGCACTAGGACCCACTCAGGGAGCTATGATGCACATCCATAGAAACGCTTTGTGAATTAGACTCTTTCTTGTGTGTTTGAACACATTTTACCTTGCACACATACAAATCGAAAGTATTTTTTTGCAAATTAAAACTTTTTGTTCATCAGAACCCTGAGGTGAGGAGTTAGCGAGATGCTTATTTTACTTTCATACTGCCTTCCGTCCACCAAGAGAGGTGACCTGGAACCCACCATTTCATTGGTACCAGCTCCATAGAGGTATGTATGGATTAAAGTTGGCATTATCCATCATGACCTGGAGAGAAGGACAGGTCTCCGGACAGCCGAACAGTGAGATCACTGACAGGGAGCCACTTTGTAGAACTCCTTCGAAAAGCACAACTGCTTCCCTGTCCCTGCAGGTGCGGTGCAGCATGCGTCTTTAGAGGAGCCCCACACAGAAAATCTCATGTGGAAAATCCTGCAATTACGCCCTGTAATCTAAGAACTGAGGGCTAGATGTAGGTAATTGAAATTTACGGATTCGAAAATACCGAATTTTACCGATTCAGTATTTTCAAATCGGTAAATGCTATGTAGATAATAATTTGGTAAAAAATACAGAATCGTTAAGATTCGGTATTTACCAAATCGGTAATTACCGATTCGGTATTTGCCATTCATTCCTAATGAATGTCAATTACCGAATAGGTAATTACCGATTCAGTAAAATAGGGTAAGAGTCAAGGGTGGCAGGGTGTCACTTTGACACCCTGTTTCACCCCTGAATAGTGCTGGTGTGCACATGTGGCATACATACATGCCCTAAGCGCATGTGTGTCTGCCACATGGCACTGGTGTAAATGCACACATTGGCATTTACAGAGGTATTCCTTATTTACCACCAACTAATAGTTGGTGGTAAATAACGAATCCTTACGGCACAGAAGCACACTTCAAAGTGCTTCCTACATGTAATTTACCAATTCGGTAAATACCGAATCGGTAAATGGTGATTCGGTAAATAAAGAATCGGTAAATACCGATTCAGTATTTACTGAATCAGTAAATTTGCCACCTACATAAGAAAAGCCTATTACCGGTCGGTAACGGCTGATTTCGGCCGGTACCGACCGGTAATAGCCTTCCTACATCTGGCCCTGAGATACATGAAATCTATGTGGAGCAACCAACAGGCACAGATCCAACCAGACGGGGGACATCATGGTCTAGAAACAAAGGTCAAGACGGCACATCATTGTTCTTCATCTGTCCATGACTCAAGAGAATCATCACTAGGGGGGCTGCTCCATCAGTCTGCCACCTGTGGTGGCATGAATCTCGTGGGGTCTGGCCTCTTTCATTGTATTCGGACTTTAAATTTAACCCATCATTTATATTTTTTATAACTTTCTAGTGAGGTTCGTTTTCAGCATATTTAATATAGATTTAACAGTTATTTTTGGTTTAATGTTTTCGTTTTTACGGCATGAAATTAACTTTCAGACATTCCAACTATATAAATGGTTGCTGTATCTGTTTAGTATAAGTTTGTGAGTTCTCTCTATTTCCTGGTAAGGTTTATCAGCAAGACCAAGGCTTAGGTCCTCTTAAAACTGAGTTTTCAGGGTGGTATTTTTCTGTACCACTTTCCCCAATAATGGCGCTTTATGGCTCTTTACATATTAAGACCATGGACATTTTAACAATAATGCCCAGAATTAAATAAAAAAGATATGAAACCTTTTGAGATTTAGAGGTGTGTGCAGTGGAATGCAATGTTGGAATAAGGTGCAGAGTCCATCTTAGGTGATCAGGGAAGGAAGGTACCATTGCTCTTAATCTATTCACTCAGCTCTATCTAGACATGCACCTTTCTTTACTCTTAAGGTATTCCAAATTGCATCCTATCCACACTCTCGCTTCCATCCCCTAGATATTCCTGGTTGCCATTCCTATCCCCTGGGAGTGTATCTTCATGAACGCAGACAGATTATACTGGTTGCATTGTAGTAGGATTTACATATGTCGGTACTTGGGTTCAAAATTCAACAGAACGTGTTAGACAGGTCACCTGACATGCATACAACACATCACAGATGCGCCTTGTGTTCAGCTATGATGAAACTACCTACAATGTGCCGTATTACGATATACTACATAATCAGCCACCCCAGGCATCCATTAGCGCACATACCCAAAACAGTTCAGAAATACCATATAGTTCAAACAGCATTGATCACCTGATACATCGATAATTCATTTGTGCCTAGATATACTTTTAATTCACTCAGCCCTAATAGACACATCAGTCAGACACCTGCATGCATATAACACTGCGCCGATGCCATAGAGTTTGAAAGGCCTTACCAGTTTAACAGCACATCATGCGCACTACACAATTATGCACTTTAGAACCATTCAGAACAGGTTAGCTTAAATATATGACACCGTCACGTGTGCATTATTGCCCCAAAACTATATCTTTGGCTAGCAATGCATGTCTAGAGAAACTCTTTTCAGACTGAGCTTGGAAAAAGTACACCCCCGTGAAAAACGTAAATTGCAAAGACCTTAGATGCACACATCTATACACATATTATACAATGAATTCCTATGAGAGGAGGATCACTGGACCGGACAATAGATCAGCAACTGCTACATGGACCAGTGTGTAATATCCTCAGGTTTGCACATATGTTTCTTTACACCTCTGTAACTAGCTGCTCAGCCAGTGTGAGTGTTCCAGGTAGAATGTTAGTGTGATTGACATGGATGGAATGCTTGGGTGCCTAGTGTGAGTGTTGTCAGTTGGGAGATGGGCTGAGCAGCTAGTAGGCTGCTATGGTGGGGCTGCTTGTTCCTGACCTCAGCTTCTTGTTATGGTACTTATGGACTTAATAAACTCCTACTTAACTCTGCTATGTCTACCACGGATACTTTATTACCTGAACACGTGGACTAGCACACTACACACTGCCTATTCCATAGTTACATATTTTGAAATATTTTTTTCAATAGTCAGGGTTTGCCACCATTCTTCTGTATTTCTGTTATAGTGCAAATTTAAAAAGCACAATAAAAAGTCATTTCATTTTAAGTAGTAACCTGAATTTTCCATTCATATTTATCTTGTCCATCAGTATCCAGCTGAACATTCCCACCACTATGCAAGAGCTAGGCCTCGACTGCTCCACCAAGCCTCCCAGGAGAGCGAACAGAGCTTTGGAGGCACAACTTTTGACCTCAGACCCTGGAACTCATAACCTTGTATAAGGTTGCGTGATTACCACTAACTCTTTAATTCAGCCAGCTCACCTCCGTCTCAAGGAACCTCCGGAGCGCCCTCTTCTTCCTGATGCTCTTGCGTCGGATGTAGACAGCAAATGTCAGGCAGATGATCACCACGATGAAGAGTCCTCCAACCACCGCAGCGGCGATAAGCAGAGTTCTATGGGCAGAAGCAAAGGATCCACAATGAAGGCAGGAAAGGACACCACCCCAAAACCCCAGGGAATGACAAAGCACTGTAACCATCGGGGGAGCACCATATGAAAGAGTGAAAGGATGCAGACAACTCAAGAACTGAAGTACTATGAACACAGCCATGCCAAACGTGGGGAAGTGAGGAGACACACAAAGAGGCTGGCATTGCTAGTATTTTTAGATGGAGATTTGTGATTCCAGCATTATTAAAGATATATACTAGTAAAGCAGTAGATGAAGGAAATAAAGGCCCCATATAGTGACCACAGGTCAGTTATGCTAAGGTGCGTGCATTACCATCATGCATAAAGCCTTTAGAGAAATGTATTCCCAGCATCTTTTCACAAAGTCCTGTTAGGTTGATTTTATTCCTGCCCCTTCTCCTTCAACCCTGTTTTTCTTCCTGTGCTGCTTGACTACCCATATCCAGATGTCTCACCCAAACCGCCCAAGCCCTCCCTATGCTCTTTCAGAAGAGATTATTCATGAACTGCTGAGAACCAACTCTGACCAGGAGGCATCACCTGTCATTGTGTCGGCCAGAGGCAATCATACGTTAATTTTTGCAGCTTTTGTTCTTTATTCGGCCTGTGTTTCATCCAGAGATACTGGTACAGCAATGTATCAATCGACAAATCTCAGATAAATTTTTTCGCAGTCGGTTATAAATTATAACATCATGCGCTACTTTTCTTATATGTATGTGCAGATCTTTACTTCAAGCAGCAACTACATTGGTCAGATTCAAGAAAAATGAATGTCAAATTAAATCTGCACTCTGAATTTTGGAAAGGTCGCAATTATCAAGCGACTCATTGCAATGCAACAAAGCAGGTCCTAGAGTCTACGTTTTTTTTCGGGGAGGGCACATCAATTCCTATATTTTTACGTCTAGCCTACCAGACAGAGCAAGCTGTCAGTTTTTCAAGACATCTATAATCAGCTTATAGTGGACGCAGTGCCCACCCAATGCATACCATTTGTTTGCGATATTGTCATTTTTAATTTGCTTGCTTTTTATTTGTTAGGCTTGTGTGGGCTTTTCTTCCTCTTCTTGTGTTTGTAGTTTCACTGGAGCACATCCTAATTACTTGTGTCTTTCCACTATTGTTTTCAGGCATTAACATTTTTCTTTTTGGTTATGCAATCCATGAAAGTGCATGTGTTTTCCTGCTGTCTCCCTCGTATACTTCTCTTTCCCCCTCGATGCTCCGAATTGCTTTCTGTCACTGATGCCAGCTTCCTGACTTCCCTCCATGTTGCACTTGTGTTACGTTCTTACCCTTTTGCTTCTCCTCCCACAATACTCTGCCTTGCTTGTGTGCTTCCATTACGACCACGCTCTATGTTGCTCTTTCACGCCCCTTTTGTATATGTCTCTCTGACCCGATGTGTTGCCACTGACACCACCCCATTTTTTGTTCCCCCACCCACGTCCTCTGTGTTGTTTCCCCCACCAGTGCACTCCGAATTGCTTCTCCCAACCCACACCTTCCATATTACTTCCCCCAACCCACGTCCTCCATGTTGCTTAGTCCTAATGGCATTACAAAAAATGCTTTTGTTCACCTTTTTTATTTTATTTACCAATCCACATTGAATCAGTAAAATAAAAAAAGGACAAAAAAAGGGACCTGCATCATTTTGTCGGCATGCATGTGAATGGTGTGCATGCCTACAAAATGATGTGGCAGGCCACATCATAGGCTTTTTTCACTCTCCTACTTTGCCATGCTACGCAGGATCCAGAATACTGTACTTGTTTTTGTAAAACAACACTGGTCTTTAACATATAAAGTAAACACAATCAAATGAATTATAGTCAACAATGTGTACTATAAGCAAAAAAATGTGTCCAGCCGGACACTATATTTAATCAATATAAGGTTAAAAAGATTTTGTGAGCAGGTCTCCTGCCGTTGCTACTATGCCCGGCTGCTCGAGGGCACTTGCCTACTGGATATTGAGGCATCACCCCTCGCCAAAGTAGACCGACCGGGACAACATTCCCGCGGACCGCCCCCTGCCGTAATTATATAATTTCTGGCATCATCCCTTTCCATAGCAGACCGACCGGGACCACGTTCCCGTGGACCGCCCTTTGCAACTTTAGCAAACAATATTTCCAACAGAATTACCCTGCCACTCATCCAGCCTCCCACTTTAAAGGATTTCTATTTTCTGACACCGATCAGGTTTTCGGAAGATCCCACTGGCCTCTGCCCGCAATTTAAGTCAGCCACCCCACCCGTGGTAATGACCCCATAATCGACACCGTTCTAGTCTCAGCCGCCCAGGCGGGCAATTAATATTCAGGCATTCATTTTTGTAGTCCTGATGATGATCCTTGTATCTATGTGTTAAGGATCGAAACGCCGTTGACATGTGAAATAGTTACACACAAGTTTTCCATTGTGTTGCCAATCGTGTGTTTACTATATAAGGACAGCTTTGTTTAGTTTTACCTGAATACGCGCGCCCTTTTTCTTCTTCTTTGCCTGAAAGTAACCCTCCTTCTTTCATTTCTGTTTTTGTCTTTTATGTATTGGATACAGGAGTGTATCCCACTGTATATTTGTGCTCACAAAATCTTTTTAACCTTATATTGATTCAATATGGTGTCCGGCTGGACACCTTTTTGGCTTATAGTACACATTGTTGACTATAATTCATTTGATTTTGTTTGATTTATATGTTAAGGACCAGTGTTGTCTTACAAAAATTGCTACCCCAGGTCCTTAACTACCTAGAGGGTTCCCTTGTTGTTATATAACCAGAATACTGTACAGCATCTCTAAAAACCATTGGCAAAAACCATAGGTTCCAAAGGCATGAGCTACTCGTTTTGCCAGTGCTTGTTTATATTGGAGGTTCACTTCCCAGCAACAGAGAATGTCTGTGATGAATCTCTTCTGGTTCTTGTCCACCTAAATAGGGGTTACCCTAGGAGCTCTTAAAACTAACCCACAGTAACAGTAGCTTTCCCTTGAAGAATTTACCTGTAGTTTTTATGTAAACATATAATTAATTCATGTTGTTTCTTTACGCTTCACACTATTTGCGATAGAGGGACTTATTTAGATTTTGGTAGATAGGGTACTCCATCACAAACATCAACGATGTCCCACCCACTGTATTACAAGTGCATTATCGCTAATGGCACTTATAGTGCGGTGGATGGGATACCCATCACCGTTTGACGGCACATCCCATTTGCTAAAGTCTAATTAAGGTCCAGCGTTTGTATTTGCAGTGCAGCATAAAGAATTAGCATGAATCAAAAGTACAAAATTTGTAGAGTTTCCTTATGCAGTAAGATATTTAAAGAGAAGATATGTAGGCTTGGGTACAATATAAAATATCTACCAAAATATGGTGAAATAACTTCACAATATGAAAAATTTCTGACATTTCTTGAAACTTGGCATTATGCAGTATTGCATAACTTTATTTCAGCAAGTGTGCACCTTTTGTTACAAAAAAATCATGTGCGTTATTAACAGGGAATGTCTCACCCACAGATATTTTCTGCCCAAAAACAGTTTCCTGACAGTATCTAGTGAGACATTTTTGTGTGAGGTTCACACTGACCAAACAAAAGGTAAGGCAAAATTACAGTAAACTACATATTCCTATTTTGAAAAATAAAAATTCTAAATATTTTTTTAAATGTTCATGGCATTTCTTGAATGTTTGCGATAAACAAATTGAACAAATTTGCACAATCCTAAATTCATATGTGTTAAAATATATACATTCATAGGCATGCCATAGATAAAGTAAGATTAGAAAAAGTTACTTTCCCTATTTGCAAGACATATAAGACCATTTAAACTTTGGCGGATAGACCACTTCTCCGCAAGTGGGGGACGGCGGAGGACTGTCTTGTGTATTTAGAGATCCCCCCATTAGCTTAGGGGGTATCTATTCTGTGAAGGGAGCCATGTCTACAATGCTTCACAGACTCAAGGTTTGCAGAATAAGTGGCGTATTTAAGGCACCCGTTTCGCAAACTTTTTTGTTCACATAAGACAAGCTCCTAAAACAGCTATTTGTTTTTCCTGAACAAAAAGTAAATCACCTGCACATCTGTGTGCAGGGCGGCCATTTAAGATTTTCTCTGCTGGGTTCCATCTCATCTCACATGGCAGACACAGGCAGAAAAAATTAATGGTGGGCTTCCTTCTGTGGATGATCGTCACTGCGAGTGGGTGGTCCTGTAGCTAATTTTAAACCATTTAACTCCTTCAACGCTCATGTCGAGCTCAGCTTGTCATGAGGCACAGTGGAGCTCGTCATACCCGCCGCAGACGGCCCACGTGGGGATTATTCCCCTCCTGTGCGGGGCGTTCCATTAAGTGAGCGGAGTCGTGACGAGTTCAGCTCGTCATGAGCACAGCTCCGCTTTGCAGCATGACGAGCTGAGCTTGTCACAAGCACTGCAGTGCCGCGCACGGCCCCTCTCTCCCCCGCACAGGAGGGGAATTAGCCCCGCTGCGAAGGGGTTAAGAGTTTAAGCTGGCTGGTAAAGGAGTTTCAGCTTTCAAAAGGCATTTGTGCTGATGCAGTATCAAATCATATATCAATATGTTAAACTGCTCCATTAAATGTGTAATGCCGCTTGGAGCGCAAGGGGGCAAGATACTTATGGTCCGCCTTTAGCTACGGTGATGCCATAATATGAAGAACATGCTATTGAGTAGTCAGTTAAGACATCCTGATTACTTCAACACAACTTTGAAAAGCTTCATTGTCCAACGACCCCTTCCAAACATTTCATTGCTGCTTTCCTACACATCACTAACCAAAAGACTAGCCTAAACTCCAACAATGAAAGGGTTAAGGAAAATCAATTGGGTAAAGTCCTCTTTCACGCTCCTCCCAGACCAGTCAGAAAAAGGGATGGGGCAGCTCACAGGCCACGGGAAGAGCAGAGGTGTCTGTCAGAGAGGGTCCTGCTCGAGAAGATCACAAATCAGGCGGATATTATAGATGGGGCACTGATAACATTGACCCATGATCAGTCAGTATTTCCTTAGAATTTCTCTTCATGGCAGTCCTCCTAGTTTCATTACAACCTTCTCGCTGTCTTTCACACCATACATAAAGGCCCTATGCCGCAGTATCGCTTTTGTAACTCTTGCTCCCTATCACAGTTCCCACAAACTTCTTGTGGCCCTTGAATTCAGGGAACAGGAAGTTGGCATTCTGTAGATTTAATGGGTATGGCCAGGCCCTTTTTTGGAGAGGTAATGAATGTGTGCTGGGAGTATTATACTGAAATTTTACAAACACAGTATTTGCTGCTTTTTCAAGCGTTACAAAAACGGAGAAAGGCAATCTGTACAATCTGGAACAGCAAGCACAGAAATAATGGCCAGGGACTCTATAGCTAGTGTTGAAGACTAGAAGCTTTTTAATTGTTTGGTGAATTGGCTATCGTTGCTTTTTAAATGTATGTTCATTTCAGAGAAGCTTGACATTTTTGAGAAATGCCAACACAGAATGCCACCTTAACCCCTTCCAGGCTCATGACGAGCTGGGCTCGTCATGAAGTAGCCTCCTACCAGGCTGATGACGAGCCCAGCTCGTCATACATAATGTACTTTTGAAAATCCCAGCACAGGAGCAAAATATCACTAGCAGCGATGGTGTTTTAAGCGGCCATTGTCTTTGTTTTCAAGGATGAGAACGGCTTCTTGGAGTCCTCCCTTGAAGCAGGAGAGAACAAAAAGATTTGTAAGGACACATTCTCTTTGGAAGGGATGTCGATTTGGAGGCCTTTCAGCATCTATCTATCTATCTATCTATCTATCTATCTATCTATCTATCTATCTATCTATCTATCTATCTATCTATCTATCTATCTATCTATCTATCTATCTATCTATCTATCTATCTATCTATCCATCTATCTATCTATCTATCCATCTATCTATCTAGAAAGATATTTAGATATACATATATATAGATATAGACATATGTATATCAATCATTTTATATTCGATTGTTAACACATTTGTACCTCCTCAACCCCATGTCCCTTGGTAACCATTAGTGAAGTTTGAACCAGAAGAATGTTTTTATTAAGTAATCATCTAATTTGACGACACCAGTCTCACATACATGAACAATAAAAACATATCAGTTCTACATATCGGTCAGGATTCTCCTTCTTTCGTGAACATCATTGCCTTTCTTTGCCTTTCTTTTTATTCGAGCCCTGGTTCTCAATATATTAGGATATTTGCCTTTAGCTTATTGACTAAGCAATGTAGGATTAACCATTCCAGGGTGGAACATGGTTTATTATATGATAATTTGTTTTCCTGGCTCCTCAGGGTTCTGTCTGATTGGTTTTGTTTTCATCACTCAGTCCTGAAGATAGTCTCGCTGACCATTTAGCCAATTGAGACCAAAACATAGACAGTACCATCCACTCTGACTCTTATTCGTGGTTTCAACCATTTCTAACTAGACTTTCAACTTTTGGGGACCATGGTCAGAAAGACTGTCAGTTGGACATAGCATTCACCATTAATCACCAGCAAGTACATTGTAATTTGGATTTCATGATTATTGTGGGTCAGTGGTGCTTTCTACGTCTTGGACCCTGTATGAATGTGGATTGTATATATCACGTTTAAGAACTGGTATTCATATGCTAAATGACTGTGTATATAAAAAATGACATTTTGTCATAAATTACTTTGTGCTATGCCTTATCATATGAAAGTTTTTTTTGTTTAATTCAATATGGATTGGATTATTTTCATACAAACTTAATTCAGAGTATATACAAGTTACTCCTTCAGGACCTCGTTGTGTTCTTGAATAAATGCATACCCAGTCTCCTAAGGGAATATGGGGCAGCCCTAGTGTGTGTTTTTATCATGTTACCACATATATTGTTAATTCTCTAATTTATAACATGTTCATTTTATTGGTTTCATTGATCTATTTTAGTGCTTCCATTATTGTCATTGGCATGTTTTATATAAAATAAATATTTCTACTACATCTATATCTTGCTTTACCTTATGTAAATGATTTTTAGGTAGGTATTAATATGGCACCAATCCCTCATGTGACAATGACCCAGGTACGTAATTTTATTTTGTCTTTGCTTATACCAATGAGTAAAGATGTTGCACAAACTCTTACATGGACTGGCCACTGCACAAAACGATATTTGCACTGCCATCAATGCAATTTCTGTACAATTTTAGTGATGCAAAATGCCACCCATCAGGAAAGTTTTTTGTAACCTGACCCCCAGACTTTTACCTATTTATGAAGTTAATTTCGCATTGAACTTTTTTAATCTGTTGTTTAGGTGACCTTAGTCTATCACACCTATATGCAAAGTGGTTTTCTCGTTTGCCACACCTCGATTAATAGGTGTGCTGAAAGTAATGGCAGACATAATCTCACTATATCATGTTGTAATGGATTTCCATCCTTTCATCGTGCTAACCGACCGTGCTAGTAAATTTGATTTCTTTAATTTTAGCTAAAATTTCCTTTCCCTCTGTCTATGCATCCATAGACAGAGGGGAGGGCTAATTATGATGTCGGTGGGTCTGACACCAACGTGCCCACCGACATCTCACACAGCGGACCACCTGCCTCACTATGGAGCCCGTCGGTGCATCGGAAGCACTCCATAATTCACAATGAAGGTGGAGCCAGCCTCGGCTCCGCCGTCAGGATTATGATGGCACTTTCCGACAGCAGTTCCATTTCGGCCTTTCTAACATGGAAATGCTGTCAGAAAGTGTTTTTGGGGGCTCCTAGCAGGGCCCCACCCTTCAGCGTGACATGAACCTGAACCTATGTTGCCCTCATAACATGCCTGCACCATGTGGAAGGCACCACATGGTGCCTGCCACACGGTGCAGGGATGTTTCAGAGCCTCCATTTGTCAATGGAAGCTTGTGCCTTTTCTGTCCGCCGCACAAGCTTCCATTGACAAATGGAGGCTTGCGACCGCAATATGGGCGGTCGCACCATAATAAAGCGGTCGGAACTGCCGACCTAAGGTCGGACAGTTCCTTTTCTGCAACGGTGCCCAACATCATAATAAGGCCCAGAGTCTCTATGAAGATGGAAAATTATTTTTTTAGGCGTATAACCATAAGAAGAGTCTACGGCCCATTAAGGAGAAAATGGAAAGGAACCAGAAGGGAAACAAGAAAAAGAGGGAGATAGGTCCATATGTATCTGTTTTATTCATTCTTCCAGTTTGGAAAGCGTATCCAAACCTCTTTCACTTAATTAGAAACTCTACATGCAGTTCCTCTCACAATTGAACAAATATACATTTTTCCATTTATTGGTTTCTAATTTACGATGCCAGGTGTTGTGGATACTAATTGTTGATATATTTTTTTCAATAGCATTATAAAAGATGTTCCATATTAAATCCAATGTGAACAGATTAACATGTGACTGGGAGACTGAGTCAATGAGCTGGGCATATCAATATCGTTCCTTATCCCTAAAACCATGTTTTTTGGTTTAGATACCTGAACTTCCAGTGCCTCTTTATTGATCACCCTTTACCCAGGTACACCCAGCTCAATAATTTCTGTTTTCTAGTGTGTTAAAGATTAGACTGCAAAACGTCAACATTATCGGCGCCATCTTGCCCCCTTTCCAGGCCCATTCGTGCGCGTAAGCGGCAGCCATTTTGAGCACCATGGCCTCCCTGCCCCTCACTAATAGCCAGCGCGTCTCTCTCTCTCTTAACCTCGCAAGCATTCCCCCGCACGCTGACAACCCCCCCGCTCTCTCATGCCTTGGGTCATAAACCCCTCTCCAGCGCAGCTTCACCACGGAATCCCATCCTGTTCCCAGCGCGACACCTCCCTTCATTCCTTTCATGGCCTCAAACCCTTTTTATGCAAACCCCCTTTTCCTGTGTCCCCGTTTGTCTTCCTCGTTCCCAGGCTGCCACCTGACCCTGCGGATACTGTTTATTACCCCGTACAGTAGGAAGCTTCCCCTCCCCATCAAAAGACCCCCGAACCGATCAAAGCCCCGACCCCATGAGATCCGATCAACCCCATGCATTCCGTGAATCGGCGGAATGCCCTGCTGTGCGACCACCATCACCTGTTGTGACCGGGGTGGGGAATCCAACTGTAAATGTATGTGGGAACGGGTCTGGAGGGGAGATTCCGAGGATGTTCTTTCAAGTATTAAAATATTACGAGAATGTGTTATGTGCAATAAAGGTCGTAAACTCTAGTATAAGAGGCCCGGCCTCAGAGATGTGGTTAGAGCACCTCGTGACGATACTTGCTGTCTGAATTGATGTGTTCTCCTCCGGAGAGAATAAAATCCTCGTTTCCCGCCTTCCAGTCTCCAGCGCCTGCTTCTTCATTGATTAATATTGGTGGGTCATAGAGGCGATACCGCCGGGCAACATAAAAGGGTCTTTGGTTACCGGTTGTCTTTGGAACCCTTTTTAACAATTGGCGTCCCAAACGTGGGGCCCATCAGCGACTCGTGGATCCAGTGGGAGAGGTCCTGACGACAGAGTGAACGACTGCAACGATCGGAAGGTACCCTGTCCGATAGACCCTTGTCTGACAGCCGATCATCCGAACTTCACTGGTTCCGAACAGACCTCTCTCGAGTGATCTGCGGTCCTGACTGGGAACCATCAGGAGTGCCACGAGAAGTACGAAGAGAAGAGGACGATCGGGCGCTGGATTCGGAAGACGAGAAACTGTCCATGCGGTCCGGGTAAGGTCGTGTAAACACGACGAATTGCGAAAGTGATAGATAATTGAAAGAAATTGATAATTGTTGTGAAAATACTAGTATTACTCTTTGTTAATTTATTGGAGATTCACTGTCTACAAACGGAGAAACAACAGGCTCTCCCTTTATAAACAGCGAAGGATAGGTACGCACCCGTCGGACCTATTTTTCTCCCCCACTGAACAATTGCCCCTTCGCCCCATTGATTAACTGTTATAGATTGTTTTCTGGAGATTCTCTGTCTGAAAACAGGGAAGATTAGGTCCCCTCTTTACAGATAGTGAAAGGGTAGGTGACGCGAACCTTTGCGAGCCTACTTATTCTCCCCATTGACCATATTGATTTTTTATTTTTGACCTAACGTTGATCGATTGCTCAGAATTGGTTCATGAGGTATTCACTACGTGCAAACAACGTAGAATAGAAATATTCTGTCTAGTCTTTGCGCGCAGTGATAAGATAGGTAGTGCTGATTATTATCCCATTGTGATCCGTCATGCCTGTCTTCTCCCCACTGGTCAGTAGCCTGTTTAACCCGGACCGCTTATTAGAGATGAACCATCCGGCTCCGCTGGAAGGCACCCCTAATAAGGACATGTTCACAAAGCATGGATTAGTCGCTATAGCCTATAGCCAACTGTGGCATAAATATACGAAAAAGGATCGAGAAAGTCAGTGGCCACTGATAGGATCCTTCGAAGACGATAGAATAATCACACTAGAAACAGCTCTTGGTAAAAACAAGACGACGTCCACTATGCTTGACAGCTTCGGCATGTGGCGAAAGGAAGCCGAACAACGCAAAAAGAGAACTGAGAGTAGGTTGGGAAAAGAGCTGCGGAAAGCAGCCCACCTAGCAGCCCAGAAATTAGAGAAAGAGATAAAAGAAAGAGAGGATACCAAACAGAAGCTAGAAATAGAAACATCAAGCCAGTGCCTGGTTAGAACTCCCTCCACGCTCTACCCTGATTTGCACTCGAAACAGCGAACCACCGATGATCTGCTGCTAGGTCCTCCGATCATCCACATGCCCCCTCCATATGCCCCTTCCCAACCCTTAGCCCAACACCCACTATCCCCAGGTACCAGCGAGAGCAGCCCCGCGGCTTCAGCCCCCATGGCCTCCGTGCCGGCTGAACTCCTCGTATTAGATGTTACGCAAACGACAACGCCGGGCGACCCAGAAGCCCGAAGGGTTGGTCCTGTTAGAGCATATAGACTAAGCAAACATGAACGAGCAGGGGTCGATAAGATAGCGAAGATACTGGTAGAGAAGAGGGAGGATGAAGAATCCGTCATGGATGTGTTTAATTCTTATACTGGGAGTCACAGACGACACTTTACTGTACAACTGTGTTACCACGTCTTAAACGCATACGAGGACCGATATCAAGAAAAAGGTCCACAGAGCCTAACGACTCTGTACCGGAAGGTTGATATCGGGGATGAGAGTGAGAGTGATGTGACGGACCTCCTTACGCGTACGCTTGAGGTTTTCCGCCACCTCACTGAACAAAAGCCAAAAACCGAATCCACTACCTCCGTAGCAATCAACCCACAAACTGAACGACCTAACACTATGATGCCGATACGAGAGGCTGCCCCTTACTGGGTTCCTCCACGAGGTGAAGGGACTCACGATGATGCAAACAACAAAGACGCAAAGGGAAGGGTAGTGTACAATTGGGTCTACCAACCATGGGACCGGCAAGAGATTCTGACCTTCCGGAAATCTCTGCCAGACCTGCGTAAAAACCCCACCGCCTTCTATACTGAGTTGGGTACGGCCCTAGGATCGACGATTATGACTCTAGCCGACATCGACTTGTTTTTCGGGTTATGTCTGCCAGCTGATGTGTGGAAGCAAATCCGGAAAGTCGACCACACTGAGCTGTTTGGACATAACTGGTCACAACTTGTGGGCATAGATAGACAACGAGAACCCGGACAAAAGCCTTTAAAAGCCATTTTGGACCTCCCGGATAAAATTGTGCAGAAATTAAAAACCATGATCCCAGAAAAGAAAGTGGACTGGTCGATAGTAACGGCTTGTCGCCAGAAACCCCAGGAAGATGTATCGGAATACTTCTCCCGGTTTGAAACGGTGTTCTCCGATTACAGCGGCCAGGACCTGACCACTGCAACCGGACACCATCTGTTTGTCCAGAATTACGTTAAGGGCTTATCACCTGAGGTCTCGCAGAAACTGCAGGCCAGTGAAAGTAGTTGGGCAGCCTCCAAACCTACGGCTATCCTTCAGATGGCCCAATATTATGAACATCAGAAAAACGAAAACGACAGAACTACAGAGAGAAAGAAGAAAGAATTAAAGGAGAGGGTGATGATAGCACAACTGCAAGGGGTTACTCTGGGACGAGACCAATACCGGGGAAACCATCAGATGAACGTCCCTAAAACGGCACCTCCCAAAGACCGTGCTTCCACTCCCCACATTGGACGTACAGACATTAGGGAAGACCAGTGTGCCTTCTGTAAAGGATCGGGCCACTGGAAATCACAGTGCCCGGTTCTTTTGGAACTTACCAGAAATAGGGATCCTAGAGATTCAGCAAACGAACCAAGAAATAGGGGACCACAGCGAGGGCCCCCAAACAACGCAACTAATGATAGATCCAGTAGACCGAACACATTTGATCGACCCCGACAAAACCAATGCCAGCAATCTGACTACGATGACGTTCATGACTTTGCATAGGACTGCCTAGGGCAAGGGAGGGATCCAGTCGAGCTCCATGTTGACCAGCAAGGCCCTTATGTCACTGCTAAGGTCTTGGGTACAAAGTCACCATTCCTGGTAGACACTGGCGCAACACGTAGTGCATTATCTAAACGACTGATTCCAAGGGCACCCTTGTCTGGCTTACTAATAACATCGACAGGTTTTGATGGGACGCCCTCCACTAACCCTTTGTCCGCCCCAATCCTCTTTGACTTAGAAAACAACACCACTGACACCACGTTTTTACTCTCCTCCAATAGCCCTGACGCAATTATGGGACTCGACCTATTGAAACACTTCCGAGCAACGATTAGATGTTCTCAAGATGGAGTCCGAGTTTTTCTTTACGACAATCCTGTTCTGCTTAGACAGTGCCCCCCCAGACACATGTTTTCCATCACCGACGCCGACACTTCCCTGCTCGACACTCTGCCTCCGTATCTGTGGGCCAAAACGGATTCGGATGTAGGGCGCATGATGATCGACCCAGTACACATCACTGTTCGACCAGATGCAACACTCCCAAAACTTCCACAATATCGAATATCACCCGAGGGCGAGAAGGCATTGGTAGAAATCATCCAATCACTGATAGACGCAGGAGTGGTAGAGGAAGTAGTTAGCAACATTTGCAACAGCCCAATCTTGCCCATCATTAAGAAACAGGGAGAAGGAGATGAGAAAGCATACCGCTTCATCATTGACCTTCGAGAGATCAACAAAGTGGTGGTACCCCAGTACCCTGTGGTCTCAGACATTACCACCATCCTGACTTTGATTCCCTCCACTGCCACCACCTTCACTGTCATTGACCTCAAAAATGCATTCTTTTCTATCCCCATCCACCCAGACAGCCGATATCTCTTCGGCTTCACCCTAAAAGCCCGCTCATATAGGTTCTGCCGAGCACCCCAGGGCTACACAGAAAGCCCTAGCATCTACAGCCAGGCCCTCAAGAGACAACTGGATCAAGTCCAGTTACCCGATGGAGTGGTATTAGTACAATATGTCGACGACATCCTCTTGGCAGCCGACACCACCCCACTAGCTGTCACAGCCACCATTCAACTCCTGCATTTCCTTGCAGGAAATGGCCACAAGGTCTCTAAGAAGAAGTTGCAATTCTGCCAACCCCAGGTCACTTACCTAGGCCACCTTTTGTCCAAAGACGGAAGGAAACTGACTCCTGACCGGATCCAAACCATTCTCGACACCCCCGTCCCTAAGACCCAGAAACAGGTCCGCTCCCTACTAGGCCTCACCTCCTTCTGCCGACAGTGGCTGCCCAACTTTAGCCTCGTAGTAAAACCACTGCTTTCATTGTTAGCAAAGGACGTCCCTCTCCCACTCCCTTGGACCCCTGAGTGTCAGGCTTCTTTCGTGCAACTACGAGATGCCCTCTGCTCAGCCCCTGTGTTGGGTACCCCCGATTACACAAAGCCCTTCTCCCTTTACACCCATGAGAGGGAGGGGTGCGCTTTATCTGTCCTGACCCAGCCCATTGGCCCAAAGCAACGACCATGCGCTTACTTCTCAGCCACTCTTGACCCCGTAGCCAGAGCCCTGCCTGCTTGCCTTCGAGCCGTAGCTGCTGCCGCGATCTCTATCCGACAGAGTGAGGGGATCGTGCTCTCGAATTCCCTCACAGTACTGGTACCCCATGCAGTTGACACCCTCCTAAACCAAACCAAAACGCAACACCTGACAAGTGCACGACTGACAGGGTACGAACTGACTCTGCTCGCACCCCACATCACACTGAAGAGATGCACCACACTGAACCCAGCAACCCTGCTGCCCTTACCAGAAAACGATCCCAATGCGCACCCTGTACACGACTGTGTGACCCTCACAGACGAACAGACCAGAAGTAGGGTTGACCTCAGAGACACGGCTTTCCCCGACCCCGACGGAGAGCTGTGGGTGGACGGTTCTTGCATCAAGCTCCCCGATGGCACCACTTCGGCCGCCTATGCAGTCACCACGGCTCGAACTGTAGTCGAGACAGCCCGCATAACGCAACGATCTGCCCAGGCAGCGGAACTGATTGCCCTGACGCGAGCCTGTATTCTAGCAGCAGGTACCACAGCAAACATTTACACCGACAGCCAGTATGCCTTCGGGGTGGTTCACCATTTCGGGCTCCTTTGGAGGGAGAGGGGATTCTTGACCTCACACGGCACCCCCATTTTGCACGGGGACCTAGTCTCCGCCTTGATCGAAGCCGTCCTTCTCCCCAAAAAGCTTGCAGTCATCAAATGCCAGGCACACAAAAAGGTGACAGACATTATTGGACAGGGAAATGCACTAGCCGACCTCACTGCCCGAGCGACAGCTGAAAATAGGACGACAACACGCATGTACGTGACCAGGTCACAAGCAGAAAAATGGACTGACGCTAGGGACACTATCAGAGACATTCAAATGGCTAGCACACAACACGAACTGACTGAATGGACACGGGTGGGATTGAAAGATGACGAAGGCTGCTGGCGGACAAAAGACACAGACAAATGGTTGCTACCTGACTCGTATCTGATTCCCATACTGACTATGGCGCACTCCCCTGCCCACATAGGATCAGCCCCCATGATTGAACTTGTCTCCAGAGTTTGGCACAATGATAAGATCACAGAGTCCGCCAAACGCTTGGTCCAACAGTGTTTGATATGCCTGCAACACAATCCCGGGAAAGGAACTGTAGTACCCCGGGGAGGGTTTGGGGTCCCAAATCACCCGTTTGAAGTCCTGCAGATGGACTACATCCAACTAGACAGATGTCAAGGCCTGAAATATGTACTTGTGGTGGTATGCGCATTTAGCAAATGGGTGGAAGCATATCCAACCCGTGACAACACTGCTATGGCCACAGCAAAGGTACTGTTAAAGGAGTTTTTCCCCCGTTACGGCCTTTGTCGAATTTTGTGGAGCGACAATGGCCCCCACTTCGTAGCCGAAGTTATCCAACTCATTTTGAAAGGGTTGGGTGTAAAACAAAAGTTCCACGCAGTCTTCCACCCCCAATCTGCTGGACTAGTTGAACGACATAACGCCACACTGAAACTAAAATTGGCCAAAATAGTAGCTACCACAGGACTGAAATGGCCAGACGCACTCCCCCTGGCATTGCTCTCAATGCGTTCCACCCCCACCAAACACCACTTGACACCATACGAGGTTGTGTTCGGCCGGCCTATGAATGTTTGGTCTGCGCCGAAACCAACTTCCATTCATGACGTCCCGGACGTCCTAATGTCTGATTACTTATGCCAGTTGACTAAAACACTGTCTGTTATCCATCAACAGGTGCTGCATGCCATCCCTGACGCTTCCAGGGGTCCCGGACACACCATCCAACCTGGGGACTTCGTCCTGATCCGGAACTTCCAGCGTGCCAAGAGTCTGGAACCCCGGTGGACGGGCCCCTGGCAAGTCCTCATCACCACCCGAACAGCACTCCGGGTGGAGGGAAAACGCAACTGGCTGCATGCACACCACTGCAAGAAGATCTCCTCGACCCTGACCTCGACCGAAACCATCAACAGTCAAGAAGAGCTCCTGAACAAGGACCGACCGTCACTATCCTGCTATCCCGATACCGAAACACTTGAACTTTCAAAATTCTCTGATCCCACAGTGCCATCAAGAGAAGGGTATTTCCTGCGTCGAAAGGAGGGAGTTACGGCTAAGTAGACCACGGACTGAGTTAAATCTCAGAACGGTGACCTAAACACTACCGAGGGTTACCTGGAGAGAAGCAAAGCAAAGTCTGTGGTTCTGCCCGCTACCGAGCCCCTTGAAGATGATGGAAGCGCCAGATAAGAAGATGATGGAAGCGCCAAATAAGAAGATGATGAAGGAAACAGGAAATACCCACCGCAGGAACCCAAAAGCAGACAGACTCCATAGCCCAAAGACTATTGCGCTCTTCATCACAATCCTCTTCTGCTTTCTCCTCATGACCACACTCTGGATTGTGGAAGAAAATGCACCTGCTCACGAAACATTCCTGACCACTGTCCAGCCTACCACCATGAAGGAACATTATCTGATCTCGCTCTCTCCCCAACTCAGAGAGAGGCGAAAGGAATTTTGGAATAACTCCTTCGTACAACTACTTCACCAGCACAACCTTGCCACCAATGCCACCAACTGTTGGATCTGTGGGTTGCTACCCCACGCCACTGGACACTCGATACCATTCATCCCTTCACCTTTCTCAGTTCACGGTTCCTGTCTTGCCTGGCTGATGCTTCTGCAAGAAAGCTTTAAGGACAATGCCACCTCCAGCAAAACGGTAACGCATTTCTACCACGGGGTCTGGCGGAACAGAACAAAGACACACTTCTGCCCGCAGACCAACAACAACACCATCCACTTGGACATCCCTGCTAAAGAACAAGTTGAAATGCAAGTGTTCAATAATCCAACCAGAACCACCTTCTCCTACCTGCGAAAACGAACGGCTGCCACTCTGACTGTGGCCCTGTCAGTCATCAACGTCACAGGCCACATGTGCATGGAAGGGCTTGGGACTCAGCTGGTAGGCCACAGTGCCTGCCGGTTTTCCAGAACTCTGGACTCCATCGACCCGCCTTCCTTTGTGGCATCTCCAAACACGTATTTCGTCTGCGGCACAAAGGCTTACACCTGGCTCCCCAAAGGCTGGGGGGGCACTTGTTTCATTTCCTTCATTCTTCCTCCGACATATGTGGCACCAGCAAATCATCACAGACAAAAACGAGCCAAGGACATCGAACAAGCCGATTCAACAGGAGCGCAATTCATCGATGCTATGAAAGGACTGGTCCCCCTCTGGGGCCCGATGGCAAACAGCCGTGCCATCCGACATCTGACTCAAGCAGTTGAGACAACAATGAACATCACGGCTGGTATCCTTGCTAACAACACCGCTGAACTTCAAGCGGTCCGCTTGGTGGCTCTCCAGAACCGCCTTGTCCTGGATGTGGTTCTTGCGGACCGTGGTGGAGCATGCCGCATCATTGGGTCCAGCTGCTGTACATACATACCGGACAACTCACCCTCAGTGTACAAAGCCATCGAACATCTCCACAGACTCTCTTCAGAAGTACACCAGGAACAAGAAGAATGGTCGCTTGGTGGTTGGTTCTGGAACACCGTTAAGAACTGGGGTTGGAGACTGTTCACCATTATCCTGATTCCTGTAGTTGTGATATGCGGTCTATGCTTAGGAATTCAATGTCTGCCACCTCTGTGTTCATTATGTGCAAATTGTATTTGCCCTAAGACTGTGGACTTTGAAAACGAACGCATGAGAGCAATATATGATGCCGAGGTTAGGAATTTGATGAAGATTGACATTGAGTAAGCAAGTTGGCTAAGATATGTTGAAAAGGGAGGACTGTTAAAGATTAGACTGCAAAACGTCAACATTATCGGCGCCATCTTGCCCCCTTTCCAGGCCCATTCGTGCGCGTAAGCGGCAGCCATTTTGAGCACCATGGCCTCCCTGCCCCTCACTAATAGCCAGCGCGTCTCTCTCTCTCTTAACCTCGCAAGCATTCCCCCGCACGCTGACAACCCCCCCGCTCTCTCATGCCTTGGGTCATAAACCCCTCTCCAGCGCAGCTTCACCACGGAATCCCATCCTGTTCCCAGCGCGACACCTCCCTTCATTCCTTTCATGGCCTCAAACCCTTTTTATGCAAACCCCCTTTTCCTGTGTCCCCGTTTGTCTTCCTCGTTCCCAGGCTGCCACCTGACCCTGCGGATACTGTTTATTACCCCGTACAGTAGGAAGCTTCCCCTCCCCATCAAAAGACCCCCGAACCGATCAAAGCCCCCACCCCATGAGATCCGATCAACCCCATGCATTCCGTGAATCGGCGGAATGCCCTGCTGTGCGACCACCATCACCTGTTGTGACCGGGGTGGGGAATCCAACTGTAAATGTATGTGGGAACGGGTCTGGAGGGGAGATTCCGAGGATGTTCTTTCAAGTATTAAAATATTACGAGAATGTGTTATGTGCAATAAAGGTCGTAAACTCTAGTATAAGAGGCCCGGCCTCAGAGATGTGGTTAGAGCACCTCGTGACGATACTTGCTGTCTGAATTGATGTGTTCTCCTCCGGAGAGAATAAAATCCTCGTTTCCCGCCTTCCAGTCTCCAGCGCCTGCTTCTTCATTGATTAATATTGGTGGGTCATAGAGGCGATACCGCCGGGCAACATAAAAGGGTCTTTGGTTACCGGTTGTCTTTGGAACCCTTTTTAACAAGTGTCCATCAGCTTTGGATTTCAATATCAGTGGGAAAGTAACCCTGTACCTTTTTTTCTTGACCCCAATAGCATGTAGGGTGGGTAAACTGGCCAGGCTGTTGGTCCCCGCAGCCACACGGTCCCTTTAAAGTGGAAGTCTTCTTCACAGACTTCCACCTCCATCTTCCTTCTCAAGGCTATTTTTTTCCAATTGCAGCACCCCCCACAGTTCAGACGTGGGCAGCCATGAGGCATCTACCAATATCTAGAACTACCAATGCACACTTGACTCCGTTTCAGATTCATAAGGGTGTAAACCCCTAATCACACACTGGATCCCTGTTCTTATGCTAAGATGGGTTCTCTTGCATTGAGGACAAGGCTATATAGAGTCTGCAGGGCCCTGAATTGGACTGAATTGATGCATGAACTAATAAAGGATGCTCCTTATCACCTGTAGCAAATAATGAGGATGTCAGTACCTTCATCTTCACATCTTCGCTTGAACTCTGCAAGGAATGCTTATTTTAGGAAGTTGAAACATCACAAGCATACAAATAAAAATAAAACTGCCTAATATTGATAAAGTCAGATATGGTCTCAAAAGCACGAAATACACCAAGTTTTCATTTCATTTATTGATCCACTTTAACCACTTACAACACATGAAATCAGCAAGAATATATTGAATATTCCTGTTTATCCCAGGTTACTTTCTCTGCAACCTTTAATCATAAAGTCGGCTCTTAAATCTCAGAAACACTATCTGTCATCCTCTCCCACAGTGATTTGCAAATTTGCAAACATCATAATCTCTGAATCTCAGTGCCCTAATTCGCACAAGGTTTCAGAGTTAGCAAAACTCTCCCAGGGCAGAACATGATGGCGGCAGACCGTCCGCGCAGCCGGCGCCAGTGGGTGAAACGTGTGTTGTGCTTGTTGAGCCAGATTTGTGATCATTATGCTTCCCTGCCACCAGGTCCCAATGATTCCCCAAGCCAGGATCCTTGAGGTCAGGACAACTAATACCAATCAAGCGGGAACAGCAAGGCCCAGGCAGCTCAAGCAAATGCCTGTCCCTATCAATATAATTGGAAATCCCCGCACCGATGAGAGCATGCACCGCAGCTGATATAAGACAAAACAAGCCAGGACATTAATGCAGACAGGATTAAAAGCTTAGGCGGGAGAGGACGAAGAGGGGCGCGGGCTTCTCACGCCGCACTGTTGAAGGTAATGTATTACCAATGCGTACAATGTTCCGCAAACAATTATTACGTATACTTTGCCTCTTCAAGTCATTGAATTCTGACAGTGGGGAGATATAAAAGGGTTAGTATTTTATAACCAGAGGAGGGAATTGAGGGCTAACATCGATTCCAATAAGGAGCCTAAATGTTGTCATCCAACAGTCTCCTAAGCGGCTAAATTGTACTTAAAACACTATTAAGCATTTATCTGAATAATACAGGGTGGAGCATGTTATCCTTGCATCCGAATCAGAGTTTTTTGGTCATACCAGGCCAAGTGAATGAATTGTTAATGCAATGAGCTGCCTACAACCCCTCTGATGTCCGCTCCTTTGTCCCTCTCCTCTAAATGTATGAGGTCAATGTGGCTTGGGAGTCAGGGGTTAATAGGAAGTACCTATGTTAGTAACTGGAGTTTATCATTGGTATCGCTGAAACGGTCTGGAACACCAGTGGAAAACTTCCACTGGAGAATGACGTTACTTATTTTGTATATTTGACTTTCAAAAGCAGATGGGTTGCACAGTCAACGCTTACAAAAAGTTTGTAGCTCACATACATTGTTGTAGAGTAAGTACACACAACACAACCACTATCAAACTGCATTAGAGTTTTTTTACTCATGGTAAATTTAGTCAACCTCCAACATAAACCAGGCAGTTGTTTCATCTCTTCGAGAAGAAGCTACTGTGGAAAACGGTTTTATAATTCATATAAGAGAAGTTGCTCCTGTTGATATAAAATTAGGACCTAGAGGGATGGATTTTAAGTTCTCGGATAATTTTGGAAACCTTGGGGCCACAGTTCTGTTTTTTACTGTAAGTTTCTCAAAGTACAAAAAAGTGCAATCACAATGCTTTATGTTTATAATCTTGGCATGAAATCTGCTCTTTGTCCTATTTTCCTGGTGCTTCTTGTTCGAAGGAGGAATAATGCCAATGTTTTAAAGTAGGTGGCTGAGAATATGCAAAAGTGCAAAGGGATTCCAAACTCTGACATATGCTAGTTTTAGGGTGCACAGCAACTTGTTTTCAAAGTCAAAGCTCCTTTGTTTAGTTATTGGGGCACACAATATAGGTGTTCAATACAAGGGTACTGCACATATTTTAGGAGGAGACCTATTAAAGTTTCAGCTGGTCACAGGAGTTAAACAGCGGGCTACTGGCGCTGGAATTGGGCTTGGCTCACACAACAAGATAACTCTTGGCAACCAAATAGCAGATTTTATACTTTGGAATCAATGCACTTATAACAGAGGTTGAAGCTTTCTAAAAAAGGATTTAATTGAAGCCAAAATCTGAATTTCTATGTCAATGTATTTCACAGTCCAACAACAGGAGTTCTTAAACCTCTTTGCCTCTGCTCTGCAGGACCCGCCACACAAACGTTTTGTGAATAACTAGCACAATTCTTACCGTTAAAATTCCCAAAATATACCCAGACATACAAACTTCTCACTAGATGCACCTCTTTTGATTTCTCCCCTTCTTTTCCCTCTGCAGTCTGGACGAACTTTCCCACCACTAATCATGATGAACACAACGGTTTTAGGATTAATTAAATCTGGCTCTCCTGAGGACATCTGCCTGATCCCTTTTCTACAGTCCTGTGTATCTGTTCTTGCTCCAAGCCGTACCAACGTTATCAAAATGTTCTTCTCATCTGGGCAGTTACCCCTGGTTTGAGAGTGAGAGTACCCACACCGCAGCTGAAAAAAGACAATCCTGATGCTGCAGTGACAGAAAACTAGAGACCAATCATGTTGTTTCCAGATCTTCTAAAACTAAACAAGCCTATTACAGCTTAGCAACTAATTCAATATTTGAAAGACTCCAACTCCCAAGATACTTAGCAACTGGGCTTCTGCCCTGGTTAAGGAACCAAGACAGTTCTGCTCCTTGCACTTGATGACCTAGACTCATCTTGTATCCTGATCCTACTTGACCTCTTGTCTCATTCAATTGTGTGGATCATACCACCTGGTTGAAGAACCTAGCTGAAATCAGACTTATGGGACCAGTTACAGCCTGATTCTCTTCTTCCATGATGGGCAGTCTCAATTGGTGACTCCTCTATCTTACCATTCCACCGCTATAGTCATCTAATGCGAAGTTCCACTGGGTTCATCACTCTCCCCAGAGTTGTGAAATATTTACGTTCAAAGTCTAACCAAGTGGATTAGAACTTTCAGGTACCTAGCAATCTCATATATACAGATGACTCACACTTAATTGTGAATCATGCCCATCATGCACAAAAAATAACAATCAATGTGACCAACTTCCTATTCAAAGTTTGGATTTGAATGTTGCAAAATTTTCTTGCAATTAATGCCAACTAAACAGAGATCCACCTAGTGGGCTACAATCGAGAGAACTGACATTATAACCATTGAACTGCGACCTTTTGATGAATTCCCCTCTCTGAAACGTAAATTTCAATCTCCATGAGCCTTGCTAAAGAGAGACCTCTCTCTGAAAGCCTGATCAGAGCAGTTTTTTCAGCATGCTTCTACTTGCTAAGTCACTTAAGGAATATTCTCCTGTTTCTAATTCATCATCTTCACACTCTATATAGAAAAGACTATTACCACGTTCTCTATTCTGACTGTCAGGATCCACAATTTGTAGCATGGAAAGCTTGTAAATTGTGGAATGTTGACCATATTTACCAAACAAGAATGCAACTTCCCAATTTCCCTTGCTGCCTGTTAAGTAGAGGATCATTTTTTCCATCTATACATTCTAGTAAGAAACCTGCTCCCCAACTTGCAATGTTTCATCTTGACCCCCTAGATTAAACTACCTTGTTTAATAGCCATTCTCTTTGTCATTCAGCTCTCAGCTCTAGGATATTTTTTCCTTTTGTACCATAAGCAATCAATTGAACTTTTAATTCAGAAAGACTGTAAAAGTTATTGTTTGAATATAGAGTAACAAGATATCGTGGCACACTAATATAGTGGACAAAATATCAAGGGAAAAAATACTTAAAGGGAAGTGCATATAAGGAAGTATAGATTTACTGTTCTTAACTCCATATCTATGTACCTTGATGAAATATATATAGTTCCTAGAGGCGTTTGCTACTAGGTAGTTATAGTTAGGTCAGCTTTTCCATACAGAGAGCAATTGTTGGTTTGCTAATAACTTTGGCCCTGCAGGATGAATCTACACAAAGCTTTTCAAGAAATAAGTTTATTCACCTCAGCTCCTTCCTGGAACGTTTCGGGGTTCATCTGTCAAATAGGGGCTGAGATAAAAGTATGGCACCAAAATGCAAAATCCCTATGCATTTTCCAAGAAGAAAGGGTGGCACCAAAATGCAAAATCCCCATGCATTTTCCATAAACTTTTTTAGACAAGGCTACAACAAAAACTGTTGGACGGAATTGCACCTGATTCATCAGAAAGCTAGATCTTGATCTGCAGATTGTGCTTCTTGTTATATGATATAAATCCGTTCTGTAGTTTTTGAGACATAGAGTGTCAAAAATAATTGTATATTTTGTATATTACAGAGAGAGATCTCACCTGAGAGGCCAATCTCTTCACACACCCTACTTTGCATGCTGGTAATTTGAGAGAGAGGTCTGAAAAGAGAGGATAGTCTCTCCCCGCATCCTACTATGCATACCTGTCATACGAGAGAGGGGTATGAAAGAAGACACCAGTCCCTACCCACACTCTACTACGCATATCCGTCATCTTAAAGAAATGTCTGGAAGGAGATCCAAGCCCAACTACGGATACCCATCATTAAAGAGAGAGTTCTCACCAGAGAGACCAGTCCATAGACACACTCTAATATGCACACCCATCATCTGAGAGAGAGGTCTGCTAGGAGAGGGATCCCCTACCCACACCCTACTATGCACAGCCATCATCTGAGAGAGATGTCGGAAAAGAAAGGCCAGTCCCTCTCCACACCATAGCATGCACTCCCATCATTACAGAGAGAGGTCACATCAGAGAGGCTATACTCTCCACACACCCTACTATGCACAGCTGTCATCTGAGAGAAAGGTTGGAAAGGAGAGGGTAGTCCCTCCCACATCCTAGTATTCACACGTCATGTGAGAGAGAGGTCTGAAAGAAGAGCCTAGTCCCTCTCCAAACCCTAACTACGCACATGCATCTTTCAAAGAGAGGTCTCCCCAGAGAGGCCAGTCCCTCCACACATGCTACTATGCTCACCCGTCATCTAGAAGAGGGGTTTGAGAGTATAGGCTAGTCCCTCCCCACACCCTATTGCATACATCCATAACCAGAGAGAGGGGTTTGAAAGGAGAGGCTAGTCCCTCCCCACACACTACTACACACACTCGTCAATCAAAAGAGAGGTCTGAGTGGACAGGCCAGCCCCTTTCCACACCCTACTACACACACCCATCACTTGAAAGGTTTGAAAGAAGATGCCAGTCCCTCCCTACATCCTACTATGCATAACTATCATCTGAGAGAGGAGTCTGAAAGGAGAGGCCAGTCTCTCCCTACAACCTACTATGCTCACCCATCTTCTGATAGAGGGGTCAGAACGGAGAAGGCAGTCCCTCCCCACTCCCTACTATGTACACCTGTAATTTGAGAGAGAGGTGTGAAAGGAGAGGCAGTCCCTCCCCGCACACTACTACGCACTTGGGTGGTCATAGAGAGTGGTCTTAAAGGAGAGGCAGGTTAGTCACCACACACTACAACGCATACCCATCATCTGAAAGCGAAGTCAAATAGGAGAGGGCAGTCCCTCCCCACCCACTCCTACATACATCGGTCATCTGAGAGAGAGTACTGAAATGAGAGGCCTGTTAATCCTCACATCCTATAACACACAATTATCATTTGAGAGAGAGGTCTGGAAGGAGAAAGCAGTTGCTTCCATACAGGCACCCATTATCCAAGAGACGATACTTACTTACCTGTAAATTACTGATTATATTGGTGAAACCTTTACCATGCATATACCTTTACCATTCCTGCCTTCACAACGAAATTCATTGTAAAGGCATATGCGTTGTAAAATCATGCACGGTAAAGGTAATGCATGGTAATGGTAATGAATGGTAAAGGCTTCATTGTTATGGCAATACGTGGTAACGGCCGTGTTGTAATGGCTGTTTCCCATCATCAAGGTACATTCATGTGGAATTAGGTATAGAATCTATACCTAGTTACCCTTTACTTTTTTCTTGCTCGATATCAGATCTACAATTTTTATGTCCCATGGTATTCTGTAGGCGGTATTCAGGATCCACACATATAAAAACTCATTTGTACCTGTCAAATTTTTTCTCTCTTGTTGGTTTTTTATGGTTAGCTAGTTGGTTTTTACTGTCTTTTGTTCCTCAGGGCCAAGATGCCAAGTTAATAAACAAGCACTCTACAAAATATATTAAACCAAACAGTCAGAACCCCTAACCCTTGGAACCACAATGTAGTAACCCTTATCTCTAATATGGCTGGCAGAGGGTGGACATTTTCATGAAGCATAGGAACCTACTGTATCCCAGGCATTCTTTGGATGCACTGCTTCCAAAAACCAAGTAGAAAATTAGAGTTATTAGTTCAGAGGCTTTCACTCCTACTAACCACATTGTCCTCCAATCTCGAAAGAGTACAGACATGGTTTAAGGAGTTAATTAGTTATGGTGTGCAGTTTTAGACAATAAGGCACTGTCATAAATCCGAGGCCGAAATTAACAACTCTGTTTTTTGTTGGAAACAATGTCATACAGACTTGTACAATGCCAGGGCAGGGTTAAATGAGCAATTGAGGCTCATCACTAGTCACATTTTTTTTTTTTTTTTTTGGGAAAACCTTTATTGAAAATTCCAAGCACACAGCTATTCAGCCTTACATCCCTGAGGCTAGGCAGCAATATAAAGAGCGGAGAAGAGGTGCGCACAAATCAGTTCAAGGAGCAAATCAGGTTTAATTTTATATTATAACTAAGAAACCTAAGTTAACAACAAGAAGGAACGATAAAGAAAAAATAAAGGGGAAAAAGGAAAAAGGAGGTGGCAAGGTACAACATAGGAGCGGCAATGCACAATTCCAGGGGGCGAGTGGGACCGATTAGCACTCTGCACTAACCATACTGGAGAAGCATACAAAAGTGGGGGGAAAGGAGCCAGGATTTCGTTTAAATAAAAAGTTGGGCGGAAGGAAGGGCTAGGGAGAGAGACGAACCTCCAGCGGACCTGTGTCGGGGGGCACACAAATATCACCTCTGTATTCATTCCACGCACCCCAGACCTCCCCCCACCTCTTGGGCTTACCCCTAGCTACGTACACAGTTTTCTCACGGAGCATGCACCAGTCCATATTGGTTTTCCACAGTCCCACGGTGGGGGGAGTCGGGGCACCCCATTTTTGAGCAATGTCTCGCTTGGCCACCATGTACCCTAACGTGACCCAGCGGGTTTGAGCATTAGTGTAGTCAGTCGGACCCCACACGTTCAACAAGCAGCGTCGAGCTTCCGCAGTCAAATCCACACCAGTCACCTCACGCATAACCACATGCACCCGTTCCCAATAGGAAGCAATGACCTGGCATTCCCAGATGGTATGCATGAAGGTGGCCAATGCACCGCACCCTCGCCTACAGAGACCATCCACGGAGAGCCCCATGTGGATCAGTCTGGGGCCAGTTAAATACACTCGGTGGAGTATCTTCAATTGGACTAAGCGCAGCCTAGCCGAAATTGCCACTTCCTTGGGGGAAGACACCGCACACTGCCAATCCTCATCATCCAACTCAATCCCATCACGCACCCACTGATCTCTCACATTCAACAACAAGTCCGTCCGAACATTAATTAGCTTTTTATAGGTCAGGGAAATGGCACTGTCGGGCATATGGCCGTCCAGCACCCTGTCTTCCAGCGGGGATGATTCGGGGACCTTCTCACCAACAGGCAGGGCAGACGTGAGGGCATGTCTCAATTGTGCATATCTGAAGTACTCTGTGGCCCCCAGTTGGAATTCAGTCTTCAGAGCTTCAAAAGACTTGATTTCCCCCCTGGCCATCACATCAGCCACCTTGGAAATACCAATGAGGTCCCACCGGTCAAACCCCTTCGAGTGCCACAGCCTACCCAGCAAGTCGGAGTCATAAAGTGGAGTGGCCATAGTAAGTCTACCCTTCCACCCCAATGCTTTCGTAATGGCCCTCCAAATGTGCACAGCAGTCTTGGTGGGGCCAGTCATCTTTCCATCCAGAGATCTAGAATACAGCGCTCTGTAGTACATCCCATCATTCAAGAGCCAGCGGTCCATGGCGTATCCCGGACTCTCCGCCGGTCCATAAAAGCCGTGATTAAGAGCAGCCAATTGGGAGGCCCAATAGTACCGGCGGATGTCAGGCAAAGCAATACCGCCATCGTACCATGGGATAGTCAGTTTGACTACAGCGATACGCGGCCTACCCTCCCACAAGAGGGTCCGTTGTAGACCTTCAATTTCCTTGAAATATTTGGAAGGAACGGGGTCTTGCGTGTTCTGGAGCGCGTACAAAAATCTCGGCAGGGACATCATCTTGAACAATGCCGCTCGGCCCAGCAGGGACAGCGGCAATCTTTTCCAGCCCTCCACATCGCGCCTGAGGCGCGCAAGAGGGGGAAGCAAGTTGTTGGTGTATCGTGTCCGGGCATCCGTTGATATATAGATACCCAGGTACTTAAATCCCTGCTGCGAGACCTGTATAGCGCAACCCCTAGGAAGACGTGGGGTGTCTCCACTGAGCACATAGAGGTAGGATTTCGACCAGTTAATAACTAGGCCCGAGTACCCACCAAAAGTGCTCAACACGTCAAAAGCCACAATCAAAGACCGACAGGGGGAAGTAAGATAGAGCAGGATATCGTCCGCATACAATGAGACTCGATCCTCAAAGCCCGGTGACCACTTGATCCCACAGATATCAGGGTGGGTGCGTATCCAGGCAGCGAGCGGCTCGAGCGCTAGAGCGAAAAGGAGCGGCGACAGCGGACAACCCCGTCTAGTACCCCTGCGCAAGGCAAAGGAAGCCGATATCCGGCCGTTGACCGTTACATTGGCCATCGGGGAGGCATAGAGAAGCCTGACCCAACTAATGAAGCCGGGGCCAAACCCAAACTTGGACAACACCGCCCAAAGATAATTCCATTCAAGGGAGTCAAACGCCATCGTCGCGTCCAGTGAAGCCAGAACGGTCGGCTCGCAGAGCTTGTGCACCACCGCCATGACTGCGTGAAGCCTCCGAAGATTAAGAGCCGTGTTGCGGTGAGGTATAAAGCCCGACTGGTCCGGATGGACCAAGTCAGCGATCACATCCACCAGCCGGTTAGCCAATAACTTAGCCAGAATCTTGGGTTCGGCATTCAGCAGGGATATCGGGCAGTACGATCTACAAAGGTCCCTGGGCTTCCCCTCCTTATGAATGACCACAATGGTGGCCAAACGCTGGTCCAGCGGGAGTTCACCAGCCTCCCGGGCCTCCAAAAACATACGCCGCAGGGGCACTGCGACGGTGTCGGCCTTAATCTTGTAGAGTTCCACCGGAAGACCATTGGGACCGGGAGCCTTGCCAGACCGCAAAGATCGTATCGCTAGCGCCACTTCATCAGCCGTAATGTCCCTGTCCATGTCGTCACGCTCGGTGTCCGACAGGCAAGGGAGCTCAACTCCCTCCAGAAAAGAGGCCGAGTCCGACTCAGTCAAGGTGGAGACGGAGGTATAAACCGTCTCGAAATAGTCGGCAAAAGCCGAGGCAATAGCGCTGGGGTCAGTAACAACCACCCCGTCCTCTCCCAGAACTTCAGGCACCACACGGGAAGCCATCTCCCTCCTATCCAACCAGGCAAGAAGCTTGCCCGCCTTGTCAACCGCATCATAGATCCTCCCTTGCTGTTCCCTGCCCATCGCCTTGGCAGCGTCAGTGGCAGTGGCTCGATACTCCGACTGCTTTAGGGAGAGGGCGTGCAGCAATTCGGGTGTCGGGTCACTTTCCAATTGAGAATCCAAGCCCTCAATTTCCGACTCCAACTGCACCATTTCCTCGTCCCTGCGCCTGCGCACCTCGGCTATCAAGGAGAAGGCTTCTCCTCTCAGGACAGTTTTGAAGGCCTCCCACAATGATAAGGCCGACGATACCGAGCCCGTATTCTCGGAGAAATACAGGTCGATAGCTTTAGCTAGGAGGTCGCGAGTTTTGGGGTTGCGAAAGTACCAGGGGTTGACCGGTACCAGTCTGGAGGTTGCCACAATACCAAAGTCAAACGACACCCAGACCGGGGAGTGGCCCGAAATGCCTCTGGCCATCAGACGGGCTCCAGAAACGGTCGATGCCTGGACCGCCGGAGTCAAGATATAGTCAATTCTTGGAAGGCTTCCGTGCGCGCCCGACTGAAAGGAGTATTGCCGCTGGGCAGGATGGAGAAGTCGCCAACAATCGATAAAACCCATAGTGCTCAGGAAATTCGGGAGCCATGATTGCGCACTGCGAAGGTCTCTGGATGGAAAACGATCAAGGGTCCCCGACACCACTGCATTAAAATCCCCACCAAGAATAAGCAATCCCTCCGGGAGGCCCAAAATGGCGCCCCCGAGGTCCTGGAAGGTAGTCGTCAGCAAACCCGGGGGGACATAAACAGAAACCAAAACCAGGGTACGCCCCTCCCATCTACCCACAACGGCAACATAGCGGCCTCTATCATCAATCACCCTAGTCTCCACCTCCAGTGGGAGAGACATGCGCACCATAATCCCAACCCCCCGGGACCCCGAACAGAACCCGGAGTGAGCCACCATCTTAAACCCTTTTCTATTAAGTGCGTGACACGTGTTGCCAATGAGATGCGTCTCCTGTAGTAGAATAACATCGGGTACACACCGTTTAAACATCTGCAATACAACCCCACGTTTAATGCGATCCCCCAGCCCGTTCACATTCCAACTCAACACGTTTAAAGTCTTACCCCCCATCATCAAAGATGCACAGTCCCAACCACCACCCCCAGAAAACAGCTACCGCAACATAATAAACAGAAGAATAGTAACCTTGCCTTGAAAGAAAGGAAAAAGGAAAAACAGAAGGAAAACACTCCAACCAAGCACCCCCCACCCTGCACCCCTGCATTAGACTAAGAAGCCCCCCCAACTAGCAGTGTGCCTGTCGCCCCCAAAAAACTAATCTACGGAAAGCCCCCAGAGGAGAAAGGAGACCTCCTATCACCCCCCGTTATCCTCCAAAGAGGAAAAGCTGCATTAGAAAGAAAAAGGAAAACATAAGTCAGTGACTGATTGCACTTGCAGGGCCCTCCACCGAAAGAAATCCGAAGAAACATTGTTCATTCCTGAAGATCAGGACCACCTGACGCCTCCTCTGACTAATCCTCAGGGGTAGTCCGACGTTGAGGCAAGGTGTCCAGCCAGTCCCCAGCTGCCTCCGGCAAGTCAAAAAACACCACCCGGGCGCCATGTTCTATACGAAGCTTCGCTGGGAATAGCATAGAGTACTTCAACCCCATCTCCCTCAGCCTACGCTTGACACCCATAAAGCTTTGCCGGCGTTTCTGTACCGCTTGAGTGAAGTCGGGGAAAAAGTTCACTTCTGCATTCTGGAATTTTAACGGACCACCACTCCTCGATGCCTGCAGGATCGCATCTCGGTCCCTGTAATTGAAAAGCCTGGCAATGATGGGGCGCGGAGACGCTCCCAATTTCGGTTGGCCACCGGGCAGTCTGTGCGCTCGCTCCACCGAGAAGAACTTACTTAGTCCACCGGGAGCCAAGTGCTTCACCACCAAGTCCTCCACAAAGAGATCTGCAGCATCCTCCTCAGCACCCTCCGGCACACCAATAATGCGGACGTTCTGGCGCTGTGCCCGTCCTTCAAAATCATCGAGCCTGCGGGCAAGCAGCGAGTTAGCGGCTTTCAGGTCCCGAACCTCCGATTGCACGTCGGACATATCGGTAGTCAGACTCAACGTCTTAATGTCGAGCGACTTGACTCTGTCGTTCGTCTTTCCGAGGTCGGCCCTGATAAGGTTGACTTCAATCGTCAACGTGTCGACTTTGTGCGACAACACTTCATGCTGCTTGTGCATTTCGGCCTTAATGCCCGCAATGGCCCCCATAACATCCCGGAGGGTGGGTTCAACATCGTCCGGAGACACATCTCGCTGCGAGTCTTTAGTACGGCCTGAAGCACCAGGCGATCCCTTAGGAAGGGAGAAACGTTCAGAGATGGTGGTCTGCGAGAGGGAAGGTTTCCTGCTGACTCTCGGGGGCTTCCCTTTGTCCGGATCTCCTCTGCCCGCCATGATGGGCGACGGGGATATCACGACCCAAAGCGAAGTCGAATCGGCACTACCACTTCCAGAAGGCCGAAGTCAATAATCACCTCCACCGTCCCTACAGAGCGTCAGGCCACTGGACAATCTGATCTGGCCACCAGCGCAGAACGGGGCAGCTCCAACCCTCTCGGACTGCCACCGTGCGGAAGCGCCACCGTCCCCCTCGTAGTGCCAGACTATTATGGCGTCGTCGTCACCAATCCTCACGACGGTGTAACTCAGCACAGGAAACCCGGATCTTCGATCGGAGAACGGGCCCCGCCTCAGCAACAGCACCGCAACAGATTCCCACTACTGTGGGACAGGATGGGTAGCAGGATCAGTACAGAGGATCGGAGGGTCATCTTGGTTGCCCGTGAAGCTCCTCCTTATCACTAGTCACATTTGATGGCCCAAACACATCCTTAACAGTCAGATGAGGCAGACGTCTTTGGTCAATAATGGCTAGCTAGGCGAAGACTTTTGTGTCTTCAGTCCAGCATCAGTTCTTTGTAATGTCATGGTTTTGCAGAAATTGGTTTTAGTGTTGGCAGGGTCATCGGTGAGTGAGAGGTGATTATGTTAAGTCCATTAGTTCAGGCAATGTCATTGAGGGGGGTGGGGGTCATGTAGATGTTGAACAGTGTGGGACTAAGGGATGATCATTGTGGTACACCGCATATGATGTCTTTGGGTGCAGAGGTGAAAGGAGGGAGGCGGATGCTCAGTGTGCATACTGTGAGGAAGGAGGCGATTCATTCGAGGGCGTCTTGGTGTATGCCTATGTTGTGGAGTCTACTGATGAGGGTGTTGTGGGAGACAGCGTTGAACGGTGTGGAGAGGTCAAAGAGTATCAGGGACACAGTTTCTCTGCAGTTGAGGCATGTTCTGATGTCGTCTGTGGCAGCAATCAGAGCAGTCTCAGTGCCATGGTTGGGTCAGAATCCGGATTGTCAGGTATCCAGTAGATGGGTGTCAGGGGGTTCCTACCTGCCACGACTCTGCTACTGATGTTTGTCCCTTTTCGTTTCCACCTCGGCATACACAGGATGTTCGTACACCTTCCACGGCCGCCTGGGCTTACCCGGAGGCGGGGCCTTCGTCAGTGACGTCATCCCCTGATGTCCAATCATCACTTTCGACGGCGCTGATAACGCGAGGTTTCGAACAGGAGGGTGCGAACGCCGGAGCAGCACAGGAAGCATCGGACGTCTTCGCCGCTGGACGGAAGGAACTCGGAACCGGATTGCTGAGGCAGACCGAAGCAGGAGACGAGGAGAGACCGCCAGCAGTACAGCCAGGAGGTCAACGGAACCACGCTCCGCCCAGCCACACTTCACCTGGAGAAGTGTGGCACCGCAAGGTACGGGCTCGTATACGGGGGCTCTTTCAGTCAGAGGGAGGGAACGGGTAGAGGGCGGCTGGGTGGACAAGGGACGGGAGCGCTTAGAGTGCCACTCCCATTAAAGAAACACAACAACCGGTGATGGTCCCTGGTGATCCCCCCTCACGTCCTTTCCCCGCCCCTCACCTGTGTCAGATAAATAGTGCAGTCCAGTAATGTGGCGTATTCTTTCTTTCTTTTCATCTCCGTACAACGCCCCTTGCGAGTGAGAAGCTTTTCCGCCTGGCGTCCAACTGGGAAGTCCTGGGAGAACAGAAGAAAGACCTATACGTCGGCTTACAGTCCTTGATACCGTTGTAAAATCAATAAACCCCCAGTGTCACTACACCCTACTTTGTGACTTTGCCTCTTTGCTCGCTACCCTAGCAACAGCAACCCTTACAAGTGGTGCCGTGACTCGGATCCCCCTCTGAACCGTCCTCTGATTCAAGATGGAAGCCCTGATACAGCAAATGAAAGAGGCCCAGGACAAACTAGAGTGGGCAATAGGCCAAACTGCTACGCAGGCTGACACCGACCGCACGACCTTTTCCAACGCCATACAGGCTCAAGTCGACAACCTTGTGAAATTGGCTGAGGGACAGAACCAACTCATGACTGTCTTGGGTCAAGGTAGAACGAATGCCCCTGGTACCGTTGTCCCTCTTCAAAAGTTCACCCCAGGTGATGACCCTTTGGCTTTCTTCCTTAATTTTGAAAGGGCTGCCAGGGCCAGTGCTTGGCCGGGAGATAGGTGGCCATTCTATCTTGCACCCCTGCTAACAGGCGAAGCCCAATCCGCTTACCAAATGATCAACAGAGATGGCACAGCAGTGTATGCCGTTGTAAAGAAATATATCTTGGACCGGTTGGGTGTAGACGAAGAAACTCATAGACTCAAATTCCGGCAGGAACGCGGAACCCCTGGGGATCTTCCTAAGACTCTGTTTTACAAACTAAAAGCAGCCGCAGACCTTTGGTTGAAACCACAGGAAGGGAACATAGACGATGTAATGAACAAAATATACCTTGAACAGTTTCTAGAGGCACTCCCCTATGGTACGCAACGTTGGTTGAAACAACACGCAGGACTAACTTTGGAACATGCCATTGAAATGGCCACTTCTTATGCCCGTGCCCAGGGACGTCCCCCTATGAAAGAACCAGAAAAACCTCTGAAACCCTTACCAGGGAGGGTCGAGAAAAATTATGCAAAGCCTCTGTTTGAACCTCCGCGCCCACGTTTTCCCAAACCGGAGGTACAACCTAATCCTGGTCCCCAATGTTATGATTGTGGAGAGTGGGGGCATATAGCGAGGTTTTGCAGAAAAAAAACGAAAGAGAGGGATGAAGAACCCATGGACGTCAGTTACGCTCCATATTCCCTTCTGTTTGCAGAAGAAACTGGACCGGTGTTTTATGTGAGTGTGACTATATACGGGAAAGTAGTAAGGGCGTTACTAGATTCTGGGTGCAGACACTCGGTAGTGCGACAAGAACTGGTACCCCCCTCATATCTAATGAGTGGAAAAACTGTGCATATACGCTGTGTTCATGGGGACGTTAGGGAATACCCCCTGGCTACCGTTAGTCTTTGTACCGCTGCAGGAACCATAACGGAAGTGGTGGTAGGAGTCATGCCTACTCTACCGGAACCCGTGATCATAGGCACCGATAACCCGGGGTTTTCTGCTCTGTTAAAGGATGCCTTACAAACTGATCCACGTAATGCACTACTTGTTCCTGAGCCCTGGGCTAGAGATACACACTTTAGAACAGCACAGTTGAATGACGCTACACTTGCCAACGCATGGCAAATTGCCCGTTCCGGTCAGGATCCTTCGTTGAGGACATTCCCCACCTTTATTGAGAAAAACGGGTTATTGTACAGGTTAGCTAAGCCCGATGACACCCCACAACTCTTAGTGCCTGTCGACTTTAGAGACCAGATACTCTTTTTTGCACATGCCCATTTATTGGCAGGTCATTCAGGGGCAGAAAAGACAGGACAGGCCATCTTAAAGCATTTCTTTTGGCCTGGAGTATACGCACAGATACAACGTTATTGTCAGGAGTGTCAGATTTGCCAGCGTAGAAATCCTTATGTTCCCCCACCCGTTCCTCTGAACCCCCTACCCATCATCGGGAAGCCGTTTGACAGGGTAGGAATGGACCTTATCGGTCCATTGCCAAAATCCACAAGAGGACATTTGTATGCCCTGGTCTTAGTGGACTATGCCACTTGGTACCCCGAAGCATTCCCTCTCAGAGCAGCCACTTCTACAGCCATTGCTCCGAAGCTGGTGGAAGTCTTTTCCCGAATGGGCTTTCCTCGCAAAATCATTACAGATCAAGGAACCCCATTCGTATCACGTTTAATGGCCCAAGTCTGTAAACAACTGGGAGTCAAGCACATTAAAACCTCTGTATACCATCCCCAGACAGATGGCCTAGTTGAGAGGTATAATGGTAGCCTAAAACTCACACTGAAGAAGCTTTTGTCTGGGGATGGCAAGAATTGGGACCAGTTGTTGCCTTTGGCCCTTTTTGTCCTCCGGAGTCAAAAACAATCTAGTCTGGGTACCTCTCCTTTCGAACTGCTGTTTGGTCATGCTCCCAGGACACTACTAGAGATTACGAAGGACAGTTGGGAAAAGGAGGGAGCCCAAGAGGCAGAGGCTCTCTTGGACTATACCCGACAACTTCAGTCTAGGCTCCATAAACTAAGGACGCTGGCCCATGAGCACCTCGCTGTAGCCCAGAAGAAACAAAAGACATTTTACGACAAAGGGAAAAAATGGCGGGAGTTGGATGTGGGCGACTGGGCTTTAGTGTTGTTGCCATCCTCTACACACAAGCTCAGGAAAGAATGGCAAGGGCCTTTTGAGGTTCTCCGAAAGATAGGAAAGACCACCTATGTACTACGTGTGAAAGGGAACAAGACTCAAATGTATCACATTAACCTGCTAAAAAAGTGGCTGGGAAAACATCCCCAATCGGTGCAAACAGTCGAAACCATATCTCATACGGTACACAACACTCCTATCAATCCAGAAATAACGGAGGCTCAACGAGAAGAGATTCTGACCCTACTTCTCCGTTATAAGGATGTTTTTTCTGACCAGCCCGGAAAAACCAACATAGCGGTTCACACCATTCCCACTCCACACGGTACTGTAGTAAAACAAAAACCTTATAGGATCCCTGAGGCCAGAAGACAAGCCTTTCAGGAAGAAATCAACCAGATGCTACAGTCTGGAGTGATTGTACCCTCTAAAAGTAACTGGTGTTCTCCGGTTGTACTTGTTCCCAAACCGGATGGCAGTATCCGGTTTTGCATTGACCTTAGAGCTGTCAATAGGGTCTAAAAACAGGATGCTTATCCACTGCCTCGCGTAGATGAACTACTGGAGCGTCTTGGTGAGGCACAATACATTACGACTATTGACCTCACCAAGGGGTATTGGCAGATTCCCCTACACCCAGCAGACCAAGAAAAGACAGCTTTCTCCACCCCCTCAGGCCATTTTCAATTTACTGTTCTCCCTTTTGGCCTGCATGGGGCTCCGGCCACGTTCCAGAGAGCAATGGATACAGTCCTGTCCTCCCACCAGCAGTATTCTTCCGCTTACTTGGACGACATTGTCGTCTTTAGTAAAACGTGGGAAGACCACAAAGTACATCTCGAGAAAATCCTCTGTAGTCTACGTACTACAGGTTTCCACATTAATGCCAAGAAAACCAGAGTGGCCTTCAAAAAGGTTAAGTACCTAGGGTACGTTTTGGGAAATGGACTGATCGAACCCCAGACGGAGAAAGTGAAGGCTATCCTAGAACTTCCCTATCCCAAAACCAAAAGGGAGTTGAGGGCTTTCTTAGGATTGGTGGGGTACTACAGAAGGTTTATTCCACAGTTTGCAGAAATAGCCAGTCCTCTTACGGACTTGTTGAAGAAGTCACAGTCATCCCCTAGATTACCAGCCCCTGGTCCTAGAGAAATCAAAGCTTTCCAGGCGTTGCAGACTGTCCTTTCCACTTCGCCTGTTCTGGTTTCACCGAACTATAGGAAACCTTTCATTCTCCAAACTGATGCCTCTGGGGTGGGTATTGGGGCGGTCCTTTCCCAAGAAGACTCTGATGGTTCGGAAAGGCCGGTTCTTTATATCAGTCGCAAACTCTTCCCTAGAGAACAGGCTTACTCCACAATTGAGAAAGAGTGTTTGGCTGTCCTCTGGAGTGTGGAAAAACTCCGGTACTATCTGGAGGGTTGTCCTTTTGTACTGTATACGGACCATGCCCCTTTAACCTGGCTGCAACGCAACCGTGGCCACAATGACCGCATCCTTCGCTGGTTTCTTGCTCTCCAGCCCTTCCAGATAGAAGTCCAACATCGCAAGGGTCTTGACCAGGGCAATGCTGACTTCCTGTCCCGGTTTCCTCTTTCCCCCGATCGGGGAAATCCTGGGGGGGGGGATGTGTCAGGGGGTTCCTACCTGTCACGACTCTGCTACTGATGTTTGTCCCTCTTTGTTTCCGCCTCGGCATACACAGGATGTTCGTACACCTTCCACGGCCGCCTGGGCTTACCCGGAGGCGGGGCCTTTGTCAGTGACGTCATCCCCTGATGTCCAATCATCACTTTCGATGGCGCTGATAACGCGAGGTTTCGAACAGGAGGGCGCGAACGCCGGAGCAGCACAGGAAGCATCGGACGTCTTCGCCGCTGGACGGAAGGAACTCGGAACCGGATTGCTGAGGGAGACCGAAGCAGGAGACGAGGAGAGACCGCCAGCAGTACAGCCAGGAGGCCAACGGAACCACGCTCCGCCCAGCCACACTTCACCTGGAGAAGTGTGGCACCGCAAGGTACGGGCTCGTATACGGGGGCTCTTTCAGTCAGAGGGAGGGAACGGGTAGAGGGCGGCTGGGTGGATAAGGGACGGGAGCGCTTAGAGTGCCACTCCCATTAAAGAAACACAACAACCGGTGATGGTCCCTGGTGATCCCCCCTCACGTCCTTTCCCCGCCCCTCACCTGTGTCAGATAAATAGTGCAGTCCTGTAATGTGGCGTATTCTTTCTTTCTTTTCATCTCCGCACAACGCCCCTTGCGAGTGAGAAGCTTTTCCGCCTGGCGTCCAACTGGGAAGTCCTGGGAGAACAGAAGAAAGACCTATACGTCGGCTTACAGTCCTTGATACCGTTGTAAAATCAATAAACCCCCAGTGTCACTACACCCTACTTTGTGACTTTGCCTCTTTGCTCGCTACCCTAGCAACAGCAACCCTTACAATGGGTTTGTTCCAGGAATTCGGTGAGCTGCTGGTTGATGGCTTTCTCGAGCACTTTGGCCGGGTACAGAGCAGGGAGATCGAACGATAATATTTTTAGATTGCTGGGGTCAGTAGAGGCTTTCTTTAGGAGGGGTCTGTCATCTGTGTGTTTCCAACAGTTCCGAATGGTTGCAGTGGAGATGGAGGTGTTGAGGATGCTGGTGAGCTGCAAGCTGATTGGGTTTATTGCAAGGTTGTAGAGTTGGTGGGAGCGGGCATTGGTGGGTGCCCCGGAGTGGATGGAATACTTGATGGTTGCAGTGGTTTGGGTGGTGAGCCGAGCCCAAGTGGTGAGGGTTTGGCTCATGTTTGCAGGATGGCTGAGGTCTTTGGGGTTGAGGGTGGTGGGTTGAGAGTTGATTTTGTTGTAGACGTTGGTGATGTTGCTGTGGAAGTAGTATGAAAGGATGTCACAGAGTTTTTGGGAGGGGTGGATGGTTTTCTCAACGGCTTTCAGGTTGGAGAATTCCTTGACAATTTTTAAGAGTTCCTTTGTGTGGTGAAGTTGATGCAGGTGAAGATGGCTGCTTTCTTTGCTTCCTTGATGTGCCTGTGGTAGTTGCTAAGGGCTGCTTTGTGAGATGCTCTGTTGGCAGGGTTCTTAGTGGTTATTTCTCCAGTTGGTTTCAGTTTCGCTTGGTGGTCCTGAGTTCTGAGCTGACATGGATGGAGATCTTGTTGGATTTTGTAGGTTTAAGTGAGGTGACTCTGGTGGTGAGGGCCCTTGACCACTGAGTTTCAGTGACCTTGCTCCAGCTGTGGTGGTGGGGGGGGGATCTGATGCCTCAGGATGGTGTACTGGGCATCAGAGATGGTGAAGTGTATGATGGTATGGTGTTTCCAGGTGAGTTCTGTAGTGTGGCTGTATTTGATTCTGTTGCCACAGGTGAAAATGGGGTTAAGTTTGTGTCCGGTTTTGTGTGTGGGTTCGGTGACCGGTTGGGTGAGGCCAATGCTGGTCAGTTCTCTAGGAGGGCGATGGAATTGATGTTGTTGTGGTCGTAGATGTGGAAGTTGAGCTGGCAGAGTAGGATGTTGTGGGGGGTGTCGATGGCAATGAGGTTGGAGATCGTGTCGCACAATTCTGCTTGGGGTCAAGCGGTCTGTAGGCGAGGGTGCCTCTTATTCTGGTCTTTGCGTCAGCTTGTAGTGGAAGTTTAGATGTTCCATAAGAGGTGAGGGGGTTATCGCTGGTAATGGTTTAACTGATGCTTTCCTTCAAGATGATCTGGATACTTCCGCCCAGTTGGTCAGCACGGTCTCTGTGTGTCATCTAGTCAAACGCTTTGCGAGTGTGCTCAGGCAGACATCAAGTCAGAGACCGCCCATCCTGGCAAAACCTATGTCCCCATTGTCTCACTGTCTGGGAGCAATACATAAAGACCAACTGCCAGCTACATCTAGTCATGTGAACCAGGATACAGGCTGCAGGCACCAAATTGTTTGGAAAAGAAAATGCTAACTTTCGAAAAGTGTCCCTTTCAGAATTGTGACTTAAATCTGACTTTACCATTATGAATACAGTTGATTTAACATTTCTCATCCAGGGTGTGATTTTAGCGCTGTGTTTCTACAACAATCCACATACATTTCACTATTATGTGTCGGAAGCCGCGGGCGAAAATAGCTCCCTGAGGAGATAACACTGTGACAATGTGGAGCTATCAAGAGAAAAATTATTTCCCAATCTGAATCTTGGGAAACAGCAGCTGTACTACAACTATGACTGAGGAGCCCAGACACATCATTGGCTTGGCACGCCCACTGGGTTCCCACGGAGTGTATCTGTGTGGCCATACATGATGCAGTGCTAGGTGGAGGAATCTCTACCTTCCATTACTCCACAAGAGAGGGGCTCCAAGAATTCCAATAAGCAAACCAGGCTTCTCGCCCACAGCTTAACACATCCCTTACAAATAGTGCACAGAAGACAACCCTGCAAGGTGGACTCTTAAGGCCTGCAGAGGGAAAAACAGCTGAATTCAGATGCACCGTAATTCTGTGCACAAGCATCAGTAGATAACGGATATTAACATTATCGTAACACAGGAGCTGTGGAGCACTCCTTTGACAGAGACAGGTACCCTGGGACATCGATTGGACTGACGTGTACGAAAATCATCACTCTATCATGACTGCGCTGACAGACACTGGTTATTTGGTGTTGACTTTCTCATTGCAATTTCATTTTCTGATTAAATGGACTGTTTGAATTAACGTTGCTTATTGAACATTAATAACGATTTTAGTACCCATAGCCTTAAGAACTAGACATCAGCAGTTTTATCAAATAAACAAAAACTTAAATTGCAGAGATGATTGGCAAATTCCTGCCACAGTTCAACTGGAGCAGCGCAATTTAGGCTCCACCCCAACACGTCACAAAAACGCAATATATACTTGCACTTAGCACTATATCCTCTGTGTGCCTTAACCTTACTAACGAGGAGTAAAGCATTGAAATGTACTTCTTAAGTGTGTTCACTGTAGAAAACTAGAGACTCATGACTGTGTGTATACTAATGTTTAGCTTAATCATGAAAACATGTAGTTCTCACGTATATTTACATTCATGTTTCAAGCTGTATTGCATTAGTTGAAAGTGTTTTGCATATGTAACCATGGACGCATTTATCCTTCCTCTATTTATTTTGAAGCTATGCGTGCACAGATAATCACGTATTCGAAGTGCACATAACAAACGCTTAATTAAAGTTAGCATAACCAGGCCTCTATTTCTTAACATGAAATGTATTTTGCTAGCTCTGTGTGTTCTCTCCTCTACAGATGTGTTCTCAAGATATTATTGAATTAGACAAAGTAAGGCCTGAGAAGTGACATCTTGGCAAGAATGGGACGATTTGAGAAGAGCCTCTTATTCATCGTGGATCAGGAATGGAAGGAAACTCAAGGTTCCAGAGGCTACCAAGTTATCCAAGTTCTGTGGGATGGGAAAGTCTGGAGATGTTGCAATTGCACCTGTTGAGCTGAACTCTATTGTTCTTCATAGGGGTGGTGCGAGATATGGCTGATGTTGAAGTATCTCTGTGTTTTAATTGTGTTCACGCTGTTAGACATTAGGAGAGATCCCGTGGACTTTGAGAGGTGCAAACCTCTCAGTTTCCCTTTTGTTCTTTAAATTTTCTTCACGTTTAGGAAGGAGCAACAGAGTATCTCAAAGGAACTCCAATTCCAAATTCTTGGCATCTGTATTGCTCTGGCTTTATTTATTTTATGCTTTATACTATTGAGTCGGAATTTGCTTTGATACCTTAATTTGCTTGTTGTAATTATTTACATTTATAACACATTCTTGAATTTTGCATTTACTGGAATGATAATAATTTTGTAACATACCCATATGACTTTAGCTACAGATTCCTATGCCTTCTTGCATGACCAAATGTGTCACACAAATTTTAAATTGTTTATTTGAATGTTGACTCCCTTTTGCTTCTCAGTCAACTAAACCATCTATCAAGTGAGAAATGGTAACTGCTGCCTGTGCGCTAACAGAACTCACCTTGGTTGCTTTTTTTTTTCTCAATGAATTTCTTGGAACTTGACCTGAGTCCTTGGGTTAAGCTAGGTTTATTCTCAATCTGACAAAGTTAGCTCAAAACCAGAATGTCAAGCTGTCATTCAGCAAGACTGGCATGGTGAGCTCAAAGACGCATTTGCCTGGTTTGACGCTTCAGTAAGTGGACTTTGTTAGATTGAAAAGGCTCAGAGCGGGACACATGCTGCCAATCAAACTTTAGAAAACAAACTCAAATACAGGACCAGAATATGAATGAGACAAGACTGCAGAAAGCCTGAGCAGTACGAAATTTCATTGAAAAGGAAGTTTTATGTTCTAAAAACAAGTAAGGAAGACTTCTGCCAAAGCTGTTGGGCAACATAATGGCAAAAGGTTCCTGTGATAAATCCAAGACACACAAACATCCTTTTCTTTTAATTTTGTAGTGTTGTAGTTTCTTCGCCTACGTTTTCCTCTTAGTTGATTCTGCAACATGTAGAGTAAGTGTTCAGCTTGAAGTACGGCTTGAGGTCTGTCTTCTTTAACTTGTTCAGCAGCGCATACTAACAAGAACGACTTCTTTAATGTAGTTATTATTGCCGATTGCCCTTGCCCATATTGATGGTATTCAGTCGATTGACCCTTGAGCAGTAGAATGCAGAGTCTGCCTTGCCAGGTTTAACTAGTGTTCGACAGGCCTCGTACTGCTTTCTGTAGTGGGTCCTCACCAAAGTGCACTATTTCATGGACTTTCTGCTGTGTGTATGCGACTTTCACTGATTATTGTAAATTTTAGAGGAACTATTGCAACCCAGTCTTCTTTATTCCACCATAATAGGGCATGTACATATCTGAAGCCGACTGCTAGTGTCGCGGCCGCCTCTGCCTTTGTGTCTTGTGCCAGGCATGTAGCTCACGTCGCCCATGCCTTGTGGCCATCAAAACGCAATGACTTGCTGCAATTTCTGCACGTTTCTGTATGGGCCAACTGGCCTGGGCCCACTGACAGACGTTTCCTGTCTCTAATGGTGCCACTCCAGGTAGGGGTGTTTGCCCTCTCTTTTTCCCACCTGTTCAGTGGTTAATTCAAAGATTCTGTCTTCATGATTTTGCATGCCACCACTTTGCATAGCACGTTTACCTCTCTATCGGTGAACATCCTGCAGCCCAAATGTTGACTTTTTGTTTGTTTGTTCAAATCAAAACCAAAAAATCCTTTTAAAAAGATCCAGCTCTGTAACGCAACAGGGGTTTTCGATGCATGTGCTTCTAGACAGCTGGCACACTGGCCGACCATCTGCCATCAAGCCTTTCCCTGGCACGATGCTTCAAAGGGCACAGCCGCTATGGGCGAGTTAGGATTCAGCTCGCTGCTAGAGAAAAATCCAAATATTCTCCATTACCTTCAATGGAGCAGCATCAGGTTCATATTTGGGCAGCGTTTTACCGCAAGTATTAGTTTAACCAGACCTGTACAAGTGTTATTTTGTTGATCCATAAGTTTACTGGCGGCTTATTCCAGGCCATGGATTGACTGAACTACATCTGGTGCTAATGTGATCTATAAAATGTGGTGAGAGCTAATTCCCAATATAACTAGACATCCCCTGTGTTCAGGCTGATGCCCACGTCAACCATCGGCTCACCTTTCACATGCAATAGGTGTTATTTGCAGTTCCCATTAAGTGCAATTACACCTTAGTATCAGTATACACCAGGAAGCAGTGGAAGCAGACTTATCTACCGACTGATCCGGTTGCTCCTGGTACCGCGACAATCACATTATTGTAAAGCGGTCCCCCCGAATTGAGCCCGATTGTGGCATTAGAGGCTTATAACGTTAAGGCATTTACTAAGTGTCCTGATGATGGTCCCCATGATTAAGTAGTGGGACCGAAACGCCGTCGACCTGTTGTGCACCTTATACAAAAACTTGATTTATATGTTGTGTATATGTAATGGTGCCTTTCTGATTTTTCTGTTTACAAAAGGGGGTGGTGATGAACAGAGTGTCTGAATTGAGCAGACCACTCTTACCCAGTCCAAAGATCAGGGCTTGATCCATCACCGTTATTTATCTCACTGCCCCATCCCAGCTCAGAACATGGCTATATGCAAATCAGTCTGTCCCTGGCCCAGTGCATCATGGGAACAGGGCAGACTAAACTACCAAGCCAATTCTTTACCAGAAAGGAGACAAGCTACCGGGGACCGGTTTCTGGCATTTCAGCCTCTTCGGCCCGGCTTGCTTGAATCCTGATGGAGCAGTGAGAAAGGGACTCATGTCTGAGTATACCCTGCCACACCTATAGTGGCCAAAATCGATTTACAAAAGGGGGTGGTGATGAACAGAGTGTCTGAATTGAGCAGACCACTCTTACCCAGTCCAAAGATCAGGGCTTGATCCATCACCGTTATTTATCTCACTGCCCCATCCCAGCTCAGAACATGGCTATATGCAAATCAGTCTGTCCCTGGCCCAGTGCATCATGGGAACAGGGCAGACTAAACTACCAAGCCAATTCTTTACCAGAAAGGAGACAAGCTACCGGGGACCGGTTTCTGGCATTTCAGCCTCTTCGGCCCGGCTTGCTTGAATCCTGATGGAGCAGTGAGAAAGGGACTCATGTCTGAGTATACCCTGCCACACCTATAGTGGCCAAAATCGATTTACAAAAGGGGGTGGTGATGAACAGAGTGTCTGAATTGAGCAGACCACTCTTACCCAGTCCAAAGATCAGGGCTTGATCCATCACCGTTATTTATCTCACTGCCCCATCCCAGCTCAGAACATGGCTATATGCAAATCAGTCTGTCCCTGGCCCAGTGCATCATGGGAACAGGGCAGACTAAACTACCAAGCCAATTCTTTACCAGAAAGGAGACAAGCTACCGGGGACCGGTTTCTGGCATTTCAGCCTCTTCGGCCCGGCTTGCTTGAATCCTGATGGAGCAGTGATTTTTCTGTACACTGAAATTTTACAGAAATAGCTGCTTTTGCCTTAAAAGCCCTGTTGCTGTTTTCTGTCACCCTTCTGTACTGATCGGATTGTGTCTGGGTACAGGCTTGTGCCCCACACTGGTAATTTGTTGAAGGTATTCCTTCTGTATGAAAACTTTAAATTGAGTAAAAATTGTTGACCTCTGTCCGGCTGGACATGTCGCTCCAAATATAGAACTGATCTTGTCTATATTCATTGTTTTGTATATAACTTGTATGCATGGGACCGCTGTTGTTCTACAAAATCAAGCCTTTCCCTGGCACGATGCTTCAAAGGGCACAGCCGCTATGGGCGAGTTAGGATTCAGCTCGCTGCTAGAGAAAAATCCAAATATTCTCCATTACCTTCAATGGAGCAGCATCAGGTTCATATTTGGGCAGCGTTTTACCACAAGTATTAGTTTAACCAGACCTGTACAAGTGTTATTTTGTTGATCCATAAGTTTACTGGCGGATTATTCCAGGCCATGGATCGACAGAACTACATCTGGTGTTAATGTGATCTATAAAATGTGGTGAGAGCTAAGTCCCAATATAACTAGACATCCCCTGTGTTCAGACTGATGACCACGTCAACCATCGGATCACCTTTCACATGCAATAGGTGTTATTTGCAGTTCCCATTAAGTGCAATTACACCTTAGTATCACTATACACCCCCTTGTTGATGTGTTTCAATTACCGAGAGTTTCCTCCCGAATTTGTTGATGATGTTTGGTAAAGTTGATAGCAAGGACTCTTGTGTAGCCAGTTACTAGCCAGTGTAAAGATATACCCAAATAAATAACATATAACGTGGGATCAAGAACCCAAAGGGTGCTGTCAGTCATTCTTGGGCATCAGTTTGTCCCATCACTGATCAGATGTCTGAGGTCGGTAGCTCAACACGTGTTGGCTCTTCACAACTACGTTTAATTGGTTGTTGGGGCAAATATCTACATTTCTAAGGCTCCACCCCATACAATTCCCTTCCGCTCTGACCTGACTGTGTGCAGTTTAGAAGGGCCGTGAAGACCCTGCTGTTCCGCTTAACAAATGCCGTGTTGGAGTTGCGGCCATTCATCGGCGTTGCCCGCACTCTTTCTATGGCCACCACTCCCGATCAGATTTAAGTGGTACAAGTGCTCAGCAGATTAAAAGAAATCTTATTAGGAAGAAATTGAATAGCTACAAATGTGCTTTTAATTTTATTTATCATGCTTGACATGGATGAATAAGACCTAATGGGCATCGGCTTGCATTATTAATTATGTATAGTTATTGTATGGGAGTAGAGCACAATAGAAAAATCATTTTAAATAAAAAGAGGAACAGCAGGACACCAACAATGTTAGACAGTCACGTAAGAGCTAAGCTATTAGGTGCACTGGTGGAAATTACAGCTGACCAATAACAAATGGAGCGAGATACCAACGACAGTGAGTGAGTTTGGAAAAAATTGAGTCTTTCCCACCATGCAGGTGGCAAGGTTAGATCGATTAAGGCTAATGTTTTCTGGAAGCTTGCTCCAAACCTTGGACCAAAAAAGGAAATGTCTGTTTCAGAGTCTCTGTCTGTGGTCCAAGTGGGATATCCAGGTAAAACAGTAGTTTGTTTATGGTCACAAGCACTCCATCTGATATTGAAAACCTCTCCTGTACGAGCCTACACAGATATGATTTCTGTTGTAATAGCCATGACAGCCATGGAGTGGTAGCAAGGCCTTAAAAAGCCATATACTGATTCCACAAACACCATCCCCAGTATGTCCACTGTATAACGTCTTTGAAATCATTGAATTGCTAAATGAAACTTGGGCATCATTCAGTTTATCCAAACAGGTGTTCCAAATGGCGCTTAATATCTTTAGACTCATGATTTGCTAATTAAGTCCATCAGTTATATATGGTGCTCAAATGTTTGGTTTTGAACATTACTTTATGCAAATGTGTATGTTTTATTTGGTTTCTTGTGTGGTTGTTTATTTATAAACTTTACTTTGTGCAAATGTGTATACTTTATTTGGTTGACGTGTGGTTGTTTAAATATAAACTTTACTTTATGCAAATGTGTATGTTTTATTTGATTGGACTGTGTATCTACTTATGAAGACGATTGGTGCCCTGATGAAGACTCTGCATATAACCAAAATGGGCTGATACATCATTTAAGCCTGCCGATTGCCTTAAAATTGGGGCGCCGCCTAGCACTAGTTTCTTTTTAATTTATTTTTTATTTTATTTAATTGGTTCACGGCATAAATACATCATCATAAATCAAAATGCATCAAAATACACAAGGAGAATGGCTTATTTCATCCAAAACAAAAACCATAAAATCATTTATATACAGAACATCCGTAATGATGATTATAACCTCATTAAGAATAGATGGCATTCTCAATCTTCATAGTAATCTGAAAAAGCCCCCCAGATTTTCAGTCCGATTTTTTTCCTTTTCCTAGACCCAGAAACAGAAAAAAGACCCCACTCCAATTTATATAAATTATACATTCGTGCTCGCCATTGCTGAAATAGCGGTGGATTTTCCTGGAGCCACTCTGTAGTAATACATATTCGTGCAACAGTCATTGTAAAAAAAATAAAATGACGAAAACAATATAGTCTATCAGCAGGGTTATCATTAGGAATTTTCCCCAACACCAGCATAGAGGGAGTGATCATCAGGCCTCGCACTAGTTTCTATTGTACAGCAACATCATATGTTCAGAACTGAATGAACCACTTGGATTTCTTGTTTCAAATAACGTGCTTCTGCCTTTGTATGACTGTGTGACTGTTTTGCAACGTTCCATGCACTAGCTCACTTATCATTACTACTATCTATTTTTAACCACCACACATCACATGGGTTGTTTCTGGTTTTATTTTTCCCAGGTCTTTTGAAAATCTAGAAGTAAAGTATACTAGATCTACAAGCCTTACAATAGCACTTGGTTAGGAAGAGCGCTGGAGGACTGAAGCAGATAACTAAAGGGTTTGAGGCTGCCTTGCTTTCTGCCTTATGTGAGAGCCATCCACCTGCATCCACTCTCAGTTTATCAAGTGCCTTAAAATGTTTTTAAAAGCTTCGCAGCAGCAGCAGCAGCAACGAGCGCAATGCATTTCAATGGGCTGCAAATATCATAATGCCACTTGTCCCACTCAGTGTACAGCTTATTTTCCAACAGCACATTCACATGTTATTCACCATATCTAGCCCCGGCTCCAGATCATGCTATAAGGCCTGCAAAATCACAGTCATTTTATTTGAAAGCACACATTTTTAGGTCCAGTGAAGAGGCAGAATTTAGCCCAAAAATTGTTTGCGCAAATTTGTGACAGTTCTGCATTTATGGGAGTTATAGTTCCAAAATATGGTACAAGTCTCACGCATGGGGCAGGTTACACCACGAGTTAAGAGCTACAGAATACAATCTATACTACTATAATAAAGGAAGAACTTTCAGCCTTTGAGGCGGGTAAACTCGGGAACCACAGCGCCAATCCACACAGACGATACACCGTTGGAATCGTCAGGGTGTGTAGGTGGTTATAGGCTATATAAATGTAAAAAATAAACGTTATTTAAAAAATGTACAGTAAAAAAAAAAAGTAGTCCCTCCGAAGTAGCGCCGGCCGCGACGTGCGTGCTCACGTCAGGAACGCGGTGAGGAGCGGCATCCAGGAGCGCGACGGGGAGCGGCGGACATGGCGCTGGGAGGAGCGGTGACGTGAGGAGCAGCGGACAGGCCAGCAGCGGTGTGAGCAACGGACAGGCTGGAGGAGCAGAGGCTGAGGTAAGGGAGCGGTGGACCTGGCGTGGGGGAGGAGCGGTGACGTGAGGAGCAGCGGACAGGCAAGCGGCGGTGCGAGCAGCAGACAGGCGGGAGGAGCCGCGGCTGAGGTAAGGGGACCCATGTCGGGGCAGGCGGGGGAGGGGCTGGGCGGGGGCCCGGGCTGCAGGAGAAAAGAGAATGATCCCGTGTTTTTATGGTGAAACAGCAATCATTAACACACCTCTAGGCCAAAAAGATTAGCTATGATGTAAGCTTTCCCAGCCAATGTGCACTCTGTAGAATGGATTGGTCAGCTGTACACCTCTGCAAAGAAGAACAGACATATTTAAAGCAGTATATCAGCAGCGGACAGGCGGGAGGAGTGGCGGCTGAGGTAAGGGGACCCATGTCGGGGCAGGCGGGGGTCAGGGCAGGTGGGGGACGGGTTGGGCGGGGGCCCGGGCTGCTGGACAATGTCGGGGCGGGCGGAAGTCGGGGAAGCCTGTTGCTCCCGGACAAGGTCGGGACGGGCTGCTAGTATAGTGTAAAGTGCTCCAAAATTAAGCATCTGTTCATAAATGAAATATTCAGTATGAAAGATGGTCTGAAACACTAAGTAAAACCTGACATGAGATGACAGCCTCGAGGGCAGTGGTGTCCATGGGCAGAAAGAGTCAACCTCCTGGTCAGGTTTCTTTGAAAACACAAACATTTTCATTTCAAGTCCCAACGAGCCCTGCTGCTGGCCAGATGAGTTTGTGACTGTTCGTGCCCTCAAGTTTGTTTCCCGATGGTAGCTTCGGCCCCAATGCTCTTCTTTATTTTGCATTATTGACTTTTCACTACGTTCTCCTTCCAGTTTTTCATTATATACCCATCTGTTTGAGTGAGGAGAGAGGGCATGCCAATCTCTTCATTCATTACAACTAATGTCTCTTGCACTTAAAGAGAAGGTGCCCATAAGGAAGAATATAGAGGGTCTGAGCATTCTGGGCTGCTGGTAGTCAGCAGGATTTGCTAAGCGATGCCGTCCAATGAGCAGCTAGCACGGGTAGCGGACAAATGAGGTGCTGCTGTCATTTGATAGAAGGAGCTGAATTACTCCCACTTTCCGAGGTGCCAACCCTGTGGGCTCATTAGGGGCCAGGTGGAGCGGTATCCCTGTTTGAGAGACTGATCAACTCAATGAAGACTGACTGAGGATCCGAGAAACACATGCGTGGTCCTCCAGCAATGGCGTAAGTGAAATGATGGACTCCCATATCTCACGGATATTCATTGGCCTTGGAGTGAATGGGGTACCCCAGAAAAGTTGGGGGCCCCATCACTGCAGGCGATGCAGGTGGCTAATTTTTTGCCCATGCTCCTTTTGGAAAGCCATGAATCCTTGGGACATAGGCCAATATTTTATATCTTGGTGGATATAAAATATAATTTAAAAGGAGTCAAGGTTTATTGGGTTACTTCCCCTCAGATAGAGGCGGACGTTAGTTCAGTCTTCTAGCAGCTACAAAACAGCAGCTTGCACTTACTGATCTAGATAGCACTTTCATCCAAAGTGCTCGACAAATTCTCATACACCACTTCAAAGCGCACCATAGTGGATAAATGCATGTTATTCGAACTTTTTTCAAGGAGAGCATGGTGCAAGAACTACCAGGGGCAACTGACTCTCGCATCTGAGGGGCCAGGCAAGAACACAATTGTTTTTGCTAAGTGCAGTTGGCGTTTAATAGGGAGTACCAGCAAAGATAGAATGTGTTTTTGATGTGAAAAAGTAGAAATCAACCTGACACCAAGGTTATGAGCATAACTAGAGCATGGATTGGAGGGAAAGCAAAAGATATGGGGGAGATGAGGAAACTGGAAAAGCTGCTGAGAAGGAAAGGGGTTAGTTTTGTGCTCTACATAATCTCATACACCACCTCAACGTGCATCATAGTGGATAAATGCAAGTTATTGGAACTTTCATTTGTGTTCCAAGAACCGGACATTTATAGCAGGGCCGTCTTAACAGCATTATAGGTCCCTGGGCCAAGCAGTGCACTGAGCTCTGCCTGCACAACCACTCACAGGAATAACAATGTTTAACAGAACATTAGTGTTACATTGTGGTCTGCACGGGGCCCACATGCTCATGGTGCCCCAAGACAACGCCCAGCGTGCCCATGCATTAAGATAGCACTTCTTCAGAGCTCCAATAGTTCAGGACTTTTCTTCAAATTGGGATCTATTTGCTCAAACATATTGCACCCCGACCTGTGAATACCCATTAACTTCATTACACTTAGAGGTGGGTCAGCCTGATGTCCTCTTGGACTTAGAGCCAAAAAGAAGCCGAGCTTCATGTGGTTTCTGCTGTACCCTATTACCTTACTCAACATTTTCTAGAAATTATCTTTGCTTCAACTTGATTTATTATGTAAGCTGTAGGCACAGCATACTCCTATAGCACCTCAAATACTTAAAGAGCTTTGATCTAAACGTGAGAGATACCCTTTCGTAGGTGAGCTGCACAACCAGGAGACCTGAGACCAATCCCAGCTTCCTTTGTCCAAATTGTGTGGTCCTAGACAATTACCTTATCTCACTGTGCCTCCTTTCATTTAGTATTAAGATTGAGAGCATCGCTGAAATCCATCTGTTAAGGGTGGGTGTTGTATGCAAACTTCTTTTGCAAATGTTTTAATATTGCGACACCTATTATAACAACCTAGACGACCTTGTAGGATACACCTGACAACTGACTTGCCTTCAATAAAGACATTGCGGTTTGGGCAAGGAAAGAGGGCACACATACAGAACCTATCACTTCTGAAAATGTAAATCGATGCAGTGATGTAGTTTAATGCTCTAAAGGGAAATCTTTCTGCAAGTGGAAAAAATATACTTTTTGAAGGTTTTGAATACTACCATATTTTCACGAGGCATTTGTCCCAGGATTTACTTGTCAAGTATGTTGACAGCTCAGCCCGTATTGTGAATTGCTCTTCGAGCCAAGCCAGATGATTGGCTCGGCTCTGGTTTAAAGCTCCCTGTTAATTTGCTGGCTCAGTCACCACTAATTATAAATCTATCTTTGCATGTCTCTGCTTATCTGCTCAGTACGAAAGATGGTCTGAAACACTAAGGAAAACCTGACATGAGATGACCGCCTCGAAAACAGTGGTGTCCATGGGCAGAAAAAGTCAACCTCCTGGTCAGATTTCTTTGGAAACACAAACATTTTCGTTTCAAGTCCCAAAGAGCCCTGCTGCTGGCCAGAGGAGCTTGTGACTGTTTCCCGATGGTACCTTCAGCCCCGAAGTTCTTCTTTATTTTGCATTATTGACTTTTCACTACGTTCTCCTTCCAGTTTTTCATTATATACCCATTTGTTTGAGTGAGGAGAGAGGGCATGCCAATCTCTTCATTCATTACCAGTGCCATTGTTCCCACTTTTGGTATATTTCACTGTTTTGTTTATGACACTCAAGCGAGCTGGGCACATTCTGAATGGTTCTGCAGTAGCAGGGATCCCAATAAAGAGAAGTCCCTTCTCGTCTTTCATTAATGATTCAATGATGTTCGCTATTCAGTAAAAAAAAAAAAAAAATAGAAGTCACCCTTGATGTGATCCCAGACACCCAACCCATTACAACTCCGAGAACTAGAAGCCTTTTTACAGGTGAGCCAAGTCAGACCTTTATCCTACATCATTCGCGCCCTGAGCACTTAAGCCTCACACTCTGTACGGATACAGAACTGGAACACCCCAAAAATGCCCACGAGTTAAGAATGGCCATGCAAACACACTCAACGCATCCCCTTATATGAAACAGTAATACTGTCATGTGAGGGGCAGATTAACACACAGCACCGTGTACAACTGCGTTTCCAGCATGGTCTCCGGAATGGCTCAGTGATTTAAACACTCACCGCTGAGATATGCCGTGATTTGCAAGTCAGTAAACAGTATTATTAAAATGGGTAAGAGCAACAACCCTGATTTACCGCACTTAGAAATGGTCGAAGTGTGTTATTTAGTCAATATATAAAAATACAATATTTATTACTATAAACATCGTCTTTGTTCCAAACAAATCTCGAAGACTGCCGGAACCTCCAAAAAGACTACACCCAACATGGAATAGGAGAACACAGAGGCAGACTTTCTCAATACAAGCCCAATCATTAGGGAAGGTTTATTCATTTCACTTAAGGCCCTAATTTCCCTTTATGTTTAGGCAAGTTCCTAAAAGTCACCCCTTTCACCCACAAATAGCATGAACCCCCTTATTCCCGATCTCCAGCCACCTCCACCAGATGTTTGCAATATAGCTGACAAAACAGCGCCTTAAGGCCAATTAGTTAGTACTATGCACAAGGAAATTCACATCAAAATATAGTACATGTATGCAAATGTGTAAATGAATTGATGAGCTGGTGCAAGACTTGATCATATCCCCCTTACTAAGGGGTTTTTCTTCCTCCCAGCTCCAGTGAGCCCGTGATTAAATTGTGCTGGTGGCCGCAGGAGGTGTGTAAGGGGTTATCATTTTTAAAAACCTGGATTTGTATTGTTTTCATCGGATTTTGACTCCGAATATAGAAACTAGAACATAGAAAATAGATACAGAAGGAGGAAAAAAGTATAAGACAATAGTAACAAAGGTAGAAAGCAGGGAATAATAACAACCTCTAAGATTGAGATCAAGAGAAAAGAAGAGCCAGGTGATGCAAGAAAGAGGCAGCCCCAACATTCAGCAGAATCGACAGGAGCTCCAAAGAAAAATATTAGACCTGCACTTCTTGTTTTTTGCTAAACAAATTGAGAACCACAGTGAGCCATTGGCCTCAAACCCTGATGGTCAGGCCTTAGTTTTAGAACAGCACCATGACAGAGAAGTATGACATTCAAGGTACATCCGATAGACAAGGAGTGCACGTCATCTGTGAGCATTATACCATGTGTAGCTGCCGCACGCACATATGCCCACCGATGAGGATGTAGGCCACGCCCGCCAGCAGGCGCCCTCATTCTGTATACACACCATTTCAAAGAGGCATGACCATCCCAGATTCTATCCTCCTTCCACGATTCACCAAGCTGGACTAGCACTAGGACACTTTGGTAAATTAAATACATTTAAATTAAAAAATGATTCCTGTCCAGGCCAAGGTGCAGGCTAGGCAGGCAGCACCTTCATTGGCATGCAAGAGATGTCCCTGCACAGGAAGCGGGGAGAGGGGGCACACTGACACGAGATGGTTTTTATGTATAGGTGGAATATTATCTTTTCAATCTGTTCTTTGTCTCTCATCCGCTCCTCGATGGAGGCTATGCATATTAATTGTGCGCGGCCCGTGTCTGGAGCCATGTTTTCTCCCTGGCGGATGTCAGGCCTGTGGAGCATCATTGTGAGCTATTTCCAGAGAGGTGCATGGATGGCAAGCGCGGGAAGAAGAAGGGGGCATTGGCTGCTCTCTCTCGTGCAATGGGGATGGGGTCGACCCCTACAAACAGCTCAGTCCTCCCTTCCCCCAACAAAGAAAACAGACTCCACTTCTTGGGTCAGGGTGTATCAAACTTACTGCACCTCAAACATGGTGGCATAATATAGCAAGATAAAACAGCAACCCCGAACACGATAAATCCAAATTGCACATATTCTATTTACATACCCCTTTGGAGGTTGCATAGTAGAGAAAGACCAGATGACATAAAGCTGCTCATCAAACACCCACGAAAACTCCAAAGACCTCCTAGTACATTGGTCTCTGATGGGGCATCCTGTGACTCTTGATCACACCTCACAGAGTGCCTTACTCCGAGTGTGGCAGTCTTGCAGTGGGCCGCCTCACTGCAAGACCACCAACCCCTTAGGCATTATGCCCTCCAGATTACAATTTAATCTTGTACGGGCAGTGCTGCTGTGGCAGGCCCATGGTGGTGCATAACTTAGGCACACAGGTGTGCTTTAGAAATACACTGGTGTGAGACCGTCGCAGCCTGTTCTTGCACAGAATGAAATGCACAGTATAGTGCATTTCTTTCTGTGCAAGAACACAGGATGCAAAAATACAGCAGGTCACAACACGTGCCTCCCTGCATGCATTCCCAGGCCCAGAGGCAACCGGGTGCCCTGAAAGTACCCCCTGAGTTGCCTCACCGCCATCCTTTTCATGGCCGTCTCACTGACATGAAAATGATGGCGGTGAGGCAACTTGAAATATGCTTGGCGGTGCCGCAGGGGCACAGCCAGCATGTTGATGCCTCTGACCGCTGTGCAACTGCTGCAGTATCAGCGATCCACGGCGGTTGCAGTGGTCCTGTGAAAGTCCAACTGCACAATTCGTAATAGCGCAGGTGAATCTCCAGTCTGGTGGTCCACGGACTGCCACTGTCGTAATAATGTCCATAATCTTTGGGGAACCTGAGTTAGAGCTAGTTGTGTAGGGCCACCAACAGGTAAGACCCCCTTCCAACCAGTCTCACCCCTGAAAAGCTTCTTCCAGAGGATGCAGCCAAATGGTCACCCAGGTGCACTCAAGAATCAGTGCCGTTATTTGGCTACAGGGAGGGGAGGTTACTGCCGCATTGCCCACCCCGCCAAGATTTGTATTTTTTCATCAACCACCTCTATGTTAGGGGGAAAAACTCAAGCCCAGCCTCTGACAGGTGGATTCCTTCTTCATCAAATAATTCAATATTACCCAGGTGTACCAATCCATACCTGATGGTGTCCAGAGGCTCAACTAGAGCGACATCTCGGAGGGGGGGTCTAAAATTTCGGTAGGGGGGCTGAAACGATAGGCAAAAGGCTGAGTGGAGATGCAGGGGCTCTTGGAAGGGGTAAAACAACAACAAAGCCTCATTCACGTGCACATGGTCTTTTAAAGACCTGTGAAGTGCTCGGGTGCGGCTGTGTGCGTGCCTGGGAGCTGTCTGAGCCCGGGCTGCCACTCACGATGGGGGCGGGGAGCTGAAGCCTTTTGATTCCAATGGGTGTTGCACGCCTGATGGTGTCCATGTTTGCCATCTTGAGACCAACCTGCGCCAAATAGTTGAGCTTTTTCGCGGACTTGATAATAGTCTCAGAGTTAGCATCGCCAGACCATCCCGCATGAGGGATGACTTCGACCCACAATAACAGGGCGCCCTGGTGCAAATGGGGCAATTTGGCAAACATAGATGAGTCCTTCATGGACTCCCCGCCTCCCCAATGGGATCATGTCATTTGCCCCTGACCTCAAGAGCCTCCCTCAAAAGCACTGGCAGGTGTTGTAACTTAAGTTCATCCGCACCCAACCAATGATGCTCCATTCCGGGCCTCAGCTCACAAACGCTGTCTTGTAATCTCTCTGCTGCCCTGTCGACTACTGAATCCCTGAAGCAACACACTTTCATGGTATTCCATGTAATGAAACAAACAAACGTAAGCTTCACATTCTGCCCCCCAAAGAAGTGGCAGGGGGGAGAGGGAAAGGGAAGGGGGCTCCACCCACTCTGACCCTTTGCCAAATAAGGTCGGACATAGCATTCAAAGCAACTTGATTTCCATCTTTCAATAGTGGCGACCTCTGTGCCGTGGCACCATAGGTGACAAAGAAAGGGCCACCAGGTGCCAGATCCTCCCCTACGTCACATACCCCAGGACCGCTTCCGGCCTTGACCCATTTCCTCTGGCGCCACACCCCTCCACAGTGTAGCAGCGAATGACACCCACCCGCAAATCGCTATGGGCTCTTTGCCACGTTTCAGGGCAGAAGACTTGCCCAAACAGTGGGGTCAACATGGACCACAAGTCTGAGGAGTAGATGGTGTTTAATGGCTAAATTGTCGGTTAATGAACCTGGAAACCTTGGTTCTTTTCCTGACACATTTCTTTTGACAAAAATTATAACCCTGGATGAAAAACATCCATTGTAATTTTGTAAATCCCCAAATAACTCATTAGCAAAATAAAACACTACACTACCTGACCTTATTTGCATGCCACTTCTACAACTAAAACATTCACTAGATGCCTGCTTCACAAACAGACCACTTTAATCTGAAACACAATTCATGTGAACATCTATAGCTCCAAAACGTGACTAGCCACCTTCCTTTTAAGATGTAATTCAAAGGATTCTTTTCATAAAACCTATGTACACTAACTCCTGTAAGCCAGCAACAACTTCCAATAGCTAAATCTGCAGAGCTGTGCAATATGAAGGATTCGTGAGGTTAATGAAACTACTTATCACAGCAAGGAGTTTAAATCTATGATCCTCGGCAACCCACTACCAGTGTTCAGATTACAGAGGCATTTAGAACTAAAATATTGACGTACAAAGGCACTACGCAATTGCCGGGGAATTTAAAGACCTACTTTTCTTGCTGGAATGTACGTGCAATCTTATCTCAAAAGAAAACAAGCATTGGCAAGGCCAATAGGGCTGTACTTTAATAAGCCAGTGCGGAGCTATTGGTTTTGCCCACGACTGCTTGCTTTGGCATAATGCATGGACCAAAAATATTCCAAGGGGGCCACCCATTCATGCATATACACACGCCCTCATTTTTGTTTTTTTTTATCAATTAATTTATATAGTGAAGTGCGAGCTTGAGGAGGAAGCCGGGGGTTATATGACAAAAGTGTAGTACTGGGGAGGGAATAAAAACACGAGGGGTAGGTGAAGCAGAGGGAGAAAGAGTGAAAGGAAAGTGATGCCCGCCAAAGGTGGAAAAAAATAGATAGCTTGCTCACATCAGCCGAAGGATACAACCCACCCAACCAAAAACAATTTAAAGCGTTGATGCTATATTGAATAGAAAAAAACAAGCATATGAAGAGAAGTCATTGTCAAAGGAGCAGGGAACTGAGACAGATAAGAAAGGTTTCTTATCATGTGCAAGGGATAGATCCTAGGCCCACTCTATATATTGTAATGTGGTCTGTAGGTCATTGACAACATCCAGCTAATGCTTTCTGTACGCCAGACCTAAAGAGGGGCAATCACATCAGTAAGAAAGAAATTGTTTCCTTCAGAAACCATGTGGATAATAGAAACAGAATGTCAAGCATTTAGAGGGACTGTTTAATATTTTCAATATGACTTGATATGTTAGCAATTAAGTTGATTCTAAGTTATTTCATATTAAGTTATGTTTTACTATTTGTTGTTAGTGGTAATTTAGAGAGTGCTGGCTAAGAAACTGAGCATCATTTGCGGAATGTGATCAACCGCTGAATCAACCGTAGACATTTTAACAGTAGTTATAGTATCAATAATGGAATAAGATTTCTCCATCTTTTTGAAAGATTTCAAAGACTCAATTAAGTCAATTTGTGATCAAGTGTTGTTACCATTTCCCTGCTAGCATTGTTGCCCCACCTTGAGAAGAAGACATCCAATGACGATGATGGATTTTGCCTCTTGAAGTAAGTGTGGGCGATGTTACAAGTGCTTTTCTCTGCAAATTTCAATTTTTTTCAATGCATTTGTCAATCTCTATGAATGGCAATGTAGATTGTAAGGATATGTAAAAAATAAGTCTTGGAAAAAATAAGTTATCCGTTGCAAAAACTCATTTTCAACAGGAGAATTTTCTGATGAGAAAAATGTTTGTAGGAGATTTATTTGGAAAGATTATATTTGTTGTATAATGTGAAATTTTGCCAAAGTGACAAAACTTGAAACTTTGCTAAATTATGAAATGTGCCACTTTTCAGAACTTCATCGTTGCTCAAACAGTTTGTCAATGGTTTGGACACAGTAGTTTCTTTCTAAAGCAGCATGAAATAAAGCAGTTGTGAATCTTGGTTCCAGACCGACAGCCCTAGTCGGACTAGGGGCTCTCTGTTCTGGAAATACTGTTTTAGGTGAACCTGGCAAGAGCAGAATCTTGAAATGCTATGAACACATTCATAACCAGCACTAGGAAAAATCCCAAACATTGGTAAATGTTGCAGCAGGGGGGGCTGGTGACATTTCAAAGTGGTGAGGCGTAAGATAGGGCTTAGTTTTAAGTAGCAAGCACATTACCCGATTCCTTAGTAAACAATCATGAATGCCATACAATTAGTAGTGCGCAGCACACATTAAGGTCAATTTAACCAACTCATGGCTTCATGTAAACACTTAGAATTTCCGACACTAAAAAAGTAGAGCAGCTAAAAGTAACCATGCAGTGCATAGCTGCCAAGGTTTCAGATTGCCACGTGTGACATTTGAAAAATTTGAGTGAAATTATGAGTGACATTTCAACGACTATGAGTGACACTTTCTCGCGAGCAAAAATCATGCAATTAAGGCGAGGGAAACTTATAAATATCAGAAATTACAGCCAACTGATCAACAATAAACTCCAAGTACTTCTTGAAACTGTTGCAGAGCACCAGCAATAGAAGGAGACTAATCCTATTGCTCCCTCCTGTAACCGTTGTGGATGATCATGAGGAGCAGGCTGAACCGAAAGCAACCGGGCTGGCCACCTGTTGTGCTGGTAGGGGCTGGTGACATCACTGGGGCTCAGCTCTGCCTCTCCTCAGCTTGCCATTGCTTAGCAACAAGATGGAGACCCCTGGCCTGTGCCTCGAGTCTGAGTCTCATGTTGTGGCAGGTCTCTCGGACTGTCCAGGCCCCAACTCAACAGGATGTGTGAGCAGAGAGGAGCCACACTGAAGTCAACAACACAGGTCTCTGTCTGTGTGACTCAGTGTGTTTCGGGCAGGCCACTTCACAAATCAGAGAAAAAAGACACTGTGAAGAATACTGAGAGTGTAAATGTCCATGCACTGACCCGACTTCAGACTTGATAATACCCACTATTCACAGCCCTAGATAACACTCAGAGCAGCTGCTGTGATAACACGTGCTGCAGAGGTATTAGGTCAGACTAAACCAGGGGCAGCAGGACTCCGGAAGGATGATCAGACAGAGCAGCCCTGCATATCGATGCTTTTTATTATGTGAAATTATTGTTTCACTGCATCATGTCATGTCAGTAAAGGTCACGGTGGTGCTACGGCCAGGCAAGTAGAATACCTGATGCAGTGCTCTTTGTAGAAGGTCCAAGGGGATGGGCTGTAATAATGCTGAAGGCTCAGTGCTTACCTCTCTGCGTAGGTGCTGCTGTGTGACAGTGAGTGTCTCACCTTCTGGCTGGCCTACCGGTACTCAATTTCTTTGAAAACTACTGTTCCTACTACATTCGCAGCCTAGGCTTTCTGCCTTTTTTTTAAATAAATGCATGTCACGGGAGGTAAGCGGCTACATAGAAGTTAACACAGCTCTGAGCTCTTGCTGCTGAGTGTCACTTTTCTCTTAACATGGTTGCTACCTCCTACATTTTGTTTGCTGTCACACTTGCACCAGACAGTGCCACCATTGCCTACGACGTAACGTTACGTTTGTTCTTGTGTTTGAGTGTCTGCCATTTATTACACTATTATAGGCTCTAGTCTACTTGTTACTAACTTTGCACGCTTTTATAACTTACTTGCATGCGTCGCATCATCATGCCACTTTCCTATAATGCAGCGTTTCTGCTATCTCGTTTGCTCATGATTGTCACTTATGCCTCATGTAACACGTTGGCTTAAGCTTTTTGCGTAATTAATTTGCCTCATAACTAGTTTCTCCTCAGTACTACAGAGTTGTTGTCTCTGTCTGTTGTTGAAGCGCTCTCTGACACCCGGGGTAAGTTGTCCGCGTGACGCAGCGCTGCAAAGTGCCTAACATAAAAAATAAATAAAACAGTGACAGTCAGTGACTGACACACTTACTAAGTGACTTGCTCAGCTGCTGCCGTGCCCACCAGCCCATAGCTGCCAAGGTTTCAGATTGCTATGTGTGGCATTTTCATAAATTCAGAGTAATTATGAGTGACATTTCATGGACTATGAGTGACACTTTCTCGTGAGTAAAATCGAGCAATGAAGATGAGGGAAACATTTCAATATCAGAAATGTACTCATCTGCGTAGACCGATAGAGTGAGTGCGCACTGTAGTGCATGCGGCTGCCCATTAATTAAATGCACAATTGTTTTTAATGTGCATGATACATTCAGGCAGTTATGTGGAAGATCATAGTGAAAATAGTAGAAGTGTCAGTGCATTTAGGCTAGCACAGAAATGATACTTACATCATCAGTTCTCAGCCTGAGACAAATATTGTGCGTGTTGTCTACAGTCTGAAGTGAAGTCTGTGTGGCTGCAAGCAAGTGCTGGTGATAGTGTTGTGGTGTGTCCGTGGAACTTTGAGAATGTCAGGCAAGCCAAGCTGAAGCACATTTGGAACTTTATTAATGATTTTAAATTATGCCCTTGACTTCCGGGGCTAGGCACACACTTACTTGCGTGAATTTTATTGCAGCACTGACCTGCCAGCGGCCAGCGAGGCAGCTGCTTTTCCTCTTACACCCCTAGCCGCCTGGCTCAGCTTGGGAAAAAACGTTGTGCCGCTTTTGTTGCAGGGGGCCGTTGCAGCTAGGGTGACCAACCGTCCGTAAATTTCACTGACAGTCCGTAATTTGGGCCTCACGTCCGTTGTCCTTGAGGATCCCTTTTACGGACGCCTTTTGTCCGTAATTTTGGCCATCACAGGGAGCAGCACTGCTCCCCTGTGAGAGGCCTCACCTTCCTGATGGGGCCGCCTCGCGCTCCTCCTTGAGCAAAAGAGCAGCTCCTCCCCACCCATTGTCATTCTGTATGGGGCTGATTGCCACATACAGAATGTCAATGGGGCAGTCTGGACTGGTAAATCATGTGGTGGCCTCCTCATGCCTCGGTGTACAGCAGGGTATTCCTTAAAATAAAAGGCAAAACGCTAATGCTGCAACTTTAGCAACGTAAGAAAACAGTTTCTATAAAGAAGCCTGTAAAATAAGTTAAAAAGAACGGGATTTCGTTCTTTCACTGTCTCATAATTTTTTTACTGAAGTATTTTCAATATTATATCCAACAAAGCCATGGTTGCTGCTTTTTTTTAAGCAACTATCAACCATTGACAAAGCCAATAGTCCTGGTTTTTGTTGGTGTAATGATACTTGCTGTATTATATATCTGGATGCAATGACAGAAGCAACATAATACCAGTCGGGCGGAACACTACGCTAGCGCTCATTTTTTGACCAAGTGTTTTAAACTACATCCTTAATTACATGGAACAAACCCCTTTGAAGAGACCCCCCAGTTTTTTTACACCACTTCAAGCCCTGGAAACAACACCATGTCACAGTCACCTCACATCATGGCACTGTGCATCATGTGTGACTCATGACTTCTACGTTTTCAGGCTGCCTATGTGCAGGGGCATAGTGAACTTTCCCCCACCCCACCCCACCCCTTGCTTTAGGAACTACAGCGAGGGTGAAGTTCTTCATGGGCCTCTTCTGTCTGCAACTCTGTAGACAAAGGCTCAGCTCATAATGTGAAAAGGTGGGTGAGTAAATAAGTGAAGGAATGTGTGAATGGCTGGATGGATGGCTGGATGGATGACTGAAAGGATGAATGAAAGGATGAATGGATAGATAAAAGGATGGATGGATGAGTGGAAGTATGGATGAGGGAAAAGGTAAATAGATGGATGTATGGGTGGAAGGGTAGATGGATGGGTAAAAGGGTGGATGAGTGTATGAAAGGATGGATGGATGAGTGAAAGCTTAGATGATTGGTGAATGAATGGGTGGATAGATGAGTGAAAGGATGGATGGATTGAATTGATAAGTGAAATGGTGAATGTATGGATGGATGAGTGAAAGGGGTAGATGGACAAAAGGATGAATAGATGAGTGAAGAAGTGAAAGGGTGGATGGATGAGAGAACAGATGGATGGATGAGTGAAAAGATGGATGAGTAATAGGATCAATGGATGGAATAAATTAATGGATGAGTAGATGGATGGGTGGATGATGGAAGGATGGATGGATGGATAAGTGAAAGGGGGATGGAGAGAGAAAGGGGGATGAATGACTGAAAGGGTGAATGGGTGGAAGGATAAGTGACTGGGTGGATGGATGAGTAAGTGAATGAATGGCTGGATGGGTGAAAGGGTAAATGGCTGGATGGATGAGTGAATAGATGGATGGGGTGAAAGGGTGGATAGATGAATAATGGATGGATGACTGAAAGGGTGGATGGAGGGATGGATGAGTGTAATGATGGATGGAAGGATATATGGTGGATAGGTTTGCAAATGGTTGAATATGTTTGGATATAAATGGGCACATAGATGAAAGGACAGAATGAATGGTGAAAGACTGAATAATAGATAAAAGAATGATTATACCTTGTAGCACCCATTATCTTAAGTAGCATTTCCTATACATTGACTTTCACGTTAATATGAGTCATTGTCTCTATATAATGTGTGTGATGTAACGCACTCCGACACCCTGCCCTACATAATTTGGATGAGTAACACGATAAGAGAAATTAAATACACATGAGAGACGGTCTAAGTGAAGATGAGGGGCACCATTGAAGGGTGGTAGCAAGGCAGGACTGGCCGGACCGGGCATCGAGTGTTTCCCTGGGAGGCTGGAAAGGGGGGGAGCTGTTTTGTTGCTGGGGGCTGGCACTGCAAAGTTCCTTATATATCCAGTAGTTTTCAATCAACAATAAAAGCGGCTTCACTTATATTCAGGTGTGGTTCACCATTGTCTGGTGATTACTGTACCTGCTGGAGCGAGATGCGAATTTTGAATTATCTAAGACAGCATGCTGCAGCCATACTGAAAAACCGTGAAGTGCACGATTGTCTCAACCTAATATAAACCTATTTTGACTTGTGCTTAGATGGTTGTCTATTTACTTACATACATACTATTGCGCGACCACCTCTGGCGTATCTGTAAAACTTACCTTTTGTCCCGAAGTTTTGTCCTGAATTTTGACCTTTTTGTCCTGAATTTTTGTCCTGAATTTTGACCCTTTGTCCTGAATTTTTACACTCACCGTCCTGAATTTGCACCTATGCCAGTTGGTCACCCTAGTTGCAGCTATGTGCAAAACCAGCCCCCTGAAACAAAAAAACGGCCCTCCAGTGGTCCAAAACTAGCCCACACCCTGGCGGCCCAGTGCCCCATGTCCACTGCCTGCTATGGCCAATCCAGCCCTGGTGACTTCGCATTTCCGTGCGGTGATGCGGACCACCATATTAAAATGCATTACTCTAACGCCTGATGCATGGCACTTTTCAGGTTTGTGAACGTTCCACAATCACCCACAGGACGGTTTGGGCTCTAGACATAAATATAGGGCAGGGGTACAGGATGACTAGGAGGTAGCAGTAGCCAATGGCTTTTGTTTTTTGGCCCTCCTAGCCTCTGCCTTGGAGGCTGTGCATGGGACTGGTGTGAGTGGATCCCGGCCACGTCATCACACGGGCAGAGCAGCAGGTTTGTGTGCGTAGCCTGCCAGTAGTCACCAAGCTCGTGCTGCAGGAGCAGACAGTAAGCCGGGGGCCTGCAGTGGGTCTCGATGCTCCCCAAGGCAAGGCCAAGCCAAACAGGTAAAGGACGAGCCCGTACTCACAGCTCTGTACCTTTATTTATATATATGATGTTTTGAGACACGAATCCACCCCAGGTCCAGCATTTCAGGAGTAATACTAACGAACTGTGAGGATACTCCCATATTCCCTGCATTACAGTCTTCCTGAGCCTCTGATAAACTCGCTCATTGAGACGGAGAGGGGCCGTCAATCCGCCCAAAACTGCAGGCTGGCCCACGCGTGCCGAGAGGCCTCGCAGGTTTAGGGGCAGAACCACTGTACTTCCGTAATGCGTGCGCGGGGATGTTTAGCTTCAGAATGTGCTGATTTAATAGGAAAAGTCAAGAGAGACTGTAATTTCAGTTAATATCTGCACACCGCTTTGTGTGAGCGCATCACAGCGAGGGGCTCTTGTTAATTAAGCTTCCTGTAGTTAAACGAGAAACAGTGAAAATAAAGAGCCCCGCTGCCTGGCGGTGTAACCCGAAGCATGCATCAGCTGCAGAGGGAACCATTACAGCCCCGCCCCGCTCCCCCTCTGTAATTACAGCTCTCAGTTTCTTCTAGTGCCAGAAAATTACCCCTCCAGCCCTCCTTAAAAGCCTCGCGTTTGCTTTTAATTGTTGCTTACCTGTCTGTATCAACCTCGAGTCCAAACATTATAACCGTGACCATTAGCACGGCGCGCGCAAAAAACTCCGTCGACTCGAGGCGCAAATGATGACGTAATATTCAGCAACTCAGAGGCTCTCGGTTCATTGAGGTTGGATTGCTGAAAGGCTGATTGGACCACTGTCGGGGTTCACGCCTGAGATCTATAAGCGACACCTAGATTTCTGCAGCAGTTGCATCAAACCAATCGAAAGATCTAAAGCAGGCAGACCAGGTACATAGATTCTAGAGACACCTGTGCCCCGTGGTCTCCCCTGCGAAGCGAGGAGCTGGCAGCTTCTTAGCTGTACAGTTGCGGTGACCTCGGAAGTGAATTGTGAGCCTGACAGCATTCACATCCTCTCGGAGACAGGGTTCAGGGTGCACCACTATGCAGGCGAAGCGTTGTCTTAAGGGGCCTTGCTAAGAACAACTTTGAATTGTATTATCCATTTCCTGTTAATTCAATGATGCCAAGCAAACTTGCAGAAATGAGCTCACTGAAAAAGAGTTTAAATATGCTTGGGTCGTATAAGGATGAAAATGCTTACTATTCCTATTGTCAATAAGTAAACAACAAAAAAAAGCTGTTTATAAAAAACAAAAAAAATATGCCTTGTGCAGGACTTCAAAATCCTTAAGATGATCAACGGCTGAGCTAGACAGAGGTAGGAGAGAGGAGAATGCTTTCAAACAGGAATAGACAGAAGTGAGACAGAACGAAAGTTGACTTCCTTAGGGGGCACCTTGGATGGTGGGGGCACCTTGGATGATTTGCACACGTTGCCCCCGCCTTAAAACGTCTCTGTGTAACTGGCAACTCTGAGAGCAGAATAAGTTAGTCTCTGCAGAGTCAGTGACCTCTGCAATACAGAGTGAGCATGGCCCCTTCTACAGGGTCAGAGGGGAGAGTGAGTTTCATTGTGGAGAAGTGTGGCTCAATGGTTAGAGCGGCAGACCCTGATGAAGAGGTCTAGCTTGGGACCAGGGTTCAATTACCCGCCTCGTCGGGTCTTGGGCTCAAAATTCCACGGACCTGATAATTCTCGCCTCAGTGCCTATTCCAATCATGGAGTCCCACTCTGCAACTCTGGGCAATAGCTTTCTTAATCTCCACAATGGCCCCCACAACGCTAAGGATGCCTGGCCTCCACCTTGGGGGTGCCCAGGACGCCTCACAGGGAAAGCCAGGATGGGTTCCACAGCGGTATTCATACAAGCCCCTTGAGACCCCTGCGGGTGAGTAGTGCGCTATACAAGTATCAATTTACATTGCAGCTACACAGGCAATAATAGCAGCTTAGTGTCAGCATGGCAGCTTCCACAGCAGGGCCGGACTGGGACAGAAAATAGGCCCGGCACCCAAAGAAAGGTTGCCCCCATTAGTGAACTAGATGGCTAAAAAAGTGTCCCATGTTTGCAAATTGGGCCATTTTTAACACCTTGGCTGCTAGGGGGTTTTCCCGTCCTGTGCTGACATTCTTTGAATACTATAGTTTCATGACAAGGTCAACTCGTCATAAGCACAGGGCAGGTAAAACCCATGACGAGTTGACCTTGTCATGAGCACTGAAGGGGTAAACCTGTGAAGACATGCTCTGTAAGTGCTTTGCAAGGTATGGAAGGCTGAATTAATTTGAGATTGCTGCCACCAATATTTGTTTTAGTATCAGAGAAATTAATAGTAAAAAATGGCCCAACAGACCATAAAACTGGCCCAGAAACACGGCCCACACACTGAGCTTTCAGACCAGCCATCAGGTACTGACTGCCCTATAGACCAGTCCGACCCTGTTCCACAGTCAATGAGGGGCAGGTCCTGATCCTTTTGTTGCCAAGGTGTCATCCATGCCAGAATTTCTAGAGTGTTTCTAGAAACAAAAAGAGACTGTCCCTACTTCTGTACAGGAGACTTCTTTGAGACAAGGCAGGCAATGCATGTCCCAGTACCACTTAGTTAAAATGTTTATGAATCCCTCTAGGTTCACCTACCCTGCAAGTATATGTAAGTGTTGCAATCCATATATTTGGAGGCACTGACAGACGTTGGCATTGTATTTCCTTAAAGATAGAAGGTTGATGCAAGCGGTGATGACATAACTGATTGCCGGACACTTGATAAAGTTTGATGCAATATAATTGGATGCTGGCTTATGTGCTACACTGAATGTGTGGAACATTTCAGCCATTTTAGGCATTTGAGAGCTTGCATTGGAGGAGGTAGGACCAGTTCTCAGGGGGCTGCCCATGGGGCATTCTTGAGTATCACTTCCTGCCAAGCAAAGCATTGGTAACAGATGATATGGAGGGGGAATCATGGCATCCCCAAAGCCTCTAAATAGGACCGAAGAGAGGGACAGTCAAGTGCAGGACTTTGTCGAGACATCATCAGGCTATTTACCCAAGGTTCTCCGAGTCAGAATGGCCTTGCAAGGTGCACTGAAGATCAGGGGATTGAACAAATCTACTGGATCCAAGATTCCTTCAGTGGTAGTAAATGGTTGACATGTAGAGAGTCACCGCCAAGGGCTACCAAACCCCTCTGTGAGTTTAGTTTGTTGGGGAACATGGCCTTCTCCAAGAGTTTGGCTCATGGCCATTGACACTAGACTCACACTTTGGCAGGAAATTCTGGCATAACTCAATGTTAAAGAGGACCTGAGAGGTGCTAAGGGAGGAGTGACCTCACTTGTTTTCATTATATAGTGAAAGCCTGGCCCTTTGTTAGTCTGCGGTCCCAGAGTAGGTGTATGCCACTTCTAGGCTTGCTCTGCCGACGAGAGGAAGTGACCATGCCTGTTGTGAAAGAACAGAAGGATTCCTACCAAAAGTCCTCAGGGTGGCATCCAGCTATTTTTGTACAACTAATTCCTCATTAAGTAAGATAAATGCCCAGAGTTGTTGCCTGGGGATTTTTTTGTTTGATTAAACAGACTGTTGCTTTAGTGTTTGATCTACAGATAGATCAGGAAATGTGTTGGCTTGGTATAAGGTAAAATTAGAACAAAATTAACACAGAACAGAAAAGGCTATGTTTGGCTTGCAGGGAGGAAGCAGAATGAACTGATAGCAATGAGAAGCGTGGCTCAATGGGTGGAGAAGCGTTGCTCAATGGCTAGAGCGGCAGACCCTGATGCAGAGGTCTAGCCCGGGACCAGGGTTCAATTCCCGCCTCGGCAGCTCTTGGACTCAATTTCCCCGGACCCGATAATTCTCGCCTCGGTGCCTAGTCTAATCTTGGGTCCCACTCTGTGACTCTGGGCAATAGATTGCTTAATCTCCACAACGGCCCCAGCAGCGCTGTGGATGCCTGGCTTCACCTTGGGGGTGCCCAGGAGTGGACATTTCACAGGAAAGCCAGGATGGGTTCCACAGCGGTATGAATACAGCGCTACGAGGCGTCCAGGTAGAAGTGCGCTATATAAATACTCTACATTTACAATGAGCAGAGCTGAACACCTCATTGTTAACCAATTAACCCCTGTTCCATTAGGAACTGCTGGATCTGCAAGAACCCCCACAATGGGTTGCCTGTAGTAGTCACTAATGCTCCCATCAGTGCTGAACACACAGTCACAGTTTCTGTTTTGACCTCTGACTGCCACTTCAGTTCGCCACACCCACAAGGATGACGGGGTTTGTACATGATGGTGTTTCTTATTAAGAGCGAGACAGAACATAATCCAGCTGCCTACTGAAACTTTTAGCACATTACTCGAGCTTAACCTTAATTCAGTAAAATGGTAACACCAGGATGGGTGAGGGAGAAATCAAGGATTGTGCCGGGATAGCTCGTGCTGCACTAGACGGTGCCTACTGTTTCCATTTTAACTACAACCAGCGTGGTTTCATGAGGTCAGTAGAACACATCGGATGGGTACGCTGATTGACCAGTATGAGGTGAACCTCTAAACGTTTGTGATGGACACACAAATCCATTTACTGACGGAAAACAAGCCGGCTATCCAGGTCTCCACCAAAGCTGGATGTGAAGTAAACGTGAGTCTTACTCTTCTGCCCGGTGCAGCAGCATTGAGGGAATTGGATACCAGCATGTTCTCAAAATGTGTTCTGGGAGGGTTTTTCTGGGAGAATAGCAAACCAAGTAGTCATTTGAAATAAAAAGGCCTTCAGAATGAACGGTGTCGATTCCAGACCCGGTCTCTCCTACTGCCGCACAGCCTCTTGAGTGCACCAAAGCATGTTATGGGTTGTGCAGTCATGTGCTGCAAGAAGGGCCACTTGGAATGAGGTAAACACAAGACTCAGAAGGAGTATTTGGGCCAGCGTATTTTTAAAATGTTGTTTGTGCTCTGATACTCAAGGTAGCGTACGAAGAAGAAGAGAGCATACCTCCTAGGTGAGGAAGACATGGAAGTCAGCCACACTTCAGATGATCTTTGTTAGTGCACTGATGTAGAACTTCATCTGAATAGGTGCAAGGATAATCTACATATATAATGCATTGATCATTATCATGTCGGTGTGCCGTACAAGCTGTGGACAGGAATAATAGATCCGCTGATGCAGAAGTGAGTTAAGGCTCAGTGCATCTATTCAGAAAGAGAAAAGAGCACAGCCCTTGCAGTGAACAGCAAGGAATGCCATAAGGGACCCCTTCCCATTTGTGAATGGGTTGCCACCTTCTTTGAGCTTGGTGGTAAAATAATAAGGGTTTGCAACCAGATTTCGGTGCCATAATTTTAGTACACACTTTCAAGAGTCTGTATTTTTAAGGAAACCCTTTAAAACGTCCCTTCCAAATAGTGATTCTTAATGCTTCCTAAATGCATTTAATGATTCTGAAAACCTTTTCTGGATGTTAAATGGATGTAGTACATTTAAAGAAGTGTTTTAGCAGTTGTAAACCCTCCAATTTACCGCATTGTAGGGTTTCAACTAGTAGTAAATGAGGCCCTACATTTATTAGCATTTTCCACACCAGTTAACACACCTAGGTGGAACTGGCAGGTTTTTCTAAAATGAATGTTCTGAATTCCGCAGCAGAAAGACTATAGAGTGGAAAAGAAAAACTTTCCCAAAGGTCATTTGAGTGACTCTGTAACAGGTGTTAATTGGTTCAAAGCTCTCAATTATTGCCACTGAAAAGCAAGTTAAGTGGTCCTGAAAAGCAGACTACTTACTCAGGAAAAGTTCTTTTGTTAGTCTAAAAATATTCGTAGATTGTCCTAGAAAAGCTAATTTGCTGCCATCCTCACCTCTCTCTCTTGCACTTTTCAATCAATGTTAATGGAAGAGAGCGCGATGTTCGCAGTAGTGCTAGCAGGTTCTTAGGTTGAGCCACTTTGAGCAGTGGAACGAGTTATTGAAGAGGGGAGGTCATCAGATGTTAGCCTTCATACAAAAGGTGTTTCAAGGGTCCCCTGGCTTTTACCACCATTCTAATCTAATGTATTGCACTTTGGCTGCCAGTGTGTATGGATGCTCTCATATAGTTTGACTCACAATGTCATATTAACCTCCCCTGGCCTATCACAAGGCTAGCTGGGAATGCACAATGGAAGACAGGGACAAGACAAGCCCTATTGACAAGTTACAACCATTGGAGCCAAGCATACATTATACTTGGTAAGCTCCCACCTTGAGAAGGCTACAGGTTATGTGGTCTCAGAAGATGTATACATATACTATAATGAAGGTATCTTTATCTGCACAAGGCATCTTGAAGTAATTACAAATGATAATGTATAACTAAATATACGACCGAATGTTCTAGTGATCAAAAAATGCTTTTTTATCGGACAAGAATAGGAAAAGTGCAATAATGTTTATCCTTTCTGCATTACAAACAACCACACTCATAGCATCGGCATCACAACCGAGCTAAAGACGACACAGGCAAACATGTGATCTCACCCTTTTTTAACTACACCGGTAGCACAGTACCCAACGTTAGGACCGTGGACATAATGTACTTAAATGGCAAGGAGACAAGGCACTGCATGACACTGCCCCAGCAAACCCCAACAATCACACCTGCTTTCACAAACCTTCCAGACACATCCGCTCATCCGGACTCCTACTTGCACACATCACACGCATGTGGAAAACCAGATCCAGCAGTCAAGCCTGCTCCTACATTGCCCCAAAGCATGGAGGGACCTGCTGCTACTCATAAGAACCTCCTCCTCACTTCTTGAATTTTGAAAGAAGCTGATGACCTGGCTTTTCCAGTAGTCCAACTAGGCCCTAAGATTGGATAGACTCACACCTTCTCAGTGTCAGGATACCCTCCCAGGTGATAGTTTGGTCTACAAATCTGCATTGCACAACAACATATCAAGGGATGGTACTCCTATGTATTCCTTGGAATATGTTTTACAGACTATGGTTTGACATGTACTGTCCTGTGAACCAAAGTTGATTTAATCAACAGTAGTTGTGGGAAGTACTGAATGAAATTTATATTGTTCTACTCAAAGGTTTAGGAAGACCAAAGCTCAGTAGATCTGTGTATAATGTTAATTATCAAACAGATGAAAGTGGATGGAGAACATACTAGCAATTTTCTTATGACTGCAATCATGCGAGATAGCACTGTAACTCATTGTTCTTTTGCCCACCTATAACACCGGAGATTAGACCCAGCTAATGCAATTCACTCTTGGTTCTTCTCCAATATGAACAGTAAAGCCTGAACTCCCAAGCCAGGCTGGTTTTGAACCGGAACACAAGCAACCCAAGACCAATTTCAGCCTGACTGGGCCTCTACAGTCAGATGTAGACATGCTCTGGCGGGACAGGGAGCAAGGGTCCTACTCTTGGCCACTTACAACAATACATCAAACACACAAAAAATGATAGTTTGTAATTTGATTAACCATTGGCAATCGCTCGGGATAATGTATAGTATGCACGTACCATTTTGCAATCTTGCGTGGTTCCCAACGATAGAGTTGATTGTATAATATAAAGTTTTCCTTACTTGTACACTGGGCTTGTAGCTTTCTACCGAGAAAGACCTGCTTCAGCAGACATGTCTCACAGGAACTGTGAAACTGGATGTTTGCAACACATGCTGCACTATCATCGTCCACTGCGTGACCTAACGTGGATGAACAAAAAATGAACAATGGCGCTGATGTTGAGCAATGCTTTTGAACATACCTGTGAACGTTTGCCTTATGATAGATTGGACAGTAGCCAGAGAAAGCGACGTGAGGCCATTTATTCTTTTTATTCTCAGAAACAGATGGTGAACTCGGGGATGGCTCAGTTGGAAGCACAGTGAAAGTGCTGGCTTTCACAGAGACACCCATCCACACACAGTTTATGTAAAACCAGTTCTGGATTACCAAATAGGCAACGTAGGCAGCGGCCTATGGGCGCCACTCCTTTTAGGGGGCCTGCGACAACTAATTAAAATACAACCTAAAGCACATAAACCAGAGACATCAGATTCACATAACAGTTTGTGTCGTAAGAGCTCATCTTCTGGCAGCTGCCAATTTGTAAAACAAAAAATCCGAGGCATTTGGAATTAAGAGATAACTTGCGAGGAGGGGGTGGGGGGGGGGGGCGAAATCTCGACTGCCTAGGGCCTCAAACAGGGTATAATCTGGCACTGTGTAAAACGAATGGTTCTCATGAAGAATACGACTACTGTTAGCAAAATCAAAGCAACTTCACAACCCCTAAGTTCACCCCAAAGACAGAGACACATCTTCCTTTTGAGCTAGCTTGTAAGGGTTTAAGTCCCTGTGGCATTTAATTCTTGCGAGCCATGTGAACTGAAGGGCGATTGGAGACATGTGAACTGACGGGTGATTGGAGACATGTGAACTGACGGGTGATTGGAGGCATGTGAACTGGAGGGCGAATGGAGCACAGGATGCATAGAGGGGGTGCGCTCGGTGGTGCGCAGTGCAGCAGGCGGCTCGGCTGCTGCTGCGTTTAAAGATCTTCAAACCTAATTATACACCGTTCAGCACATATTATATTTAGTGCCACATCTTGAATGCCACATGTTTGACAATATGCTCCATTTTTCTGTCGCTGCAAAAAAGCGGTTAATGGCTGATGCCAGGTTTTGGCGGCAGGGAGCCAAGGTTTGTAGAGGCTGCGGAGCTGGTGGCGCCTCCCAGCCCTGAGCTGAACCCTCTGTGCAAACCCCCGGCGCTGACAGTGCGCGCGGCACGTTTCACGCCACCAGCGCTGGACGTGCGCACGCTGCGTCCGTGGTGCAAAAGGAGAAAGCGTAGAGATACCCGGGACAGGAGCTGACAAATAACACCCACCCCTGGGACAGCATGCCATGGAGAGACAGAAAAGAACTGAGACAAAAGTGGGAAATAGGAGCACATCTCTTGTGCAAAGATATGGGCAACATGTCGATCCGTGGGCTCATTTCCTACTCCTAGGGTGACCAACTGGCATAGGCTCAGATTCAGGACAGTGAGTGTAAACATTCAGGACAAAGGGTCAAAATTCAGGATAAAAGATCAAAATTCAGGACAAAACTTCTGGACAAAAGGTAAGTTTTACAGACACGTCATAGGTGGTCACTCAATAGTATATAAGTAAGTAAATAGACAACCATCTAAGTACAAGTCAAAATACGTTTATATTAGGTTGAGACAATCGTGCACTTCACAGTTTTTCAGTATGGCCGCAGCTTCTGCCTTAGATGATTCAAAATTTGCATCTCGCTCCAGCAGATTCATTAGTCACCAGACAATGGTGAACCACACCTGAATATAAGTGAGGCCGCTTTTATTGTTTATTGAAAACTACTGTATATAGAAGGAACTTTGCAGTAACAGCCCCCAGTAACAAAACCGCCCCCCCCCACCCCCCCTTTCCAGCCTCCCAGTGAAATACCTGATGCCCGGTCCTGCCTTGCTACCACCTTTCAATGGTGCCCCTCATCTTCACTTAGACCGTCTCTCATGTGTATTTAATTTCTCTTATAGTGTTACTCATTCCAATTATGTAGGGCAGGGTGTCGGATATATATACATGTTTTTTTTATAACCAATGCTAGTAGGTCATGAAATGTATGTTTTTTTGTGAAGAATCCACCAGTGACTTTCTGCAGTGGGGCCATTTCTTGATTTAAATGCTATCCGCTTAATAGTGCTGATATGCCTCTAGGCCACAGTATAATGAAACAAATGAAGCATAAAATATATGTTTAGAAATATGAAAATGCACGGCAAAAGAAGTAAGAAAGGCAACATTCAGCCTTCATCTGTTACTGCTGTAAAATATTTTTGTTCATTTATATTTTTGTGCATCTTTAACAATGTGTAGAATTTATTTTACACTTGATTACACATGTATGCGTTGGTATAGTTCTCTTGCCTGAAACACATTTTCTGTGATGTGTACATGTGCCTTTTCCTGACCTCTATTAACTAGGCCTAAAAATAGGCCTAAACGCCATCTTGTCCAAAATTGAAGTATCCCTTGTCACTCATGTCCACCCCACTGCATCTCTCATCTAACCTGATTTGCGAGTCATCATTGTGGTTTTTAGCATACCTTAAATTAGTAACAAAACATACCTGAGCTCCTCCCTCTCAGTGAGGGGATTGTAGCCCAAGCCGGGACTAGGTATCCCGGTACGAGGAGAAACGAACGATGAAGCATGCCCCCTTTGGTGGGTGAGGGATTTCGTCCTAATAAAGTGACATCCCAAGGGTCGCTTGGACATTTACTCAGATACTCTCTCCTACTCTTGTTAAACGTCTAGACCCAAGGGTTATGTTTTCTTTTAAAAAAGGGGTGCCACCAGACCTTCTTGATTTTTAACATCTGTAGAAGTGCGTTGTTATCCGCTCTTCAATACATCAAAAGTAGTGTACCATCAGCAGGAGGCATGGAAATGTGCAAACATCATCCTGATAAGGACTGCAAACACACCTTGGAGGCTTCCCAGCATGTGAAAGCACTGCACAAGATGCACCATTTCCATAAACAAAAAAAAACACATTTTGTTGGGGTCCCAGTTATATCCTGCATTGTATGCTTTTCATTATGTGTGTTGCCATGCAATATGGCTGACTCACTGTCCCTGTGGATCTATAATGACATGGTAGTCGGGCATGGTATGTCTTATGTATCAGTTGGTCAAATCTTCTTGGGCTAGGCTACGAACACCACCATACCTCCTAGTGAGATGTCCATAAACACACACACACACAGATATATATACACACACACACACACACACACACGCACACACACACACACACACACATATACATATATATACACACACACACATATATATGCACACACATATATAAACACACACACACAGATATATATACACAGCTATATATATATATATATAAATATATATATGTATATATATATATATATATCTCCACTCTGTCAAAGCAATCCTGGCTCAGAAATATAGACGGCACTCGCAGGTATTCTTTACAAAGGTGTTTAAAATTCAGGTGCAGGAACCCTCTCCCCCCTGTTGACAGACGCGTTTTGGCGTTACCGCCTTCCTCGGTGTCAGCTGTTTGTAAACATTCCACCATTTTTAAAGTGCACAGTGCAGTTAAGAAAGTTCATAGAGAGCGAAGATGGCCATATACCTTTCAATTTCACATTTTTCATGTCGGCCATCTTATAACGTTCTTTTTTATGGAAACCCCTAAATACTTTGTTAAATACATGTGCGCAGACAAAAGTTGCCTGAAAAGCGGTTCCACATATTTACAAACATTATATGACCAATTTTTATCATTTTGCCATAATCTTATTAGAGGAAGCAATAAGTGATTGCCATATTAAAATTAAGCCCTAAATGGGCAATCACAGGACAACAGATCTTCATTGTATCCTCCATTTGTTCACATATTTACAAACCATATGCAACCATTTGGTGTCACTATATCATGATCTTATGAGAGAACGCAGTAAGTGATTGCCATGTCAAAATAGAGCCCTAAATGGGCAGTCACAGAACAACAGTTCTTCAATGCACGCTACAACTTCCACCGTTTTCGTCATTCAAACTCCTCTTTTTGTTCACAGGGTTAGGACCATGTTGGCTTCACAAATAAATAAATAAATGATCGTGTGATAATATAGTAAGAAGATATTGAAAAACGTTTCCCTTAATGTGCAAAGACCTGACCCAAACACATCATTTACTATATGTATGATAATTCTTTATAGAGAAGGAAAGGAAAGGTACAGCATGTATTCCTCAGGATTGAATCTAGATGTGACCAGAGTTCTTCAGTTGTATTCAGACCTATGGGTCTCATAGTGTTGAGCTCTATTATATACCTTGATTCCATTCTTCGTAGGCCTCTAACTCTGTCCCCCCCTTTCTGATTTAGGGGCCTGGTCTATGCAGTAAAATTGAATGAGGTCTCGGTTGCTGTTATGACAGGTCTCAAAATGGCGCGCTACCGGGTATGTGGGATCCCTTTTATTTACAGCGCGCATATGCTCTAACATTCTCTTTTTGGAGGGATGAATCGTACTACCCACATATCTTTTAGGGCAGGGATATTCCAAAACGTAAACGGTGAACTCTGAATTACAGTTGAGTAGTTCGTTTATCTTTCTCATCTTCTGCTGAGCTTTCTCTACAATGCTGTAGTTGTTGTTTTTCTGGCTATACTTACACGCCTTGCACTTCATGCACGGAAAGAACCCTGTTATGGGTTCCTTTCGACGTGCAGATGCCACATAATGGCTAGATACCAAGAAGTCATTCATGGACTTGCACCGTCTGTGTGTAATGAGTGGTTGTTGTGGGATGACTGTCTTAAGGACCGAATCTGTTTTCAAGATGTGCCAATTTTTCTTGAAGATGCACATAAGTTCCGGAGTCTTGGAACTATAGCCGGTAATCATTCTAACAGGCTGTACAGTGTTAGCTACAGTAGCATTTCTAGAATTAGGGACGAAAAGATCGGACCTTTTTAGCGCATCTGCTTTTTGGGTTGCTGATTGTAGAACCTGCTTAGAATAGCCTCTTGCTTCGAATCTCACTAAGGCCTCCTTGCTGGCGGCATTATACTACTCCTGGGAGGTGCAATTCTGTTTCAACCACAGAAGTTCTCTGTATGGAATGTTGTTAGTCATACTTCTGGGGTGAAAGCTGCGAGCATGTAAAACGGAATTGCCCGCCGTAGGTTTGCGATATAAACGGGTCATGATTTTGTCACCTGTTGTATATACCTCAAGATCTAAATAACAGACACTGTTGTCACTGATATGGCCTGTAAATTTTAGGTTGCAGTCATTCTCATTAAGGAAAGCCACATATTCCTCAGCCGAGGTGCGGCTCCCATGCCACACAATAAACAAATCGTCGATATAGCGTGCCCATAGTACTACGCTATCAAACCAATGCTGTGGCGCGTCCCTCCAGGCCACATGCTTCTCCCACCAGCCCACGAAGAAGTTCGCGTAGCTGGGGGCGAAGCACGTGCCCATCGCAGTCCCAAGCTGTTGCTTGTACAGCTGATTATTGAAAATAAAGATGTTATTTTCTAGGCAGAATTTTACCATTTCTAGAAGCATGACGTTGTGTTGCTGAAATCTCACAGGACGCTTGTCCAGGAACCATTTAACCGCTAAAATACCTTGCTGGTGGTCTATGCAGGTATATAGACTTGTAATGTCTAAGGTGATGAGAAGCATGTTGTCTTCCCATACCATCCCATTTATCCATCTAAGGAAATCCTGTGTGTCCTGGATATCGGAACTCAACCTCCTAACCCATGGCGCTAAAAAGTGATCAATGTAGATGGAGCAATTCTCTAAGAGTCTATTGATAGATGCCACAATTGGTCTCCAAGGTGGCTTTTTATCATCCTTATGGATTTTAGGAAGATGGTAAAAAGTCGGAAGAACCGGATATCTGCACAATAGGAAATTGTATTAATCAAAGTCCAACATCCCTTCATTTCTCCAATAGATCAGAAATTCATGGAATGTAGATATACATTGTGCATAAACAGCTCGAGTCACAGGCAAATAACATGCTTCATCTTTTAATTGGTTCAAAGCTTCCTCGAGATAGAGATCTTTTGGAAAAAGCACAACATTCCCCCCTTTGTATGAGGGCTTTTTTACTATGGAATCATCTTTGCCTAGGGATTGGATGGCTTCCCACTGTGACTTGGAAATGTTATAGTTGGGAGTATTTTTTCCTCCTCTGCTAACCTCCAGATGTTTCAAGTCCGCTATTATGGCATCGTTAAAAACATCAATAGCATCAATTGGAGTCTGTGGTACTGTTTTAGAGTTTCTTTTTAAACCGCTATTTCCACTGGATTGTGTTGTCCCTGATGTTTCCGAGTTAATTCCATTGTCACTTCCTTGGCTATTCTCCAGCGATTGAGAGACTGCCAAGGCTTCCATCTCAATATCTATTGAATCACCATGGCTAGTAGCGCCTGGAGTGTCTCATTGTGTCACTATTGGATAAAGCAAATGAATCTTCTGCAATTTGAGCTTGCGAATGTATTTAAATAAATCTATCCACGCTTCCACAACATTGAACTCTGCCGTAGGGCAGAAGGAGAGTCCTAATTCTAATACTTGAATTTCCTCTTTGCTTAGGACCTTATCCAACAAGTTGATAATAGATTGAGTTCTCACCACTTGCCGCGTCTCCCCCGGCTCCTTGTTACTCTGGGAGAGGCCACCTCTCCTCCTCCCCTTGCGCCCCCGTCTTGTCTTGCGTTTCTTTTTGGTTTTTGTTCCAGTGGGTGTGTTCTAGGGGTAGGTTGCTGGTGATTTTCCCTGATTAGCTGATATTCCCGGAAAAAAGTCGGCTCACCTGTTCTTGATTCCTCTTCAGCACCAGTGGACTGTTCCCCCTCTGATGTCTCTACTTCAGATTCAGAGGTGTCTCTCCCTTGGGTTGTCCGGGTCCCTGGTTTAGACTGGGTTAGATTTTTTTTGGCTGGTCATATTTCCAGGCGAACGTCAGGACTCTCCTAGAGTTGTAGTCATCTTCATCCCGCTGGAATTTTGTTTGTTTCCTCCGGCGTATCGTGCTTTCATAATCCTTGAGTCTCTTCATCATGTTTGTTCTCAATTCATCACTTTGTTTCGTATCTTTTTCTTTTTTGATCATCTCCTCCAGATTCTTCATTTCCTCGAGCAATTTGGTTCTGTCACTCCAGGCATACTGAATGAGGAGCAAAGAATTTCGGCTTCTCGTTCAATGAAAATCTGAACTTTTCAACACAGATTAAGAAGCTGCCGGGGACCTGCTTTGGCACCTTGAAGGCATTGAGGAAAATTTCTTCCTCTTCTCCCTAGACCTGCCAAATAAACGGTGGTCCGATCTCTGATTCTGTCCCGTCTGGACTATGCAAACGGACTTTTTGTGGGTATCCCTGGCTACCTCCTTAAGAAATTGCAAGTAGTCTAAAACTCAGCAGCCTTTTCCATTGCTCGCGCCGGAACACTTATTGAGTAGCCGTGTGCGCTATAAATAAATATAACATATATATATATATATATATTCACCAAAATAATCCATTCAATCGAACAGACGTCTCTGACACTCGAAAGTTGCTGTGCACGTAATATTTAATCAGCAGGAAAACAACGCGTTTCGCAATGCAGCTTGATCACGTTTACAACTTGCAACCAAACAATTGTCCTTTTACTCTTTCCCAAAACATAGAAAGTGGACTATCACCCATGTGTATCAGTACTGGTTGTGGCGGACATCTTGAACGAGTCAAAGTATAATATCACATGTCATCAATTATATTCAAAATATGAATTAAGTTAATGACACTCAGCCCACCAATATTTGCATTATTTCATTATTTCAGTCAGTGTATATGTCTACAATGTGCCACAATAATACATTTCATTCTAGTATCAATGGATATATACGTCTTATTCTCGGCAGAAAGTCGAATTGTTGTATTTATTGATCTCTTTTGCACGACTTCGGTGTTCATCATCCGAGAATTGGAAAAATCGTTATTATTCCATATAATTGGCCGTGTCGTTTCTGATATATTCCGCCCCAGTTAAACATGCAATTTTTGCCAATGAGGGCTACGACCATTATACCACATTCAGCCCAAGTGGGCAATAGTTTCTATTGTCCATCATAATTTGCCAACAAGCAAGGTTTTCACGTGATTATTTTTGGGATATTGTTTGCTTGTGGCACATTGTAGACATATACACTGACTGAAATAATGAAATAATGCAAATATTGGTGGGCTGAGTGCCATTAACTTAATTCATATTTTGAATATAATTGATGACATGTGATATTATACTTTGACTCGTTCAAGATGTATGCCACAACCAGTACCGATACACATGGGTGATAGTCCACTTTCTATGTTTTGGGAAAGAGTAAAAGGACAATTGTTTGGTTGCAAGTTGTAAACATGATCAAGCTGTATTGCGAAACGCGTTGTTTTCCTGCTGATTAAATATTACGTGCACAGCAATTTTCGAGTGTCGGAGACGTCTGTTCGATTGAATGGATTATTTTGGTGAAGATAGTGGGTGACCGGGAGCCCTACTCCGACCCACTCGCGAGCGTGACTGGTGATGTACCGGAATCTTGGATATATATATATATATACACATATATATATACACACATATATATATATATATACACACATATATATATATATATATATATATATATACACATATATATATATGTGTGTGTGTGTGTGTACCTGACTGTCCTCCTGTATGTATATGTGCCTGACTGTCCTCCTGTACCACCTTAAAATATGTCTGCACTGTTCCTCCCTGGGCCTTCTTGTGATTTCAACACTCAACTATTTACTTTGAAGGGAACAAACCAGCCAATAGTGTACCTTTCTAGGGAGACTCACATTGCTAAAACAGCAACCAGAGGAGTGGTAATATGTTTTGAAAGCTTTAAGATACCCAAATGATGGCCTAATTGAATCTAAAGTCAGCTCCATGATGATAACAGCAGAATGTGTAAATACAATTGCCAATTAACAATAACAGCCACATGTGAGACAAAGGTGTGTGCCATGTTACAAAGGATAAGAGCTCTTTTAACACCATTTTCTAATGTTTCTAGAGTAGAAGAATCACCCACAGGCAGCACCAAATTAAATCTTTAATGATTACTGCAGATTCACACATTGAAACTCAGGTGTGTTAGGACAATCTAGCATATGCCATAAAAGGAGCACTTCCTTAAGAACGGACCTTACAATGTACTGTGTCCAATGTGTGTGTCGCCGAATATGAAAATTAAGAAGAAAGTCACTAAATTAGGTCTTCCCATGAACTTATCCTGGTGCACTAATAACACAACTAGTGAAATCGAAATACTAACGCTCCTTGTAAATTTACCTTCAACTTTAACATTCTGAACAGAAAAAGTGATTGAGAAGTTGGAAGAACTTTGTGGGAAACGGATGCCACCAAGCCCCTGTGTCAACATTAGAATATTTTTAAAAAAAAAGAATATTTCTGTGGCCAGCAAGAATATTTTAGTTACAAACCACCTAAAATATACAACTCATCTCATCAGAAATCACAAATGCAGTTGTGCCTCTAGACAAGTGGTCTCTCTACACCATATTAGAGTCAAGATGCCTCCAGGTAATTGTTGCGCTTTACAAAAACGTTTTAACATAGCATAACATAGTTCAGTGAGTTCAAGATCAACTTTATTAATGTTCAGACACTTGTCTGTAAAACATACATTTTGAAATTAAATAAAATATTCTTTTAAATAATCACTCATTTAATACATATAACCTCCATTCCGATAGCACCCCAGCATTAAATAATTAACTGAACCTCTTGAATCGCCAGGCCAAACATATTTTTTTTCATTTGTGAGGGCGCATGCCACGTCTAAAAATTCCATATTCAATAAAAGTGCAAGGGCATCATTACGATGATTTACATCATATCTTTTAAAGAGTGGTTTTGAAATCAAACGAGAAAACATAATAAAATGACGGCAGTCAATTAACAAATTGATATTGATATTTTGAAAATGCAATCTGCATGTGCAATTATTCTCTGCAGCTAAAAAAATGAACAATTTTTCAGCTCTTATATATCTCACATTTAAGCCTACCTGAAATTTTAGTAGTGCTAAACGTAGTGGGCGGCAATAAGTACTGATAAATACCGAAATACTCCCCTATTTTCCCAAGTTTATACCATATACTTTTCAGAGGGTCTGTTCCCTACATACTCCATAACAGCCAATCTGGCATCTTTTCTACAGGCCATTTCTACTTTAGAAAGATGGGGGGCATCTAAGTCTTCTGTAATGGCTACTAGCCTTTTCCTGACCTTCACACCCACATTCACTCTTTCCTATTTTAGAAGCACATAAGACTGATAACTTCTGTACCTCTGAGACTCAAAGTATATCCCAAAATAGCAAGTTTGCTTTACATGGTAAAAAATTCTAAGCCTGCAGGTTTCCTTTCAGCCTTATTGCCTGGCTCATTGCACCTCTTAGGGGAGCTAACAATTTTTTCAAACACTTACTCTCATATCTCTCCCAATTTCCGTCCATACTTAGGACAATACCTCGTCCCCATAGAGGCATTGAGTAGGAACCATTACATTGTAAGATGTCAAAAGAGGAGACGTGCAAGGGCCACCAAAGGTATTCTAAAATGAACAAGGCCCCCTATTGTTGCTGCTGCCCTCATCTCCACCAATTCTTTATGCAAGACCCAGCTCAACTGTCTTGTAAAGTCATACCAAGATACTTATATGAAGACACAACCTCAACCCTATTACCTAACAGCAACTTATATGGCTTCCCTTTTCCCCCCCAAAAGGAATTATTTTAGTTTTTTCCAGATTCACCTTCAATTTATTAGCCTCACAATAATTATTGAATCTGGTCAACTTCCTCTGCAGGCCTACTTTGGTCAAGTCCAAAATTGCCAAATTGTCTGCATAGAGTAAGAACAAGATATGTCTACCCCCTATTTTTTGGGGAAAAGGAATGAGTCACTGCCAACTCACCCTGAAGGTCGGCAAGGAACAAGGAGAACTACGTGGGGGCCAGGCCACAGGCCTGCCATAACCCATTTTCCAGAGGGGTTCTCCCTGAAGGGGCCCCATCTAAATCAAGCTCAACTTGGGCCCAATTCCCAGAGTGCAATACCTGCAGGATTGCTAATAAGCATTGTTGGATACCTTGTTGTCTTAATTTAGCTCAGAGTATACTACAATCAGCCAAATCGAAAGCTGAACTAAAAACAACAAAATAGCAGAATAAACTCTGAGTTATTTCCTTCACCTTCTCCCCCAACTCCCCACAAGCTGAAGCCTATTGTTGAGTGTCTGGGCTTAAAACCCCCCTGCTCCATAGGGACAATGCCATTGCCCTAAATCCAATTATTTAAAGACCCGAGTATAACCTTAGAATACAATTTTGCGCCTACATTCAAAAGGCTTATCAGACGCTAATTTCCTGGAACATTCATTGTTCCCTTTTTTGTGTATGGGTTTAATTATTGGGCCTTCCAGTTTGGAGGTATGATATCAGTCTTGGTTATGGCTATAAAAACGTTTGAGAAAAATCCTGCCCACCACAATGGGGTTGATTTAATCACAATTGCTGGCAAATTGTCCAGTCCTGCTGCTTTAGTTACATTTAGGGAGTTTATCAACTTGGCAATAGATTGAATGGAGAAAGACTCTAAGGCTTCTTCCCCCAAATGTGGCCAGTACTACCTCACAGTTATCTCCCTGGACTTATAAATATTACTCAAATAGGCTAGCCAGTCAGTTTCTGGCACCATATATCCATACATCTTGCCGGGGGTTGGGGAAGGCGGAGGGGGTGCAATTAACCATGGGCGGAGAACTCTGCTCCGCCTGCGGAGTGTGCAGAGTTTTGCCTACTCCGCGTTTTGCAGAGAACGCTGAGTAGGCAAAACTCTGCACACTCCATAGCGGAGTGGAGTGGGCCGCCACCCGCCTCCCACCTGCCCTATTAGCAATGAGTGAAAACTTTGAAAAAACAATTTATCAGTAAAGAAAAACGCCTTACCTTAGCTGCGGCGTCCCCGGGCTGCCCTCTTCCTCTTCATCGCTTTCTTGGTCAAAACTGCGCATGCGTGCATGACAACTCCGTGGCGCTCCGCGTAGCCCACTCTGCCCAGGGTTAGATGCAATACTGCATCCCCTCTGGACCAACTTCCAGAACTTCCTCATGTAATATCCTTGTAATGTACTGATCAAAAGATCACAATTTGATTGGAAAAAAGCCTGCTTCATTCTCCCTACCAGGGCTCCATACTCCCTTTTCCTACAGTTATAGACCTCATTTGCTTTTACGGGGCCAACGGGTTCACTTGCCATGCCTGCTTTCCTTAACTTCTACCAAGTGAGTACACACTATTTACAAAACCATTGCTGTTTAGGAGGCTGGCAACGTAGACCCTTTTTTCTTTGTTATTACATAACCCTACTGGTCTCAGTCGATTTACAACCTCAGCAATGGTTTTTCATACCATACCACATTTGGTTGACCTACAGCCGTATCAAAGTCCATCTCATGAAGGATTTGATACTGCATGAATTGGCCAATGTATTCTTCATCTTTCCTCGTTGTTAAAAGCATAACATATCATGTGTTCTGTCCCAGCCATTGACAAGTGTTGGGAACGATTGTTTGTGGACCCATTAGAATGCCAAAGTAATGTGATATGAAGAAATGGAAGTTCACCGGATAAACAATCACTTCTCAATTATTAAATGTATCTTCCTGAAAAAGCCAGAAGGGACAAGGGTACAAAGAGCCTCAGAATCTAAGAAACTACCCTTATGGGTGTAAGTAAGGCTGACTACAGTTTCTGCTGTGTTTCTCTGACATAGAATCTGTAGTGTGGAAATGTTAAAAAAAGAAAGCACCCCAAAACCTCAACTCCATTCCCTCAACAATGCCTTACCCTCTCAACCATTCTTTCGTTTGCCTATAATGTAATCGTCCAGCAACCAGCATGTGTGATCACTTGCATTAAACTACTATCATTTGTGTATATGTGTTTTTGCTTGCAAGTACCACTAAGGTGGCTTTTTAATTAAAAACATTGAAAACTCCTGAGTGAGGTAAGTAGCACCTTGAGCAAATTAAGGGTTCAAGGAGTTTTTACCTATAACTTACCATGCAGTGATAGATTTTCAATTTTGCCAGATGGCCATATCAAAACTGCAACAAGGTATTAAAGAAAAGTGTATTAGCATCCCTGAAAGGCACAGTGATCTCCTTGGGTGTATCCAGTTTCTCTTTTAGTGCAGGACCAAATTGAAACAGTTGCAACTGATAATTAGGGTTTTAATTATATGTGAGCAAATTCTCGCATAATTCACGATTATTGGCCAACCATTAACTCTTGGATTTTCCTGCTTTTCCTATGTCTAAGCACTTGTGTAATTTTCCCGCACCTGTAACATTCCCTCATAAGTACAACACAGCTCTGAAAATAAATGGATGTGCCCTTTCCTTGTGAGTGAATTTAAAACTGTTTTTCTCGCAACATTGCCATAGGTTCAATGTTGGTGGTGTTCTTGCAGTTTGAAAAGATCTTTGAAAGGGGTTGTAAGTGGAGATTTAAAAGTGAAAATCTATATCCTGGAAAGTGTGTGGACTACAGGTAATATTCAAAATATTTGTGAATATATGTGAAGTTTGCAAGAGACAAACCTAACCACCGCACACCCCTACTATAAACCTGCACTACGCATCGCGATACTCTTGCATGTGTATCATGGTTACGAAAGCACCTTAGCATAAACGTTCAAAGTAAAGCATCAATTAACAGTCCTGTACCTTAGTCTGTTAGCTCAGCCATTCTATGTTTCCTTAGGTATGCCTAACATAAATTGTGTACCTTAATTAAGGGTGAGATAATGAATCTCTCGGTTTCTCTTTTTTAATAAATTCTGGGATAGTTAGTTCGTAGGTTTGCACACCAGGGGGCAAGAATCCTGGACTTTGTCACTAGAACACTAGAAGAGTGCCCTTTGGAAATTGACCAACCACTCCACCTCTGCTTCCTCAACCCTGAAAGAGTTCCACACGCCTTTGACTAATATCTAACATTGTACGAGTTTAAAAACATTTGACATTAATCGATCTTGCTTTAATTCCAATTGTGATATGGTCTCCTATAAAACAAAGCCCACCCTAAGCAAAGCCAACCCTTCACACTTGAATAACATTAAATAGTAGACAGGTTAGTGTACAGAGTGGTCCTCTAAACAAGAGTTTGAGAGAGGTAAGAATGAAGTGATTCAAGGCACAAAAATGAGAAATGACAGATGTTACCTCCCGTGCTGAGGTAAAGTGACAACTGGCGTCCATGGATAAATGCAGTCACCGCTAGCGGGACCTTTACACCTGCAAGCAATTACAGAACAGAATAGGTCACTGGATACACAGAACATGCATGCTCATGCAACAAAGCTTTGAGGGATGGGGGGTCGTGGATGTGCGTGAGAGATGGAAGGGGCTCCCCACAACAACAAAGAACAAGCAGCACTGCCAGTCAGGCATGTACCTATCAATCAGGCCGATACAGTCCTGGATGCGTGGGCCTGTGCACCTGCAGCGAGAGCGAGGAGGGGGAAATGGATAAAGAGGGAGAGAGGGCAAAGAGAGAGAGAGATGGGAAAACAGCCAGTTATTTACAAAAGAATTGCATTTATAACTCCACGTGCCACATTCTTAATTACAATTCTCAGAAGAGCGTATAAAATTACAACCTGAACACGAAAAGGGCCCAACTGTTTGATCCACAGATGGCAGGACTAAAGTAATGCTCTGAGCCGAGTGTTTCCGTCACCGAGAGAGCTCTCCTCAGCAAGAGCGAGACCTGGGCATGGCCACCTGTGCCCAGAGATGTTTTCCAAATGTGTCGGCTCTTAGTCTCGATTACTTGCCCCCCACCAGCCTCTTCTTGTTTAATCCACCAACCCTACGATTACTGCAGACAGGGCAGTATTTTGCTTTGAGGCATAATGTGACCTTAGAAGCTCGTGCGGAGCGGGATTAGTGCAGTAGGTGGTTTTCTGTTTTGCTTGTTCGGGTCGTGTTATGAGAACTCTGGGTTTGTAAGAGAAGCCAAGAATAAGCTATAAGAACATAACACTTGCCAAAGACTGGTGGTCTGTGAAGGATGCTACTTGGAGAAGCCTTGAGGGATGCTATTTGGAGAGGAATGGGGACTGTGCATTGCAGGGCAGGGAAAGCAGATCCTCACCACACTGACATAATACGATAATTTAAACCACCATGATAAAATGTGCCCTGTACAGTGGCCACATCACAAAGGAAGCCGGCCGTCAACTCGTAGAGTTGACTTCTAATCTCCTCTAAAGGAGTCTACTCAGCTTGGTATTCAGGCACTCTATGAGATTTGTCTTCTAATATTCCGATTAAGAACAATGTCTTCTTATCCCTTGTGTCCTCTCCCTAGGTATATATGTGTGGGAGTGCCGAGCAGTCAGGACTTTGGTTAAGAAACCAGTAGGCAGAGCCCTTGGTGATTTTAATGTTTGGTAAAATGCTTTTCTGGTAGTCTAAATGTGTGCAACAGGTTTAATTCTTTCCAACACCTCATATAGAAGTTTTTTCAAACACAGATATTTAAAAAAAAAAAATCAGAACCGTTTCTTAATGGTTCTGTTAAAGAACACAGGAATGTCTCTTTGGTGAAGAAGCTCTTGCAGAAGTTTTACCTTGAAATAAAGGCTAATCGGTGTTTGCAGGTTTTGAGAAGATAAAAGTGTTTAACCGTTTTCTATCACCTCCTCCTTCAAGACGTCTTGTCATATTTACTTTAAAATACTAAGGATTGTCAGGCTTCAAATCCTGGGCCATTTTTCACAGACCATTCATGCCATTAGACCCCATGCACCCAAATTGTGTATTTTGCTATACTCTTTGGCAGGAAATACATGGTAGCGAGAGACTGTGCACCGAAGTAAGTTATCTAGCTAAGGATATAATTGTAGACAAGTACTTCCCAAACTTTTTAATACTATGACCCAATTTTAAGAATTACAACATTTTGTGGCTCACCTAGTTTGAATGGACTAAAGGGGGTGATTCTTCATGTAACTGAATCATTGTTTAGTTGCGCACTGTCATTCACAGACAGCATATTTTCCATTGAAATAACCATTCAATTTGCACAGGCATACAGTTTACCAATAAAACTATATTGCACACAAATTAGAATGTGTGGAAATCTAGTTTCAGTGAATATTTAATATTTGTGCCTCACCAAGTAAAGTGTTTTGATCCTATTACAATTTTTGTTTCCCTCACACTTCAGAATTACAAAACAATGTGCATCAGTTTACTTTCTTAACTGCTGAATGTGTACAGTTCATTTACAGGTATTTACATTTTGTTGTGTGTTACAAACAAGTGACATCCTACAACCTTTTCTTTCACACTTCCAATACCCAACAAGATTGTCACATAATTGACATAACTTTTTTTCTCAGACTGCAAAGTGGGAGGAGTTTGCAAACACCAATCCCACAAATTAAGAACATAAGCAGCAATTTGTTAGAAGACAAAGCCTGACATCTGACCTATGTCTTTAAAGCATAGCAAATATGACAAGATAAAAACTGAATTTTGAAGGCATCTTCGTTTATTACTTGGACTTTCGACCCACCAAAAATTGGCTTGTGAAATATTTTTGGAAACACTGTTGCAGACTAAGTGATATTATTTATTTAGTTTATGTTATGGATTTGTGCAACACTTGGTTTTGACAGCGCTCCATGTTTCAAAAGCCATGGATTTCATTTTCAGCACTGAGCCAGCAGTTGTCGATCATCAGTGGATGCGAGAGTCCTTGGAATGCATGTCCATTGGTGGGCTGCAGAAGAGAATGTATTGCATTTTGTGGGAACCTGTCTTCTATTTGGAGGGAGACCATTCCTCTGTGGCACCTAAGAAGGCACACAAAGCCACTTTAAATAGGCTAGTTTTGAAATTACTTTTAAATTATTTCAAATTGTGTTGGTTTCACAGGTCAGGGATTCACAAGTTTCAGGGCTTAGTTTCTAGGATTCTGATAGTTCAACCTCAGTGTGTCTTTTGAGTAAAGGTAGACTGATATTTTATAAACACTCTTCTGCTCTCAGGTGCACTGAACATTTAGTCTAGTTTCACTGTGATGGCAGAATCTGAGGTTGTCCTACACCTCTTCAGCCAGAGACTCTGTGATTAAAAGTTTAACGCCAGGAAATATGTGGTTGGTTTCCCTCATCTGAGACACAAAGTAGTGCATTTTTTTCCAGCACGAACAGACTCGTTCAGAACTTAACTCTGAATAGGGAGGCTAAATAGGTCCACATCTAAATCAAGGTTAAAGTGGATTAAAAGTTAACATTCTATAAATATTGATGTCTACTAAATGCAATTGGATTTTTATATTGCCCATTGGCTACCTGGATATTGGGCCCTTTATCTTTAAAAATTACCAGATGTTATCAAGAAATTCTGGTTCCATAAACCGAGGGTGGGGGTTAAGCATGGGCGGAAAATCCGTTTCGCTTGCGGATTTTGCGAATTTTCGGTAAATTCGCAATCCGCGAGATTCGCGAATCTCCCGCAAAATCCGCAAATCCGCGAGCAGCGGATTTTATGGCTTGCTCGCACTGTTCGCGTGAGTTCGCGGCTTCCCAGTACAACTTCGTGCCCCGCGAATAAGCGCTAAATTGCAGAAATACGATCTTAGCAAAACTGAAACTACTTACCAGGTTCAAAAGTTCAGGCTCATCATTAGTAGCCATTTCCTGTAGTGCTTCCTGAGGGGCCCCTCCAGAGTTCAGTTGCCAGTTGCAACTATTATGTGACCCTGCTCTGACCCTCAGAATAGTTACACATATGCCACAAAGGTCCTGAATTACAGCTAAGGGAGACAAGCAGGAGCCAGGCTGGAAGTTCAAATCCATTAATCAGCCCCTAATTCATTATTGTCAGTTGGGGCAGGGCAGGTGTTGTAACTAATTTTGCAACAATGAAAGCACTTAGCAAGTGCAAAAGATCACTAATCAGGAAGCACTAAGGAAGCAGGTGCCAGCTAAAAAAATATTCTGTGACACATTAATCAGCCCCAAATTAATTCAGGTCACTTGAGGCAGGGAAGGTGTGCTTTGCTTTGCCACAATAATGTACACTGACTGGACAACCAGAGGGTGCTGTGATGAAACAGAGGGTGGCATGGGTGGGCCAGAGGGTGGCATGAGTAGTCAGAGAGTGGCAGTGGTGACAGAGAGTGGCAGTGATGAAGAAGAGTGTCCCAAACAGGCTGGACACGTAGAAACAACAAGTTCGCGACACTTGCGACCCGACAGGTAAGTTCGCCTTTGCGAAATTGTACAAAACCCTCGCAAACTGGCAGAAACCCGCGCGAACACACAAAAAAAAAAAATCCGCAAATTCGCGAGAATTCGCGGATTTTGCGGATTGCGAGTTCGCAAATCCGCAAAATTCGCGAACGCGAGATTCGCAAAATTCGCCCATGCTTAGTGGGGGTATCACAGGGTAGCCAAATGAGCAGGGTTGGTTGCCCGATAACATTAACGGGCTGTATTTGTGGACCTGCTGGTTATAATTGACAAAGTCAAATACATTGGGTTCAGAGAGGCATAAGCTCTGTTATAGTTAGAGTTATTAGCTCCCCAGGGCTTCATAAGACTGAGTTCTTTTCCAGCGCTTGTACCAATACAAGGCCAATAGGTTTTGGTTTTGAGAAATATTAAGTACAGCACAGGGTCAGGTCTCGCCATGAAACTTAGATCAAAGTCAGGGGTGTGATATACAATTGCTTGGGTCCCCTGCAGAATGTGAAGAGAGGCCTCTGAATCTCCCATATATCACAGATATTATTTGACCCTTGGGCAGAATTTGATAGATTTGGGGGGCTTGATGGGTTGGGGACTCCGTGCACGGCAGGGACTGTGTTGGCTTGCCAAACTCCCCTGATCAAAGTACCTTCTGACCCATATCTAGTTAAATTGTACACAAAGTGTACTCGCAGTCCTGTTCATGAGCTTTGAATTCAGTAGGCACGGCGACCAGGCACATGGCTGTATGCTCATAGATGTGGCATATCAAACAATTATGAGCAAAATTTCAATATACTAAAATGTTTTTGCCTAAATACTGAATACTAAACTATCATGGAAAATGATTAGGGAGAGGAGAAAAAAGGAAAGCCAACCATGCAGGCTTGAAGAGTAGGTGCAACTGTCTGGTCTCCAAAAAGGCAATGGCTTTTATTCCTTTGGCTCAGTCAACAAATTATACTGCTCCAGGAATAATTGAAGTTCAGGTAAAATCAGAGAGGGTGATAGGGATACAAATACTCAGGGAAGACGTCTTGCATGTTTTCTCAGACTTACCTCCAAGGTTCAGGAAGGAGGTTGTTCAGGCTACACAAGCTATTTTGTATCAGGCGAACAACCTTTTAAGGCGTGTCCTTGTTCAAGTAGGCACTGAGTGCCCCACTATATAATGCAGACATGACATTCGAATGGCTCCACAATTAGTGGCCACTTAAACAAAGCTATATAACTCAAATACAGAAGCACTTCTTAGCATAAAAATGGCGGCATGAATCAACCGAGACCAAACCAGCAGAATTTCATCTTTATACTGAACGTGCTTTCATGAGCCTTATTGTTGACGCTCTCAGAAGGAGTCCGTTTTTGTTCTGTAGAGTCGAGAAAGATTTCAAGAGGAAAACTTTAAAATGTTGAAGAACACGCAGAGAGGGTTTGCAGCTCTATCCTTGAGCTGGCATGCTCCCTACTTCTTCACTTCCTTATGGAGCGGAAGACCCATCTCCAGCAGCAACACTTTGTCACAAGTGACCGCTTGGACCTGCTCCTGAAGAAGGACTCATGTTCTGTTGCTTCCGTATCCGGTACTCTAAACGTCGCTCCCCTCACCTCTAGCCAGCTTCCCATTCCATCTTTGTGGTTGACCCACAGTACTGTACCCTTAAGCCCTACTCTTGTAAGGTGCCATGCTTCCTTGCGGCTAGGTGAATAGTATTCATCAATCAGCTTATTTCGAATGAGTTTTCGCAGAGGAGACATCCCGAAAAGGGAATGCATATAGAATAACTCAAAAGGTTCTAAAACACAGGCAAACCTTCTTTTCTCTTTGTTCGATATGTCGAATTATTACACAATATGGATCAAATTATCAGCACAAAGAACTGTACACATTTTGGAATCTTCCCTGGCATGCATGAATCATTTATATTAAAGTACGGACAAACACAACCAGTACTGAGGTTGGAGGAATCTGTAAAGTGGTTTAGAGCGTGAGCCGGCACTCTTGACTCTCGCATTATTTTAAACACCCTGTCCAACAGAGCCTCTGTGTTTAATGAGCCTGGGGCTGGCAGCCGCCTGTGTTCGCCATTTATAAAGATCATCTATTTATTATTGTTGACACATGCTGAATAAAAACGAGCTTCAGCATTTTTGGCTGCCTCGATGTGCCTGTGAGCAATGGAACAGAAAAACACGAGGAGCAAAGCAATATGCAAGGTAAATATGCCAGCATAATCCCCTGTACCACGAGTCGAGACTCCTTCACCAAAGCCCCAAAGCTGAGTTTGCGCCAGAGACTCCTGCAGAATACAAATCTTGCCTGCCTGCCTCTGGATTTGCAATGATCTGTTTAGCTACAGGAAAAGCGCTCATTAGTCTGTAGCTTGTGTTATTTTTATTTTTTTATTTTTTAGTTATTTGGGGTTCCTGGATACGCCGCAGGGGCTCAATCTTAAATTCCCAGAAGCAGACCCTTTGGTAGCCTGGGGAGATACTGTGGTGGTGCCGGCGCTTACCATGTCTCCTCTCTCTGAGGAACGCCATCATGTCCCCTTTGTCCTGTGACGTCGGTCTGACTCAGCCGCGACTGAGTGTCGAGTGGCGCGCATCAGACTGCCACGCTGCGATCTCTAGCCACGGTTTCCCTAAAGCTCCTGCTGTAATTAGTTTTGTGAAAACAGGAAAAAGGTCTCATCTTGAATGGCAACAGATGTTGACATCCACGCATTTCATTGAATAATGTACTGGTTTAATTTCAGCGACTAAACAATAAGGCCATCTTGTTGGGGCTTGTTGTTCATGCCAATGGGAACCATTGTAATTGGCCATTGTAATCCAATGTTCGATGTAAAAAACAATACAATGTTCCATGTAAAAAACAATAAACAGAAACTACAACGAGGGTGTATAGACTAGTTTTCCGTCAGTTATTGAATGTACCACCTTTACAGCATGTAGTCCGATTCTTCAACATTTTGCATTAATGAGAGATTTGTTTTGCACTACTAGAGAATGCCACACTATAGTGAAACCATTTTTAGTGCAAATGGTGGCAAGTCATACCCCTCCATACCCGTTTTTCCCAAAAACCTCCAAGAAAAATTGGATTAAAGAAAAAAAAATTGCAGGAAAAATTTTGAAAGGGAAGCTAGAAGGTCACTTTCAGCCGTGGTTTGTTGCAACAGCCAACTAGAAATTTCATTAAAGAGAATATTGTTTTTTCATTCATTTTTGTATTTGAATGTTCTGTGGTTTTTCCTCAGCTAAGAATAGATCTGAGATTATTCCACCTGTTAATGACATATCAATACGCTGAATGTATTTAGTATTCCTGTTTTTGCCACGGGAGGACATTTCCAGTCTCTACGAATAAGGTAATTCTCCAAATACTGTATAGGACAAGATGGGGGACTATTTGATAGATGGTGGTTTAGTTGCTTGCACACACAGCCCCTGTGAAACGGCCTGTGTGCAGCAACTCAGGTCCTTTGCAGATGTCCAAAAAAAGGTCATTAACCATAGCCTGTGACGACCACCAAAATGTTTTTTGTATGCAATAGTGACCCGTGCATCAAAATCTGTCAAATCATGTGCTTGAGCAACAAGCTGTCCTGGGCGTAATTGCTGCCTAAGGCTGATACTGTTCTGTAAATGTTCTCTTTGTCCAGAAGTTTAGGAAAGCATCCAGGCCAGGGACACACTGCTGAATTCCAGGTTGTGATGCTTTTTGGGGTGCTCTGTGTTATCCACGGTAGTCTATGAAGGAGTGCCCTTTATTGCTACCCCTGCAGTGGGGAGCAGAACAATGCATCCCAGAATTCAGTGCATATAGAGCCTTCAGGCACAGAACGTCACCGTAATCTTTGTGGGTCAGTAGAGAACCCCGAGATTCTGTGAACAGTTTACATTTCATCGTGAGCCACTCATGGGCTTGGTCACTTGTCGTTAACAGTGCAGTTAGCTCTATATCTCACTCACTTTCCTATGGAAGAAACAAAAAAACAAAAGGATGGGGATGGGTACAGTGCCAAATATATATAATGGTAAAGTTCACCTAGAAGAGTTGAACTGGCTTCATTGCACCAGAGCTTGGGAGACTCCATACTAATGTACTCCATCATAAAAAGCTTCCACTGGTGAGACTTCTCTGGACAGCTGTAGACCCAACAGAGACCCTTAAGCCCACTCAAATATATCTGATAGCATTTGAAATTTTTGGGAAACCAAGTATTCGCAATGGCGGAGTGGGGAACTTATGGTAATCAACATTTTGGTGGTACTAGGGGGAAGGAAGTTTAGAATGTTGGCCTCTGGCCCAAAGCATTCAGTGATGATGGGGGTCTCTTGATACAGAGAAGAAGAAGCTTAGAAGCTCACAATTAAAACCATATTGGCCCTAAAAATAATGGAGGACAAAGAGGGGCCTGAGATATGGAGAAATATGGGCTCATCTGTAGGTACTTGCGCTCTGGTGGCACCATTTAAGGTTCAACAGCGGGAAACCAGAATCCCTCCCCTTCTAATCCGAGGGAATGTGGCAAATTGTTTGCTAACTCGGGACACGGTTGCAAAAATACTACCAAACATTCTGCAGCTTGCCACCTCATCATCCCAGGCAGTCAGCGATGGAGGCAAAAGAGGAACAAATGTAGGAGAGAAACATTGCATTCAGCTCTATTAAACAGGCATTCTTTGTATCAGAAAAGGCAAGTCCAGAAGGGAGGGTGGGAGAAAAATGACAGGTAATTAAAATCATAATTGAACATTGCCTGTCTTTTTAGCTTGCAACGCCCTCTCATCGAGCACCTGAAAAAAGCCAGACAAGAAATCAGGTTTCTTGGTCTTTAGTAGGAAAACCTGAGTCCCACTCTGCAAAACGCTTCAATAACGATGTGAAAAGGCATAAGTGTCCGAGATATTCGTCAGTCCCAGAAGGAGAAAGACCGCCCCTTAGTCTGAGACTCGCAAAGTAATCATTAGGGTTTATGGACGAAATGCGTGGACACAGCAAACAGTAGGCATGGGTAAGGCAGATGAGGACAACTTGTTAGGAGAGGTACGTACAAGATTCACTAGAGCAATGTTATACTCTTAATATATGGGAGCGTGCAACACATTGTAATGTACCTAGTAAATGGAAATGGCGTAGCTTCTCAACTGTAATAACTTATTACAGTTGAGTTAGAACTAGCAGCCAAGGAGAAAGGCAGGTGATAGAGCAGCATAGTTAAAGTTGCAGTTTCAAGAAAAAAAACGAAACATGGCTTTTCCTTTTTCGGCTTTGTTTTTCTAGATGAAGAGTGATAAGTAAAACGGCAATGCGTCAACACATTTATTTTTCTTTAGGCAATTAAAGGAAAGACAAAATATCTCTGCATGTTTCCAAACATGCTAAGGTAAAGTGTTTTTTTTTTATTCTGACGTATTGGTGGTTGTAATATCCTTCTCAACAAATTACTAACCCCTTGTTGGTGTGTTTAGCTTTACACTAGGGATTCAAATTGTATCCTTCATATTCATGTGGAGAAGTGTGGCTCACTGGTTAGAGGAGGCAGACCTGGAAGCAGAGGTCAGCCCGGGACCAGGGTTCAATTCCTGGCTCGGCGGGGTCTTGAGTCCTAAAATGTCCATGGACTCGACAATTCTCGCTCCGGTGCCTACTCGATTCACGGGTTCACACTCTGCGACTCTGGGCAATAGCTTGCTTAATCTCCACAACGGCCCCTCGTGGCGGGATGCCTGGCTTTCACCTTGCGGATACCCTGCCGGGGTTATCTCACAGGGGAATACGAGGAAGGGTTCCCTAAGCAAGCGCTTAGAAACCGCTCGGTGATTTGCGCTATATAAATTCCTGTACATTTACATTTACATTCACAAACATCCTATCTCTTTCACCTGTAAGAGCACACATCAAGGATGGAAGTGTTTTGTTTGAAGGATGATGGTGTGGTCATGTATTATAAGGAATAAAGTATCCCCTGCCGCACATTATAAGGAAATTGAAAGTCAACTTTGGAGTTACATGACCTTATTAATGAACTCTGCCTCCATCCTCATTCCTCTAAATCGTCATGGAACTCCTCAGTGACTAGCATTAATATTATAATGAGCAGCAGGGAGTACTTTATCCCACATATGCAGACATATGGTTTGATTTTTATTGAGAGCCCGGAGTCTTGGAGCCCCGTCTGCTGCAGCGAGCAGACACACGCTCAGTTTATTTAATGTTCTTTTGACGGTGCCCATCTATCCACGAGCTGTGATCTCCGAGGGACAGCAGCCCTTTCACTTGAATGTATTACCTTGGAAACAGGCAGCTTCCACCGATGATGGATCCTATGCCAAATGTGCAGGAGGAATGAAAGTTGTAACGTCCAACATCTTGTTCAGGTGGCGTGTGCTTCTTTCGGCAAGGTATTAGCAAGCGATGCCACCTCAGTCAATACGAACTCTACCACGTGACGATATGCTCCAAGGGCAGTAACCTTTACTGTCTATAGCACTGTGACTTAACACATGGCCCACTTCCGCGGCTTACAAGCACTACAATGCCTGAAAAGCCTTATTTTAATCCCGGCCTATCCAGACATACAGAGGTAAGAACATATGTGGAAACATCCCCACGCCCCCACTTGCCACCACCCTGTAATACAGGCTTGCTTTTGGGGATTCCGAAGTTGATTCACAGCCACGTGGGAAGATAACCGCTTCTGGTGGGCAGGCGATAGATTTGTTTTTGTTCTGGTCTATTAATTGTGGAATAAATTGCCAGGCAAGCTTTGGATACGTCCTGCCTTTCATTCACAGTAGTAAAATCATTAGAACAGTGTTTTTCTATACACTGCGGCCTCCTGTTTCACGCCACTGAGATTCGCAATTCTTTGCAAATTATGAGCTTGGGTCAGTTTTAGTTTGTGACATGTACATTGTAATATACAACAAAGGCAAATGTACCGATCTCTCAAAGGCGTCCTCGGTAACTATGTTTTATGTCACTCCTGAAGCCAACGCCTTCACTCTGTAGCTCTCTCTTCCTGATTGTCAGGTCGACAGAGTCTCCGAGGCGTCCTTGTGGCTTTTCAGCAGGACACAGATGGACAAATAAATCAATCCCTCATTCGTATTCGCATTCATTCATCAAATGAGTGTGCTTCATCGTGCATCTCGCCTTCAGACGATCATTTTCTAGTCAGTAGCTACACTCTTTTCTCTTTCTGGACATCATTTTGATCACCGTTCACCCGCTCCTCTGCTTTAAACTCGTCTTGTACAGTAGAGAAAGCCTGCGGTCACTGAGGGTGAGAGAATGTTGAACACTTTTGGTTTCGTGGCTTTCGGATTCACCAAACATTTATTCGGAAATGCACTCGATTTGATAGTGGCTGGCCAATAGAAGCTGCGAATGGCCAATGAACTTCCGCCACTGCCTTGGAGACTTCCGATCCGGTCTTTGGACTATTTGTTTGCGCACAGAATCCGCTTCCTAAGTATGTAAAAAGAGCCAGTTATGTTCTCCAGGTCGCTCTAATGGTTTTAAAATTGTAACGGTTAATAGAAAGAAGACAGCAAGCAGTGCGGACCTGTAAAGTCTTCAGATGCTCTTTCACATGCCCCTAAAAGCTACCAGAGAGAACTCGGGAAGTCAGTCGTTGTTCCCCAAAAAAGACAGAAGCAAAGAAGAACAGACATATTTATAAGAATGACTCCAAAAGACCTGCGGGGCAGGATCAAGTGGGCATAAGACTAACCCTATGCCCAGCCCCCCTCTACCCCCGACCCTCAGTCTCTCAAGATTCAGGGCCTGATGGGCATTCATCCATTTCCCAGATAGGCGCTACGCCTTTCACCAGCAGCACAGGCTGCGCATGCACACCGATTGGGTCACGCGCCATCACCGCATTATTCTGATAGGTAGACCAATGACTTTCAAATCAGTGGCAACTCAACGCTGCCCTCTGTGTGGTCAGCTTACCCCTGGGTGCAGTTTGCATGGCAAGGGTGGCACTCGTGGTCTTCATCTGCATACTTGAAAATAAAGCTGTTGGCCCCTTGCAGGCCATCAGGACACTTCTCTACACAGTTCGGGCCATCTTTAAAATGGGTGCATTTGGTGCAGTGGTCCGGACCCTAAAGGGAGAAAGCAGAAGAGAGAAATACTAATAAGACAATAATAAAAGGTGCCTGTCCACAATGGATAAACAGAAGATTTTTAGTACAGCCCATAGTAATGCGATTAGCTTGCTCTTAGTCGTCCCGGTTCTGGCGGATATGGAAAAAATTTGGAAGCACAGGGAGATACAGTGACTTATGTGAATCATATAATCTAGTCAAGTGGGAAGGATGGAAGTAAAACCCAAGCCTTCTGTCCCACGGTTGATAATGTGACCATTAGCCACCAACGTAGCAGTGCAGCAGGCTGAACACATTCAACCACAACAAGATGGCCAGGTAGATTGATGCAATATATTGTAACCACACCTAGCCAATAATCCTAAGCGGGCATACTTTTCATTTAGTAGTTTTTACTTGTTTCATGATATTTAAAAAAAACATTTAAATATGTCCTGACATAAAAATACTCAAATAGCGACATTCACACGTGACACCAAAATACAAATGAACATTTTACGAACAGTGTAAATGAGACAAATTAATGAAAACACCATATACAAACGAGAAAAGAGAGAAGAAAAAATGCCTCTTAATCATTCAATTCATGGGGCACCAGTCCTAGTAACAAAAAACAAACAAGTGGCCGTCGTTCACTCCTTTCTGCAGGTCTGCTTATTTGGCTGTGCTGGAACTTCTTATTTACAAGGGTCTAGTAACAGGGGAACTAAATCCTAAATTGCAGTCCTGTGACACCCTTTCTAGATCCTGTACCAGCACAGAGTCAACGCGTTTCGAACCCTTGCTCTGTTTGGGGGTTCTCCTCAGGACTTGGACTGGAAAATGGCCTTCACTGTGGGACATACAAACAAATATAGAATTGGTGTAAGGAAAGGCTAAACAGATTGCACTAACTCTGACTACAACACCATTTTCGTCCACCTAAATGTACCTGTCATTCTGTGAATCTTCCCAAAACAGTTGTATTAAGTTCGTGGGGAAGAAATGGCACTCTTCAAATAAATATAACCAGGAACAACATCAGTATTCCATTTTTTAGCACTAACAACATGCCAGAAATTCGATGTATGGTTCTTTTTATTCGTACCTCAACATCAACTGGCTTGGAGCACGCTGCACGGTGACTTGTGGGCAACGTAGTCCTGCAACCAGTAATGTACATGTTCAGTCAGAGGTTCTATGTGTGCATACAAGTTCCGATCAAGGTGGAAGTAGGTTGTCTTAACACCTACCTCCGGACTTCTTGCTTAATAGAATCCAATCGTGGGCACTTCCTGACTGTTATATCATGTGGCAGTTCTTCACTACGTAAGTCTGGATCTATAATATACAAAAATGTACGGCTGGCATTACACTACGAGCCTTATGTGCATTACTGTTGCGCAGGCGAGATGTTATGCGGGCAGGTTCGCTTACTTTTTCAAAACTTCTTAGTTCGTCCGTTTCTCTTTCCGATCACCGACCAGCTGGCAGCTTCTACACACGGCACCGCTACGCAGTACGTGATGCAAACGTATGCGTGCTGATTCTATTTGGAGGAGTTTTTGACTCGCTAGGGCGCTTGACAGTTGTAGTGTGCACCTCTCTGCCGCTTGATGATTATGTGAAACGGTGCAAAGGCTAGCACATTATAGACAATTATTGAACCAGGATCTATGCGGTTTGCGGAGGACAACGCTGTTCCATTTGCCAGCCACCATATGGGATTAATTGTTAACTCGCGATGTTATAATCATCATAGATGAGGTTATCTTAAATTGCTCAGCTCAGGGATTTCGTTAAGACCGGTGAAAGCAGTATTGAATTTCATTATAAGGAAGGCCTCTTTCTGAGCCACTTGAAGGTCAGGGTCTCCTCCTGTAGCTGCAGCGATTTTTATTGATGTTAGGATAGCCCAACTGAAATCGTTGGGACCATGTTTGAGTTCCAAAAAATGGAAAACTAATGGAGCTGTCAGCACCTTGTTCTTGACCCTTAAGCGATGTTGGATAATCCGATGTCGCACTTCCTGTGTTGTTTTTAAGTATGGGCGGAAAATCCGTTCCGCTCGCGGATTTTCGGTAAATTCGCAATCCGCGAGATTTGCGAATTTCCCGCAAAATCCGCAAATCCGCGAGCAGCGGATTTTATGGCTTGCTCGCACTGTTCGCGTGAGTTCGCGGCTTCCCAGTTCAACTTCACGCCCCGCGAATAAGCGCTAAATTGCAGAAATACGATCTTAGCAAAACTGAAACTACTTACCAGGTTCAAAAGTTCAAGCTCATCATTAGTAGCCATTTCCTGTAGTGCTTCCTGAGGGGCCCCTCCAGAGTTCAGTTGCCTACTTGCAACTATTATGTGACCCTGCTCTGACCCTCAGAATAGTTACACATATGCCACAAAGGTCCTGAATTACAGCTAAGGGAGACAAGCAGGAGCCAGGCTGGAAGTTCAAATCCAGTGACACATTAATCAGCCCCTAATTCATTATTGTCAGTTGGGGCAGGGCAGGTGTTGTAACTAATTTTGCAACAATGAAAGCACTTAGCAAGTGCAAAAGATCACTAATCAGGAAGCACTAAGGAAGCAGGTGCCAGCTAAAAAAATATTCTGTGACACATTAATCAGCCCCAAATTAATTCAGGTCACTTGAGGCAGGGAAGGTGTGCTTTGCTTTGCCACAATAATGTACACTGGACAACCAGAGGGTGCTGTGATGAAACAGAGGGTGGCATGGGTGGGCCAGAGGGTGGCATGAGTAGTCAGAGAGTGGCAGTGGTGACAGAGGGTGGCAGTGATGAAGAAGAGTGTCCCAAACAGGCTGGACACGTAGAAACAACAAGTTCGCAAAACATGCGACCCGACAGGTAAGTTCGCGTTTGCGAAATTGTACAAAACCCTAGCGAACTGGCAGAAACCCGCGCGAACACACAAAAAAAAATCCGCAAATTCGCGAGAATTCGCGGATTTTGCGGATTGCGAGTTCGCAAATCCGCAAAATTCGCGAATCTTGAGATTCGCAAAATTCGCCCATGCCTAGTTGTTTCCCGATGTTGATTTTTTGACAAGGGCACACAATTGCATATATAACATATTAAATTTGCAATTGGTAAACTGATCGTGTTTCCAAAACCTTGTGCCATCCGTGAACAATGTGCCTTCAACTGTGTTATTGCATACCGAACACGGTCCCAGGCTGAACACAGGCTGTATTAGCCCACCTAGTCCCTTACGCTGATCGTTCGCAAGAGTAATATTACTACTATTATGAAACTGAGCTGTTGTAAAGCAGGAAAGTACTAATAGAAAACTCAAAGTGAGGCAGTAATTTTTATTTTTAAAAACTAGTAAAAATAATTAAAAGGATCAACACTGATATATATTTTGTGGCACAACTCGTCTAAGGAACCATTGGCACAGCCACTGGGCCTGGCTTTTGTAAGTCTATGTTTTATTGCAAATATAGGCAATTGACATTAAAAGTGTAAAAGGGATATAGAGTAGAAATCCTACATATGTTTAAGCAAAAAATGAAAAGAACCACTGGAAAAATACATTAAATCTAAACAAATGAAACAAAACCAGAAATTAAAAGCTGAAATTGGCCAACCAGCCCTGGACATAAAGTGGACTACTTTTTAGATGGATATGTATGAACAAAATGCCTTCAATCACATTGAAGAGAACCAATAGCTGACTGATGTGGCTAACTCATGCTCCATGCTTTATGATCTGGAGGAGAGAGAGTGAGGTAGAGGGAATAAGAGAGCGAGGTGTGTGTGTGTGTATGTATACATATATATATATATATATATATATATATATATATATATATATATATATATATATATATATATTCACAGAAAAAAACATAGGTTATAGACCATATATAGTTAGGAATTTGCATTTACAAAACCTTGAAAATTCACTGAAAAAACCATAGGTTATAGACCATATATAGTTAGGGATTAGCATTTAAAAAACCTTATTTTATTTGCACAAAACCATTGAAATTCCATATATAGTTAGTTGCACTAACTATATATCGCGGACCCGCAATCCACTGCTAATGATGTCACATATTACATCATTCATGACATGGTCAGTGACATCACTGATGACATCACTGATGACATCTCAAATGACATCACTGATGACATCACTGATGACATCACTGATGACAACACCCAGTGACTGTATTGTTCTGTAAAGTTAAAATATGTCTTACATATTGAAGAATGAGTGGATGTATAAGTGTCTGGATGAAGGATTTAGTAGGTGCATGACTGACTGTATGAGAGAATGATTAAATGCCATGAAACCGCTGGTGTACGTGCGCTCTATAAATATTTTTAAATAGAAATAAATAGAAATAAATGTGTCTCACTGAGTGTATGGGTTAGTGATTAAAGTGTCTTAATTTGGCAATCATTATTTATGTTGTTCTGTAAACTGCTGCATGTTTAAATCAGTAGATATATCAGTAACTATATGGGTTATTGAATGGTTGCCCAAGTATTTGTATGGGAGACTGAGTATGTGTGTGGGTGGCTGGGAGGTGTATAACTCTGTGCATAGATGTGTGAGCAGTTGATTCCCTAGGTGTATGGGTTCAAAAGTGCATGTAGAAACAGCTGTATGGACAGTTGACTTTGTGCATGAGTATATTGGTGAGTGAATGGATATCTCAGTGCTACATGTCAAAGTAAGTACATATGTAAAACACACTCCATGTGAGAGTTGACATATATAAATAACTGAACATAAGAGCCAGTGAATGTGTGAGTGGCTGTATGAATCATTGTGAACTTGTATCAAGGATTGTATAAGAGAGTAAATATGTGTTACTATATGTTTGAATAAGTAAGGTGTGTATAACTGTATAGTTGAGGAAATGGAGATGTGATTGATTCTTTGCATGACTGACTAGGTGTGTGAGTAACTCCATGGATGTGTGACAGTCTGTGAGTGCCTGTTTACACTGAGTGTATCTAAGGTTATATTAGAGTCTGAAGATGTATTATCACATAAATGATATCATCAGTGATGTAATCAGTAATGTCAAATGAGATGTCAGTGATGTCATCAGTGACGTCATTTGAGATGTCATCAGTGATGTCATCAGTGATGTCATTTGAGATGTCATCAGTGATGTCATCAGTGATGTCACTGACCATGTCATGAATGATGTAATATGTGACATCATTAGCAGTGGATTGCGGGTCCGCGATATATAGTTAGTGCAACTAACTATATATGGAATTTCAATGGTTTTGTGCAAATAAAATAAGGTTTTTTAAATGCTAATCCCTAACTATATATGGTCTATAACCTATGGTTTTTTCAGTGAATTTTCAAGGTTTTGTAAATGCAAATTCCTAACTATATATGGTCTATAACCTATGGTTTTTTCTGTGAATTTCATTGGTTTTTTAAAAGCTAATATCTATAGCTGTAAAATATATTCTTTATTAAGTGACGTATCACGTAGCCCGTGAGACGCCTCATGATGCATCGCATAACCGTGACGTATCGTCTCTGCAGCGCAAACCAAACCCAAAACGTAAGCGCGCCAGAACATGCTTAAAGATATATATATATATATTTTTAACCTTAATTAGACAAAATCCACACGTGCACATATCACAAAAGTTCAAAAAACACAATATGTCGGACTCCCGTTACGCTGCCAGTTAGCTGCCCGGTTAACGTACCAGGAAGCACCTTTACCGCGAAAAATCGCAATTTTTTTTTCTTTTGCCCCGCAGGGAACTTTAATAGCCCCCTCATCAATTCTAGGGGTTCAGGAGGGGTCTGCCTTACCCCTTTCATTCATTTACACCTTTTTTTTTCCCACCTCTTGTCTCTCGATCCTACTGAGAGACAAGATGGCGGCCGCTCCGGACTGTTTACAATGTTGACAGCCAATCAGCTACTCCTCAGACTCCCGTTACACTGCCGGTTAGCTTCCCGGTTAGCTGCCCGGTTAGCTGCCCGGTTCGCGTACCAAGACGCGTCTCTACGGCGAAAAAATAGGATTTTTTTTTTTTTTGGCCTCGCGTGGCTTTATAATATCCCCCTCATCAATCCTATGGGGTCAGAAGGGGTCTACCTTGCCCTCTTTCCTTCATTTCCCCCTTTGTTTTGGTCTCCTCTTGTCTCTCGATCCTACCGAGAGACAAGATGGCGGCCGCTCCGGACTGTTTACAATGTTGACAGCCAATCAGCTACTCCTCAGACTCCCGTTACACTGCCGGTTAGCTTCCCGGTTAGCTGCCCGGTTAGCTGCCCGGTTCGCGTACCAAGACGCGTCTCTACGGCGAAAAAATCGGATTTTTTTTTTTTTTGGGCCCCGCGTGGCCTTATAATATCCCCCTCATCAATCCTATGGGGTCAGAAGGGGTCTACCTTGCCCTCTTTCATTCATTTCCCCCTTTGTTTTGGTCTCCTCTTGTCTCTCGATCCTACCGAGAGACAAGATGGCGGCCGCTCCGGACTGTTTACAATGTTGACAGCCAATCAGCTACTCCTCAGACTCCCGTTACACTGCCGGTTAGCTTCCCGGTTAGCTGCCCGGTTAGCTGCCCGGTTCGCGTACCAAGACGCGTCTCTACGACGAAAAAATGGGATTTTTTTTTTTTTGGGGCCCCGCGTGGCTCTATAATATCCCCCTCATCAATCCTAGGGGGTCAGAAGGGGTCTACCTTGCCCCCTTTCCTTCATTTCCCCCTTTGTTTTGGCCTCCTCTTGTCTCTCGATCCTACCGAGAGACAAGATGGCGGCCGCTCCGGACTGTTTAGAATGTTGACAGACACCGGAGAGCCAATCAGCTTCGCTTCGCAAAGTTCCGATACGCGAAAAGTTCGCTAACCGGAGCGCTACCCGGAGCGCTGTTACAGATATATATCTTGTTTTAAACGTTAATTTCTCAAAATCCACTGAAGCACATATATTGAGACCTAGCAAAGGCACATCGGGCTAACAGACCCTACAATTTTGCCAAGTTTCGTGGAAATCCATTCAGCCGTTCGGGCTAAAAGTGAGGCCAACCGCCCTATGGAAATTAACATGGGAAAAACGCGTTTTGGGACCCCCCTTTTTTCTCAGCCCCCCCTTGACGAACCCCCCCCCAAATTTCCAGGAGCTGCTCAGAAACAAAATGTGCCATTTTCCTGAAAATTTCAGCCAATTCCTTCCACAAACGCCAAAGTTATTAGGCATAGAATTTTCAAAAGTTCCATAGAGAAAAAATCCTAACTATATATACCTACTGGCTATCGCCAGTAGGTAATATATATATATATATATATATATATATATACCGCTCCAAAGGACACCTGGGCAGGGCACTCACAGGCGGGTGCTTTTCGCTGTGGGGGTGCTCCCACAAGTCAATAAGCGCTCCAATTTCCGTAACTTTGGATTTCCATCCTACGGTAAAAAAGCACTCACGGGGGGTCGTTTGGGTTATTTTATTTTCACCAGCAAACAGACACTACATCAACAGACGCATTTCGGTAAAAAACCTTCATAGATGAAGGTTTTTTACCGAAACGCGTCTGTTGATGTAGTGTCTGTTAGCTGGTGAAAATGAAATAACCCAAACGACCCCCCGTGAGTGCTTTTTAACCGTAGGATGGAAGTCCAGAGTTACGGAAATTGGAGCGTATATATATATATATATATATATATATATATATATATATATATATATATATATAAGAAAAAGTTGCCACCTAGGTGGGAATGCACTTACAGGTAGGAATTAATGCCAATGCAAGGGCGCGAGCTGCGAACAAAGTCCTTTTCCTGCCAGACGCGTTTCGGGCCAATGCCCTCTTCAGTCGCAGACCATGTGATATATATATACTAGCAGCCCGCCCCAGCGTTGCCTGGGGCAGAAAGGGGCTGGGGGCAGCATTTCAGGCTTGCGTGCACTCTCGCCCCGGCCCCCGCCCGCCACAACATTGTCTGTGTCCCGGACAATGTCGTGGCGGGCAGGGGCCGGGGCGGGAGTGCACGCAAGCCTGAAATGCTGCCCCCAGACTCTGAACCTTACCGCAGTTGTTCCGGCCCAACCTCCCGCACTGGCTCCCTCCCGTCCCGTGTCCCAGAGCCTTACCTGAGCCGCCACTCCTCCCCGAGCTCCTCACTTCACCGCCGCTCCTCCTCGCAAGCCTGAAATGCTGCCCCCAGACCCTGAGCCTTACCACAGTTCTTCCAGGCCAACTTCCCACACCGACTCCCTCCCGTCCCGTGTCCCAGAGCCTTACCTGAGCCGCCGCTCCTCCCCGAGCTCCTCACTTCACCACCGCCCTTCCTCGTCATCACGTACGTTGCAGCCAGCGCTACGTCGTGGCCGTCAGCGTCGCGGCCGGCGCTACTTTCAGGGCACTACTTTTTTTTTTAAGTTACATTTTTAAATGTACGTTTTTTAAAAATTTTCTATAGCCTATGTCCATCTGCACACCCTGAGGATTACAACAATGTATTGGGTGTGTGGATTGGCGCTGTGGTTCCCGAGTTTACCTTGCCAAAAGGTTTGTGTTCTCTCTTTATAATAGTAGTATAGATATATATGTTCACTGAAAAAAGCAAAGGTTACCGGGACGTTATAGTTAGGTTCAGATACCACTAGTACAAAACTAGAGAAATTGTGCAGTTATAGTTACCTGAGATAACTATAACTTATGCCCCTACAATGCACAGCTTATGAACTTGCTTAATACATCACTCATGACATGGTCAGTGACATCCCTCATGACATCACTGATAACATCATCCAGTGAGTGTAAGTGTTTTATATGAATGTATGCGTGTTAACAATATGTACTAAGCCACTACAAAAGTTTAATTAGTATACTAGGTTTACTACTAATGAGTGATACTACTTTTAACATATAATATGTGAGTGGCTGTGTGTATTCGCGTGTGAGGGGTGAATGACTACATGGGAATGTGAGTGGCTGTATGAGTAGGTGTATGAGTAGCTGTGTAGTTGACTGAGTGACTGTGTTAGTGGCTGTACTGGTAAGTGAGTAGGTGTGTCAGTGGCTGTGTGGTTATGTGAGTGGGTGTGTGAGTGACTGTATGGGTGAGCGAGTTGGTGTCTGAATGGCTGTATGAATGGGTGACTGGGTGTGTAAGTGAGTGGCTCTTTGAGTTTGGTTACATGAGTAAGTGTGTGAGTGGCTGTATTGGAGAGTATATGTTTCTGTGAAGGGCTGTAAAGGTGAGTGAGCAGATGTGCGGCTACTTGTATAGATGTGTGACTGGGTTATGTAAGTGGTCATGTGGTTGTGTGAGTGAGTGTGTGACTGGTTGTATAGGTGAGTGAGTGGCTACCTTGAGATTCTGTATGGGTGAGTAAATGTAAATGTGTGTGTCTTGTAAAGCGCACTGCTACCCGGAGGCGTCCTGGCGCTATAGACCGCTGGGGAACCCGTCCTGGCTTTCCCTGTGAGATGTTGCCTCCTGAGTATCTCCAAGGTGAAACCAGGCATCCCCGGCGTTTGTGGGGGGCCGTTGGGGAGATGAGGCAAGCTAATGCCCAGAGTTGCGGAGTGTGATCCCTGGTTAGAGTAGGCACCGAGGCGAGAATTACCCAGTCCGCTGACCCTGGTTCATGACCCTGCTGCATCGGGAATTGAACCCTGGTCCCGGGCCGTCCTCTGCTTCCGGGTCTGCCGCCTCTAACCAGTGAGCCACACCACTCCATAAGTGAGTGGGTGTCTGAGAGGCTGTATGGGTGAATACGTGTGTGTCTATTAGCTTTATGGGTGAGTGTGTGTCTTGTGAGTGGCTGTATGGGTGAGTGACTAGTTGTATAAGTAGCTGTATGGGTGAGTGAGACTGGTTGCGTGAGTGGCTTTATGGATGAGTAAGTGGATGTATGAGTACTTTTATGGGTCTGTGAATGGGTATGTGACTGGTTGGCTGATTGTCTGAGTGGACGTACACGAGGTTGTATGGGGTGTGACTGGGTCTGTGGATGATGTAATCAGTCATGCCATCAGTGATGTCATTTTAGATGTAATCAGTGATGTTACTGACTATGTCATGACTCATCATTGATATAATATGTACGGTCATAAGCAGTGCATTGTGGGTGTGTAAGTTATAGGTAGCTAGGCTAACTATAACTGCTGAATTGCTCTGATTTTGTAAAAGCAAAATCTGAGCCTAACTATAATGTCCCTGTAACCTTTTGTCTTTTTAGTGAATTTCTAATGGTTTTTTAACTAGTAGTCAAATTTGCAGAGTGGTGGAGAAAGGGGGTGGGGCCTCTGACCAACTTTCAGCAATCCAGCTGTGCAGGAACTACTGGAGTTAACTGGATGGGCTCTTGGCCTCCAAGGGTCTTCAGCACCCAAAGGGACTTCATTCCCCAAACAGTAGTGCGTTTGCAGAGTGGTGGAGAAAAGGGGGGCAGCCTCCAGAGACTTTCCAGGCAGGATTTTTTATACATTTTTCTTTTATTAGGGGCTGTGGCCCCCTTTCCTTGGCCGACTTTGGCCCCGGAGACCCCAGTCTCAAGCCTTTTTGAAATGGGGGAGAGGGGCTATGCAGCCGGCACAAGCCGATTTTGGCCCCGGGGACCCCTGGGTCTGGCTTTTTTGATTGCTTTTTTTTTTTTATTTAGTTGAGGGGGCCTCCTCTTGGGTCGATTTCAACCCCAGTGACCCATCTCCGGGGCCTAGCTTACATGTAATAGGGGAGGGTGGGCAGTGCGGCCCCTTTGCTGGGCCAGTTTCAGTCCTGGGGCCAGGCCTTTTTTAGTTTTTTTCATTCTTTTAGAGGAGGGGGCCCATGCGCCCCCACCTCAGGCCAATTTTAGCCTGCAGTCTCTGCCAGCTCCCTGCCTCCTACAGGGAGCCAACATTGTTTTAGACATAGGGAGCTGCTAAACATGTAGCTCACTCTGTATAAAAGCAATTCTGCTCTGCTTATAACAAGCAAGAGCTTTTTAAATGCTCTCACTTGCTGAAAGCAGACCATTTGCTGTGTCTTGGCAGGAGTGGTAAAGCTCCCGCTAAGCCACAGCAAGTTCTAGGGTGGTCGCCCCACCCGGGACATAGCAGGAGCTGGCCCTGGGGGCGGCGGTCCCCAGGGCCATCTATGGCTCCAGGTGTGTCACGTTCCCCCCTTTTCAAATTTGATGGGGTAAGTGGAGGTTCACAGGGCTTAGAACATTACAGAAGGAGGGCCACATGGCCCCTCCCAATTTTTTAAAAAGAAGATGATCCTGCAGAGGTGGTGGTCCCCTGGGCTGGGAGGAGCCGAGAGCCCCCCATATAAATGTATTAGACTCATGGTCCCGTGGGCATGAGGGGGTCCAAGAAACCCCCCCAATTTGTTTTTAAAATGTGGCCCGGCAATGTGGTGGTCCCAGGAGAAGTGGGGGAGGCCGTACGGGGCTCCCCCACATTAATTTATTCAGAAAAGCCTCAAGGAGGTGGCTGTCCCCAGGGTATTATTAAGACCAAAGGGGGGGGGGGGTCATGCACCCCCCACTCCTTTATTTTATAAATGCTCCCAGACCTGACCGACCTTCGGGCTGATTACTAATTGAAAAAGAAATTCTTCGAGTTCGTAAATATTGCGATTTCACAGTATTTATTTATTTTTAAAAAGCTTTTTTGGTCTGTCTTGGGCCCTGTGGGACTCCAGGATGAACTTAATGGAATCAGGGTATTTCCACCCTGCCACCTTTTCTTTTTTTTGTTGACTTTTTTTTGTGGTTCTTGGCTGAAGTCGGTCTCAGGATGGCTGCCAACATTACCTGATTGAAGTGCTGGCAGCCAATCAGAGCTCTGCATTTCTCTGCACAAACTCATCTTTTTTCATGAAATAGTCATGACCACAGATATCATTAACTGTTTTTTTCAATTTTTTTAAAACTACTGAACAAATTTACACCATGTAACAAAAAGCACAATCAGCGAAGCAAAAGCTAGCTTTCTGTCAAATTTGGTCTAATTCCGTTCAGTGGTTCGGGCTGTAGCTGTGTTGACAGGTCCTTTGGGAATAAACATTGCAAATGCATCCTTTTTCTTTAACCCCATTTTTCTCAGCCAACGCTTCATAAATCACCCTGAGACTTTCCGTGTGAAACAAAAATCACTGGAGCACTTTTTTTTTGGTAAAATTTCGTGAAGATTTGTCAAACGATACTAAAGATATAGGCAAGTCAAAAACACTTTTCCTATGGAAACATGGTTCTTCCTATAACTACCTTCTGGCGATAGCCAGTAGGATATATATGTATTTATTTTTTTTCACTGAAAAAAACAAAGGTTATAGGGACGTTCTAGTTAGACTCAGGTTCCACTCGTACAAAACCAGTGAAATTCAGAAGTTCTGGTGTCTGGCAGTACCACTCCAAAGAGGATTATGCAAAACTCTAGATGGAGGGGTGAAGGTGAGCAGTCCCCAGTGGGTGGACGAATGGGTCAAGGGTTGCCAGCTTAGAGGTCAGAGCATGCCAGGACTGACCCTGGTGATGCCTCTTCTGGCGTGGGCGGACTCCATGCTCTATCAGAAGGACAGGGGTCGGAGACCATTGCCAGGCAGACTCTTGTACAACACTTTCAGTAAGTGTTTCCCTAGGGGCGTGGGGGTAGTGGTCCCGCCCAGAAAGTACTGGCTTGCCAGGCACCTGGTCAGCCTAGGGGTACAGACCCTGGGTTGAAGGACCCGTCTCCGGTTACTACCTCTGAACTGGTGGAAGGGAGTGTGGAAAAAGGGTACCAATCACATGGAACTACCGACCCCCATGTCCCCCACTCTGAGGAACCCCAGAGGTTAGAGAGCCCTGGAAGGCCTGTGGAGTGGCTCTTCTCACTACAGCTTTCTGTAGCCACTGTGAGTTTCTGTAGACAGAGTTGTCCTTGGGTTGGAGGCAGAAAGCAAACCCAGGGGGTGGAAAGGGCCACATCACTTTGTTTGTCATTGTGACACTGTCTGCCTACTGGGATGCATCTGTGAGCAAAGTAAGGTTAGGTGCTGCATTGATGGGGTCCACAGGTGAGGAGAAGGAACCTCAATGGGTGGGCCCTGAGAGCATAGACAGAGGGATTCACATGGGTCCAGAGAGGTGTAGAACTGGAACGTGCCCATGCGTTGCGGACCAGGGTCAATGTTCTATCGCCCTAAGCAGGGACGCCCATCAAGGTATTGATTAGTCTGCCCTGATTTAAGGCTGGAATGGGGCTGTGTTGGACCTGGCCCTTTATGCAGGGTTAACTACAGACTTTTTGTCTTCCTCTACCTAAATTTGTGACCTTCTTTTTGTTGGCTGTAGGACTCTGGACACTTTAACACTGCTGACGAGTGCTAAAGTGCATGTGCTCTGTGTGCAACATGGCATTTGGTTTCTCCATGAGTGGCATATTCGATTTAGTAATAAGTACAGAGTATAGTTCACTACATGTGCCAAGGGACCATAAATCAAATGCTACTTGAGGGCCTGCAGCACTGATTCTGCCGCCCACCTGAGTAGCATTTAAAACATGTCCAGCCTGCCACTGTAGAGCCTGTGTGTGCAGTTTTAAACTGCCAGGTCGACCTTGCAAGTTCACCTTCTTGCCAGGCCCAAACCTTCTCTTTTATTACATGGAAGGCACAAAGGTAGGTCCTAAGTAGCCCCATGGGCAGGGGGCAGTGTATTTAAAAGGTAGGACATGTGCTTTTAAGTTTTACATGTCCTGGCAGTGAAAAACGTCTATATTTGTTTTTCAGCACAGCAAGGCCTATCTCTCTCATAGGTTAGCATTTGATCTGGCGTGTAACACTTTACAAGTGTATCTTTCAATTGGGAGAAGATAGACAATTGTAGTTTGGTGTCACAGGACTCACAATTTTAAAACACATCTTTTTAGTGAAGTTGTTTTTTAAATCACAGGTCTGAAAATGCCACTTTTAGAACGTTGGCATTTTCTTACTTAACCATTCGGGGCCTCTGCCTGTCCATAGAATACACATCTGGGTTGGATGACAGTTGGGCTTTGTGAGTTCACTCTAGACAGTCACACACAAAAGGAGATGAGGTGTGTCCTACATATCCTGATGGCCAATCACCCGGCTGAGGGGTCTTAGAGTGATGGGAGGAGCTGACACTTGCACCTGAATAGGGCTGTGCCTGTCCTCACACAAAGAGCTGCATACCCCCCTGTAAGTGTGTCTGGAGCCATGGCAGGGAAGGGCAGGGTCTTGTTCCCTACAAAGAACTTTCTTTGAAGTCTCCCTACTTCAAAGGCTAAAATAGTTATAGTACTGAAACTCTGACACCATATACGCAGAACAATTCTGGACTGAGAACATTCTGCCAAGACGAAGAGCTGTTGTACTGCCAGGAGGCACTGCCACTTTACTGCTTGCTTTGCTGTGTTGGCCTGCTGATTCTTGCTTGAAAGTGAGAAGACTGGACTATGCTCATTACATCCTGCTTTTTAAAGTTTCTCCAAGGGCTTGAATTGAGCTTGCCACCTGTTGGAAGTCTCAGGGCCATCAAAGACTGCAGCACCTGAGCTCCTCTGCTGAGAGCCCTACTCTATCTACCAAGTGGTGCCAATTTTAGTTCTAGAACCTTGAAAGTGAGTTTCTCTGCTGAAAGAAGAAAGCAACGCAATGACGCCAAGCGTGATTTTGGAACCAGCACAACTGAATGCATCAGTACTGCCTGTCCTGAAGCTATGTTCCTCGCTTGACTCATAGACCACGACTTACAACACAGGCCTCAACCTTGCCAAAGCACCTTCGAAGTACCACTATTGAGTGAGTCTCGAGCACCACTTCACTGTAGTCCGTGATGCACTGCCCCCTCTTGATGCAGTGGAATTGGCGCGGCGCGGCTTGGCTTTCAACACTTTATTGACACCATACCACCATTGGAACTGACACCTCACCGAGAGTGATTTATCACCTCCTGTGTGCAATGCATTGTCCCTGATCGCCGACTTCATCGACACTGCACCGCAGTAAGGAACCGACGCATCACTTGCTACAGTGATGCCTCACCTCCTTTACGTCTCGCATCCTCTTTGACTTTTGATGCATCCAAAGCACTGTACTGGGTTCTGCGTGACTCCTGTATCTGGCTGGCCTGCATCGTGTATTGTTTTCCAAGAGCTATAACTTTATTAAATATTTAGAAATTGATATCTTGACTTGCATGTGTTGGATTTTTGTCGTTTTGGTCTTGCTTTATTCAGATAAATATTGACTATTGTTCTAAACTGGTATGGAGTACTGTAGATGTGTTCTCACTGTGCTATTGTGTGTGTGTGTGTGTGTGTACAAATACTTTACTCATTGCCTCTGGGGATAAGCCTGACTGCTCTTGCCAAGCTACCAAGGGGGTGAGCACCGGGTTATCTGTAGTGTGTAACTGACTTACCCTGAATAGAATAGAAGGTCTCTACTTAGAGAGGGTGCATACCTCTGACCAATTGTTAGACCCCATTTCTAACAATGTATATGAGAGCTAGAGAGATAGAGTGTGACTGTGTGTGTGTGTGTGTGTGTACTAAACACCATGCAAATGGGCCCTGATATCAACAGAAGTGAGGCCACAACTCTCTCATATCCCTCACTTTCATGGCATGGACCACTTTCACAGTCAAAGCTACAGTACATCCCTATGAGCACCCTGATAGAGTTTCTTGACCCTGTACATCAAATAATGAAAACATATGTATACTTATAAACACTAAAAGAGCATTTAAAATCTCATTTTATGTTTTGTGAACCTACCTATAGGGAGGTAATTGAGCTTGGAAATGGCGCAGATTGTAAATATTTTAAACAAACGTACCCACATGCAAAAGCTGAAGACTTTGTGCTCAAAATATGTTATTGCATGTTATGGTAGGATAATAGACCATACAAAAAAGAGCACCTAAAAGGTACACAAAAAATCGCAAAACAATAATAGGATAAATCTACCTATACAACTACAATTCCTATGTAACACTTTAAATATAAGGGGAGAAGAAACAACCTGAATAGAAATAAAACAAAAGAAAACTAACCATTTCTGGCTCAAATCTCTTAAAGGTTAACAGCTCATGTAACATATTACTAAAACTTACTTATAAATATAATGCTATCTAATCATCAATAGGTTTATAAAACCAGGGATAAGTAGATGTATTAAACAACACCTGTAAGAGTTAAATAAGGTCCTCGTCTAGTAAAAAGTATCCATAACCACCACAAATGGATTTATAATAACAAAGCAATTTTACAATTAGTAGTACTAATTGATTTTCAAGGCACAGAAATCAGAAAGTCTAGTATTTTGTTATTTAAATCAGACATATTTGTGGATCATGAACTAGATTTACAAATCACCATATCATGAAAAAGATTATCTGAAATTTTAAAAATGCTTGTAACGATATCCTAAACTTCCCTTCAAAACTTAGAAACAGTATTACAATCATGTACTATATGTCTAAGAGAACCAGGATTCAGATTGCAATACCATCAAATTTAAGAATCTAAAAGCTTTGTGTTGTATAACTTTAAAGGAGTCCATAAACAAATAGTATAAATGAATTGGTTTGGTATAAAGAAACAGGAAACTAACCAGAAATATTATTCATTCATATTTTCTTCCATACATCCTGAGAAACAGATTGGTCTAGCTCATTATTCCAATTAGTATAAAAGAGTTATTTTATCCGCTAAAAAATTTAGAATTTCTTTTTATAAAACTTTAAAACAGCATATGAGGATGCAGCTATCGTTTGAGTATAAATGTATTAGTTCTATGTGGCACTCTTCGGTAAATTATTAAGAAGAGAATCAAGGATGGAATTACGTAACAATTCATATATGGAACTATTCGAGGGAGGTAAAATAAAAACTTTTTGCAGTTCATCAAAAGTTTAAAAAGTATTATTATGATATATATCTTGTAAATAAAAAATACCAGGTCTCTTCCCAGGTTGTCAACATTTTGCGGTTCAAGCAGGTTTCATTAAGGGGTTATACCATAAAGACAGATTTGAAGTATTTGAAATAGGAGACTGAAACAGACAGTCTAAGTCCTTTAATATTAGTTTTGTAGATTTAAAAATGGTGGATAATTTTAGTAAGGTCGTAAAACTGGAAATAGTAAATAATGCAGCTAAAGGGAAGGGTGATACCAATCCACATTCAATGAGCTGCCACGAAGGTGACATTTAGAGGCCGGCATGATTGAACTAAAAAGACTCTTGTTTGAAAATAAAATCTTTATGATATTTAAGAAAATCTGATAAGCCAAAACCTTCGTTAATCTATGCAACTTTCAAATTTTTGTAACTTAAGCGAGGAGTTTAGCTGTTACAAATAAATTAAGATATGAGTTTATCTACATTTTTATATAACTGAAGAGATAGTTGAGTAGGTATCATAGAAAGGAAGTAAAAGATTTTGGAGCGATAAACATTTTGATAGATTCCCCCACCGAGATAGATGTAAGGCAGACCACATATGAAATTTATCTTTAACAATCTTAAGAATGTATTTACAATAATTGATTGTTTACTAGTGTAAGAAACTAGGCTACCAAAATATTTACGTTTTTCTTTTTGTTATATTATATTGGTGTTGGTAAGCATATCAGGGGTACAGTGAACATTCAGAGGAGAAAAATCTGTTTTATAAGTGTTTAAAGTGTAGCCTGAAACTCAAGAGTACATTTGAATTATGTTTAGCAGAGGAGGAATGGAAGATTCAGGTTTACTCATATATAAAACAGGACATGGTCTGCATAGGCTGAAGTTTTTCTAGTAACACCCTAAATAATGAGGCCTTCTATTTCAATTGAATCTCTGATTGCAGAGAGCAAAGGTTCAATAGCAAGGATAAAAGGCAATAATAATGAGGGACATCCTTGTCTAGTGTCTTTAAAAAGGTAAACAATATTCGAGATGTGTCCGTTAATGAATAGTTTCACAGATGGACCTGAATAAAGAGCTGATATAATGAGAATACATTACCTGTCAATTTTAAATGCAGAAAAGGTATGAAATAAATAAAGCCAAAAGACTTTATCAAAAGCTTTTCAGAACCAAGTGCTAGGACTACAGAAGTAAAAGAAAAGTATGGACCACCTTCTATCACATGGAATAATAACCCAGTGCACTAAGTGTCATGAAACCAGATTGATCAACATGAATAACAGTGTCAAGGATAGAGGATAATCTGGTTACTAGAATTTTTGCATAAAGCTTACAGTCCTGATTAATTGAATATATTTGATGATAATTTGAAACTTTGGTGGGATCTTTGTTGGGTTTCAGAAGAAGGATAATTAAGGCTTCAGTTAAGGATCCTGAAGTTAATTTTAAAATACTAATATGAGTAAATAGTTAGAGTAGATGAGGTAATAGAAGAGGAGAAACTTCTTTATAAGTTTCAGCCAGGAAACCATCAGGACTGGGAAATTTAATAGAGTTTAGGGGTCTAATGGCTGTCTCAATCTCTTCTATAGAGATTGGTAAATCCAGTTTATCTCTAACTGGTTGACAAATTTTAGGTAAACCAAAAGACTCCAAAAATGTATCAATATTGGACCATGATTTGATCCTTATCTTTTTTATATGAAGATACTTTGCTTCAAGCCATCCAGATCTATTAGCGCTGAAATAAAATTTAGCCTTATTAATAGAAATTTGAATGTCAGTCATTTTACTTAACAGGGAGTTTAATTCATAACAGAGTTTTTGTAAGTGATATCATTGGAAGTGATAAAGAGGGGCTCATATTTAGCTATTTGTTCGTCCAGCTCTTTAAGTTTAGAGTCAAATGATTCATTATCATGTGTCATAATACACCTTTGAGGTAAGCTTTGAATGCATCCCAATGATTTACAATTAAAGTAGAGCCTTCTAGAATAAAAGAAAAAATAGTCAAGTATTGCAGATAAAAGTTTTAGTTTATTAGTGACATTGAGTGCAACATTCACATTCATACGCCATCTACGTTGAGACTGCTGAGTGGAATCAAGTTGTAAAACAAAAGAAAAAGGCGCATGGTCATAAATATCAATATTATGAGCAATAGGGTCAGAAGTTGCATTGATTAATTGATGGATATTAATTTATTTAGTATTTGGAAGTGAACCTTTTTAGCAAAAAGAACAGCAGCTCCATGGCAGGGGAAGAAAGAACATTACCAATCCTTTTCCTATTCATTTATGATAAAGTTGTATCATCTATATGTGTCTCTTGGAGTAAACAAATATTTGCTAAATGTCTTGCCAAGTAATCAAAATTGTTCATACGCTTAAAAGGGTGTCTTAAACCTTTAACATTAAAGGAGATTTTTTTTATTCTATTATCGTTATCCATATTCAGATAAGAGACAGAAAAGTATGAAAGAAAAAAAGGGATAATCTGTAAATGTAAAAAGTAGCAATAGAAATAAAAGGAATAGAAAAAGAAAAGACAAGAACAAACATAAAAAAGACAGCATATAAGCATATGCTTGTAAAAGAGTGACCGGCAGATACAATGTCCTAAAAGAAACTCTTAAAATAGGCTAGCTATAAGAAAATATTAAAACAAAAGATTCAGGTATCAGTCTCATTAGCATCCATGGAAAGCAGAGACTGTTGATCTAAAAAAGGACGAAGATCATCCGGAAATTGAAATTACTTGGGGAAATCATCTTTCCAAATTCTCATAGTAGATGGATCAAAAAGAACGTATTTAAAACCAGATCTCCTTACTCTTGGCCTAAGCACTGTAAAATATTTGTGGATATAAACTATTTCCTTGGTAAAGTCTTGATGGAGAATAATTTTGTTACCATTAACCATTAGCGGCGGAATCTCTCTTGCCACTTTCTGGGTCATCACTAAATGATGGTGATACAGTACCATAAAGATCATTTGACAAGGTTTGGTATGACTTGGTTTGTCATGTGAAGGAATTCTGTGCGCTGTATCAATTTCCAATTTTTCTGGGAACTTTAGAAGCAGAAGACCAGGTCATAAGTTTTCCAGATAACACCTCCAGTCATTGCCCTCAACATCTCATGGCAAATTAAAAATGCTCAAGTTATACTGCCAATTGCAGTTTTCTAAATCTCGTAATAGATGACTCAGAGGAACAACCTTTGATGTGATTCGCATAATACTATCAATGTTTGATTCATTAAACCTGAATTTTTATTGCGGTGTCAGAGACATTCATAGAAAGACTTGCCATAACTTAACACACATTTTTAATTTCTGATGCAGTATTGTTCATATTAGAATGAATAGCTTGTAGTTCTTCCAATAACGTAGATAAAGGAGGTTCATTAGTATACACAAATTTTGACTTGACTGGAGAAGTTCTCTGTTTGCGTTTGTTATTAATGATATGTACATTTTCTCCCTCCATTTTAATACAATACCGCAAAAAAAGATCAAGAAAACAGAAAATTAATGATGATAAAGGAATAAAAAAAGTCACAGCGATAGCAGACGGCGCAGCAGTTACACCGAGCTGTGGTAGTGGTGTAAGCCTCAGCTGCACCCTTTCCTGAAAGCAGCTCCACCCTTTTGACAGGAACTTCGGTAGCAGTATGAAGGGGAGACCAGTGAGGAGCTCAGGAGGGATTACACAGCGTAAATAAACTGAAATCCACCAACTAAGGTATCTCTGCAGAGCGCTGATTAAACTCAACAACAGGACGTAAAAAGAATGAGGCAATGCTAGCCTAAAGTATGCTTTAATATCGTCAATATAATGGGCGACAGGGACAGCTAGCGTGAGGCAGCCATCTTGTTTCACCCGCTCATGCGACTCCCACAAAGGCTGAAGACTTAATTGAGGAAATATATTGTCCTTGATTTTTTTTTCCAACTAAAGCTATTGGTGTTTGTGCACTTGATTGTTTCTAGGGATTTTTTTATCAATAAAAGCATAAAACTATATTCTTCAACCAACCAGAGACATTTACACTGACATTTTAAATGGTGAACAGATTCTTCAGCAGGTAAGAGCTCTAAAGACACCTTCTTGCCCATCTCTGAGTTAAAAAGAAACATGGATTCGGCCCGTGGGGTTAAACACTCTTTGAGGCCACGCTACAACAGTATGATGCAGCATAGAGCGGTTACATTTGCAAACATTAAGGTGGTGTAATGACTCAACCTCTGCTTCCACAGGCTCTCTAAAATTATTGGGGGGCTATCAGGCAGGTAATATTCCTCAGTTTCTTTGTTTTTTAGGGGCCTGTGCTGCAAAATTCTTATTTTGCAGCATGTGGCCCTTTTTATCATGACAAATAACATGATTTTTAGCACGAGATGGCACCAGATACTGACATGGGGGTGAACATTAATTGTTATGTTCTATAGACTTGAAAACCTTCTCCCACGCATGGGTGGAACTCCATTCACTCAGGTACACGCCCGATTTGTGCCGTGGAAAAAATGCAGAACGGCACATGCATGACTGAACTTCAATGTTTGGCTCAACACATTTAAGGAGTCTGTGGTTTACAAGGAATTTCACCCATATTGTTATGGTTAGGAAAAGCAGAACTAAAGCTTTCTATGATGCTAAACCTCTTCCTCCAAGCAGTGGATGAAAAATCAGTGAATGCATGAAGATGCATGGCACAAAGACTGTAGTGTTTGAACAAAGAGAAAGAGTGCTGTAAACTACATGTTGTCAGTGGTCATGCAGCAGGTAAAGACAGTGGTAGACTTTTAAGGATTCGCCATGAATATATATGGATCTTACTGGGCCATGGCAGGTGACCATGTATTCATCCATCTTCTCACACTGTAGATCACATTCAACACATTGGGTTCCATTAGCAAACTCGCGGAATTCCCTGCAAAGATAAATATTGAGTAAGCAGAGTTTGAAAGGCTTTGGAGAAAGGTTAAATATGCAGGTGTTTCAATATGGTAATATTTGTAGCTCTGTCTTTATAAACTGTTGACGTTTCTGGTGTTATTGTCAATTTCTGGCCACATGAGGTCTTATTCCACTGCTAATGGAAAAAAAACTGTCTAACCTACATTTTGCTCATGCAATCTATGACCACAAAAAAAACCATAGCCTGACTGATGGTCAGAACATAACGTATATACAGGGTCACTGACATTTTGTGATTCTGCTGTGTTTTTCGCATCATAATGGACATGCCACATTTGCCACATAATCCATTATCTGCTGCATAATCTGTTGATATTAACAAACAAAAAAGTTTTGTTTCTACTTTCTAGCATATTAGCACATAGGAATTATTGCTGTATTTGGGTACTAAATTGATACTAATAAGGTGAAATCTTTTCCTCAACAGTGTTTTCAGGTGTAAAAATTCCACATTAGTGAGGTTATACTAATACCAAATGTGCCACATTATACTTCATAATTAGCATTTTATTGATGCATAATTTAGTCAACTTTGCTGCATAATTTGGCCCTCATCTGCAGCATAATTTCAGTGGCCCTGGATATTCATATAGAAGTATATATGGTGCAGACTGCAACATAAGAAATATCATTCTTCCGGTGTGAGGCTGCAACTTAAATACAAAAGCTTAATCAGCATATTAGAACCAAATTTTAAACTTCAAGGGAAACAAGATATTCCCTCAAAAATAACAAATGAAACTCATGGGTGTGTTATAAAGCCTAGGCTGTTTCATGCCCTTTAGTGACAAACTTAAGCTGTGCTAGGCAAATATCTTTTGGATAAATCACGAACCACCAACATTGCTAAGACATTGTGAGTCAATTTTTTTCAAGGCATTTCCTGTCACAAGAAAAAAGTATTTAACACATTGACATAATTAAATAAAACATTTCCCTTTTTATTAGGGGTAGGATTTAAATAAGTTAAAAAGGTTCTGTTAAATATTCCACATGTTATGTAAAAGTGTTAAACGGATTAAAATTAAAAGGGTGAATTTGTTTAGGAGTGATACATAGCTGTGTAGAATGCAAAGAAACATGTTCAATGTGCTGCAAAGTGCATAATGAATGATTTTCAATCAAATAACTTATTAATTAAATATTTTTAGTCATTTCAACTTTGAAGAAATTCTTGAAAAGGCTGTTAAACAATTTCAAGTTTAAAAAACACAACCATAGAAAGGTTTCTAGAGCTTTATATTACAACTTTTAAAATCCTAGCAAACAGTTATAAATCGGACTTCAAATCCAACTTCTAAAAATGTTCTAAATTTGTGAACTATGAATAACAGCTTGCAAAAAACCCTACATATTTTTAACTAATTGCAAGTTTGGAAGTTTAAACAACATTTTAAAGATTGTTATGTAATTTAAAAAATATATAAATACAAACACAAAAATGTTTAAACAATTATAACATTTAAATTGTATTTAAAAATGTTAGGACATGTTTAGCAACAATTGTAACAACTGTTCATTTTAAATATTCTAAAATTGTAATCCTAAACATTAATGATAATTAATAAAGTAAATGTAAATGTATTTTAAAACTTTGTAATGTTAAAACGAGACCTACAACATTTTAAATGTAAACATACAATTTATTGCATCTGAAATCGTATAAGGAATTTGTAACAGTTTTGAAAAACAGAAAAATACTTGAAAATGTGTATTTCACAATTGCAAAAACTATTAAGAAATCTTTCAAACTAGTTTGCAAAATGTTTTAACTTTTTTGCAATACCTAAATGTTGATATATCACATGTATAAAGTGCATGTGTGTTTAAAAACATTTTAACTATTTTTTTCTGATATTTCTAAAAGAAGTTACATTTTGGTAAAATGACTAAAGCATTTGCCCCACATGTGTGGAACAAAATTTAAAGGAAAAGGTTTGCAAGATCAAACCTGTACTGACTTGCGAGCAAATTTCCCCTGCTCTCCACTGAAGTATCCTAGAACTACCTGCAGACTAGCCTCATACATCTCGAGGGAGGGGTGAGATCGCCAGTCTTTTTTCATGTGGCGAATGTAGATGGCAAATGATTTTTTAATGACTGAATGTGAAATCCGGTTTTATTATTGTATGAAAGTCACAAAGTTAAATGCACATATTCTACTCATACACATTCAATACAGCATTGTCAGCATTGCTTGGACCTCTTCTGCCTAGCAAAATCTTCCTTAGTTTCCGAAATATTGCTCTCACCTGCTTTATGTTCCTTATGCTAATGCTTGTAATGCCCAAATTCATAATATGCAGGATCAATATCTCAGTTTGGATGCCTTGGAAATACCAGGCCAGTCTGCGGCCACGAATCTCCCCTCCTCCCAAATTTGTGCATTACCTGTATCCAACAGGTATTTGGTCCTGTTTATTAATGACTGACTTCAGAAGGGCAGGTCATTGGATGAAAGCAAATTGTGGTATAATTTACGCCTCACAATTCTCTCTACTGTTAGCACACCTAATATAAGTAATTGCACAGAGGTAGTTGCAGCAAAAGAGAATCTTGCAGCAGCTGCCATTTCAAATGATATTAAAGCATTAGGTTGGAACATAGCAGGTTACAAGCCGAATTAGGGTTTGAAAATTGGATGGAATTTATTCCATTGTAATATATAATTCTAATGCAGGAAACCTGGGCTACATCGGATGTGTTTTGTGAATGTTTTTCGGTTACTCTACTCTTGCTGCTGCTTAGCGGGCCAAGGGTGGGCTTACTGCTTGGTTCAGAACGAGCCTGGTCGGTTCTATCTCACCTTTTTTTCACAAGAGCAGTTTGACACAAGCCTTTATTATTGTTGGCCTAGGCATTTCAGTATTATAATTAATTCCAGCAAAAATAATTTTATTAATAAGAACAATCCGAATTTTGTAGCACTGTTCGACCTCATAAAAGGAACTTGATCTTAAACCTGCTGAGAAAAGAAATGGATTTAGTTTAATAGTGGCAGATTACTTTAACACAACATTTAGGGATATCCTTCTGGTAAATAAGAACAATCTGTTTAAGCCCATTTGGATAGAAGGGGTTATTCAAGGAATGGACCAAAGAGGATGAGCGCTCCATTTCCATCTGATTGATTTTGATCTTTGTAATGCTATGGGTGTGGTGAACCCCGCACACTCCATGGCTGCCAAATATACCGGGGTGGGGAGCACATGCTACTATTATTAATTATATTTTTATTTCAAGGTCTCTGTTGAACTTGGTCATTTATGGGTAAGTAGAGTATTCTGTATTCAGCAACCATAACACCCTAGCCATTACTTTACGGAGGTCTATGGAAAGCTCTTAGAGGTTAGGGGTCGTCTCTGAGACTTATTCCACCAAGTATCGGGGAGAAGACTAGTATACTAGTTTGGTGCTCAATTAAAATGGATGAGCTCTTAAGGAAACTATGTAATAGCCATCTGGCCCTGATGTTTTGCTATCTTATCTGTCCCAAAGAGGGCTCGAGTGGTATCCAGGCTAATGTCAGAATGGAATCTGTAATTAGGGAAGCTCTAATGAAACCATGGAAATCCAGAGGTGACACATGACCCTTTTGATTCAGCGGAACCTGTTGGTTAGCTAATAAATGCCTCAGGGTGTTAAAAGGGGTTCAAAGACAACCAGTAACCAAAGACCCTTTTATGTTGCCCGGCGGTGTCGCCTCTATGACCCACCAATATTAATCAATGAAGAAGCAGGCGCTGGAGACTGGAAGGCAGGAAACGAGGATTTTATTCTCTCCGGAGGAGAACACATCAATTCAGACAGCAAGTATCGTCACAAGGTGCTCTAACCACATCTCTGAGGCCTGGCCTCTTATACTAGGGTTTATGACCTTTATTACACGTAACACATTCTCGCAACACTTTGATATTTGAAAGAACATCCTCGGAATCTCCCCTTCAGGCCCGTTCCCACATACATTTACAGTTGAATTCCCCACCCCGGTCACAACAGGTGATGAGTGTCGCGCAGCAGGGCATTCCGCCGATTCACGGAATGCGTGGGGTTGATCGGATCTCATAGGGTGGGGGCTTTGATCGGCTCGAGGGTCTTTTGATGGGGAGGGGAAGCTTCCTTCTGTACGGGGTAATAAACAGTATCCGCAGGGCCAGGTGGCGGCCTGGGAACAAGGAAGACAAACGGGGACACAGGAAAAGGGGGTTTGCATCAAAAGGGTCTGAGACCATGAAAGGAATGAAGGGAGGTGTCGCGCTGGGAACAGGATGGGATTCTGTGGCGGAGCTGCGCTGAAGAGGGGTTTATGACCCAAGGCATGAGAGAGCGGGGGTTGTCAGCGTGCGGGGGAGGCTTGCGAGGTTAGGAGAGAGAGAGAGACGCGCTGGCTATCAGCGAGGGGCAGGGAGGCCATGGTGCTCAAAATGGCTGCCTCTTACGCGCACAAATGGGCTCGAAAAGGGGCAAGATGGCGCCGATAATGTTGACGTTTGCGGTCTAATCTTTAACAGTCCTCCCTTTTCAACATATCTTAGCCAACTTGCTTACTCAATGTCAATCTTCATCAAATTCCTAACCTCGGCATCATATATTGCTCTCATATGTTCGTTTCCAAAGTCCACAGTCTTAGGGCAAATACAATTTACGCATAATGTACACAGAGGTGGCAGACATTGAATTCCTAAGCATAAACCGCATATTACAACTATAGGAATCAGGATAATGGTGAATAGTCTCCAGCCCCAGTTCTTAACGGTGCTCCAGAACCAACCACCAAGCGACCATTCTTCTTGTTCTTGGTGGACTTCTGAAGAGAGCCTATGAAGATGTTCGATGGCTTTGTACACTGAGGGTGAGTTGTCCGGTATGTACGTACAGCAGCTGGACCCAATAATGCGGCATGCTCCACCACGATCCGCAAGAACCACATCTAGGACAAGGCGGTTCTGGAGGGCCACCAAGCGGACCGCTTGAAGTTCAGCGGTGTTGTTAGCAAGGATACCAGCCGTGATGTTCATTGTTGTCTCAACTGCTTGAGTCAGATGTCGGATGGCACGGCTGTTCGCCATCGGGCCCCAGAGGGGGACAAGTCCCTTCATAGCATCAAGGAACTGCGCTCCTGTTGAGTCGGCTTGTTCAATGTCCTTGGCTCGTTTTTGTCTGTGATGATTTGCTGGTGCCACATAAGTCGGAGGAAGGATGAAGGAAATGAAACAAGTGCCCCCCCAGCCTTTGGGGAGCCAGGTGTAAGCCTTCGTGCCGCAGATGAAATACGTGTTTGGAGACGCCACAAAGGAAGGTGGGTCGGTGGAGTCCAGAGTTCTGGAAAACCGGCAAGCACTGTGGCCTACCAGCTGAGTCCCAAGCCCTTCCATGCACATGTGGCCGGTGACGTTGATGACTGACAGGGCCACAGTCAGAGTGGCAGCCGTCCGTTTTCGCAGGTAGGAGAAGGTGGTTCTGGTTGGATTATTGAACACTTGCATTTCAATTTGTTCTTTAGCAGGGATGTCCAAGTGGATTGTGTTGTTGGTGGTCTGCGGGCAGAAGTGTGTCTTTGTTCTGTTCCGCCAGACCCCGTGGTAGAAATGCGTTACGGTTTTGCTGGAGGTGGCATTGTCCTTAAAGCTTTCTTGCAGAAGCATCAGCCAAGCAAGACAGGAGCCGTGAACTGAGAAAGGTGAAGGGATGAATGGTATCGAGTGTCCAGTGGCGTGGGGTAGCAACCCACAGATCCAACAGTTGGTGGCATTGGTGGCAAGGTTGTGCTGGTGAAGTAGTTGTACGAAAGAGTTATTCCAAAATTCCTTTCGTCTCTCTCTGAGTTGGGGAGAGAGTGAAATCAGATAATGTTCCTTCATGGTGGTAGGCTGAGCAGTGGTCAGGAATGTTTCGTGAGCAGGTGCATTTTCTTCCACAATCCAGAGTGTGGTCATGAGGAGAAAGCAGAAAAGGATTGTGATGAAGAGTGCAATTGTCTTTGAGCTGTGGAGTCTGTCTGCTTTTGGGTTTCTGTGGTGGGTATTTCCTGTTGCCTTCATCATCTTCTTATTTGGCGCTTCCATCATCTTCTTATCTGGCGCTTCCATCATCTTCAAGGTGCTCGGTAGCGGGCAGAACCACAGACTTTGTTTTGCTTCTCTCCGGGTAACCCTTGGTAGTGTTTAGGTCACCGTTCTGAGATTTAACTCAGTCCGTGGTCTACTTAGCCGAGGCTCCCTCCTTTCGACGCAGGAAATACCCTTCTCTCGATGGCACAGTGGGATCAGAGAATTTTGAAAGTTCAAGTGTTTCGGTATCAGGATAGCAGGTTAGTGATGGTCGGTCCTTGTTCAGGAGCTCTTCTTGGTTGTCGATGTTTTCGGTCGAGGTCAGGGTCGAGGAGACCTTCTTACAGTGGTGTGCATGCAGCCAGTTGCGTTTTCCCTCCACTCGAAGTGCTGTTCGGGTGGTGATGAGGACTTGCCAGGGGCCCGTCCACCGGGGTTCCAGACTCTTGGCACGCTGGAAGTTCCGGATCAGGACAAAATCCCCAAGCTGGATGGTGTGTCCGGGACCCCTGGAAGTGTCAGGGATGGCATGCAGCACCTGTTGATGGATAACAGACAGTGTTTTAGTCAACTGGCATAAGTAATCAGACATTAGGACGTCCGGGACGTCATGAATGGAAGTTGGTTTCGGTGCAGACCAGACATTCATAGGCCGGCCGAATACAACCTCGTATGGTGTCAAGTGGTGTTTGGTAGGGGTGGAATGCATTGAGAGCAATGCCAGGGGGAGTGCGTCTGGCCATTTCAGTCCTGTGGTAGCCACTATTTTGGCCAATTTTAGTTTCAGTGTGGCGTTATGTCGTTCAACTAGTCCAGCAGATTGGGGGTGGAAGACTGCGTGGAACTTTTGTTTTACACCCAACCCCTTCAAAATGAGTTGGATAACTTCGGCTACGAAGTGGGGGCCATTGTCGCTCCACAAAATTCGACAAAGGCCGTAACGGGGGAAAAACTCCTTTAACAGTACTTTTGCTGTGGCCATAGCAGTGTTGTCACGGGTTGGGTATGCTTCCACCCATTTGCTAAATGCGCATACCACAACAAGTACATATTTCAGGCCTTGACATCTGTCTAGTTGGATGTAGTCCATCTGCAGGACTTCAAACGGGTGATTTGGGACCCCAAACCCTCCCCGGGGTACTACAGTTCCTTTCCCGGGGTTGTGTTGCAGGCATATCAAGCATTGTTGGACCAGACGCTTGGCGGACTCTGTGATCTTATCATTGTGCCAAACTCTGGAGACAAGTTCAATCATGGGGGCTGATCCTATGTGGGCAGGGGAGTGTGCCATAGTCAGTATGGGAATCAGATACGAGTCAGGTAGCAACCATTTGTTTGTGTCTTTTGTTCGCCAGCAGCCTTCGTCATCTTTCAATCCCACCCGTGTCCATTCAGTCAGTTCGTGTTGTGTGCTAGCCATTTGAATGTCTCTAATAGTGTCCCTAGCGTCAGACCATTTTTCTGCTTGTGACCTGGTCACGTACATGCGTGTTGTCGTCCTATTTTCAGCTGTCGTTCGGGCAGTGATGTCGGCTAGTGCATTTCCCTGTCCAATAATGTCTGTCACCTTTTTGTGTGCCTGGCATTTGATGACTGCAAGCTTTTTGGGGAGAAGGACGGCTTTGATCAAGGCGGAGACTAGATCCCCGTGCAAAATGGGGGTGCCGTGTGAGGTCAAGAATCCCCTCTCCCTCCAAAGGAGCCCAAAATGGTGAACCACCCCAAAGGCATACTGGCTGTCGGTGTAAATGTTTGCTGTGGTTCCTGCTGCTAGAATACAGGCTCGTATCAGGGCAATCAGTTCCGCTGCCTGGGCAGATCGTTGCGTTATGCGGGCTGTCTCGACTACAGTTCGAGCCGTGGTGACTGCATAGGCAGCTGAAGTGGTGCCATCGGGGAGTTTGATGCAAGAACCGTCCACCCACAGCTCTCCGTCGGGGTCGGGAAAGGCCGTGTCTCTGAGGTCAACCCTACTTCTGGTCTGTTCGTCTGTGAGGGTCACACAGTCGTGTACAGGGTGCACATTGGGATCGTTTTCTGGTAAGGGCAGCAGGGTTGCTGGGTTCAGTGTGGTGCATCTCTTCAGAGTGATGTGGGGTGCGAGCAGAGTCAGTTCGTATCCAGTCAGTCGTGCACTCGTCAGGTGTTGCGTTTTGGTTTGGTTTAGGAGGGTGTCAACTGCATGGGGTACCAGTACTGTGAGGGAATTCGAGAGCACGATCCCTTCACTCTGTCGGATAGAGATCGCAGCAGCAGCTACGGCTCGAAGGCAAGCAGGCAGGGCTCTGGCTACAGGATCAAGGGTGGCTGAGAAGTAAGCGCATGGTCGTTGCTTTGAGCCGATGGACTGGGTCAGGACAGATAAAGCGCACCCCTCCCTTTCGTGAGTGTAAAGGGAGAAGGGCTTTGTGTAATCGGGGGTACCCAACACAGGGGTCGAGCAAAGGGCATCTCGTAGTTGCATGAAGGAAGCCTGACACTCAGGGGTCCAAGGGAGTGGGAAAGGGATATCCTTAGCTAGCAGTGAAAGCAGTGGTTTTACTACGAGGCTAAAGTTGGGTAACCACTGTCGGCAGAAGGAGGTGAGGCCTAGTAGGGAGCGGACCTGTTTCTGGGTCCTAGGGATGGGGGTGTCGAGAATGGTTTGGATCCGGTCAGGAGTCAGTTTCCTTCCGTCTTTGGACAAAAGGTGGCCTAGGTAAGTGACCTGGGGTTGGCAGAATTGCAACTTCTTCTTAGAGACCTTGTGGCCATTTTCTGCAAGGAAGTGCAGGAGTTGAATGGTGGCTGTGACAGCTAGTGGAGTGGTGTCGGCTGCCAAGAGGATGTCATCGACATATTGCACTAACACCACTCCATCGGGTAACTGGACTTGATCCAGTTGTCTCTTGAGGGCCTGGCTGTAGATGCTAGGGCTTTCTGTGTAGCCCTGGGGTGCTCGGCAGAACCTATACGAGCGGGCTTTTAGGGTGAAACCGAAGAGATATCGGCTGTCTGGGTGGATGGGGATGGAAAAGAATGCGTTTTTGAGGTCAATGACAGTGAAGGTGGTGGCAGTGGAGGGAATCAAAGTCAGGATGGTGGTAATGTCCGAGACCACAGGGTACTGGGGTACCACCACTTTGTTGATCTCTCGAAGGTCAATGATGAAGCGGTATGCTTTCTCATCTCCTTCTCCCTGTTTCTTAATGATGGGCAAGATTGGGCTGTTGCAAACGTTGCTAACCACTTCCTCTACCACTCCTGCGTCTATCAGTGATTGGATGATTTCTACCAATGCCTTCTCGCCCTCGGGCGATATCCGATATTGTGGAAGTTTTGGGAGTGTTGCATCTGGTCGAACAGTAATGTGCACTGGGTCGATCATCATGCGCCCTACATCCGAATCCGTTTTGGCCCACAGATACGGAGGCAGAGTGTCAAGCAGGGAAGTGTCAGCGTCGGTGATGGAAAACATGTGTCTGGGGGGGCAATGTCTAAGCAGAACGGGATTGTCGTAAAGGAAAACTCGGACTCCATCTTGGGAACATCTAATCGTTGCTCGGAAGTGTTTCAATAAGTCAAGTCCCATAATTGCGTCAGGGCTATTGGAGGAAAGCAAAAACGTGGTGTCAGTGGTGTTGTTTTCTAAGTCAAAGAGGATCGGGGCGGACAAAGGGTTAGTGGAGGGCGTTCCATCGAAACCTGTCGATGTTATTAGTGAGCCAGACAAGGGTGCCCTTGGAATCAGTCGTTTAGATAATGCACTACGTGTTGCGCCAGTGTCTACCAGGAATGGTGACTTGGTACCCAAGACCTTAGCAGTGACATAAGGGCCTTGCTGGTCAACATGGAGCTCGACTGGATCCCTCCCTTGCCCTAGGCAGTCCTATGCAAAGTCATGAACGTCATCGTAGTCAGATTGCTGGCATTGGTTCTGTCGGGGTCGATCAAATGTGTTTGGCCTACTTGATCTATCATTAGCTGCGTTGTTTGGGGGCCCTCGCTGTGGTCCCCTATTCCTTGGTTCGCTTGCTGTATCTCTAGGATCTCTATTTCTGATGAGTTCCAAAAGAACTGGGCACTGAGATTTCCAGTGGCCCGTTCCTTTACAGAAAGCACACTGGTCCTCTCTAATGTCTGTACGTCCAATGTGGGGAGTCGAAGTACGGTCCTTGGGAGGTGCAGTTTTAGGGACGTTCATCTGATGGTTTCCCCGGTATTGGTCTCGTCCCAGAGTCACCCCTTGCAGTTGAGCCATCATCACCCTCTCCTTTAAATCTTTCTTCTTTCTCTCTGTTGTTCTATCGTTTTCGTTTTTCTGATGTTCATAATATTGGGCCATCTGGAGGATAGCCGTAGGTTTGGAGGCTGCCCAACTACTTTCGCTGGCCTGCAGTTTCTGCGAGACCTCCGGTGATAAGCCCTTAACGTAATTCTGGACAAACAGATGGTGTCCGGTTGCAGTGGTCAGGTCCTGGCCGCTGTAATCGGAGAACACCGTTTCAAACCGGGAGAAGTATTCCGATACATCCTCCTGAGGTTTCTGGCGACAAGCCGTTACTATCGACCAGTCCACTTTCTTTTCTGGGATCAGGGTTTTTAATTTCTGTACGATTTTATCCGGGAGGTCTAAAATGGCTTTTAAAGGCTTTTGTCCGGGTTCTCGTTGTCTGTCTATGCCATCGAGTTGTGACCAGTTATGTCCAAACAGCTCAGAGTGGTCGACTTTCCGGATTTGCTTCCACACATCGGCTGGTAGACATAACCCGAAAAACAAGTCGATGTCAGCCAGAGTCATAATCGTCGATCCTAGGGCTGTACCCAACTCAGTATAGAAGGCAGTGGGGTTTTTACGTAGGTCAGGCAGAGATTTCCGGAAGGTCAGAATCTCTTGCCGGTCCCATGGTTGGTAGACCCAATTGTACACTACCCTTCCCTTTGCATCTTTGTTGTTTGCGTCATCGTGAGTCCCTTCACCTCGTGGAGGAACCCAGTAAGGGGCAGCCTCTCGTATCGGCATCATGGTGTTAGATCGTTCAGTTTGTGGTTCGGTTGCTACGGATGTTGTGGATTCGATTTTCGGCTTTTGTTCAGTGAGGTGGCGGAAAACCTCAAGCGTACGCGTAAGGAGGTCCGTCACATCACTCTCACTCTCATCCCCGATATCGACCTTCCGGTACAGAGTCGTTAGGCTCTGGGGACCTTTTTCTTGATATCGGTCCTCGTATGCGTTTAAGACGTGGTAACACAGTTGTACAGTAAAGTGTCGTCTGTGACTCCCAGTATAAGAATTAAACACATCCGTGACGGACTCTTCATCTTCCCTCTTCTCTACCAGTATCTTTGCTATCTTGTCGACCCCTGCTCGCTCATTTTTGCTTAGTCTATATGTTCTTGCAGGACCAACCCTTCGGGCCTCTGGGTCGCCCAACGTTGTCGTTTGCATAGCATCTAATACAAGGAGTTCAGCCGGCACAGAGGCCATGGGGGCTGAAGCTGTGGTGCTACTCTCGCTTGTACCTGGGGGTAGTGGGTGCTGTGCTAAGGGTTGGGAAGGGGCATATGGAGGGGGCATGTGGATGATCGGAGGACCTAGCAGCAGATCATCGTTGGTTCGCTGTTTCGAGTGTAATTCAGGGTAGAGCGTGGAGGGTGTTCTAACCAGACACTGGCTTGATGTTTCTATTTCTAGCTTCTGTTTGGTATCCTCTCTTCTTTTATCTCTTTCTCTAGTTTCTGAGCCGCTAGGTGGGCTGCTTTCCGCAGCTCTTTTCCCAACCTACTCTCAGTTCTCTTTTTACGTTGTTCGGCTTCTTTTCGCCACATGCCGAAGCTGTCAAGCATAGTGGGCGTCGTCTTGTTTTTACCAAGGGCTGTTTCTAGTGCGTTTATTTTATCGTCTTCAAAGGATCCTACCAGTGGCCACTGACTTTCTCGATCCTTTTTCGTATATTTATGCCACAGCTGGCTATAGGCTATAGCGATCAATCCATGCTTCATGAACATGTCCTTATTAGGGGTGCCTTCCAGCGGAGCCGGATGGTTCATCTCTAATAAGCGGTCCGGGCTAAACAGGCTACTAACCAGTGGGGAGAAGACAGGCATGACGGATCACAATGGGGATAATAGTCAGCACTACCTATCTTATCACTGCGTGCAAAGACTAGACAGAATATTTCTATTCTACGTTGTTTGTAGGCAGTGAATACCTCATGAACCAATCTTGAGCAATCAATGTTAGGTCAAAAATAAAAAATCAATATGGTCAATGGGGAGAATAAGTAGGCTCGCAAAGGTCCGCGTCACCTACCCTTTCACTATCTGCAAAGAGGGGACCTATTCTTCCCTGTTTGCAGACAGAGAATCTCCAGAAAACAATCTATAACAGTTAATCAATGGGGGTGGGGGGCAATTGTTCAGTGGGGGAGAAAGATAGGTCCGACGGATGCGTACCTAACCTTCACTGTTTATAAAGGGAGAGCCTGTTGTTTCTCCGTTTGCAGACAGCGAATCTCCAAATAAATTAACAAAAAGTAATACTAGTATTTTCTCATCAATTATCAATCGCTTTCAATTATCAATCACTTTCAATTATCAATCACTTTCGCAATTCGTCGTGTTTACACGACCTTACCCGGACCGCATGGACAGTTTCTTGTCTTCCGAATCCAGCGCCCGATCGTCCTCTTCTCTTCGTACTTCTTGTGGCACTCCTGATGGTTCCCAGTCAGGACCGCAGGTCACTCGAGAGAGGTCTGTTCGGAACCAGTGAAGTTCGGATGATCGGCTGTCAGACGAGGGTCTATCAGACAGGGTACCTTCCGATCGTTGCAGTCGTTCACTCTGTCGTCAGGACCTCTCCCACTGGATCCACGAGTCGCTGATGGGCCCCACGTTTGGGACGCCAATTGTTAAAAGGGGTTCAAAGACAACCAGTAACCAAAGACCCTTTTATGTTGCCCGGCGGTGTCGCCTCTATGACCCACCAATATTAATCAATGAAGAAGCAGGCGCTGGAGACTGGAAGGCAGGAAACGAGGATTTTATTCTCTCCGGAGGAGAACACATCAATTCAGACAGCAAGTATCGTCACGAGGTGCTCTAACCACATCTCTGAGGCCTGGCCTCTTATACTAGGGTTTATGACCTTTATTACACGTAACACATTCTCGCAACACTTTGATATTTGAAAGAACATCCTCGGAATCTCCCCTTCAGGCCCGTTCCCAAATACATTTACAGTTGAATTCCCCACCCCGGTCACAACAGGTGATGAGTGTCGCGCAGCAGGGCATTCCGCCGATTCACGGAATGCGTGGGGTTGATCGGATCTCATAGGGTGGGGGCTTTGATCGGCTCGAGGGTCTTTTGATGGGGAGGGGAAGCTTCCTACTGTACGGGGTAATAAACAGTATCCGCAGGGCCAGGTGGTGGCCTGGGAACAAGGAAGACAAACGGGGACACAGGAAAAGGGGGTTTGCATCAAAAGGGTCTGAGACCATGAAAGGAATGAAGGGAGGTGTCGCGCTGGGAATAGGATGGGATTCTGTGGCGGAGCTGCGCTGAAGAGGGGTTTATGACCCAAGGCATGAGAGAGCGGGGGTTGTCAGCTTGCGGGGGAGGCTTGCGAGGTTAGGAGAGAGAGAGAGACGCGCTGGCTATCAGCGAGGGGCAGGGAGGCCATGGTGCTCAAAATGGCTGCCGCTTACGCGCACGAATGAGCTCGAAAAGGGGCAAGATGGCGCCGATAATGTTGACGTTTGCGGTCTAATCTTTAACAAGGGAAGCCCTACATGCCAGTCCCAAAGATAGGGGTTTGGCTGCTGATTGTTGCAGGACTTGTAAGCAGGCCTTGAGGAAAAGGGAAATGCAGTTCGACATTTGGTGCAAATTGGTTTCTGCGTGTAAAACTTAAAATACTAGTCTGTTTTGTCAAACAATGAATGATAATAATTTTTTCAATTGAAGTAAACAAACTATTTACGCAAATATAACCTTGGTTCAGTCGGTGGAACATTTCCCTAAAATATACAATCCAACTAACTTTGCAACAATTGTGGCCGATATTCCTAACACGCTCTATCCTATTGACATAGTTCTTCCTGAGTGAGGTTATCGAGGCCATATGCAGCAGCCATGCTAATAAGCCCCCTGGCCCAGATTGGGTTCTTATGGACCTTTATAAGGCTAATTTAAAATTATGCTCACCCTAATTTACTAATTTTATCAATACTGCCTGCGTCTCTGGATTTCCTTATACCTGGCACTATGCAATTATTGTACCTATTTTCAAGAAGAATAATCATGCTAGCCCTAGTTGTTACCATCCTATTTCACTGCTGGATTTGGTTGTAAAGGTTATGGGCAGGGTCTTGCTAAACCGTCTTACTACCTGGATGACCGATAATCCAATCATATCAAGGGTGACTTTTGGCTTGCACTGACCTTTGCCATAGATTTTTCTGTCTTCTCCATGAGGGGTCTCAAGTGGTTTACTGGAGGTCCCACACTATTAAGCAGAGACCCCTGTGTAAATTGCCCAGTAGAAAAAGCTCTGCACCTGAGCAAGTTCCCTACCATCTTCAAGATTTGCGTGTTTGCAATGGAGCCCTAAAATATTACATAAACAAGCACATGTCCTACAGATATATAATAGTGGGTCGGCATCTTTTGCTTGGATGTCGAAAGTGTGGTAGTGTGATGAAATGTGGGGTTTTCTACATGAGGTGCACCTAGTCTCTTGGCACGTGGAATCCTCACCGAGACAGTCTACCGAAAGAAGGGGTCGCATAAGAAGTGACCATTATATGTAAAACTAGGAAGATTCCACGTTCGCCTGGGAAGCAAACTTGTCATTTGCAGAAGAGCCACCACAGGCTGGGGTCATGAAATGTAAAACTCGGAGATCCAAGTACTATGGTCTCACGGGTACAAACCAAGACACATTTAGAAGGACTGCACGCATTTTATGACCGGAAAATGAAATTGTACTGACTTATCATCATTTGAAACAGATTCATTGATACAAATGGATTTAGAGACTCAATTCAAATTACTAAACGAAGAGAATGATTTGATGTAACACGCTTCTTTACTCTTCAAGAAAATTCAGTTTTCACTCAATTAACCATACACAGGCTGCAGCAATACAAACTGCTTCTGACCTTATCACATGTGTATATATATATATATATATATATATATATATATATATATATATATATATATATATATATATATATATATATATGCAGTGACGTGAGTGATAATGCCTTATGGTGTCATGGGGCAGATGTGAGGGTCACAGCCGGCAGGTGACTTACATGTTCACACTGTTATCAAAGCAAGAAATATTGAGATCACTTTACATAGCTGATATAAACTTTGCTTTTCTGTGTGAATTATTGGGAGATTATTAAACTGGCATTGCAACTAACTGTAAATCATATATAAAGGATAATTCAGAATGAAAAAGTGAGAAACACGTGTCACCATATGGAAGCACAATGGCATATATGGATGATGTTGAAATATGTAGAACATAGAAAACAATATTTGAAAACTAACATATTGTAAATAAACAGCCCATGTTTAAGGCCATATAAAGAAAGAAACAGACCTTGGAAATTCTAACAATGACATTAATAGCAAATAATTGGTGGAGAATGTATATGTCCAATTCTTCAAAGATATGGACATTCTACCCCCTCTTATGCTACACAAATCAGGGTGAAGCTCAATCCCAGGACCATGGACTTACCCATCATAGAGGTTGCAGGACTCAATGCAGGTTTTGCCTCGGCTGAAATTGCGGCAAAAGAGACACTGGTTGGGTCCTGGACCCCAACAGCCAGCATTGGAGCATAAATGGTCACAGGTCATCCCTTCATGTGCTAAAGAACAGCAAAAAGGAGAAAAAAACATAGTTTTCAAGGTTAGCACTTCCTTTCTCGCGAACAATTTCATGAAGAGAAATACCACGCTGCTAGTTTATGCACTCTTTTTCAACATGCCGTGAGCGTGAGTCCTTATGGCAACTTTAGAAAAAAGTGGGGGAGGAATCCCACAGTAGAAGAACCCCTACTGTACAGCTAGGCAACAATAACTAAAAAGCTGTTACTTACGACCCGAGCTCAGCAAAAGCGAAAAAAGGCAAACAGTCGATATGAACCCCAAAGAATTCCCATAAATTAGCTAAGATCTTTAGGAATCAGCTTCTTTCCAAAGCCCTAATATTGCTCCATGCCTAATTCCTAGCCTTGGTTATCCTGCACATTTAGACCTTGATGGTGGACACGGCCTAAAACTCATCGAAAGTACTGAAAATGGCTTTTTGGACTACTTAAGTTATATACAATAGGTAGTAGCAATTCCAAAAGGGATAAGCCGCACCCCAAGACATAAAGCAAGTCTAATTATTCAATGATACTAGCGTGCATATTTATACAACAATATAAGAGGAATGGGGTGCTAAAATAACTAAAGACACCAACTACCAAATGGTGTTAATGGCAAGTCACAAGAATATGCACATAAACAATTGAAAAATACAGTTATAGCACTCCCTCAATTAGTCACAATCAGTTCCATTAGAACATATCCTTAATGTAGGAATATATCACAACAAAAACGGTCAAAGTTTTATAGTTGAAAGGCGAATATAACGTGTCCAAATAACACACAGGTTCTCAAGGATTCTCCACAACAGATGAAAACAGATCTTTATTTGTATACAGCAAATTCCCAGCAATTTAACGAAGTCAACACGTGTTTCGTCTGTACAATGTCAGTATTCAGACTTTTTCAAGGCAATCTAGACAATCGAGTCCGGGTTTCCCGCCACACACAGCGTTTTACATGCAGGTGGTGTCCAAGAAAAGAAAACAAAATGTTCCAAAAGTTCTAGAAGTAGTTGGCAAATCAGCCAAACTAACAAATACGTAGCAAATAGCTACTTTCCGTTGCAGTAAAGCGGACACCATCACAAGTCGTAGCCCCAAACGGGACACTGTAGTCCTATACACCGTACCCAGGCACACTACCACATACGCGGTGAAATGAGAGTATATACTGTAAAGGGCTGCCAGGCCATGATTATTTTTTTTTTTTTAATTTGTTTTTATTGCAGAGTTAGAAACCACAGAATACAATTAATCAACCAGTCCACTCGTGACGTCCCCCCCGATCAACAGTAAAACGTACATCATACACAGCCATTCAGCCCGCATCCCGGGGGCCGGGCGGCATAGTACTCCACTTAGTAGGAAAACATCACAGTGAGCGTCCCTTAGGGACCATGGTCGAAAGATCGTTTTACGTATCTGCATTTTACCCCCCCACCCTCAACCATACCTCGGTCAGCCATTCCACATGCGTGATCAATACTACTATCCGCTTCCGGACCCACCCCGAGCGCTGTAGAGCTTATCATGCCTGGCCGCTCCCCCCAGCCATCTCTTACTCCGCGCTGTGCCCTACTGGCCCTACTTAACTCAAAGTCGCCATCGCAGACAACCAGCTTCTTGGCTTCCGGCCCACCCCAAACTCCCACTGAACAACCCCCCGATGTCCCCACCCCGGCAACTGCTAATGGTGTGTGCTTCGTCCTGATGCGTTGGATGGATCCCACTACAGTGTCAATGACAACTCTGTGTTCGTATGCCCCGCAGTGTCCACTGGCCCCATTCCCTCAGTCCTCATCCTCCACCAAAGAGTCACGCAAAGCCTGCACCACCAACTCCCACGCACGCGCTGCATCCAAGGCCTTCTCATTACCAAGCTTGACAGCCTGCTTCATCCGGAGCACACTCTCGCATTCAGACCACCGCAGCAATTCATTCTTCCACCTCCGTATTGACGGCCCGCTCTTGGACTTCCAATGCCATGTTATTTCTCTTTGCGCCAGTATCAGACCCAGATCAATAAATTTGCTCGTCACCTTGGTGTGTTTGGTGTGCGGGAACCAGAGCAACAAACACGCCGCCATATCGAAATCCACCTCCCTGACGGTCACATCGTTTAGGAGGTCCCCCACCTCCGCCCAATAGGCCTCCAAATGCGGGCAACCCCAGAACAAATGATCCATGTCCGCCCCTGGAGACGAACACCGCGGGCACCGAGCGTCTTGTACCTGGAAGTACCGCCGTATTTTTTCGGGGGTCAGGTAGGCCCTATGGAGCACATAGAAATGCACTTGCTGGAAGCGCGCATTTCTCGTGCCTTTCCACGTACGCCGTAAGATGTGACCCCACGCCGCGTCTGGGATGGGCCTGCCCACACTCTCCTCCCATTTAGCCTTTAGCCCCTGGAGCGGTTCCAGTCCCTCGTTCAGCATCCTGTTATGGAGGCATGTCACAGCCTTGAATGTGCCCGCTGCCATCACCACATACTGGCACTAGGCATGGGCGGAAAATCCGTTTCGCTCGCGGATTTTGCGGATTTTCGGTAAATTTGCAATCCGCGAGATTCGCGAATCTCCCGCAAAATCCGCAAATCCGCGAGCAGCGGATTTTGCTCGCACTGCTCGCACTGTTCGCGTGAGTTCGCGGCTTCCTAGTACAACTTCGCGCCCCGCGAATAAGTGCAAAATTGCAGAAATACGATTTTAGCAAAACTGAAAGTACTTACCAGGTTCAAAAGTTCAGGCTCATCATTAGTAGCCATTTCCTGTAGTGCTTCCTGAGGGGCCCCTCCAGAGTTCAGTTGCCAGTTGCAACTATTATGTGACCCTGCTCTGAACCTCAGAATAGTTACACATATGCCACAAAGGTCCTGAATTACAGCTAAGGGAGACAAGCAGGAGCCAGGCTGGAGGTTCAAATCCATTAATCAGCCCCTAATTCATTATTGTCAGTTGGGGCAGGGCAGGTGTTGTAACTAATTTTGCAACAATGAAAGCACTTAGCAAGTTCAAAAGATCACTAATCAGGAAGCACTAAGGAAGCAGGTGCCAGCTAAAAAAATATTCTGTGACACATTAATCAGCCCCAAATTAATTCAGGTCACTTGAGGCAGGGAAGGTGTGCTTGCGTTGCCACAATAACGTACACTGCTGGACAACCAGAGGGTGGTGTGATGAAACAGAGGGTGGCATGGGTGGGCCAGAGGGTGGCATGAGTAGTCAGAGAGTGGCAGTGGTGACAGAGAGTGGCAGTGATGAAGAAGAGTGTCCCAAACAGGCTGGACACGTAGAAACAACAAGTTCGCGAAACTTGCGACCCGACAGGTAAGTTCGTAATTTGCGACATTGTACAAAACCCTCGCGAACTGGCAGAAACCCGCGCAAACACACAAAAAAAAAATCCGCAAATTCGCGAGAATTCGCGGATTTTGCGGATTGCGAGTTCGCAAAGCCGCAAAATTCGCGAACGCGAGATTCGCAAAATTCGCCCATGCTTAACTGGCACGCCATAGTCGTGGTCGGTTCCATGAGCCCTCCTTTCCAGTGCTTCTTTATAGCCGCCACCACCACCGCATGCAGGAGGAACCCCCCGTCAGGCAGCCCGAACTGTTCCCGAAGCACTTCGAAGGGTACCAGAGCCCCATCGATGTACAGGTCACCTACCACCTGCAGGTCCGCCTCCTCCCAATCCAGCAATGGGGACCAATCACCCCCGTGCGGCAGGGCCGTCAGCATACCGATCGGAATTTCCGGCGCATAAGGCCGCGTCGCCTTCGCTCTCCTAAGGCTCCTCTGCCAGCACAGCCTGAGTGTCCGTTCCTCCATAGTGAGGCCCCGCAGCTCAAGCCTCTGCTGCATGACGATATAGGACAGCACATGGCGTTGTATCCCCAGCTCTCGGTCCTCATCCGGGCCCCTAAACACCCTGGCCACATGTTGCGTAAGGACCTGCAGTTGTGCCGCCAAATAATATAGTTCAAAGTCGGGTACAGCCATACCCCCCTCAATCTTGGGGCGAAGCAGCGTGCTCAGAGCCACTCTACGGCGGCCATGTCCCCATAGGAAACCAATAATCATCGTCCTCAGGTCTCTAAAGATCCCCTGAGGAATCCAGATAGGCAACGTCCGGAAGTAGTACAGGAAGCGGGGGAGCGCCACCATTTTCAAAAGAGCAATCCTACCCAGAACTGTCAGCGGGAGGGTCGACCAGAAGGATATGCTGCCCCTCAGTGCCCGAACGCACCGACCAATATTGCCCTCTAATAGGTCCGCGGTCGCGTGGTAAATACGGACTCCCAGATAAGTGAAGCAAGATGGCTCCCAGACCATCCCCAGGTCGCGAGCAGGGTTGGGCGACTCCGCTCTCAGCGGAAACACACAGGTCTTCGCCCAGTTGACCTTAAGGCCCGACAGCCGGCCAAACTCCGATAACAGGTCCATCGCTCCTTCCAGGGCCCGCGCCGTATCGTCGAGGTACAGGAGTAGGTCGTCCGCATATAGCGATATGTGATGCTGCTGCCCGCCGCTGGCTATTCCCGCGTATTTGTCACCCGACCTCGCATGGACCGCCAAAGGCTCCATCGCCAGAGCAAACAATAGGGGGGAAAGGGAGCACCCCTGACTCGTGCCCCTACCCACCGGGTATGCCGCAGACACCAGACCACCCAAACGCACCCGCGCCGTCGCCGAGGCATACAAGACCCTCGTCCACCGGCGGAACCCCTCACCTATGCCAAACCTCTCCAGCACTCCATCCAGGAAAGTCCATTCCAAACTATCAAAGGCCTTCTCAATGTCCACGGACAGGACCGCTTGGGCCCCGTCCCCATCCAAGATGGCGTCCATTATCCCCACCAGGCGGCGAATATTCAGCGCCGTGCTCCTCGTGGGGATAAACCCAGCCTGATCCCTGTGCACCAGGCCCGTCATGTGTGGGGCCAGTCTGGAGGCTAGAATTCGGCTCAGGATCTTGTAGTCTACCGTCAGCATGGACAGCGGGCGATAGGACCTCACATCTGTTGCCTCCCTGCCAGGCTTTAGGAGCGGCACAATCAAGGCCTCACGCATGGACCCAGGCAAACCCCCTGTCTCATAAGCTTCCGTGTACACCACCAGTAGCCTGGGCGCCAGGCTGTCGACATACTGCTGATAAAATTCTATTGGTAACCCGTCCACCCCCGGCGTTTTATTACGAGCCATATGTTTAATGGCCACCCGTATTTCAGTGAGCGTGATCGAGCCGCCCAACTCCTTCGCGTCCTCCTCGTCTAGGACCGGAAGCTGCCTCGCCCCTAGGTACTCCGCTATTTCCTGGACCTCCACTCCCAACTGACTCTGATACAATTCCTTATAATACACCCGAAAGCACTCCAACACCGCTGCCTGGGAATACACCATCTCCCCCCGTGCGTTGCTAATTCTAAGGATCAGGCAGCCCCTAAGTTCCGGGTTAGCAAGTCTGGCCAAGAGCGTGCCCACCTTGTCCCGTTCTGCATGCGCTCTGATAACGTATTGCCTGTAGTCGTAACACCGCAACCGTTCTGTCTCGGTGGCGACCACTTCCTTCGCTTCCAATAACTGGGTCTGTAAGTCCGGCCTGGCCGGCCTGCGGCGCTCCAAATCTCTCAAAGTCTCTTCCGCTTTCATGAGTGCATTCAACACAGTCGTACGAGCATTCGAAAACCTACCCAGACACACCCCTCTCACCACCACTTTCATTGCATCCCATTCAGTGGACCTACTCGTGGCCGTACCCTCGTTCTCGCCGAAGTAACGGTCGATGCCTTGCTGGACAGCGTCACTGAACACTGAGTCCTCCAGCGTATCTGGCCGGAGCCGCCATGTTGGTATCGCTGAGCGCTCCCGCTGCCACTGGATGTGTACCAATAGGGGGTTATGATCCGAGATGGTTCTAGCCAGGTACTCCGTATGGGAAATCAATGGGGCTAGGGACCCACTACAGAGCACTGAATCTATCCTCACATGTAGTGCGTGGAGAGCAGAGTAAAAGGAATAATCCCTGGTGTCTCTGTGCTGCTCCCGCCAAACATCCAGCAACCCCCATCTGTCCTGCCAGTCCTTCCTGTGCATGGCCAACTTGCGCACCGGGGAGTCTACAAGGGGAGGGTGGGACCTATCTAGAGCCACATCCGTAATCGAGTTGAAGTCCCCCCCTAACACTATCGGGCCCGCCAGGAAAGAGGCCAAGGACCCAGAGAGGCCATCAAAATATCGCGCCTGATCAGTATTTGGCGCATACACACAACAGAGAACCACATCCCTTCCATACAGCCTCCCCTCCACTGCTACGTACCTACCATCAGGGTCCACTACTTGATTCAACACCTGGAACGGTATCCCCGCCCTCACCCAAATCAGTACCCCCCTGGCATATGCTGAGTAAGTGGTGCCGAACACCTGGCCCCGCCATCTTTTTTGCAACGCAGCGCACTCTTTTTTGGTCAGATGTGTTTCTTGTAGCATAGCAATCTGGACCTCCCTTCGCACCAGGTATGCGTGTACTTTGTGGCGTTTAACCATAGTTCGCAGCCCCCGGACATTCCACGTCAGGCATTTCAAGTTAGGTAATGCCCCCATACCAACATCGATCAGTCCGAGCCAAATAACAAAAGTTTGCATCCCCCCCAAAGCAGTTGCCCCCCCCAGAACACACCCTGAACAGAAAAACACCCCAAACCCCACTCCCCAGGACAGAGCATACGAACCCAATGTCAGCCCCCATCCAAACCTTGAATCAACTTCCCCTTCTCCTACCCTGTGGTCTCCACCACAGAAGGCCTTAAGGGCCCAAGGGGGGTGAGTTATCGCCGACCCCAGCTAGCGGAGCCCACACCCCGCGCCCTCATCCCACTCTGCCCACTCAGCCCCCCTCCCGGCAACCCACTCATCGCCAACAGGATACCGCCCTACCATGAAGTCTCGACCAAGTCCCAACACAGTCTCAACCGCAAAATATTCCATCAGAGGTCTGGGGGGTCACCACCGGCCCCTTCGAGCTTTCCGCTTCTGAGAGGTCCTCTCCTGTCCTGCTGCCTTCCCCGCCCGAGTCCGTTTCCACCAGATCATTGTTCTGTTGCGACCCCGTGATGGCCGCCGTTGCTGCGAGCGCATCTCTCTTTTCCGCAGCCATTTGAGCCTCCCGTTTCTCCCGCCGGCGCCTGTTGCGGGACCGGATGCGCTGCGATTGTCTGATCCGGGGTTGCTTAGGCTGATCTCGCCTACTTTTATGCGACCTGTCCGTCCCCGCTCTATACGACTCCAGCCACTGCCATACTTCGTCCGGAGTCTGGAAGAAGTGCGTAGTCTCATCCAGTATGACCCGCAGCTTGGCCGGGAAGAGCAAGGAATATTGGATGCCCTCCTCCCGTAGCTCCTTCTTCACCGCTAGGAACGATGCCCTGTTCTTCTGGACCGCCTGAGTGTAGTCCGGGAAGATCGTGACCTTGCTGTTTTCCACCTCATACGGGCCTGACATCCTAGCCCTCTGGATGAGGAGGTCCCGGTCCTTATAGTGGAGGAGCCGCACCACCATCGGTCGGGGGGGCGGCCAAGCCCTGGTGGGCGAGCAGGCCCCCTGTGGGCTCGCTCCAGAGTGAAGAAAGGAGTAAGCCCCTCCGGTGCCACCACTGTGCGGAACCAGTTCTCCATGTAGGCCACCGCATCCTCCCCCTCAATTCGTTCCGGCAGGCCCACGACCCGCACGTTGTTTCGTCTATTACGGCCTTCGGCATCCTCCGCCCGTCGTTCCAGCGAGTCCAACCGGGCCAGTATGTCTGTGATCTTGTGTTCCGCGGTCACCACCGACGGTTTCAGGTCCGCTAACAGCTGATCATGGTCCTTGACCCTATCCGCCAGCTTCGCGTGGTCCGCTCGCAATAGCCCCAGTCCCGTGGCCACTTGTGCGATGTCCTGGTGCAGCGCCTCCTTGGTCGAGGTGATCGCATCGAGTATGGCGTCTAGACGTCGGTTCAGCCGCTGCTCCTGGTCCAACTCCGGCGGGGAAGTCTCACCCATCTGGGACGATGCCGCCAGGTCTCCCTCAGCGCGCTCCTCTGCCACCAGCCCTCCGGCCGCCGCCATTTCAGGGTACTGCGTCACAGGCCAAAAAGCCCGTCCAGCTTCTGCACTCGTAATTCGGCGCCAACTCTCCGATACTGAGCAGGATCAAATGCCACCGCCGATGCCCTCAGGGCCAATGGCCAGCGAGGCGAGCACTGTTCAGCCGACCCCCTCGGAAGCCTGAGGGGGGAAGGAAGGAGATAGAGATGGCGGCCAGCGAGGGTCCCCAAAGTCCGGGCGGGGCGATTCACTGTCCCCTGACCTCTGGAACTGACGCCTCTGTCCCCAATGCCTCGATCTATCGGCTGCAGGGCCTCCCGCCAGTCGGCAACAACTCGGCTCAAAGTTGATGTCCGGGGCTGCCCGACCTCATCGCCGCCATTTTCTTCTCACTCACGGCAACACCTCGGCCGTCGCCCAACTCGGTCTCCTCGGGGCCAGCAGTCCCCCAGCAACTTTCCGCCTGTGCCCAGCGGTCCCCTCACACTTCAGAGGGCAGGAGTGTCGACCTCGGGTCGCCCAGGGTGCAAAAAGCAGGAGAATTAGCGGGATTCCGCGCGGAGCTGCGAGCTCACGCCGCCATCCCGATCGGCGTCGAAGCCACCGGCTGCCAGGCCATGATAAGCCGGTTCCCTAAAACCGCCAAAGTAGTTCAAAACCTCACACCGTCTGTGTATCGATCAGCGCTGTTATGTGTTATTTGGACAAGTTATATTTGTCTTACAACTATAAAACTTTGGCAGTTATTGTCGTGATATATTCCTATATTAAGGATATGTTCTAATGGAACTCATTGTGACTAATTGAGGGAGTGCTATAACTGTATTTTTCAATAGACTACTTAAGTTGCAGGAATCTATTTATTTCAATATCCCTTACCCCGGTGTGCCGCTGCAGAGCACAGTATCACCTTATTTGAGGAGTGTCTTGTGTGACAGAGCAAGACTTTGTTCCTTTAGAATTCTCAGGAGTAGGTCTTAAGCTTGGTTCTCAAATGTTGACGTAAAGGCATTTATGTTTACACATGGCAGTAATGTACACCCGTTTTAGAGTAAGTGAGAAGATGTTGAACTGGTGACACTCGTGTGGTCAGGTGTGACTGAGTCGTGAAGCAATACTTAAGGAACGTAACACTACAGTAACGGCAGCGCAGCCCTTATGGCGTAGAGTAGCAGTCTGTGCCACGTAATTACTATAAAAATCAATTACGTGCACTAAACGCTTGTAGACCAGGCCCTGATAATTAAGTGCCGGTGCTAAGCACTGGCAAGCACTGGCACAAATTAAGCACTGGGCCGTTTGACTAACTGACAAATTTGTGACTTATGCACGTCAAAAGTCGTCTATTGTAAACCATCCTTTCTAAGAAAAAAATATGCGATTAACGGCTTACTTGAGACACACTGGGCCTCATTTATGAGAAATGACGCATCGCTGCGTCACTTCTCAGTGTGCACTCCTTGCGACATTCCTGATGTGCCATATTAAATGTATGACGCATCATGTCGCAAAGAGTTACATATACGTCAGTATTTGTGACGTATCGGTAAGCGCAAAAGTGACGCATTGCTGGAGTGTGTCACAAAAGTGACGCAACTCCAGCAATGCGTCCTTTCACATGGGGCAAGCCATGTGAAAGGGCCTGCGTCAGTCTTACGCCTGCTGTGAGCTAGGCACAAGATTTCGACGCAACGGCATCCTAAAAGTGACGCAGTGAAATCTCATAGATTTCACTGCGTCACTTCTACGACCCTTCCTTGCGTCAATACACCCACCTTGCATACATTATACCTGCCGCAGGTATAATGTGGCGCAGGGGTTTACAAAGTGGCGCATCTTCCTAGATGCCTCACTTTGTAAATATGGTGCAACAAGGCGCATTTTTTACGCCACTGGTGCGTCACAAAAAGTGATGCACCGGCGGCGTAAAAGTGACGCACAGCCTCATAAATGAGGCCCACTGTGTTGAATATGCGTGGGTTCAAGTTAAAACATCGCAGACATATCACCGTTTTTTTCTCAGAGTTTTATAGAGCGCAAACTCGAACCGAAGGTTTACATGAGCATCAGATCGGCACATTGGTTTATTTATTTTTTTTGGCTAGGGACGGGGAGGTTAAGTGATTTGCCCTGCCGAGACTCGAACCAGGTTCCGCAGCTTCGAGGTCGACCGTCTAGCCTTTAGACCATATCCTCTTCAGTATCAAGCTCAAACGAGGGGTCAGGCGGTGCACATCTGAAAAAAAAATGGACTGAACGCTGTTCTTACATACATCTTGAAACTTCCACCGGAGTAAAGTCAATCGAGTTCGTCTGGCATTTGAACAAATAGAATGAGCAGTTTTAGCAGGAATATATCACGTGCAATTAATTATACAATTTTCTTGCTCTGTGAATAAGTCATAAATACGCACGCGCAGTTTATGGCTATATACGGGCCCAGGTCAGACCTACACCGATAAAAAATCATCTGATAATGGGTTTGTCTGAGGTTTTTAACAACTTGCTTACATTTCGTGCGCATGCTTATACAAAAAAATGAATTATTCTACCTCAATTTACTGACATTGATCGGATGAAAGGCAATGATCGCACAGCCAGGACTTCAGTGTGTGACCGTCTACGTGCACACAGACTTCTGCAGCAGGTGCACTGACTCACACATCTGTGTTAGCAGCATCAAGGCGCAACCCTTAAACTAAAGCATAACAGCTCAACAACATGGGCTCCCCTTCCATCTGTTTTTCAGGAAGTTGTTCGGATTCTGGTGAAAGCGAAGGCCTGGTGGATTACACAGAGAATCCTGGTGCTCTTCTTAGCCATATGCACGGGTTACACTTTCAAATGCATTGTTGGTTCTGTTTAGAGTCGACTATATAGGCTGAAATGTAGTAGTAAAGTCAGCTGAAAATCAAAACTTCAGATATCAATCTGACTCGAGGCAGCAGCCTCACTATCTGGCAATCACGCCACGCACCTGCTACACCAGAAACCAAATTGATGACATGTCACCGAGTACAAGCGCGTGCCGCATACGTATGGGAAGCGCTGCGCGTGCAAATCAAGCCAATAAAGGCTTCGCAGGCTGAGCCCCAGCGCTTCCGGCGCCGCGGGCTACAATTTTGAACACGTTATTAGGACAGATTTGTGTTGCAGCTGATAAATCTTTCTGCATCCACCTTGCCTTATTACTGAGAACATTTCGCGAAGGCAGGACTTGTCCCCGATTCTAACATGTCCTCCATTACGGCGCAGGCACATTCTCCGGTTAAAGTAGAAATTCTAGTTTGTTCCGCAGCATTCGACACAGTCATTTAACTTCTTCAGAGGCCTCCCAATTTTGTGAGACGAATGAGACAGAAATACAGTTAATATGTCCAGAATTTATTTTGGTTGAATGGGAAACCCCAGTCACCTGTGTTACAGCCTGACATACTAAATACACAAATGTGTTTTGTGTAATATTTTAAACAACCCTCTCTGATTCACAAAATGTGTTTGTGTTTTTGTATAGCGCACTTCTACCCTGAGGTCTCGTAGCGCTGTATTCATACAGCTGTGGAACCCTTCCTGGCTTTCCTGTGAAATGTCCACTCCTGGGCACCCCCGAGGTGAAGCCAGGCATCCCAGCGCTGCTGGGGCCGTTGTGGAGATTAAGCAAGCTATTGCCCAGAGTCACAGAGTGGGAACCATGATTAGACTAGGCACCGAGGCGAGAATTATCAGGTCTGGGGAGATTGAGTCCAAGAGCTGCCAAGGTGGGAATTGAACCCTGGTCCCAGGCCAGACCTCTGCATCAGGGTCTGCCGCTCTAACCATTGAGCCACGGTTCTCCAAACAAATGCGTTTTGTGATGCGATCCATTCCTTATCACAATTATGAGGGCTTGAAGGGGGGTGTTCTTCTAATTGGGAGTTCCAATGGTATGTGTATATCAATGATTTACAACTGTAATTGTGGTGAGAAACAATTGCTCAGTTATCAACACCTCTTAGTGGGTGGAAACCAGGCTTGGATTGGGAAGGCAGGTAATTGGGCATTAGTCGATTAGCCAGTGCACCAGGGTCACCTGTGGGCCAGTTTTTTGGGCGTCTGTAAACCGTCCCAAGAGACTGCCTTCTTCCACAGTCCCGCCAGGCTACTTTAACGTGGCGCCAGTATCTTGGTCACTCCCCTGCTGTGCCATAAATTGAGGTTGGGGACCAGTTGTTGCTTTAGCCTTTGGGGCATTCTCACCTTGGCGCCCTGCCTCCCGTGTCCTTCCAGAAGCAGCGTTATCCCCGTCGGGCCATCACTTTTAGGCAATGGCAGGTGCAGGGAGGGTGGGTTCTATGCTGGGGCCTCACAAGGGGGGTAGGTTTTATTGGGCCATTCGTACCTACCACCCCTCCCTGAGCAGCAGCACTGTGCTTTTTGACACCTAGCTTGCCAGGTAAATGCCCTGAGGCTATAATGGGATGAGTAGGGGGTAAGTAAGAGAAGTGGCATCCTTAGCAGCCAGGTATTGTGACCTCATCCCCAGCCTCTATTAGGACTTGTTGCGGGGAGAGTAGAGGGTTGCATAAAAATGCGCTATGTTCAGAGTTGCAGACGTTGAAACTAGGTTGGAGTACAAGCGTCAGCTCGACATCCCGTGATTCTGGGCAACTCACTTACTCTCCATACATACCGAAAATGAATTTGATTATGTGTAATGTAACTAGTGCTCATGCACATTGCTTCAGTGACTTTGGGCTAAGTTCAAACTTTACAAAAGTATAACAGATAATACCCAGCCAGATTCCAGTGAGACTAACCTGATGGTGATCCGTGCAAGGGACGATCAGGAAATGAGGGCCACTTTTTTGAGAGTGCCTGGGCCTAACTGTGATCCCAATCATACCCTGGTGGTACCTGATTGTCTTTGGGACGTGTTCCCCTTTGTGATTCGTGCTGGGTGATCTCAGGTGTATGGCGGGGAGGGGATGAGTGGCATGACTGTAACTGTGGTTGCAAATCCTTGCACAGTTACCTATACCTCAAAGCAGGTAATAAGTGATTTGCAAGGGGGAAGATGCTGACCTTCCCCTTTGTGAATCGTGTCTGGTGACTTCAGGAGGGGGTGGGGGGGCAAGCAGAGGTAAAGGTGACCTCCAAGGCATTCCAAATGGATTTTTTTTTAAAGTAGCGCCAGTTTCTTTAATGTCTTAAAAAAGTTTCTAGTTTGGGAATGCAAATACAGGGATGGTGTCTTGACTCTGCGGCTCAAAGATCTGAGCCTTAGGCTTCACCACAATGAGATTTTATGTCCGGGAGTGCTACTCCCGGACATAAAATCTCAGTTGCATGCCTGATCCAGTCCAAAAACGTGTCCAACCCGTCTCTGAGACAGTGCTGATATACTTTGGCAACGCAGTTAATCCATGCTAAACCCCCTTTATGGTCTTAAAAGTGCCCAGAACACAGGGGTGTTAAGAGACTTGGGCCTCCTGCAACTTGCAGTGCAGAGCATCAACACAGCCGCCTTGACTATATGAAGCTCATTGTCACCAATGCAGGTCTGTACAAATATGACCAATGGACATGCTCTCACTGGGACCAAGAATGCAACAATGGGTGCCATTTCTACATGGTCTGCTGGTGACCCAGCAGTACTAGACAAGAGGTTACTAGCCTGCGACTGGAATTTACTAAAATATGAATTTTCCAAAGAAGTGTGCAGATAAATGGAGGAGTAAAACTAAAACATTTTCTAGTAGGAGAGCTTCAATACTGGGAGTTGAGTACATTCTGACGTCGGTGGTAGGGCTCCATCAAAGGTTGTACCTGAATCTCATCTGACACCGTAGCGAAAGGAAGACAGATGTTCATGATTTTTATTTCCCATTTCCTTCCTAGACAAAACATATATAAAACAAAGGCTGGCACTGTTGCATAGGTCCTCTCCGTTATGTCATGGAGACTGTGATGGGCACACCATGGAGTGGTTCTTCATTAGATGTGATAAAACAAAGAGAAGTAGGTATGTGCTTCGTTTTGATGTGCATTGCCGCAGTCTCATTAGCAAGGCTGGGATTCATAAGACTAGGCAGCACTCGAAACATCTGCAGCAGGAGAAGATGGAAGGGAAGCCCTCCGTTTGAAGGTTAGTATGTTCCAGAGACTGACACGTGGGCAGTGAAACCACAGGTGCCATCCTGGAAAGACTGCACACTGAGCCTGTCAGTAGGAAGAGGTGGCTGACGGAGCATGGGATTTGGCTGGCTCTGCAGGACACACCTTTGATTCATAGATCCCATGTAAGCCAGGGATCAGCACTCACTCAGACCTTCTGGGCCGTGTTCACATCTGAACATTGATCCAGGCTCTGAATGAGCCAGAGAGGCTTTAAAAACAAGCACGGGTGCCCTGCCACTATTATTGTCTAGGCCACTGATTAAAGTATTTGAACACTCTGAAACAGGGATTGGACCTTTAGACGATTTTAAATTTACAAAATAAATATAACTTTCTACTCATTATGTCTCTGAGATACGGACATTCTTTAACACAGAATTACTTGACACAGTCACATGGTTGCCCGGTGGAATTATAACGCAAGTGAGGCAGATTGTCAGGATTTTTAAAGTGAAATTGTTGCTTCACTAAGGGGCATTCTGGACAAAAGGCAAAGGTGAACAGAAAGCACACTGTGCAGCTCAATCAGGTGCTGAAGAAACTCTAAAACTGGCTAAATTCATTATGTACTAATTATGCACCCTAAAAGGCCACTGGGAAGGATTAGCCTTTAAGCTGATCTCAAGTTATCAGTGTCCAAGGGGAAGCACTTTGACTTCAGCCTTAGCAATGTATCTGTATTTCATGTTGTGGAAAGGATTCACCGGGCAGTACAGACATGTCATTATGGCGCCGCTCCTTCGTTATGTTGGCTAATCCATTTGCCGCCCCGGACAGCCATTGCTGTCAGATGCAAAGGTGTCCATTTTCCCCTGGAAGCTGGAATCATGAGCCAGGAGCCCCAGGGGGCTGCTTTACAAAACCTGACCAGGTCAGGCTGCCAATCTGAGAAATCTCTCTGCAGGTCTTGTAATCCCTGGGGGCCGACTGCAAGATCAGGACAGCACCACTAACTAGCGTCAGCGCATACCGCCTGGGCCGGCTGTGAAACAAGCAGTAGGCAAATTGGATTTTCAGTGCGATTACTTCAGTGCTCAGAATCTGAAAAAGTGTCAATCACTTTTTCATAGGGGACAAGGATCTGCTCATTTCAGGAGCTGTGAGCTTAGTTTCCAGACCAGCTGTTTGCTCCAGCTGTGCAAAAGAACTTGGATGGGCTAATACCGCCCACAACAATAAATCCTGTTTACTGTCTTGTGGAGGCACTGATGAAGGCTACACTGCTGGTCTCCTAAAACTTTTTGCTGCGGAGAAACCTTAGAGCAGCCAGAAACAGAAGATCACTTCACAAATATCTCAAACTACCAACTTCTTTTAAGTCTGGCTGAAAGGAGCTTAAGCTTCCAGTAGGTCACTAATAACTGAATATAATAGACACTCACATGAATATCTGTATGTAATATAACTGTAAGTCCAAAAAGGGAGAGGCCTTCCTGTAATAAGAAGTCTTCTGACGTTGGACCAGCTTGTATCTTAAAGTCTGTGTCAGCGAGGTGCATCCTGGGGATAGTGCAGCGTTCACGGTCTATGCGACTCACCTCAGCCGGCACACCGTTTGTGGACCTGGTTCTAGAAGGAACGTGATATGAGCAGAGAAGTGTTCAGTCTCAATAATTTCCATCAATAGATGCATGAGACAAATGGTGAACAGGATATAGCTTCTGTGATTTCTCCTCAGTACTGGAGTATTTGTAAACTGTCAGCCATAAATAGTGTGTTGTTTATGGACTGCATGGGCACCCAGCTCACCAAGGCGCAAGATCAAACTAGTGCAATGTTTGCGGCTGCCTCTGTCCCGAGCTGCTGGGTTTAATTGTACAAATCTTTGCGTTTTTAAATTCTGCCTCTGTGAATAACTACACAAAGCAGAATATACAAATCAAGTTCGTATTTAAATTAAGTGGCATAAACATGAGGGGCGGATCCTCCACGTGGGCGGAGGAACGTCGCCCCACATAAAATGGTATGTTTCTGCTTCTCGCAGTGCGAGAAAGCAGAAGAAGGGTTTTGTTCGGGTGGGTGAGCGGTCCTGCTTGAAGGCAGGGGAGGAGTGGCTAGCCCAATGTTGCAGTCCCTGCCTGTTTGGTTGGCCCTCTGGGGCCGACCAAACCAGTCATGCTCACTCTCTATTTTCTCCATGTAGGCTTACATGGAGAAAATGGCCTTCCCATAGACACCTGTGTAGTCGGCGTCCCAGCCAAACACAACGCTGCCATAGCAGTATTGTGATTGGCTTAGGGGAGGGGAGGGAGGATGCCTGCTTCCTGTTCCTGCGGAGGCAGGAAAGCAGGAGCCGACGCTTGGAAAATGCTGGACCCGGGCAGGTACTTTTTTAATTATTATTTAAAACCACCCCCTCACACGACCCCGTTCCCCATGCGACCACTCGGCCGTACCCCCTGCGCCCACCCCTCCACCCGTGAGCCATGCATGCCGCGGCTGCTTAAACCTATTGGCTGGCCAGGGTTTGTATAGTGAGTAATAAACAATTATTCTATAAAGACGTTATTTTTTTTCCCCTTCCTTGGTCTGTCCAGGGGATCATTGCATTTGCTGTTCAACTCTATGAGAACACCTGTTTTAAAGAGGAAGTTAAAAAAAAGTGGCTGTAGATTAAAACCCATTTACTTAACATTACTGATATTTTCAAAGACACTGATTATTTACAAAATATCTACAGTAACTTACAGGGGCGGCTCCTCCGCAATGCCGAAGGAGCATCGCCCCACTGGATCAGAGCCAGCAGGTGAAAAATAAAATGATATGCTATCATCGTTTTATTTGTCATTTTCTGGCTCTGAGCCAGCGCTGTAGGGAGGGGCGGGCCGTGGCGGGCCGGGGCATGGAAGGGGAGGAGGAGGAGTGCTATGTGCACTTCCAAGTGTATTGTATTGTATTGTAATTGCATTTATATAGCGCTTACTACCCCTGACGAGGCGTTGAAGCGCTTTTTTGTGGGCATGTGTGTTTCGCTGGCCAAACACACATGCACACATAGGTTTCTACGATCTAGCTGTATTGTACAGGCGGGCTGAAGAAACTGCACAGACTCCCTGTCCTGAGTAGAGCATCTATTTTTTCAGCATGGGGATTGCACAGGGAGTCTGATCTCAGTGTATGCTGGGAGCCTGGGACCAGAAAGAGCACACAGAAGCAGGAGACGGCCAGCAGCTTATGGTCAATTTTAATTTTTTCAAAATACTATTACCCCCCCTCACTCTCCCTCCACCCCTGCTCCACCACCCTTTGTTTGTGGCGGCCTCCACAAGTAATGTATTATTTACCCATCAAGAAAAATGTTTATGGCTCAAGTCTATACCAGCATAATTCAGCCAAAGAAATGCAAAATGCTGAAACCATGAAAACCACGCAACTAAATGCCAGATTAGCTGTTTCAGAGTTCCTTAATACGATGTATGATGTTAATAGGCTCAAACATTTCGGCTTATTAGGCAAAAAAAGAATTACACTGGCAAGTCAATGCGACCCGTGTTTATGGGAACTTCTTTTAAGCTTGAGGCCCCTTGATACATTCTGGAGTCAAAGACATTTTGGTTTGGTCGGAGAAATTGAAACAGGGTTGATGATGATAGGAAACATAGAAGTCGGAGTACTCAGCTATTATTCAAAGTCTGTCATATATATGTACCGTGGTTAACATAGTATAAAGTCTGTAGAGTTACGGCACTGTCAATTTATTGTCTGTTCGTGAACAAAATAGACTTTCTTTGCTCACATATTCGGAGGCCCAACAAACCGCAAAACACTTCAGGTCTCGTGACATATAGCTGGCCGATATTTACATTTTTAATCACACTCAATTAAGGATTATATGCTGAAGTCTATTCATCAAGTTTCAAACTTACTCATTGAAAACGTCCTTGAGACAATTGGGTTGGGATGTGGATATCCACAATGAGCAAAGGAAATTATACATTATTCCCTTATGACTCAAAAACCATGCTGTCTGTTTTAAGCATGTTAATTTGCCCCTTGAAAAAACTTTTATTTTCAATTATTCAAAATAAAATCCCTAAGTGTTGCTATCATTGAAAGTCAAGGCCCACTTTGAAAGGAGTTACACCAGGGACAGAAGGCAGCCTTTCACCCGTGAGGCTTGTTGTGTGATGTTGTTTGCAACAAGTTTCAGAGTGATGAAGTTCGAGGGATGGTCAAAGGTAAACTTCCTCGATCACATGGTGAAGAATAAGAAGATACGCCAGCGGACCGCGGTACCTGTATAAAATCCAGGAAATAAATCACTTAACATTGACTTCAATTTGCTATCACTAGCCTGAGAATGAAACCTAAAAATAACAATACCACTGCAGCTGTAGGTAAAGGTTTACCCTTCCATACTGCACCAAGGTGAACACCATTGTGCTGTGTAAAGTTCTACGAAGAAAACTGCTCTACAGTGCACAGACACTCAGGGGCCCACAACCCTCTAAATACTTAAGGCTTGAACCACAATCTTGAAGTTCTGGAAATATATAGAGGCCCTCAGGCTAGTGGTTACGTGTGGTAGTCAGCTCACAATATTCTGTGACTTAGGGCCTTATTATGACTATAGTGGCCATAGGACTGCCGTAGTTGTGGTGGCGGTCCAACAACCACCGCACTGTAGTACCGAGTGCAGTGCTATAACTGCGGCGGATGGACTGCCACCAGATCTCCGGGATCAAGGATCCCCCTGGGTCGGTGGTCTTTCCCTGTGAAGAATATGCTAGCGATGCCGCAGCCGGCACCGTAGAGCATATTTTGATTTGCCTCATGGTCATTCTTTTCATGGCAGTACGACTGCCATAAAAAGGGTGATGGAGAGGCAACAAACGGGCCCTATCAGGGCTCCCTGCCACTCCAGTGGTGCAATCAGAGGGGCACATGGTTTTCCCCCCAGTAGGCATGCACCCCAGTTCCTGCATTGTGCTGGAACTAGCTGACGGCGCTGTCACTGCGGCTGTCTGCATGTAAGGCTCTCCAATGAGCCTTCCAAACTGCTGCTGTTGCGTCACCGGCGTGCCACCACCCACCACGAATTACAATCGTAATCCATCAGGTGGTGTTGGAATGGCTTTGGTAGTCCTGTGGGGGGCTGGGGTGGCGGCCAGCGGTAGGCCACTAAAGTCAAAATCAGGTCCTTAGTCTTGCTAAACACAATCAACACAAGGGTGATCACTCTTTTTTTCCATTCTAGATCTTTCTCTCTGCAGTGCCATACCCCATCGGCTTTGCTTAGTTCTCGATCCCAGGGTTTAAAAAAACTTAAAAACAAGGTTTTTCAAACTATCTACCTGCACTTCCCTTAGTCTGGTTTGTCACTCAGTCAGTGGTGTAGCGCCATGAAACACTTTGGTGCACTATGTTTTACAGCAAAGAGACACACCTAACCTAACTGATCTTTACGTATCAAGCTTGCTCGGTAGACCTTGATAGAGTCCTGCTAGGCTGAACCCGTCAGTAACGGAATCTGAATATTTCAAACTTCTGGCTGTAATAGTTGATAGACAGAGTTAAGTTATTAAGTTTGCATTGTTTGGAATGTTGTGGAAAGTTATGTAGTAATGTAGTTCTGCTAGTTTTTTTTTTTTAAATGCATACTTGTGAGCCACTAAAAATAGCTCAATTTGAAAAAAGTAGCGAAAAATTCTGCAAAACACACCCGTAGCAGGTTCTCTCCTACAAAACAAACCATGAAAATGGTCTAATTAAAACCTGCAAGCTTAACTTATTGTGGAAATGTACTGTTCTGCTGGGAAAGCTCAGTTGGTTAATGCAATAGCTTCAGAAGTCTAAGTGTGTAACTGAGGAGTTACTGATTTGAATCCTGGTTGGTGCACTTAGGAATAGTGATGAGTATTTATAGTGCTAGGATGGCCTTGCCTGTGACAGAGAGCACTGTGAATATGTACATCATTAGTTTAAACAATTAATTATGCATAGTATAAGATAGGCAGCACTGACAAGACTCGTCGGTTGGTGTTTTCACACTCATGAGTGAAACGCATTGATTTACAGAGGTCTGTGATTCATTGTCTCTGTATAGTAGGCGTGTGTGATGTGAAGTGCTCTGACAAAATACAATGGGATGAGTGGTGCTAAAAGAAAATTAAAACAATCTGAGTGAGGACATTTTGAGTGATGTGGAGCAGCATTAGATGGTAGTAGGAGGTCAGTGGGGGTCTCCAACAAAGATTATTACACCAGGTGCCACCAACGCTAAAGCCAGCCACACTGCAATGTTAACCATGAGCATAACTCTTCAAAATGTTTCCCTAAATATAAGTCTAACACTCATCCAAGAAACAACTTTGAGAACTGCTGTAACTCTAGCTCTGAGCCTAATAGAGGCAGCTCCTCCACTATGATGGACGAGCATCGCCCCACTGCTTTGAGCAGTGTATAGGAAAGGAAATATAAAATGATAACTTTTAGTTATTAGCATTTTATATGTTCTTCTTTTGCGGGCGGAGCTGCTGTGGTTCCGTGGTCTCGAATTGGGTTCGATAGTTTGGAAACCCGATTTATAAAGATTGTCGGAAATGGACGATCTTGGTGTCAGCAGACCGCAAATGACGAGTCTAACGTGTCTGAGTGTTTTCGTATGAATCAATATAGGGGAACACTCTGCATTTGAGGATTTAGTTTGAACCCTCGGGTTCCATTTTGTAATGTGGCAGCCATCTTGCATGGTTGCCCTAACATAGGCCCTATGATTGTGGCCGAACGAGTCCTTGACACGTACGCCTTAGCTGACTTCTGGTTGACCTGGCCGAACTGACTCCTCGCCTGGGGCGAATCCTGCTGAGCCAGTTCCTTGGTTAGCAGCTGCACTGATAAAGATCAAAGAACAGGACGTGGTCCGATTTTATGGCCCACCGTTCCCACTCCTCTATCTCCTTTCCATCTGTTTCTGCCTTTCCTTTACGACATGTTCATCGATCTGGGTTGAAGGTTTTATGATGGGTTTGTCCGGCCTGATCGAACAGGAAACTAACATATGTGCGATTGTTTTGGTGGGCTGGACAACGGAAAGTGGGATTGACTTTGACTGTCGTGATTCGCTATTTTTTGAAATGCTACTTGCTCATTGGTTAGTTTTGTATGCACCGAATATAGATTGTGATGTTGCCAGAAGCGTAATTTTCGGCATAAAAGACCGAGTTTTGCTCATTGAGATGGTGCAGTCTCTTTCGAACTACCCGTGTGTACTTCGTAGACCTCTGTCCCTGGTTGCAACCATTAAACTTTGGTCTTTGACGTCATCGAGAAGTATCCCGTGTCTCTGTTTACCAAGACAGGGGAATCCGGGGTCTTTGGGTGTTGCCCTGACACCGCTGGGTTATTGCAGTAGTATCGGTTCCGAGAAAACCCAGTACCTCATTTGGCGCCCAACGTGGGGCGACTTCAGCGGTACCGGTCCAAGCCAGAGGTTCGTGAGGAGCTTCGTGTGAAAATTCCGGAGGTTGGCCAGCCACTTCAGCGACCCCTGTATGTCGACGTGGTTCCGAAGGTCTTTGCTGCGAGGTTTCCCGCGTCCCGACGGCTACGAAGGACTGCTGCCCTGACTGTCGCCCTGTTTTGGAGCCTTAGACGTTTGTAGAGCGAGACGATTGACGGGTCTTCTGGTGACGCCATCGACAACTCAGTTAAGTATAAAGGGAGCGTCTCCTAGTTCTTAGTTTGTTTTGTATCCTTTAGTGGATAGCTTTGATTTGGTACCTGCAGGCCCCAAAGCCAAGGGATTTGTGTATTCACAAGCTTATCGACTGTAGATTACCCTTGTTGTTTGAAGCTAGACTAGTGAGCAAGATGCCTGGTTTTAGCAGTCTTAGGAATTTGTTTAGTTGTGGTACTATGAGGGATTCCCGGTTAGAGGATTCGTGTCCGATTCCTCCGATCGGAACTCCTACATACGAGTTGTACGTGAAGCATGGAGTAGGTCCTATTAGCTATAATGAGATTTGGGTAAAATATACGAAGAATGACGGTGTCCTACAGTGGCCCCGTTATGGCAGTTTTGAGACAGAAGTCTTAGATAATCTTGAAGTGAAGTTGTTTAAGAAGAAAGCCCGGCCGGCGATGTTTGACTCTTTCCGCATATGGCGCAAGGAAGCCAAGCAGAAAGAAATTAAGTTAGCGAAGAATAATAGAAAGGGTATGTCAATGGTGCAAGCCGCCGTTGCGTACAGAAATGATGAAGAAGAAAGAGACAGTGAGCAGATGCTTAGAGTGAGGAAGTTAGCGGTAGACAGATGCTACCCAGTCTTGCCAGCTAAAGAACAGAAAGACGAAAAGGATCTTGTGAAAGACCCTTTGATGTCGCATTTGCTAAATTCACCACCACCTTATATGCAGAATGCTACGGCACCACCACAGCCTATTGTGGCCGTGCAAGCTCCTGTTGCTTTGCCTCCTGTTATTCCTCCACAGCCAGCTCCTCCGTTGGTTGTCGTTCCTAATGCGCAGCCTTCTCAAGGGTTGCCCACTTTGCCTCCTTCTACTACTGCTGTCTCTATGCCTGTTCCGACTATGGATCCTACTACTACTGCTTCGTCTCCTCTTGTCCTTCCGACTGTTCCTTCTCCTAGACAGCGGATGACCGCTGCCTTTTCTACTTTCCTAACTCCTATTTTGGGACAAATGGGTATGTCTCCTATGAATGAGCGTATACAATTGCTTAGTCAATTGCCCGATACAGATGAGCGAGTGGTTCTAGACCATATGACACGTAGATGGGTGACGTATAAGTCCCAGTATGATCTAAAAGGTATTATGGATGTTTTCCGACAATGGGAAGCACCAAAGCAGCGTTACGTTTTTGAACTTATGTGTGCATTCCTCCATGAACAATGGATGGACGAAGTGGGTAGAGTTCCTGTAGAATTGTCCCGATTGCGTTCGGAGTTTACCAAAGGAACGATTGTGAGTCTACCCAACGTTGAGAAAGCGGTATCAACGTTACTGTTGCTCCGTAGCGATGTTCCTACTGAACAGTTGTTTGAGCCAGATTCGTCAGTTAGGAGACATGCGCGTCAATATCCGATGCGAGAGGTTCCTCCAGTATGGAGACCTGCTGATGCTGCTGCTATTCCACGGGTTCAAGCTCACTTCCAGCGAGTATGGGTACATGTACCATGGAAACGAGCAGAAGTTCTAGCGCTTAAGCAGACTTTACCAGATCCGCGAAAGAATCCTGCGGGGTATTATAAAGAACTTGCGCAAACTGTGAGTTTGTGTGTCATGAATTTGGCGGGCATAGACATGCTGTTTGGGAATGTTGTTCCACAGTCCATTTGGAATGTCATTCGTCATACAGATCATGATAATGAATTGGGCGATTCGTGGGTGAATCTCGCTGCAGCAAATGATAGACAAGTGGGAGGTGCTAAGCCTGAAGATGTTATTACTGAAATTCCTGGTAGGATTATTACTTTCATGAAGACTTTAATGCCTGAAGTCCGTGTTAATTGGGACAAATTGTCAGCCTGTAAGCAGAAGAAAGAAGAGTCTGTTTCGGACTTTTTCTCGCGTTTCGAGGAAACGTTTGTAGATCATAGTGGTCAGGATATGGCTACAGAAGGTGGCCAGAGATTGTTTGTTGATAAATTCGTGCACAATCTTCTTCCTGAGTTGTGTACTAAGTTGAAGAATTCAGAGAGTTCTTGGCCTGTTTCTACTTCGGCGCAGATTCTTGCTACGGCTCAGTACTACGAGAATAGGCGTAAGGATGAGTTAGAGAAAGCGGATAAGAAGACTAAGGAATTGAAGACTAAGGTTCTTCTACAACAAGCTTATCCACCTCGTGTTAGTAATCAGCGTGACTATCAGCAGCCTCAACAGTATTCGAGGAACTCGCAAAGAGACGAGACTCCTCAACAACAGCGTGTTCAATATGGGCCTAATCAGTGTGCATATTGTAGAGAAGAAGGTCATTACAAGAATAGTTGTGCAGTTTTGTTGCAACGTGCAAATGGTGCTCCTGGTGTTAGAGGTAGAGGTGCTCAACAAGCAATCTAACAAAAGAAGGGTTGGAGCAAGATACCTGCACCTGTCGTAGTCAGTGACTCTTGAATAGTATGATGGTGCTTGAGAAACCTAGGAACACAACCCTATAAGTTCCTTTTAAGGACAGAGTCCTAAACAAACAACAAAAGCTGTGGAATCAGCACCCATCTACAAAGTACAATTGCAAATAATGTCCTTTAGAACAGTGGTAAGCATCCGTATCAAATGAACAGGTCCGAGCTTGGCAATCGTATATTTTCAATCCTTTATTTTGATTACACAGTAGAAAAATGATCCAATTCACAATGGATTTTCTTTTTTTCTTTTTTTTCTAGCCAACGCGTTTCGTCTCTACAAATGAGACTTCTTCAGGGCTCAAACATCTGTCTTATGGTATGCAGTATGAGCTGGCGAGTTCTTAATATGCTTGAAAAACTTGAGAGATCTGTCATGTCCCACGAGTATTTAGAAATGACTTGGGGACGGCATGGTGACCCGCTGAAGCGAACAGCACGGATTCAAAGTGCTCAACAAGCAGGTAGAGGTCGCGGACAGAACGCGCGCCCTTTGCCGCCGCAAAATTCAATGAACAGTTTTGATCAACAGCAGAATTCTTCTGGTCGGTCTACACAGTACTACATAGATGATTACTATGTTGAAGGCGATGGAGAGCAAGGTAATGATTATTAGGACAGCCATGGACAAAGAGAGGGAGTTGTTTCAGTTCCGGTAGATCAGAGTGGACCTTACGTGGAAGTGATTGCATCAGGTGTGTCAGAGCCTTTTCTGCTAGACACTGGTGCTACGAAGAGTTCTATTATGCATTCGAAACTCCCTGGCGCACCTTTGTCTGGCTTAAATAATGTTTCTATAGGTTTTTCTGGCGCCCCCGTTATGAATCCGATTTCCGTTCCATTGCCTCTTTCTGTTGGTCCTCGTAGGTTTGAAGCACCCCTTCTTTTGACAACAGGTTGTAATGAGAACTTACTAGGCCTTGACTTGTTGAAGAGATTATATGCGACTTTGTACTGTTCTCCGTCTGGAGTACATCTTACCTTAGGTGAGAATGTGATTTCTCCGATATATGTTTCGAAAGATTGTCTTCCACCTGAATTGTCTTCTCTACCGGATTAGCTGTGGGCTACGGGTCCAAATGATGTGGGCCTGTTAGACATTCCTCCATACGTTGTGACGTTGAAGGCGAATGCTCAGTTACCTCGCATTCTGCTATATCGTATTTCAAGCGATGGTGAACGAGCGCTTTTAGCGATCATTTATGATCTGATTGACAAAGGCGTTATTGAAGAGACTCGAGGTAATGTGTGCAATAGTCACGTTTTGCCCGTTCTAAAGAGAACTGATTCTTCACAGCCTCCTGTATATAGGTTTGTTATTGATCTCCGTGATGTGAACAAGATTGTTGTTCCGCAATTCCCTGTTGTACCCGACATTACTGCGTTACTGACATTGATTCCAGCTTCCGCTACCTGGTTTTCGGTGATTGATTTGAAGAATGCTTTCTTTAGCATCCCGATTGCCATAGAGAGTAGAGATATCTTTAGATTCTCTTTAGGAGGACGAAGTTTCCGCTTTAAGCGCGCTCCTCAAGGTTATTGCGAGAGTCCATCGATTTATAGTCAAGCTCTGAAGACGCAACTTGACTTGTTGGCCTTACCTGACGGTGCGGCCCTTATCCAGTATGTTGATGATTTGTTGGTCGCTGCCGATACTGAAGAGATATGTAAGGATGCCACTGTGTCCTTGTTGTCTCATTTGTCTGAATGCCACCATAAAGTTTCTCTTTCCAAACTACAATTCTGTCGCCAAGAAGTTACCTATCTAGGTCACCTCTTATCGAAGGAGGGGAGGAAACTGACCCCAGAAAGAATCCAGACCATTGTGAAAATGAGTGTCCCTACGACACAGAGAGAAGTACGTGCATTTTTGGGTATTACGTCATACTGTAGACAGTGGATCCCAAATTTTTCTCTTTTAGCGAAACCTTTGATAGCTCTTACGGTTAAGGATACTCCAACTCCGATTCCTTGGACTGAGGAATGCCAAAAGAGTTTCTCTGAACTACGTAATGCGTTGTGTTCGGCTCCTGTGTTGGGTTCTCCCGACTACAGTAAGCCTTTCACATTGTATGTCCATGAAAGAGAAGGATGTGCATTGTCGGTTTTGACCCAACAATTTGGCGGGAAGCAATGCCCATGTGCGTACTTTTCGTCAACTTTAGATCCTGTGGCTAGAGCGTTGCCAAGTTGCTTGAGAGCAACTGCAGCAGCGGCTGTTTCGATTCGACAAATCTGCTGGTTTGGTAATGGATAATACGCTAGTGGTTATGGTTCCACATGCAGTGGATACCTTGTTGAATCGGACGAAGACACAGCACTTGACTAGTGCTCGGTTGTCAGGGTATGAGCTTACGTTGTTAGCAAGCCATGTGCACATTAAGAGGTGCAATACCCTAAACCCGGCTACATTGTTGCCGATTTCGCTTGAGACAGACGATGATAGCGAAGAGCAACACGATTGTTTCTTGAGGACTAAAGAAGAGACGAAAGGGAGGATAGATCTGAGAGATACTCCTCTTCCTGATTGCAATGATGCCTTGTGGGTTGACGGCTCGTGTTTTAAATTACCAAATGGCGATACCACTGCAGCATATGCCGTGACGACTTTATATACAGTTGTCGAAGCTGCACGTATTCCGTATAATTCTGCTCAAGCGGCTGAGTTGATTGCACTTACGAGAGCATGTGTGTTGGCGAAAGGGAAAACAGTGAATGTATATACTGACAGCCAGTATGCGTTTGGAGTAGCCCATAGTTTTGGACGATTGTGGCGTGAACGTGGATTTTTGACATCGCATGGGACGAAAATCCAGCATGGGCAACTGGTGAATTAACTTCTTGAATCTCTTACATTACCTTTGCAGATAGCGATTGTGAAATGTAGTGCTCATAGAAAGATCACAGATGATGTTGATCGTGGTAATGCGTTTGTGGATGAGGTTGCGAAAGAAACTGCTAGGAATGTGACAAGTCGAATGTATGTTGTGGGACCAGCGAGATGGGTTCCGGAGAAAGGTATGTGTGAAGACACCATTGAGAGCGTGAAGATTATCCAGAGTGAGGCTTCGGAGAAAGAGTTGGATGAATGGAGAGAGAGTAAGGGTAGGTTGGATTCGAGTGGTTGTTGGACTGATTTGTCCGAACATCAAAGATGGTTGCTGCCAAATGCGTATGTGCTTCCAGTTGTTACAATGGCACATGGATTGGCACACATTAGTGTGAAAGGGATTTGCAAGTTGTTGGCTCCGGTTTGGCAGAATGCAGGAATACCCAGATGTGCAGAGAACTTGGTCAAGAATTGTATGGTGTGTTTGATGCATAATCCTGGCAAGGGAACTCCAACACCAGCTGGTCATTTTGCTCCTCCTACGTATCCGTTCGAGGCTTTGCAGCTAGATTTTATCCATATGGAAAGATGCAACAATTTGAAGTATGTGTTGGTAGTTGTTTGCTCCTTTTCTAGATGGGTAGAAGCTTACCCCCTTAAGGACAACACTGCTTTGTCCATTGCCAAAGCTCTGATAAAAGAATTTTTCCCTAGGTTTGGATTGCCGAGAATCATTTGGAGTGATAACGGAAGTGAATTTGACGAGTGATGAAGAGAGTGTGTGATGGTCGCAGGATCAAGCAGAAATTTCATGCTGCAAATCATCCCCAATCAGCTGGTTTAGTCGAGTGCTATAATAGCACTTTGAAGTTAAAATTGGCCAAAATTCAAGAGAGCACTGGTTTACAATGGCCAGATGCTTTGCCTTTAGCACTTTTGTCCACCCGAATGACTGTGCACTCGCGAATGGGTTTGAGTCCGTATGAGGTTGTGTTTGGTCGCCCGGCGAATATTTGGGGCGTACCAAGACCAACGAGATTTCGCGACCTTGAGTATCCTGTTTTGCTTGATTACTTGCGTGAATTGACAACTAAAATGAGTGTTTTACGCCAACAGGTGCACGACTCTCTTCCACAAGCTGCAGAAGATCCAGGTCACATTATCGAACCTGGTTCTTGGATTTTTGTGAGGAACTTTCAACGTACTAAAAACGAACAACCCCGTTGGACTGGACCCTACCAGGTCCTGTTGTCGACGAGATCTGCGGTGCGAGTTCGTGGGAAACGCCACTGGATCCACGGCTCCCACACGAAGAAAGCACCCTTACCTTTGCCGTACGACAAGTGGGTTCAGGATGGTCTTGCAGATTCAGAAACGGAGACAGTTCCGAAATTTGTTACATTCAGTGATGCTCGTTTGATTGGGACTAATTCAGAATTGGAGAGCGATCGTCTTTTGCAAGCAGCAATACCTCCTGCAGAGCGGTTGGACACTACCGAGCCTCATCTTTTGTTTGCCAATCAAGAGTTACCTGGAAGAGACAGATACAATTTGAGATCGAGAACTAAGGACAAATAAAGTTAATAAAGTTGATTGATTTTTTTTTATGTTTGCAGGTTAACTCTCCACCAAGGATCTACGTATTTTTGTTTTTTCTGAACTGCCATCCGGTTCTTGCTGCTAGGGTCGCGGTTGCTACCAGTCTTGGGGGTGTAAGTCTGAGACACTAGGTCTTGGATTCTGTTGGTCCGGGGCAGCCTTCCTGGGTATAGCAGAGGCACTCTCAAGCAGAATCAACCAACCACCGCGGGCAGCAACTTTAGTTTAGGATGGATTTCTTTGAGTTGGAGAGACCTGTGCAGACACTGACTTTTAGAGAACGCATTTGCAAAATAATGTCGAAGAAATGTTTTTTGATACCATGCATACTTTTACTACTGAGTTTCGTAATTTTTATAATTGGTTATGTAGCATTTGTTTTTAAAGTGACGTCTAATTCCATTGTGCAATCTACACCTTCACCTACTATTTCCTCTCATTCTTTCCACCCTTTGCCTGAATATGAGGTAGTCAGACGTAAGGAGTTCGCTAATAATTCCTTCATACAACTTTTACATCAGCATCAGTTAGTGATCAATACAACGAACTGCTGGATTTGTGGTTTAATGCCTCATACAGCTGATAAAGGAATTCCTTATTTGGTCTTGTCCTTTAGTTTGAATGGTTCGATCCGAGCTTACAGAACCATGTTCATATATGCCCATAGTGTTGACCCCTTACGTTCACCGAGAGATAATCCGAAGAATAGTCCTATAGCTAGAGGCATAGTCGACATGATTCAAGGGACTAATGCAGTAGAGACTATTCCGAAAGACGAGAGGCAACTATATAGTGGTTGGAGCGTAAATGGATATGGAGTAAGTCTGAGTATTAACCAGCGTGCGAAAAGTCCTCTACCGATCTGGATAGTGCCCCATAAGGGTTACTTTTGTCTGCAGGGCAACGGTAAGAATCCGAGAGCTCAGTTAGGGAAGAGTGTTTGCACGGAGACTTACGTGTTCCCGTCTCAGTCTTCCCCAGCGTTCTTAGCTGCCAAGGGTACTTACTTTGTTTGCTACGACAAAGCATATACATGGTTGCCCCATGATTTTTCGGGCACATGTTTTGTTTCCTTTCTGTTACCCCCCACTTTTACAGCTGCGGCAGATTATCACAAGATGAGAATTACTAGAGGTGTCTTTAGTCAAGAAGACACTGCAGGACAAGAATTGGGTGATTTCTTTAAGGGTTTTCTGCCGTTTTGGGGACCCATGGCTAACAGTAGGAATATTCGTCAGCTTACGAGAGTGGTTGAGTCCACCATAGTTGAGACTGCCTGTGCCCTTGGTAATCCGACTGCTGAGCTCCAGTCGGATAGACTTATGACACTTCAGAATAGAGTTGCCCTAGACGTTATTCTAGCAGATCGAGGGGAAGTTTGTAGATTGATTCAATCGAGCTGCTGCGTTTTTATTCCAGATAATGCTCCGACAGTCTTCCAGGCCATTTCTAAATTGCATAAAATCTCCGATTCTGTCCATCTGGACAAAGGGGATTGGTCTTTGATGGGATGGTTATGGGGATTGATATCCACTTGGGGTTGGAAGATTTTGATGGTCATTGGGATGGTCTTAGCAATTCTGTTCATGTTCTGTCTCTGTGTACAGTGTGCTCCGGCTATTTGTGGCCTTTGCGCTACTTTGTGCGTACGGAAGCCTGTCCAGAGAGAGATGCATAGTAATAAGATGATGCTACAGCAGCATATCGATGACCTGATAAATATAGATCCGGATTCAGATCAAAATGAGTCTGGGTTTATTGCCTATGATAGGGCAAAAGGAGGGTCTGTGGTTCCGTGGGCTCGAATTGGGTTCGATAGTTTGGAAACCCGATTTATAAAGTTTGTCGGAAATGGACGATCTTGGTGTCAGCAGACCGCAAATGACGAGTCTAACGTGTCTGAGTGATTTCGTATGAATCGATATAGGGGAACACTCTGCATTTGAGGATTTAGTTTGAACCCTCGTGTTCCATTTTGTAATGTGGCAGCCATCTTGTATGGTTGCCCTAACATAGGCCCTATGATTGTGGCCGAACGAGTCCTTGACACGCACGCCTTAGCTGACTTTTGGTTGACCTGGCCGAACTGACTCCTCGCCTGGGGCGAATACTGCTGAGCTAGTTCCTTGGTTAGCAGCTGCACTGATAAAGATCAAAGAACAGGACGTGGTCCGATTTTATGGCCCACCGTTCCCACTCCTCTATCTCCTTTCCATCTGTTTCTGCCTTTCCTTTACGACATGTTCATCGATCTGGGTTGAAGGTTTTATGATGGGTTTGTCCGGCCTGATCGAACAGGAAACTAACATATGTGCGATTGTTTTGGTGGGCTGGACAACGGAAAGTGGGATTGACTTTGACTGTCGTGATTCGCTATTTTTTGAAATGCTACTTGTTCATTGGTTAGTTTTGTATGCACCGAATGTAAATTGTGATGTTGCCAGAAGCGTAATTTTCGGCATAAAAGACCGAGTTTTGTTCATTGAGATGGTGCTGTCTCTTTCGAACTACCCGTGTGTACTTCGTAGACCTCTGTCCCTGGTTGCAACCATTAAACTTTGGTCTTTGACGTCATCGAGAAGTATCCCGTGTCTCTGTTTACCAAGACAGGGGAATCCGGGGTCTTTGGGTGTTGCCCTGACACCGCTGGGTTATTGCAGTAGTATCGGTTCCGAGAAAAAACAGTACCTCATTGCTCTGATCACGCAGAGCAGGAGGAGAGTAGTTTCCCCACTCCTAAGTGCGCAATGACTGTTTGGTTGGCCCTCTCAGACCACCCAAATCAGTCATGCACACTTTGCCTGTTCTTTATGCAGGCTGTATTACAGCCTACATGGAGAACAAGCCCATGCTCACATTCCCTGGTTGAGCGTCCCACCAGGATGCTCAAAACCAATCACAACGCTGCATTTCAGCGTTGTAATTGGTCAAGGGAGCCTGGGTGCCTACCAATCACAATGCTGCATTGGTCAGCATTGTGATTGGTCAGGGGAGCCTGGCTTCCAGACCTACGGCGAGAGCAGGAACAAGGAGGAGAGACACAGCGGCGGGACCGGCTGCAAGGTAAGTGTTGTAATTTTTTTTATATTTTTTGGGGTTTTCATTGCACTATCTCGCTCCTGCGCCCCCCTCCTTTCTTGCCCCGCCACCCACCAGTCATGCCAACCATCACTGGACCCTAATCTTAACCATGACCCTTTCTCTGAACACTAAGGGCCAGATGTACGACACTTGTAAATTGTGCCTCACAATTTGTGCTCAATTGCGAGTTGCTAATTGCGAGGCTCAATTTCCAATGTACTACAGTGTCAGAGACACCGATTGTGATTCCCAATGGGGTCTCTAATTGCAAGGCTCATGAATATTAATGAGCCACTCGAAATTTGGACCCCGTTGGGAATGGCTAGCCCTCCCAGGGATGGTGGCCTGCTGGGCTCATTAGACCACCATGTCTGGGACTGCTTGTCAATAAAGCTGTTTTTTTTTATGTAGCCCGTTTTCCTTAAAGAAAAACTGGAAGCATTTAAAAACAAAACAAAACAAAAGACATTTTGTTTCATTTTTTAAGGGAAGGTAGTGGTTCCTTGGACCACTGCCTGCCCTTAAAAAATATTTCAGAGCCTGTCATAAAGGGGAAGGGGTTCCCTGGGGACCCCTTCGCATTTGAAACTTCATGACAAGAGAGTGGTAATTTGCGAATGTTTTGTAACCACAATTAAGGTTGCAAAACATTGGTACATGGCTTGTGACCCGCTTTTAGGAAGGGAACGCCCCTTCCTAATAGTGAGTAGCAAAACACTATTTTGCGAGTAACAAATTATTTCGGACTTGCAAAATAGTGTTTGTACATGGACCTATCAGAACTAGCATGCACTAACGGTTCGGAAATTCGTTTGTGCATGCTAATTCTCATCGTATATCTGACCCTAACAGTTTAACAGTACAAATATCCCAAATACCAACAATGTTCCTCCTTATCCCTATAAGTAACCCCTTCCTTGGAGTTTTATTCACACAATTACCCTAACAGAATCTTTAGCATGGAACAGCACACTGAGGTTTAGAATACTCTCCACACCGCTCTTCTTAAGTCCCATCTCTCACTCACCACACCGCTCATGTTAAGTCCCACCTCCAAGACCCAATGAAACGAGTAACCCCACCCACTTACTGCAGTTCTCTGGCCTCTTGTTGTTGTGAATCACCGCCCTCTGGTTGGGAGTGCGGTAGAGTGCAGTCCAGTTGATAGTGTGGTAGTAGCAGAGATTGTGGTTGTCGGTGATGTAAACGTTGCCGGCACTGATTTCCTTTAATGACTGGAACTGCAGAGAGATGACGCTCTTTTGCTTGAGGACAAGCAGGGATACGTGGCTGAAGAATACAAGAAACATTTTGAGCTATAGGACTGTTTCTAGGGGATGGTAAGACAGACCATGAGTATAACTTGAGCAACAAAATAAATAATAATCTGCAACGACTCAAGCATTGAAATACCCTTCTGGAGAAATAGTAGATGTCACAACAGTTTTGTGCTTCTGAAAAGAAGATTCACAAGATAGGCATGATATATAGTGGTTAAGTTTAGGGCTGGGTTACAATTATTGTAAGTGATACGATTAAGTACGTTTTGTAAGACTAGATTGTGGTTAGGGGTTAAGGTCAGGGCTGATTAACGGATATCAATATGGTTTTCTGATAGTTTTATGGTTACGTTTATGGCTAGGCAGCCATGTAGATGACTGCACTGGGATACTTCTGGCCTTGCAGAGCAATAGTCTATTACAGAATCTCCCAATTTCTGTAGGCAATCTATGCGCTCAAAATCTGGAGAAGGTAAATAGTCAAACACTCCTAGGCTTCAACAAAAGGCCTATTATTTTAACCCGTTGCATGCGCGCGTCAGCCAGCGTCCGTCACGAGCATTACCTCGGTAGTGCTGCGCATGTTCGTTGGCTGACGCGGCCCCGCCCACTCAATAGAACTCCCGCACCACAGCAGAATTTGCGCCGCAGTTAAGGAGTTAAGTACCTCTGCTCACTGTTGAAGATGATGGCATCAGCATGCCAAAAACGATCGAGGATCTTTTTAGACAACAGTGGTCCCTTATAGGAGGTATACCATAGAACAATGACTATAGACTCAGTCATTACTATATTGATTTGACATGTCCAGCCGGACAGAGGTCTGATATTTACTTGCAAACAGTAAGAATGAATATTACACAGCAATACACAAAATATGCACTAATGTGCATGGAGTGTGCCTCATCGTTGTTGTAGCCTGCCATCCCTTTTTGTCGCGATTCCTAATTTCTGCCAATTGTATTTCCCTTCCCTTCCTTCCCATAGGCATCTGAGGCTTCCTATTGTTAGGCATAATATCTATGTCCTGATGAAGATCCGTGTAACGGTTTAACGTATCGAAACGCCGTCGACAATTGAAAGCACCTTATACATCCCAAATCTTATGTGTACTTTAAATGTAAAGGTGTTCGTTATGTTTTGTTGTACCTTGACATTGTGCAATTACGGGTACAACGAACCTTAAGCTTTTGCCTAAAAGCCCTGTGTTGCAGTTTTTGTCATTCACTTTTCTGTTGCACAGGTGTTAAGTAGGGTACAGGCTTGTACCCCACTTTGTGTATTGCTGTGTAATATTCATTCTTACTGTTATAAATATCAGACATCTGTCCGGCTGGACATGTCAAATCAATATAGTAACGACTGAGTCTATATTCATTGTTCTATGGTATACCCCCTTTAAGGGACCACTGTTGTCTAAAAAGAAGTTACTCCCAAGGTCCCTTTCAGACTTTATTTGGGTCCGCTTGTTGTTTTTAAATATATAAAAACTACCGAGGAGCACAACATGACCTTCAAAAGTAATGGTTCGGGGAATATTTGGCAAAGGAATTATCTATAGTAGATACAAACAAGTTACTGACCTTCGGTAATGCTCTTTCTTGTGGATATTTCATCTAACTACAGATTCTTCACCTTAGATACTCACTAGGTGCCAGACTAGGGGCCAGATGTACGACGCTTCTAATTTGCGAATCGCAAATTACGTGATTTTAAAATTTGTAACTTGCAAAATGGAATTTACAAAAGTGTCTCAGACACTGTTTGCGATTCCTAATGGGGTTGCAAATTGCCTGCGTCATTAATATTCATGAGGCAGGTGCAATTTGCAACCTCATTGGGAATGGCTAGCACTCCCAGGGATGGTGGCCTGCTGGCCTTGCTTTTTAAATAAAGCAGTTTGAAAAAAAAATTGCAGTCCGTTTTTCTGAAAGGAAAATGGGATGCATTTAAAAAAGAAAAATGAAAAGTTTCTGTTTCATTTCTGAAGAGTAGGCAGTGGTCCATGGTACCACTGCTTGCTCCTAAAAAATATTTTCACTGCCAATCACAAAGGGGAAGGGATCTCCTGGGGACCCTATTTTACGAGTCGGTAATAGGTCACTAACTTGCAGATTGGGGTTTGTACATAGGGAAGACCGATTTTGCAGTCACAAAAGGCTGATTTCCCGTTTACGACCGAAAAAAATTGGTTGTACATCTGGCCCTAGATCCAGAAAATGTTTTTCACCAGCAATGCTCCATGCACTACTTGTGCAGGTGTGTGGCTTAGCATTGATTCCATAGCACCCAGGAAATGACAGTTGAGTCGCATACAAGCACCACTCCTGTGAGCCGATGTCACTTTCTTGCCAGCCGCTTACCACACCCTCAGACTCGGAGCATCAATAATTAGCAGTTCCAGTGTGCAGACTTTTAACTTGGGACCTTTTAGATATTATAAAAGAGGCCATTCTACAGAACAGAGGTGGGAGGGTAGTGAGGAATCTGCAGTTAGATAGAGTATCCAATAGAAAGAATGTTACTGAAGGTAAGTAACTTTTTCCTATGATGGATACTTCCTTTTAACCACAGATTCCTCACCTTAGAATAGATACCAAAAGAATACTTTCCCACTGGAGGATTTGTGGAGTGGTCCTGAACCAAACGTTCTTGCAGGATCAAGTGGGCAAAATGTTATTTTCATCAGACCTGGCTGTCAAGGCAATTGTGCTTCATGGACTCAACCTGGCAGATGTGGACAGGCACTCTGAGTGCCATTACATTGGTTGCAGTCTTGGCCCTAATCGAATGGGTTCTCAAATCTTATGGTGGCTGCTTCTTGGTGTGTACCACATCTTATCCACAGGACTATCCATTTCATCAGGGTTCTCTTGTGCACAGCCTTCCCTTTTTTGATGTGGAGAACCCCCAAAATAGTGGATCATCTACACAGTGGTCCTTAGTATCATCAAAGTAAAAGCTTAAATCCCTTTTAGGTACAGCCGATGAAGTCTCTTCTTTTTAGAGGGATGAGGAGGGTCAAAGAATGTGGGCAGGGTGATGGTTTGCCCAACATAGAAGGGAGTCATAACTTTCAGCAAAAAGGTCAGCTGCATCCTCAGCATCAGTCTGTCTGGAAAAAAAAGTGATGTTGGCTGGTTGCAAGGAGAGTCCTTGAAGTTCACTCATGTGACGAGCTGAATTGATCACATGAGGGAGACAGTCTTCAGAGTCAGAAGATGCAATGAGCAGCTGTTCATCAGTTATAAGGGCGTACACATGGAAAACTGTCAACACAAAGATACGGTGCCACTGTGGCATTAGAAGTGGTCTGGGAGAGAACCTGTGTGTCAAACGTTTAATAAATTGCTTCACAACAGGTGACTTAAACAAGGCAGGTAGGCCCAGCAAATGGAAAAAGGCTTAAGAGACAACAAATAACCTTTAATAGGGCCCTTTCCAAGGCCTTGCTGGGACATAGACAAAACAAACAATAAAACAACCAATAGTTTGCCTTTTAAAGGGTCTGTCTTTCTGACTCCACAACAGGCCACAAATTTGCCTCAGTACCAAGCGTAAATGTATTTCATGAAAGGGCACCTGGTGGCATACGCCACTTTGGGTGGCTGATAAAATGCTGTTAACTCCAGCCGCAGCTGCTTCCGTGAATCAGTAGTAGGGCTGTTCTGTCAAACAGGAAGCAGGATAGGCTCTCCTAAGCCCATCACAACGCTGCAATGCAATGTTGTGATTGGTTTGAGCGCTGTGGTTCGGCGCTCAGATAGAGAATGGGAGCCTGGGCCTGTTATCCACCCAGGCTCTATTGCAGCCTAAGTAGAGAACATGCAAAGCGTGCATGAATGCTTGGCTAGCCAAACATTCATGCACCCCTAGAAGGGTGCCACTACACCTCCCTTCTGTGCAGCCTAGCCCTGCCCCACAAAACTGCTCCAGCACAGAAAAATAAAATGATAATAAATTGTGTTATCATTTTCTTTTTTCTTTTTTGCCGTGCTGAAAGGCAGTGAGGCGACCCTCCACTGCCTTACCGGAGGTGCCACCCCTGGTTAACTGCTACTGCTCAATCTCCACCCATGGAGGTGTAGATTTCCAGGTTCGAGTGAAGGGCCCTGCCCTGCTGCTGCAACTGAAGATCTTCCTGAAGTTGTAGTCTGATTGGAGGGCAGATGCTCGTGCCAAGAATTCCTTGGCACTACTCTCTCCTGGCCCAATCCAGACCGACTAGGATGACTTGGGCCCAGTGATCCCGATCTTTTCATAGCCTGGAGCAGGAGATGCACAGATGATAAGACATACTAGAGCCAGTTCTCCTGTTCAGTCAGAATGCATCTTCTAGCTAGTCTTTTTGCAGAAAGTCCAACATATAATATTTTCGACTAAGTGCATCCTTGTCAATAGCAAAATACGATCTAGCAAGGTTTCTGCCCACTGTCTGAAAATCTCCTTCAGCACCTAATTATGTTGATTTAATTCATTATCCTCTCACACCTAAGCTGCACTGCCATTCAAAAAGACTGCCAGGTGGTTAACAATAATGTAAGTGACCTGATACTCTAGCCAACTCCAGAGGCAGAGAGCGCCTCCTGGGTCAGAATCCAGACACCACTCCGCCCTGCTTTTTGCAGTGCCATATGGTGGAGGTATTATCCTGAGAATGTGCACCCTTGATGGATGGGAGGAAGACCTTCAACATCAGACAAACAGTTGGCAAATCCAACAGACTGTTGTGAAGCTAGTTATCAGCAGGAGAGCAGTATCCTCTGATGGACACCTCCCCCAACGAAGCAGTGATGAATCTGTCATCGCCATGGGAGAGAGAGAGAGACAGACAGACAGACGGAAAAAGGCCTGCTGCTGGTCCAACCGCAATTCAACAGCCACAACTGAAGACTGTATGGCATCTCCTCGGAAATCTTAAAGGCATCTGATAGATCTGCTTGGTGGTGGGCCCACTGGAACTTCAGATTCCATTGCAGAGCCTACATAAGCCACAATGTGTAGTCAACAAGGATTATGCAGGCGGCTAAAAGGACAAAAAGACACATAGCTGCTTTCACAGAGCCTAAAATATTGGAGTCATGGCCTGAATGTCTTGGACTCATTGCAATGGAGGAAATGCCCTGAACTGCAATATCTCTCGGTACAGCTCCAATAAATGGAAGCCTCTGCAAAGGAGTCAGGTGTGACTTCGGCTTGTTGAACGTGAACCTCAACAATGCTAGGAGGTTTGCTATTGTCTGGAAGTGGCCTACGATTGACTTTGATGAGCCTGTCTTTAACAGTCAGTGGTTGAGGTAGAGAAAATCTGGTATTTCCGAAGTTCAGTGGTACCCCAGCCATCACTTTCATTATTGCCCGAGGGGCACTTAGAAGTCTGAAGGGGAGCACAGCAAACTGAAAAATGCTCCTGGCCTTACTTAAGCTACAAGTAACATCCATGGAACTGCAGTATGGGTATATGAAAATACACCTACTGCAAGTTCAAGCACACCACCCAATCCTTTGGGTCGATAGCAGTCAGGATCTAGGCTAGCGTAAGTCTTTTGAATTAGGTCTTCAAGGAAGGTATTCAGGGGTGTTAGGGGCCAAAATAGGCTAAAGACCCCCATCATTTCCAGTACGATGAAAAAGCAAGAGTACCAAACATCCCACATTTTCGAGTCTAAGACCCTCCTGATGGCTCCTTTGGAAAGAGAAACTCACACCTCTTGAAAAAGAATGTATAGGTGTTCACCTGAGACGCAAGCTGATGTGAGGGAAAGGGTTGGTGGAGCAGAAAGAAAGATTAGTGTATAGCCATGTCAACAATTTGAAGGACCCATTCTGTCAGATGTGATGGATCACCACCTGTGGAGAAAATGTTGGCTCCTCCCTCCCACACGATTGTTGTGTGCCACTGCAAACTAAAGGTACTTGGTGACTGGTGCTGCAGAAGAAGGGCACTGGGAGAACTGAAGATCCATGTCGCCAGCCTCGAAAGGACTGGGGCAATTGAGCAGTGACTGGGGAGAATGCCATTGCCTATAAGTCAGCTCTCTAAAGGAGCCTCGAATTTTCTTCAACAGGTGAGGAAACTGTTTGGCAGAGGTCAAAAGACCCAGAAAGAGTACCATGTCCCTACTTTTTTTGAAATTCTGAAGGCAGAATCAGTATTTCCACCAAAAAGGTGTGAGGCACATCCATGAAAAAGGCCTGTACCTCTCAAAAGAGCTACATCACACCTTACTGGTGCCAACTGTAATTCTCAGACAATCAGTAGTATCAAGGCCAGAACAAAACACATATTTTGCCACATCTTGATCATCGAGAATAGTTTGGGCCAGTGAGGTCCAAAGTTTTTCAGTGACTGCGGCAAAATCTCACTTGCCATATCCCACAAGGCATGTGGATATTGGCTGAATAAACAGACTTCATTAACTGATCTCAATGTGAAACTAGCCAAAGAGAACATCTGATTTTTGAACGCCTCAATATTCTTGGACTCTCTGTCCGAGGGAATCGTGGGGAGCGAACTGAAGTTCACCTTGCTGGTTGAAGCCTGAACAGCCAGACTCTCTGGAGTATGATGTTTAGTAAGAAGATCAGCATTGTCAGCCGCCGGACTGTGACATCTGGCTATCTGTCTATTCACTGGTGGGCCAGAAGAAGGCTATGATGATGGGTCCACTAAGGAGTCAATGAGAGCATCAGTGAAAGGGAGCAAGTACTCAAATGTGGCTTGCCTAGATTGTAAAATTAATGTAAGGACATTTGTATTAACCTCAATAGAGGACAACTGTCGACCCAAGACCACGCTGCTTGTTGAATTACCACTACAAATGACACACTCTCTTCCATTGGGGGTCCAAATAGAGAGGACACACCTGTATCTTAAAAAGAATCAAGGCTACTGGCCTCTTGTAAGTCCATGTAAAAATTGCCATCATAATGAGGAGGTAAATCATCCCTCTTCCCACTATCATAATCTGTGAGTAGTGGAGGGCTTTGGTAAGAATTAAAGCCCAAAATATAATGGGGTCTCTGATGATGTGTCCACTCTAGTATAAGATTAGAATCAGGATGCCTGGTGACTGATTGCGCTTTACTAATTTCATAGTGCAACATTGGTCGGGCTGTGCTGAAGGTGGTTTGGAGTTAAATATCAGAACCAGCACGGCATCTTTTTCTGGTGACAGCAATGAGGGACAGACTGACTGAGGTTGTGGAAGTTAATACTAGAGCAGGTAGAGGGTCTGTAAGGGGCCCAAAGGTGTCAAACAGAGCAGAGGACAGATCCGCTGGGCATAAACCAATGGAGGGACCCTGAGCATTCCTGGGGCCTAAATGCATGCCAGAGGTATCCGCAACCCGGGGACGTTTCCATTTTTCTTTGGAGGTGCAAGATGGGAACTGTGTGACTCTGCATCTACTTGTTGGCCCCTCAAGAGCATTTATCTGCTCATCCGGAATACCCGTGTTCTCTTCCAGTCCATGGAGGTTCCCAGGCCGCGGCACAAGATCGCTCTTGTTATGGACCATTTTTCTGCTGGGTCTAGGTGCCTCTCCTCCAGACACAAGCATCTATACTATCAGACCCTGGGCTATAGTTGGTTCCCCGTTCTAGGCTCTGGCTGTGACCCCAGATATTTCAACTGACTGCTGGATGTGTTTTTCCTCTTGCTCGAACCCAGGCACTTCCTTCTTTGATTGTTCTTAAATATTGCACCCTGAAGAAGGTGAGACTCACATTGGGGTCACCCAGTGAAACGCATGTTGGCTCTGGAATTTATATGTTCATCTGTTTCCCCCAATACATACAACAATGTCAATAAGAAATTGATTTTGTTTAATGATTTGTTTTAACTATTTTTTTTAGCTATGAAACAACACTGAATTGACAATCTTTCCCTATACTCAACTATTGTGGATTTCGCAGTGTCATCAACTGTGATGATCAGAGTGGGTTTGTGGCTCTTTGTATATATTTGTATTTAGAATGTTTTGAACCCTCATTTTTTAGGACGTATGTGTATGTGTGGGTATGCACTGGTCAGTATGAACGATAGTGTGTGTGCTGTGTTGGTTGCGCTTGGGCCATTTATGGTTCATTATATATCAATTCTCAAATCTTTGTATTTTTTTCGAATATATTAAATACATTTTATAATCGTGTATCCAATAAACTTGTGTTCGGTATTGTGGAAGTCCAAACCAAAATGGGGGGCGTAGAGGTATTGATAGAGTCGTCCTCCAAACAGAGCTTAGTATAACCAAAGGGAGTCTATCAAAGAAAAGTGAAGTGATATTTTATTTATTTTAGTTTTTCTAAACAAAGTGGTACTAGGCTCTCTCTTAGAGGTGCAAAGACGAGAGCACAATGTGCTTGTTAAAATACCCCTCACACACTAAAAAACAGTAAGTGTCATGCTTCATCATAGGGGTCTTCCCGCCCCTAAAACGGGACGGGCGTGCTACGACCAGGCGACTACGCGGGAGCACTTAAGTTGTGACAGAGGCTATGTGTGGGTGGATGTGTATCAGTGAGAGTGTAGGGACCTAACACTAGTGGGTGCAAAAAATAGAAAAAGGTTAAAAATTCCCTGGCTTAGTAGAAAAAAATACACTTTATTGGTTTCTCTAGCTGGGAATGTTAAGAAGGGGTTGTGAGGTAGAGCAATAGCTGGCTACCTATTGCTCTACCTCACAACCCCTTCTTAACATTCCCAGCTAGAGAAACCAATAAAGTGTATTTTTTTCTACTAAGCCAGGGAATTTTTAACCTTTTTCTATTTTTTTGCACCCACTAGTGTTAGGTCCCTACACTCTCACTGATACACATCCACCCACACATAGCCTCTGTCACAACTTAAGTGCTCCCGCGTAGCCGCCTGGTCGTAGCACGCCCCGTCCCGTTTTAGGGGCGGGAAGACCCCTATGATGAAGCATGACACTTACGGTTTTTTAGTGTGTGAGGGGTATTTTAACAAGCACATTGTGCTCTCGTCTTTGCACCTCTAAGAGAGAGCCTAGTACCACTTCGTTTAGAAAAACTAAAATAAATAAAAAATCACTTCACTTTTCTTTGATAGACTCCGGTATTGTGGAAGGCCAGTTTCATGTACGTGCCTATATACATTAGTGACGATTAGCACTTTGATTACATCCAGCAGGCAGAGGGATCTTGTCTTGATTGTATTTCTCAGTTTACCCTGTTTCTCCAGCCTATTTATAGGGTCAGGGGCCCCCTTCTGTGTGAGTGGTGGCACGCCATAGGGAGCCAGAACAGTGCCAAACATCTGTAGCATGGTCCCCATAAGTGTGTAGAAGGTCCCACAAAGGAGAATAAGGAGCAACAGCAACCCCTGGCGAATGGAGTGTGCTCCAAAGGCAGGTTCACCTACTAGTACTTGTCAGTGGTTCTCGGTGAGCTTTCCTTTAGGCTCTAGTGAGGGGTACGATAGGATTCTTGGTGGTCTGTCTGCCTATTTCCAGATACCTGCAGGCTTCCATGTTGGCAAGATGTACAGCAGTTGCTACGAATACCAGAACAACTTCAGTAGGCCACTGGGCCTAGTTTGAGGAAATTAGAAAAAACAATGCTCCATGTTCATTACCTTTAGAGTCCAAGCTGGTCTGTGCTAATAGAGGTTTGCTGTATTGGCGGTATTCGTCTGCATACACCCTCGTGCACGTGTAGAAGCTCATTCCCTGTTGGAATGTGTGAAGTCATTGTTTTCATTCCATTGCCTGTGTATATAGGGGGTGGATGGATTGTACAGCATTCTTCTTGTTACTGGAGCTTACATTGAAGTATGGTTGCTGAGATGTTGCAATAAAGACGTTTTCTGCATATAGGTTTTGGAATACTGTATTTGCAATTACTAAAGGTGTTGCTGCACAATTTTGGCTACAAGATGATTTTGAAACCCTGGATCCAGGTTATTTTGAGACTGCTCGTAATTTATTTGGTAGTACACCTGATGCTGGCATCGAGTACGAAGAATTTCATGAATTCCTTCATCTGTCGAAAATTCTAACAAAATCAACTTTGGCTACTGACGGCGAGGAGTCCTTGTGATTTATTGGCAGTACACCTGATGCTGGCATCGAATACGAAGATTTCATGATTTCCTTTATCTCTCCGCAAATCAAACAAAATAGACTGTGGCTTATGACGGCGAGGCACGAGTGAGGCAAAGTGTTTTTTTTATTGGACTTCTTCAGCCCTTTCACAGTTGGTACATTTATTTTTGGATTCTGAGCCATTGATGATGGCTTATTTTCATGTCCCCGCCACGTTGCAGGCATTGGGATATCTACAACTGCATGCTTTTACGTTTACCTCACTAATGGTGAATGACAAATGGAGAAGCGTACATCTGTAGCAATGGAAACATACATGGTGGCATGTAAGGTCACCTACAGTGACCTGTGATCACAGTGCATCCCAGAATCCTATGAGCTGTGTGTGCATTGCCTAGAATCCAGTTATCCCATAGAACAGTGCATGGAATGTGTGTCACTCCAAAGTCCGTTGCCGTGTGCTGCACGTGGAATTTGACATTTGACATTGCTGCACGTGGAATGCGCATTGCTTAGATGCATGTGATGCATGTGATGGGGGCATTATAAAAAACAAGGCTAGTTTTGTTTGGTCTGACGAATTCCAACAAGCTTTTGAAATCATTAAAGAATCCATTTGTAAAGCACCTAACCTGCAAGAATTTGACCCTTGCGCCTGTACAATTGTCATCACCAATGCTAGCAGAAAAGGTGTGCTAGGGTGTTCTTTCCCAATTCGACAAGCACAATACTGAGGGGGTTATCGCCTTTGCGTTCAGGTCCTTAACTCCGACAGAGGAAAACTACTCTGTAATCGAGCGGGAAACCTTGGCTTGTGTTTGGGCCCTTGAACACTTCAAGAAGTATCTGTGGGAGAGGAAATGTATGTTAAGGTCTGACCAAAAGCCCCTAACAAAGTTATTGACTACTGAAGGTTTGTTTAGACACAACTAGGATAGGTAGATTTTCAATAAGGTTACAAGATTTTTGGTATGAAGTTTAGTATGTGCCTGGGCAAATAATTTTATTGCGGATTTTCTAAGCAGAATAGCATTGCCATTGGCAGAAATTGATAAGGAACCTGAGGCAGTTGAAGATGTACAGATGGGCAAGATATGTAGAGGAAAATTGCATAAATATCTAACATAAAGCGTGCATAACTGAAGGCCAAAGCTCATTCCACAGGCCTCTTTACTTTTAATTCACAGACTCACAATTGAAATATTTCCAAAGTTAATTATTTATAACAAAGCATTGTAATTAATCATTTATTTTAAACACCTAAAAACCATTGACAAAGCCAAGTATACTGGCAGGTTTTAGGTGTGTGTGTGTGTGTATATATATATATATATATATATATATATATATATATATTTAGAGAGCCCCCACTTTTTTCATCTCCATTAAAGACCTGTCTGCACATATATCTATATGACTGATTGCAGCCAGCAGCTGTTGGTGCTTCCCGAAGCCAGATTAGAGCATGTTTTTCCAAAATTGATGCAGCGTGCAGTAAAAGCCACCGGGCAAGGACACACTTTAAATGGATGAAGTTGTCACGTCTTACAATTTACACATTTCAGTGACTGTTGAACATATTAATGCAGTAAGATATGGGGCAGTTTTTAATGTGTTTAATATTTCAAGACTATAAGTCCCCACTGTTTTATAAGCCTTGCTTTATCACTAAATTCATTTGCTTTAAAATGCAGCATTTACCAAACTTTTTTCATTTTTTTTCTCGGGAGGAGGACCCATCTTGGATCCCACATTTGTCCATTTAGCTTGGTTGCATTGCTGGCTACATAAAAGCAACACCTAACCCAACCTCTACGTCTCACCACTGTCAAATGTCACCAGCCGCCACTGGGCCAAAACTGCAGCAGCGATAGATTTATATTTTCAGAGCACTTCGTGGGACGTGACTAGTTTAGCGGAGGATTCCGGGAGACATTGCCAGAGCAGAATCAGTTACATTGACTGCTCACCAATGCATGTAATCCAAATCCCTTCCCTGTGCGAGAATTATACGGGAGAGGGTAACACAACGCCAAAATGTAAGATTATAAAAAAATTCGATACTTTCAGTATTGCCTAAAAACACATACAGTCTCCCGTTTTGGACGCCCATTGTTTCTCGCCCTGAGTGGTCTGCAATAACCAAGCTTGGTTTCTCAGGGCCTGGCCGAGGCCTCAAAAGATATCTTCGATCCCAGAAACACGTCACGTGGTGCCGCGGCCAGGATACAATAAAGAGATTCCCTCTGTGTACAGCTTTCTTCCCCGGCTCCAGTTACAGCCTTTCTGCGCTCTGTTTCGTTCCCGTCGCTCTCAGTTTCTGAGGTCATTAAAGAAGCCCCCCGTTTCTCGGCATTTGCCCCACCGAGACGGATAATTGCTCTCTCCGTCAGCCGGCGTGTATTTGTTGATCTCTGGCCGCTCTCCGTTCCCATCCCGCTGCCTCGAGATCGGGGACCTGTGGCACCTTAATTGCCATCCCTCATCTGACTGACAGGCCCGGGGATTGAAGTGCGGCCTCGCGAGGGCTGACGGGTCTTTGAGCAGCGCGGGGTGCGCCGGCCGCCGCCCAGCGCGGGGGGCGAGCACTCATTAATGCCCATTTAAATGGCCAGTGTTATTATAAACAAGCTAGCCGACGAGGATTTACCTGTTTGTTTCTAGTCACTCCCAATATTGGAAACTGAAATACACAGAGAGATACTTTACTACGCTCCCCATTGTCGTGTTGGGATCATGTAGTAATTACTAGCAGGCAGGAAGTGTGGTATGAAGCAACTTCCGCCCCTGACCTCAGGCAGTGTGCTTCATTTATATTCTGACGTCACTTGGTACCGACAATTAGCATAAGCCCATCGGGCATATTCATATGAACATGGAACATCCCAGCATTGCACCTGCACAATACTACATTCCTTCCCAAAATATAGAATTCTCATAAACCTGTACAGGTATAGAAAAAATACAACACAGAACATCTCTCCTGAAACAATATCTCTTACTGCACAAGCTCTCAATTTTGTTGAGAACGAGTGGGGTCCGCTGGGAGACCTCATCAATTATGAGCCTTGTGTTCTCCACTAGCAGCCGGTGTCTCATCACATCCTTACTCGGCCCCAACCTCATCAGCATGAGAATTGGAACTAGAAAGGATACCATCTACCTCCACATTTGACAGTGCAGAAAGTCCTCGGGATCTAACCCGCAGACAGGTTTAGGGACAACCCTGTTGGCCGGTGGTCTGGATTACACATCAGGCACACTTGGCGTCATTAACAGGGAATCATCACTCTTAGCACTTTGGACATTTTTGAAAAGTGACATATTTCTAGTAGCGTCCTCCCCTCTTTACCAAGCTGTAACCATGGTGCCTTTTATCCCGACACCTCACCATGGGAACAGTAAATAGGTGTCTAATTTTCTGCTTGGGTGGTGACCTCTGGCCATCAGTAGGTCTCCTATTCACAGACCATTTGCTCTAGCTTGACACCGCCGGCTGACCTTTGCATTTCAGTTTTGCCTCTTCTCTGGTGCATGTGATTTGCATTCACATGCTCCTGACTCCATGATACATTGAAGGGTGTCATCTGCCACCACTCGACCCATGCACTCCAGGCTCTTAGCTTGGCCTGTGGTCACAAGAGGGGTCTGTTGGTATTCCCGTTGGAATGAATGGGTGACCCACTCTAAGTTCTGACTGCTCGCTTGGGCTATTCAGATCATCTTAGGGAAGGTTCACATGACCCTTTCAGCCTCTCTGTTGGCTTGAGTCCAGCGAGGCATTACTTTTCTATGTTTTAGGCAGAGGGACTTGAAATAGTCTGCTATATGCTGCCCTTGAAACTGGGTAGTGCTGTCAGTCTTGATCTCTTTGACCTGACCATGTATGGCTATTATCCTTCCAATTTAGGAATCACCTTACTGGAAATTGTGGCGATTATTATCTCCACCTAAGGGTACTTCGAGTGATCACCTATCACTACCAGCTTGTAGTCGTCATCAGGTAAGCTTCAGAAATCCGCACTGACTCTGACCCACGGTGAGCTCGAGATTTCCTCAGTGATAATAGGTGCTGGGGCAAAACTGATCCTGGGTTGCTTGGGTTCTGGTTCCGGGAGGACCTGGCTTGCCAAATCGGTCTGTACTATTCCCATTCAAGCAGGATCAAGGCTGATTTGCATATGGCTGAGTCCAAACTGAGGTGGCATGCTATGCAAAATAATGATGGACTGTGATATGCCGCCGAGTAATTACCAGTGGCTGATTCAAGCATTCCATCCATCACCTTTTTGTATACTTTAGTGTGTTGCCGTAAGTGGGATGGTTATGCCCAGACCCGGGTCCCATGCACACTGAGTGGAACCAAGCTATGCCGGTATGTTGAGCCTTATTAGGGTGAAACCGGCGTGGGTTGCTTGTGTACGGGTTAATGGAGGACCTGGCCTGTTACCATTGGAGCAGGGTCATAATGGATTTGTATATGGGTGGATCCAACTGAGGTGGCATGGTGTGCAAAATAATGATGGAATGGGAGTAATTACCAGTGGCTGAGATTATTTCAAGTATTCTATCCATCACTTTCTTGTATACTTATTTTTGCGGATCAGGATTACCTGTGATTTGACACATTTCAATGCCTGCTGCACAAGTTCATCGAGACGGTGGAACCATACCATGGTACTATTCTGATTCTTGGTTTCAACCATGCCTTGGTGGGCCCCATGTGCAATTTGAACCACTCACATTCCCAAACTCTGAAGTATAACCAGTCGGTGACCTCTCAAGAGTCAACCATCCTTGGGGGCTACTAAGTTGTGTTGAAAATTGTACAATAACAGTATCTTTTGGGCTTCTGGGTTTCTTAGTGAGACACGCACCCTTACACTGCTCCAGTTTCTTCTTCAGAAAGCGGCCAGAACTAGCTGCAAAGAGTCATCCACCTCCGTGGCTCAGGTAATTTCTTATAGGGAGGTGGGTAGGAGCTACGATTTTTCTACTGTGAGCCGCACATACTATTCTATTTCTTGTGCATTTGCTTCTTCTGCTCCAGTGGCTGATCAGGAATGGTGTGACAAAGTCTGCTGGGATTTGAGACCCTGCTTATATTTGATGGAAAATAAGTAATTTTGCAGCTGAAGGATCCACTTTTTGATCCAGGGTGGGGGCTTGGACGTTGATCCCTGAAACAAAGTAATAATTGGCTTGCTGTCAGTATGGACAACGAAATGATGAAACTTGCGTTTCCCCACTGGAAAACGTCCCTCAAGTGCACTGCCTGTATCGGAATTGGAAAAATTTGTAATCAACTTAGATCAAAATGATGTTACTAACTCATGAAATTGAACAGACGATTATGATGAACTAAAATAAAAAATATAATTGAATCAACACACTTTAACTTTGATTTAAGTTGATTACACATTTTTTCCAATTTGGATACAGGCCGTGCACTTGAGGGACGTTTCCCAGTGGGGAAACGCAACAGTTTCATCAAACTTAACGTCTAGGTTCAAAGGACCATACCCCACTGCACGCCAAATAAACCAGTTTATATTTTTTACACACAGAGAATTTGAATCTAAGATTACCCACGGAGTGCATGATCCATAACCCATTGAAAATGAAATGGTGACATTACACACATAACTGAAAATGCCAGTACCCCAATTTATTGCAATTGGAGAATACCATTGCTATGAGGGGCCAGTTTCCATGGTAATGCCATCGGAAGAGTACTGCTCCTAGCCCCATTGCACTGGCTTCTACTCACAGTTCAGATTCCCTCGGTGGGTTGCAATATGCCATTGTAGACTCCCCCAACAAATCGTCCTTTGTGTTCTGAAACACCCTTTCATGCTCCTTCTTCCACACCCAAATGGCTGAAGACGTTATTATTTCTGGGGGGGGGGGAGGGGGGGGGGGCGATAACGGTGTCAAATTCCTGATGAAATGCCCACAGTAGTTAACCATGACCATGAAACTTTTCAATTTGGGTACAGAGGATGGTCCTGGTGATACTTTTATGTACCTCATCATGACCATGTCTGGTACTAACCTATTCGCCGAGAAGTGGTACCCAAAGAAGATATTATTCCTCACAAACGCCCTATGGAGTATGAAACCACATTCTTTGAGCCTCTGGAATACCTTCCAGAGACAAGTATGATTTTCTTCAAAGTTTGGAGCATATTACTATGCTGTCACTCACATTAAGGACACCAGTCAACCTCAACATTACTTCCTGGATCGTTTTCTGGAAGAGACTTTCCACTCTGGCTATTCCAAAGTTCAATCTTTAGCATCGACATAGGCCTAGGTGAGTGGAAAAGTTGGCAATATACCAGGACTCTGGGTCAAGCATAATCTGATGATAGCCTGACCTATGACCCATCTTTGAGAATCAGCCAAACCCTGTTATCTCACTCAGCAGATCATCGACTGTCTGGGTGACGCGCCTTCCACAATTAATCCCAGGTTTGGTAGGTCCATTCTGTACAGTCTTATGTCTCAGGGCTGCTAGATCTTGCAAATTACCACTATTGTGGACACCTCAGGAGTAAACCTCTCTACTCGCTCAATAATATCAATCTCTTCTCTTCTAGCTTGAGGTGTTCCTCTTTTACTTTGTGCCACAGGTGAAATGATGCTAGACAATAGTGCAATGCCATGGGTTGCACAGACTGGCTAGAGGTTTACCCTTTTGCTCTTAAGGCATCCTATTCCCTGGAAGAGTTTCTTAAACTCTCATCACAAACTGTTCAGCCTTGTCATGTGTAAATTGAGTGCAAAATGTATCAGCTTGGCAGTTCGGGCTGGACTGTTCCCATGAGGCACAGGGTCAGACTGATTTGCATATAGCCATGTCTGAACTGGGGTGGCAGAGTGGGCTAAAGAACGGTGATGGATTAAACCCAGATCTGTTGACTGGGTGTGAGTGTTTGATTGGTTCAGATGCTCCATCCATCACCACCCCCTTTTGTACCTCTTTTACTTTGTGCCACAGGTGAAATGATGCTAGACAATAGTGCAGTGCCGTGGGTTGCACAGACTGGCTAGAGGTTTACCCTTTTGCTCTTAAGGCATCCTATTCCCTGGAAGAGTTCCTTTAACTCTCATCACAAACAGTTCAGCCTTGTCATGTGCAAATTGAGTGCAAAATGTATCAGCTCCAGGATTTCCACTGATTGGCAACTCAGCAGCATGCCGTCCCCTCCTTTTGTCATGTACAGTTTGGCTACGGTGGTTCAGTCACGGTTGGTCACAACAAATACAGCAACCAGTGGAAGGGTTCTAGATTTCCATAAGCATATACCTTACATCTGTTGGATATAGTCTCATAAGTCTATTGGGCCACGATATTGATGGAGGCCCCGGTGTCAGTCATGGCATTCAAGGACAGGCATCCTATCTGGACTTTGTTTTTGGTTGGGGGTCTAGGTCGAGTTTGGAACTGATCCACAGCATGCACCACCTGAATGGCCCCTTCCCCCCTCATCATTGTGTATGTCTTTCTCCGCTGGGTTGTCAGTTACTGGCACAGCATCATACAATGTCTTTTTCTATGACTTTCTCTAGGGCCGGAATGATCTGTACACTTTCATAAAGTGGTTCAGTTTCCCACATGTCAAGTCCTTTTTTCTGGTAACTGGGCATTCTCAGACATGCAAAAATCCCTCAAGCCTCATGCCCGTGCCTTCCACATCATCCGCAGGTTCATCTTTTTTCCTAGCTTCCCTCATCCTTGGGCATTGCAGATGATTTGGTACTTTGATTCACAGGTTCACTCTTTAAGAGCTTGTGGCGACCCATCTCCATGTGTGATGTTATTGCCTTAACCAGTTCTTTAGAGTGACCTAATGTTAAACTGTCCTGCATTCACCTTCCTGGCACCTATTTGTCCTCTCAGCTTGGCCGAGGAACATCCTGTATGAATTATGCTGTGATTTTCTCTATTTCATCTTGCTGGTTGCCCATGCTCGCTAGCTCCCTCAGTCTGGCTTATAAGGCATCCACTAATTTGTCAAGGCACTGCTGAGCTTGGCATATTAAGGATCCTTCATAGTTTGAGTTGGCAATGGCTTCAAAGCGGTTGTTAAGGGCTGTCGCAATGGTATCTGATGTGAACATGGGCCCTCTTGTGGGTAAGTTGAATGATAACCTGAATACCCTTTCCCGGCCCACATGCAGCAAAAGAGGGTGTTTCCTGCTGTCCTCAACGGCTTTGGCAGTAAAATATATTTTTAGTTTTGCTACCCACAATTTCCATTTTGTTGCTTGTGCCAGCAGCAGGCAAGTGACAACGAAAGTCTCAATCACCTGAATGGGTGCCATTGTTTTCCCATGGTCCACCCCCTGCTCTCCCAGTAAAGCCGGCAGGACAGGACACTCTCAGTTCCCAGTTCAGCCCAGGCACGTGGCAATAGAGGGCCTCAGTTCTACTTATCAGCAGTTTATCATAAAACATAACCTCCTCCCTTTGTTATCAGCACCTTCTCATTGCAGTTCTACACACAGGCCAACAGATGATTCAACTCCTGATCTTCCATGGTGAGGACAGCGACCTGCTTCACCCTGACTGAGATTGGGCTGTCTGCCATCTTGATATGGTCAGGTCAGTGTTATCAGCCTTTTTATTTGTACCTTGTGTGTTGGTATTGGATACAGACACTGAGGGTGGTCAGGCCTCCATCTTCACCAGGCCTGTCCGGTATCTGGACAGCAGTGTGTGCAACACCCTTTGTTGTAGCTGGGAAGTGCTTTTGCTTGGGCTGGCAGTATTGTGCCCTCTGGTGGGCCTGCTACCACACTACTGCTGGCAAATATGCCTCATTGTGGGCTCGGCCTGTTGTTGCTGTTGAAATTCGCTGCCCCGCTTCATGCCACCCTGCGTATGCCTCCTGGCGCCTGTGGGCCTTCAATTGCTGGTATAACTTGAGGCAGAAGGGCTATACTGGTATTAGGAGATTCCACCGTGTAAGAGTCGATTGTTTAAAATGCAACAGAAAGGCAAGCGTTTGAATATTGAAGCAGAAGGTTCATACCAGCCATTACTGATCTTCTATCACCACATTGTCTTCAGTGGAGCTTCCATCAAGTCCTAATTAATATTTAAGCACTAACAATATAAGTTTGTGGTGATGATATTTAAAAGGCCACATTTGTTATTTTCCATTTTTTTAACCAACAGGAAGAGGAATCTGAAGCATTATTTTAAAATACATAAAACACTGGCTGAATCAATAGGGTCCATTTTTCATGGTCCAATGACTATTTTAATATTATATAAACACAACTAAGATGGCAGAATAAGGCACTCGTGTATGCTAGGTTAAATATGAGACAGCAGCAACAATATAGGCCAATTCACAAAGCTTTGTCGTTGTGTCTTCCTCATGTCTTACTTTCAAGCTTGATTCTCAAAGAATTTTCTGTGAGCCTTTCTTCGGTTTTACATGTGACTTACTCATGCATTTCCATGGAGGCAGCATTTCTGAATTACAAGACTTATTTTTTGATGAGCAGGCATTGCCCACTCCTGGAAATGCATAAGTAAGACTCTGCTAACCCTGGAATTAAACCGATTTGCAAATCTAACCACAATATTCAGGATTATTTCACATCTAAACCAGAAGTAAAAGATACCCAGTCATAAAAAAACATTTATTGCCAATTGAGTTTGTGAATTGATCAGACGTTGTTTAAAGATCAGTGCCTACCTGTACAGAACTCTCCCACCTATCGTGACTAGGTTGGAAAACACCCCGAAATCCGTCATGTTTTTCGGCCACGACTGTATGTTCAAGTAACCTAAATGGGAGAGAAGCAGAGATATCAGGGCCTTTGCTGTTCATCTCAGGCACATAAGCTTTAATCACCTCAGGTGCAAGTGCAGTAAAGAACAATATGGTATGCAGCAGAATGTAAATTTAGAGGACATTTTGCCATCCCTCTCTTTTTGGATCACCATTTCTTTGGACAGACATTGTTTCCATGTAGGACACCATGTATTTTATGAGCGAACATATCTGGTTTCAGTTTAGATGTTGCCCGAATCGGTGAGCCCCGAGTCGCTTCCTGAACATCAGCTGGTTAGCTTGGTTCAAGGAGAATGATCCAAGTGGTTCTGGCCAATCAAATGAAGGATTGCCTCCGTTCCCTCACCTCCATTGGATAATTTGAACAATCAACGTATTTGAATAAGCGTTTGGGTGTTGGTGGATCCACTGATTTTGATGAGGGATGGGAAATTGTAGAAAGGTGGTAATAGACATGTCCATTACTAGTGCAGGTCGATTGCCTTTTCACAATATGGGCTTGTAGAACCTGACAGATGACAGGCCTGATCGAATGAATCACCAGTGTCTGGGCGCCTCGAGCACTTGAATGTGAACTGTATCCCTGAATGTCCATTAACCTGGTTATTCCCTGACGTATGTCGTTTTAAAAGCAGGTTTCAGCTTTTCATATACATATGAAAGTTATTTAATAGTTTTAACTTTTATGCATGATGAATTCGTACTCTATTTTATGTACTTTTATGGTCTATACCTAATTGGACCGAATAAAGATTTTTGATTAATTTTTTTACTAGTGCAGGTCGATTGGTTTTTCACAATATGGACGTGTAGTGCCTGGAAGATTACAGACCTGTAGGTATGGGGGGCGTTTCTTTAACATTTGTTAGTGACCGATTGTAGCTCGGTTTCTGCACTATTCAGGCTCATGAAGCTATTAGCCAGTGGTGCTGGAACACTTTTTAGAGTGGGGTACTGGCTAATATCCTCACGAAAGGCTTAGGTGATATGTGACAGTCTATCTTTGAAAACAACCACTGCTGCCAAAAGAAGACGTTTGAGGGGCTCCTATTGTTCATTCTTTATCTAAACTCTTCCAATTTTATGAAGATGCTGCACCACCTCTAGTTCCAGCACCACTGCTAGTAGCCATGCACCACTGTTGGTAGCCATGCACGCCTTTCAAGAGCAGGGGACGCACTCAGATGCATCAGTTCTGGAGTAGGGCATTGTAGAGTCACACAATAAGTGGGCGTCTTCTCGGCAAAGTAGTGGAAGTTTTATATGCTTAAAATAGCAGGCTACAGATGGATCCCCGGGACTGTGAAAAGAGCCTGTTGAATGTTATAGACTATGGACAAATGTTGAAATTCTTATGAGTGATTGACTAGGAATGAGGAGAAATAGAGGACTAAGGAGTCCATCCGTCCAACAGCCACTTTAGACACAGGGTAGGATCACTGGCGGGGGCCCCCTGCAAGGTATGTGGAGGACCCCCTCCGGACTAAATCGGAAGCTCTCTAGCCAGAATACTGTGCAGAGGGGGCCTGTGTTACGCCACTAGGTAGGATCTTGTGATATATTGTGACAAGATCTCTGCTCTGATCAAGTACAACCGGGAACTATTAATCTTCTGCATATGATCCTTCGGGATATCCTCCCAGGCTCTGAGAACAGTCTCCTCTATGGATGTCCCAGAAGCCAGACAGTGATTGAGAAGACTGGGGATGCTGATCTCCCCCGCACCCCCGCTACACTGGAAGGGGTGTTCTTACCAGTTATTTCACGCACTGTTCGAAAGACGTTCAGTTTCTCCGGGTCTAGAGCCCCAATGTTGTGATAGACATCCCTGAAAAGAAAACATGAAAAAAAATCTGTGAATTGATAGTTCTCTAGTGAAAGCTAAAGGAAACAGCAAGTATCTCAGGAATAATATTGGTCAAACCAGTGTGGATGGCTGCACTTCACGTGTCCCATGGCATCACCCAGTCAGGTGGGCTTTAGGGCAGGTAGACTGGCAGTGCATTAGGTTGCAAAATACCTTATTAGACAAGAATGTATCACAGCCTTGAATAATTAGATATCGAGCTGAGCCAGGGCCGACTTAGGGCAGTGTGAGTGGTGCCACCGCACTGGGCGCCCAGCTCAGGGGGGCCGGTATTGGGTTTAAAAAACTGCTGAAGAGTTCCTTGTGTGTCCAACAATTTTCTGGCAACACTAAAAGTGTCAAGAAACACTTGTGATTAATATACCTGCTGGAGAAAGATGGCAGTTTGAACACATCATCAAGTATTGCAGACGGTTGATATGCCTGCTGCAAAGCAAGTGTACCATGTAGATCAAAGAATTGTATTTTATGAAAATAGCTATTGCTTTTGTCAGAGAGGTCATTTTGTTACTTGCAGTTCATAAGCTACAATCCTAATAAAGCACATTGAGCAATGAACTGGCATCAAACATCTGCATGGAAACTGTAAGATATGGGTTAGAATTTTATGTTTACTTCCCAGTCTTTCCTTATCCTAATGTTGCTAAAAAGGGTTAATCAGTTAAGAAATAATGTGTTATTAGTAAACCCAACCCCAACAAATCTGTTATGTTGTAAGTCTGGTTTGTACTTATTACCAAACACCCTTAAAATATAATGCCTATGAGGATGGATTTTTGTTGTTGTTGCAGTTTTATATAGCACAAACTCAGCCTGTAGTTATTGGAGCACTTTACATGAGCACCAGCTACATTACACAAGGACACATTCATTATTTTGCTTTTTAGACACAAGGAGATGAAGTGTTTTGCCCAGAATCTCGGAATGTTAAGATGATGCCGAGACTCGAACCTGGTTACCCAGTTCCAAAGTCAGCATCACTGGTAGTGATGCAACATCCTCTCCCGTGGATGACATAGAACCCGTACACCTTGTAGTCCTCGTTGTCTTAGGTGACATTTTCTACACAGTGATTTACACTTGGATGATTCATTGTCTCTGTATCAAGGTTGTGTGGTGTAAAGTGCTTTGGCAGCCTACACTGGAATGAGTGGAATGAAATGGATGTCAGGAGGGGCTACGGAGAGATGAGGAGCACTGTTGGAGGGTGAGAATGAGGGAAACCTTGAAGAAGGAGGTCACTGGGTTCACAAACACAGATTGTTGCACCAGGCAGCACCACCGCTGAAGCCGGAACTACGCTGAGCATTTCTCAATCCTACAGAATCGATGGGTGCCGGGTGACACACCGGGTGACACACCGAGTGAGCACTGATGTGAAAAAGATTCTGTACAGAAAGGACTGTGTAGCCTAGATATTTAGGGTTTCTGTGGCTAATGTTCTGTGAGGGTAAACCTGCACAATGAAGAGAGGGGCAGAGCGCTGTCCTCTACGAAGAGGCACCCCTGAGCCCATGATGTCTTTCTGTAGGGTTTACTCCCAGAGCAGGGCTGTGCTGGAAGGAGGGATCCTTGCCAGGTTTTCTGTATGTCTACATAGACTGTAGATAAATTACACATTGTACATACAATGAATCTAAATGAAACACATTTACATAGTTAGTGGTTAGGCTGAAAATTTGGCATATAACTATCACATTTTCCAGGTCCATTTTCTTTGTATTCTGGCATATGGAGTACTTATTCAAATATTAAAGCGGGAACACCTGCCCCACATGTCAAAGAAAAACGTTGGATGGGAGCATCTTGTAAAAAATTGATCTAGATTGACAGCTATGGGCAAGGACATGGCTGTCCTGGACCTTTTTTTGGACACCTTGTGCTGAAGGCCTAAATCTGCCAAATACCCAAATAAATTTACAAACTGTCTACAACTTGCTGTGGAATTTTGAAAAGGCAACAGTGTGTAATGGTGTAAGAACTACTCACAGAAGGGCGCTGCCATACACTGGGAGTTTTGTTAACAGCTAAACAACCCCACCTCGTAAGGATAATCAAAAACTACTGTCAATGCAGGCCCCGCTTCCTAGTAAAATGGAGGGAAATTTACATTCACCCAGTTTCAATAATTCAGTCAAGGAGAAAGGAATTTGTATCTGACCTAGGATGGACTACTCTGGAGTCGGCACCTCCACGCCAAGACATGTTGAAGAGAGAAAAAAAAACTTCTCTCCACTACAGGAGAGAACAATCAGGCTCGAATCAGCTGCCCTGAAGGACAAGTCGCTCCATCATGTATCTCATCAGGGAATATGTAGATTTCCTTATGTCAGCCTCTGGGACTGAGCTGTCTATGACTGGACAGCAGGTAGAGTAGGGTTCTCCTAGACTTGGAACACTAGAAGAAAACAGCACCTGACTCGCTTCAGTGTTTGAGAACAAAAAACCGGCAAACTGCTTCCAAATCTTAAGTCACTAGTAAGAGGCTACGAGGAAAAAAAAAAGCAAGCCTCCCTGTCCAACGAAACAAAGAAAAACACCCACCGTCCCCCATGGTGATCAGACACCAACCGTCCTCTCACTTACTAATAATAACCGTTATGCAAATGATGCAAGTATTTGACCGATATAAAGTCAACAAAGGTACGCTGCGATTCACCCCTCAACCAACCAGAAGAAAGGGTAACTAACTCACATACACACCACACACACCAGACCCAGTGGTGGCTCGCAAGGGAGTGCTGCGGGGTGGGGAAGGGGCAAGGTGGGGGGTGTAGTGGAGTCGAACATACGACGGCCAGGAATAAAGTAAGTAAATAAATTAATACAACTATTTACCTTGCGCTCGCTACAGCGCCAACTCGGCGATGCAGAGAGCACAAGGTAAATACTTTTATTTATTTATTTACTTGTTTTACTCCTGACCGTCGTATTTTTTACTCCACTACCCCCTGCCCCTCCCCTGCCCTGCCTCACAGCACTCCCTCTGCAAGCCGCCACTGAGCAGACCCTCCTTCATTCTTTCCTTACATCAACCACAACTCTTGTGAAACGCTCTGCAGTAGAATGCGTTAACCACAATGTACACATGCAGATATGATACAAATTAAAGGCACTTAGCCTCCCCTGCTCTACTTGCAAATGTGGATAAGTGCAAAACTCTCTAGGAAAAGGCTCCGTAAAAGATCATTATTTAAACAAACCAAGAAATAGTTGTTCATATTCACGCACCACTTTGTCTAAAGGATATTGGAACTTCAGAGCTACAAAGGCAGAAATCGTTCTCCTGCATGTTTCATGTTCACCCAAGTTGTGGGATTAGACCCCAGGGCTATTTATCTTGCTCTGTCTTCTTGCAACACAGAAAATATTTTCTGTTCAGTTCACAGGTCAAGGACAACCCTGGCCGCCAAGGTGGATTTGTACCAGTGTGGCACCTTCCACCCTAGGCAATGGAGTTTACAGTTATGGTGACCGTGACCATCCATATAACACACACATCCTGGCAGAAGGCTCCTGCCTGCCTTCTAGCCAGCACTCTCAACCTTTAGACATACACAATCACTTGCATATGTGTCTGGCAAACAAATACATCCATCCAAACACACAGACACGCATGAATGAATTTACTGCTGCAACGGCAAATCTGATACAGCACAAATTCCATATCAATCAGATCACACGATGCCTAATTTTAGATATTTTTTGGGAAAAAAGTACTTTACGGAATGCAACAACAGTAAGTGCTTTCAAAGCGAAGTGTGGGTGCTCCAAATGATAAATATTTAAACCACAGCTCCCAAGTTGCTCCTCCTATTCTGCACAAATGTGCTGCCATCACTTCTACTTTACTCTATAATCCCACGCCTCACCAGTAGCGGCTGGTGTGCGGGTGGAGTGGTAGGCTGTGGACAGGGGTGGGGGTGCGGACGATGGAGAAAACAGAAAAAAGGGAGAAAATAAACGTATTTGCTGCCCACCGCTGTTCTGCCTTGAGTCCTTGCCGCCGCAGCACAGGCTCCCAGACTCCCCTGCAGCCAGTTCTGACGCTGCATGAAAGCAGCCTCTGGATTGGCCTGAGTGCTGTGAATTTGTGCTCCCAGAGAGACTGGGAGCATGTGCTTGCTATCTCCAACCTGGCAAAACAGCTCGGGTTGGAGACAACTCAGTGCGCATGTCGGTTTGGGTGTCTTGAGACGGCCGACCAAACCGACATGTGCACTGATAGCAGTGCCCACCACTCCCTCTCGTGACTTGTTTTATTATCCTTTTATTTTTCACGTTTTGAGGCTGGTGGGGTAGCGACGCTCCTCCTCCATAGTGGAGGAGCCTCCACTGCTCCTCACAATGTCTCACAGGGATCATAAGTGTAACAAAGCTGCTCTGGAATCTTGGTACAACAGACTCAAAATAAATGTGTTTTAAGTATTGTCATAACTCCTGTCAATTAAAAGCATTATCACAAATTAGACTGGGAAAACGAGTGGGTACAGGGCACACTCAGTCCCTCGTCTCTTAACCCATTCAGAAGAGAGAATTCCCTTCTTTCATGCCTCCATCATGGCCATATGATGTCTCTTTCTGTTGAACAGAATCATTACATTGTTTCATCACTGGGAATCAAGGTTTTTTGGATGCAACACTTTCTTTGAGCGAGGGGTGATGGTGGCTTGTAACGTCTCTGACAAGAGTTAATTACTCGGCTTACCAGCGGCATCAGATAAAGGGGTTGGGAGGCAGTAGCTGCCAGAGCCCATTGCTCTAGCAGCATGGTAGCTTCCAGGAAGGTGCAAGCCCAGATTGTATGAATAGAAAAACATTTTAGGTAGAGGGAAGGGGAATGTGAATGTCCAGGTTTCGATCATGAACAACACGTCTTAACTCTGCCAAGCCGTGTCTCAAGACAATGCAGCTTGCAACCCTTATATCTGCCAGCTCCCCATTCAACAATCCCTTCAAGCACATATCGTCCCAGGGCCACTGCTTCCAGGAGGGTTCGATGCTCACCCGTCAATGCCGGTGACCAGGAAGATCAGGTTGCCATTGATCTTGGTGCAGTTGATGAACTTGTCGATGTTGCTGGAGTCCACAGTTTGGTCGGCATGTAGGCTCCCGGTCCCAATGCCATCGCACACTGTGATGGAGAAAGAACAGGAGTGAGAGGGAACACTGCAAAATAGGATTATGGAGGCAAAGAAACATATCTTAACTGTATCCGGTAAAGTATCATTACCGCTTTTCCAAGAAGTGAGATGCCCTATTGGGACAGCAGGAGATTTCTGATCGTCCACCAGGATTGGGACAGATTCAATAACATAATAAGTTGAAGAATAAATAGACTGGTGCAACGGGTCAGTATTCAAATGCATCCATTCGTTTGTTTGTTTTGTACACTGAGAATCAGGTGAGTGAAATGTGTGCGTAGGTCTGTATTATTTAACTGTATTTTAACGTGTGGCGACACTATGAGGGACTACATGAGCTAGTCCGCTGGCACTGTAGGTTGGTGCATCTACTCAAGACACCTGCGGACCACCACTCTGTACTGTGACTAGTGCAGGGCAAGCACATAGTAATTGTTATTTTCCACTCCTTGGATACATCATAGACTAGTCCCAGAAAGCATATCAAAATGGCTGCCCACAGTCACTAGCCAGCCAGCATATATTTTGAATGAATTTATTTTCTAAAAACTTCAGTGAGGGTGAGAAGACATTCATATTACCGGTATTCGATGCCACAGTGTTTAAAGCCGTGGAATGAGTTATAGCGACAAAGCTTACAAAATTAAATGAGTAAATATTCTGGACCAGTATTGAAGTTATAAAATATCCCTTTCAGCTAGTTAACATGTTTTTTACAAACAGTTAAAGTGGTACCTCAGAATGTTTTAATGGTTTTCCATTAGGCTTTAAAATCACTAAATTGAGTACAATCCTTGGTGCAATTTCTGGCAAAGCCAAAGTATCCAGGGCAACCGAGCAGTTGTGCAAAGGAAATCACTCACCTTTGGGGCAGATGTCTGTGCAGGGCTTGCACAGCTTGATTCCGTTCTCCTCCACCTCCATCTTGTTGCTGGGGCAGGCGCGCACACAGGAGCTCTGGTCCACCACAAAGTTATCTGCGGAAAGACAGTTTACATCAGCAGGACAGACACAGATGCTGCATGGAAAAGGGAGGTGTAGAATAACTTCAGAGGAGAGAACTCCATCTGATCCATCACAAGTTGTTTCTATTAGGAATCGGTGGAGCAGTGGGACTTCGCTTAGAACATTTTATAAACATTTTTAAACTTCCCAATCCTTGGGAACTCCACAGTGTCTGTTTTAAAAAAACAGAAGCGGGCGAAAAAAAAAGATAGAGTTTTCCTAAGAAAAAATGTGTAACTCGGAGATTTAACCCCACTCCCCCCACCAAAAACGGTTTTTGCAGCACACTTTTTCCTCATATCTTTTTATTACTATTTTATAACTGTAATGTAACCTCAAATTGAATGCAGCACACTTTCAACAGGGCGAAGCTGTGATAAGATGACAAATAGCACTTCGTGATTTGTTAAATTGTAAAGTTTATAAACTTCACACAGGGCAAAAGTTGTGAAATTTGCACTGCTTCCCCCGTTGAATTGTAATTATGAATCACTAGAGTTTCTACAGGATCCTGACATTGGAATGTCATTTTTGGACACACATTGAAATGCTGTGGAAAAAGGGAGACTTCTTTTCAGGTAAGTCAATCGACAGGTGATAGGCGCCTCATGAGATCTCTTGTTTTAGTTGATGCATTTAGGTCACCGGAAGAACATTCATGTTCATTTCTTTTGGTCGTACTGAGCGTAGTCTAATGATATTGTACCAGTATCTCGCAATCTGATTAATTAGGAACCACTTGTAATGGCTCAATAAAAGTCCACCAAGGCGCTCACACTTATCAGGAAAAAAAACTATTTCCAGCAACACTTAGGGCAACAAAACCAACTAATTGTGAAGAAAATGGTTAATTGTCCTTGAAAAGACAGACACATCTCCAAGAATTAAGTCCAAACACGCCAAAATTTCAGACATTTTTCCAGAAAATGTGATATAAAAATGTTTTTTTTTTTAATTGCAAAAGTACGTACAAATACATATTCACATCGGAAGAAAGCCGCACCCCCGCACCCCTCCCCCCCAAAAGAAGAAATACTTTGAGTGATTGGAAATAAAGGCACAGATGAGAGTAAAGGAAGAAAAAGGAAAAGAAAAAAAAGAGAAGGAGAAAAAGAAGAAAATGGTAAGGTAGCTAAAGAAAGAAATAGGAAATTTGTCAGGTAGCAAAATCCTGTGGTAAAATGGCCTACAACAGTCAGTGGGAATGAACAAATTCGGGAGAGAGAAAAAGTCAAACTTCGCAAGGACAGGAAAAAAAGATGAAAAGAAAAAGGAAAGACTTTGTTATATAGCAGCCAGGTTGAAGAGAAACAGATCAGGCAAACAACCAAAGAAAAAGAAGGAAGAAATAAATTAACCAGACTGAGTCAGCCAGTTAGTAAGATTCTCCCAGACCTCAAGGCCCTTTTTCCGGCCCTAGCGTCCCTTTTTTGCATAAACAGCTATTTCCAAATGATAAGTTGCAACGAGTCTAGCGAGCCATTGAGATAAAGAAGGGGGCTCTGGGTTCAGCCAAGCAGTAGCCATGCAGATCCTCCAAACCCCCATTGCTATAAAAGTTAAACCCTCACTTTTCAGACGTGGTATTTCTGACTGTGCTCCCAGCATGATGGTGGTAGGGTTCAAGGTTATAGGCTGAGTAGTGACTTCCCTTAAAAATCCCTCGATTCCGTTCAGTGTAGGTGAAAGCTTTGTGCATGCTGCGAATATATGTAGAGAGTTGGCCCCAAATTCGGAACATCTCAGGCAGAGAGTGCCTTGACCAGACCCCAACTTTACAATTTTGCTAGGGGTAATATATAAAAAAAATTGTTTTAAAATGCTGAGCCTGTAATTTGGCTGAAATTAAAATGTTCTGAGAAAGGGTAAGTGAGTTAAAAAAAACATTCCTAGGAGAATCCAGTTTATTATGCAATTTACCAGCAATGATTTGTAGGTCGTCCGGAGTCTGTCTATTTATGATACTGTATAGAAGGCCAATTCGAGGGGTCAGTGGGTTACGCAGAACATTAAGGTGTTCAACTTCCATGAATCGGGTGGCTCCCCCGGCCTTTCTAAAGAGAAAATCATAAATAGAGAGATATTTAAACGCATCCTCTTTCTTGAGGCTGAATTTAGCTAGTAGGTCAGAGAAAGGTACAACTCCCTCACTGGTGATTAGATCTCCTAGTTTCCTAATACCAGCCCTATACCAGTCCGAGAAGTAAGCCCTTCCAAAAATAGCTGGGAGGTTATCATTGTTAAGAATGAGGGAGTAGTGATTAAATCTGCCTATCCCAAAGCATCTACGGATGCTTCGAAAGACCTTAAACGAGTTAAGTAAAGTCTTGAATCCCACCCGTTTGAGGTAACCGAAAGTAGTCTCTCGTAGCAGGCAACCTCAGCGCTGCTCCCCAACCAAGAGTTGGAAGGGAGAGGGCAACTCTGCGGTATAAGTGACAGGAGGTTCTTTTACCAGTTCGGAGCTATACTGCATAACCGCGGCCCAGTATTACAGGGTGACTTTGGGAAAGGACCAGCCTCCTCGGTCTTTTGGCAAGCATAGCTGTCTGAGTGCCCTCCTCGGTTGAGAGTATTGTGTAAACATTTGCTGAAATTTCAAAAAGGTTGGCTTTACTGAATTCTAGGGGTATTGTGCGAAAAAAGTATAGAAGTTTGGGGAAATATGTCATTTTTATGACATTACATCTACCAACTTGGGTTAGGTGTAGGTTATTTATTTGCTTCAGTGCCTTCCTAGTGTGTGTAGCGAGCGGGACTAGGTTATCGGAAACAATTTCATCCAGATTAGAAGAAATAGAGACTCCTAAATATTTGGCCTAAGGAACCACCCTATGATCAGCCTAAGAGATTTGACTGTTTGTTATTATCAGGGTTTTATTCTTTTTTAGGGCATAGCCAGAGAACTTCCCAAATGTATTTGCCTCAATTTCCAAGCCCACTATGGCGTTTGAAGGATCGGGTGAGGTAATAGCCAAATTGTCCGCGTAGGCCAAGATTATGGTATTACAGCCTTGGAAGCTAATCGGGGGGGATGTTGTGATTACTTTCGATCGGTTTAATAAAAGGATCCAAATAGAGGGCAAACACCAAAGGGGAGCAGGGGCAGCCCTGCCTAGTGCCGCAGGAGATTTCAAGTTGCCCGGTTAGTTGTCCATTTATATAGAGACCAGCCAAAGGTTTCAGGTAGAGTGCTTGTACAGCCTGTATAAGCTTTGGCCCAAAGCCCATCCTGTTCATGACAGCCCACAGGTATCTCCAGGAGACCCGGTCAAAGGCCTTTTCGGCGTCCAAGAGTGTTATTGACATCATATCTCCGGCCGCCTGTGCGGCGTCGAAAAGGGTGATGGCTCGCCTGGCATGTTCTGTTGTGCCTTTTTTCGGGATAAACCCGTGTTGCCCCTCTGACACTAGGGGTTCCACCACTGAAGATTTGCCAGCACCTTAGAAAAGATCTTAGAGTCACATGTTATGGGTCTATATGAGCCCATTTCAAGCAGGGATTTATCTTTTTTGGGGAATACTGCTATTCTGGCCTTGGACCAGGAAGCTGGAGGCAAAACCCCATTAAAAATATTTGTAACTACCTCAGTAAAGATCGTTTTGATTTGAGGGGCAAAGATCTTATAAAATTCTACAGGGATGCCATCCAAGCCAGCGAATTTCCCATCGGGGAGGGAGTTAAGAGATTCCAGTATCTCTTCCCTAGGAGGATGTAGGTCTAATAGGCTGCTACTGTCAGAGGTAAGTGTTTTGAGGTTAATCTCATTTAGATAGCTGGAGATATCGCTCTCAATTGTATCATTTGGGCCTTTGTTTTCCTCAGTATATAGTTTAGAATAAAAATCCTGGAAATCCTTACGTATCAAATCAAAGTCCTTTGTCTCTTCTCCCGATTGGAGTTTGATTGTGTGCATCTCGCTGCTAGAGGCCTGTTGCCGGGTTCTGACAGCCAGGAGGTGCAGTGTGCAATCGCTACAGTCATAATTTTTCTGCTGTGTGCTAGCCCATTGTGCAGCGTTTTTTTCTGAGAAGATCTCCCCAATTTTCGCTCTGGCCAGAACTACCACCTCTTAAACAGCCTCGATGTTTAATACTGCTTGGATAGATTGAACTAGTTTGGTTTCAGCTATCTTAAGCTTCTCCTGAAGATTGCTTATCAGAAGCTTCTCTTTTTTGTTTTTGCAAGCTGAGAATCCAAGTGACTGTTTTTTTTTTTATGAATACCGTCTTAGAAAGGTGTTTAGTGCAAAAGACCGATGCTCATGAACACCCTTAGACCGCACAGCACCATTTGGAGCGTTACTGTACAACTAACTGCACCCAATAATCAAGACGCACCCCTAAGCTGTGGAATGCAGAGACTCATTGGAAGCACTTTCTTTCTGAAACATCCCTGTCCGACAAAAAACGAGCTCTCTCAAAGGTTCTTGAAAACCACATGTGCATTTCATCCTCCTAGGTACTCAACAGTGAAATGCAGACAAGATGGCTGGATCTGTACATGGCTGCCGAGAGGGTCACATATACAAGTAGGGGATGCACGTACAAGGTGTCGGGTGGATGGTTGAGTCACTATGATATTCCGCTTTCGTAGGGGACTGCGACTCCCTGGCCTTGACTGGGACATTGTGAAAGGTTCGAGAGCGCCATTGTAACCGTATCTGTGATCTTTTCGATATGTGAGGATTGGTGCATTTGCCCTTCTGTGACGGTTTGGGGTGGGTGTGGATGTGGGTCAGGGCCTCCTCTTTTGCCTCTTATTTGTTGTTGTCAGGTGCATGTTTGGCACCTTAAGTAAAGTCTGCTGCACTTTCTATAGAACACCGTAAGTACTTGATGCCAGTTCTGTTTAAACTGCACCCTATCCAAGTGACTAGAAGCATTTATGTCCTTTGCATTCCGCGCCACGGTGCAGTGGTTCATTTGTACTGGTGGCTGGTAGTCGGCAGCATTGGCACTTATTTCTGGGGACCCTTTTGCCACCTCATGCATGGCAGGTTAGTCATTATTTCATTTCGAAACGGCATGAAAATAACGTTTTGTTTCACTGTTTCTCTGAACTGACAACCCTACTTCTATTTCCATGAACCGCAATGCGAGTACTGAACCTTGCTCCTGAACAGGGCTTTGTTTTATAACTCTACTCCGCCCTACATGAACTGATTCTGCAATAAATCTAATTTTCATGTTATTTTCAAATTTTACACTGCACCCACTAACTTAGGTCTCTAGGTTTCTTGATGATGTGAATGCAACAGTATTCATCAGAATAATTAAAGATATGCATGTTTATAATTTTGAAGTACTTTGTTGTACCTCTGAGAGTCAGGAAAGTCATTATTACACCGTTGAAGGACGTTATTGTAATTCAAAGAAACACTAGTGTACTCCTAATGGTGTATTTCGCAAATGTATGACGTTACGACGCATACATTTACAAGGCATGCACTTACAACACAGTTTTTACCTCGCAACATCCACTACAACGCATTCCATTACATCGCATGACACTACATCGCATATTAAAAAACTACCTTTACGACGCTTTCCATTACATCGCATACTACCTTTACAACACATACCATTACAACTCATACCATTACATTGCATTTAAGGTAAGTATTGGATAGTTTAGGGGTAAAAATGACTCTTCTGAGTCCAGGGGGTGCAACAGTAGGGTAAGTGTTGGATAGTGTAGGGGTAAAAATTACTATTCTAACTCCAGGGGGTGCATCAGTAGGGTAAGTGTTGGATAGTGCAGGCGTTAAACTTACTATTCTAACTCCAGGGGGTGCAACAGTAGGGTAAGTGTTGGATAGTGTAGGGGTACTCTGCGTTGTAATGGTATGCGTTGTAATGGTATGCATTGTAATACCCGCCTTGTAGTGACATGTAATGTAGTGTCATGTGTTGTAATGGTATGCGTTGTAATGCCTGCGTTGTAGTGACATGCGTTGTAAAGGATGTTGCGATGTAATGACTGCTTTGGAAGTGTAGTGCGATGTAATGACTGCGTTGTAAAGGTTGTTTCCCGTATCTCGCAGTGACGCTGTCACATTATCAAAAGACAGTAGGAGGTGCAGGGTCACTTTCAAGCTGGAAACGGACAGAGGGGCATATCCATGTGCCACTGTTGTACCACTAAAGCACTGGTTTGTATTTTTGTGTGTCAATATTGGACCGGCAAAGGACATCAGCCCCTCTCTATTGGTCACTATTGTAACTCTGAAGAACTTTGTACTGCTAACCGCTAAAACATGGGACCTCTGAAGGTTTTTAATGTAACTTGGAAAGTCACTATCACTTCAGTGAAGGAATTTACTATTTCCCAGTGCATCATACTTGCTCTGTGTGTCACTTAATCTTTTACTACACCTGTTAGTCAGTCAAAATACTTTATTCGGTTAGTTAAAACCATAAAAGTACATACTATCAAATCAAAACTAGACATAAACTCAGCCTACATAAATAATCATCCTTAAAATCACATTGCTAGAATAGCACAACATATACATGATAAAAAATACAAAAAAAAGATCATACATAAAACCTATTTTTTAAAATGTTAAACAGCTTGTCTCTTCTTCCTAACAGTCGCAACTAAAAAATATGCAATACTAAAACATTCCAGAGGACTGGTTAACATCTGTAGATAAAGTAAAAATATCTTGGTAATATTAAAGGTTGGCAGAGAGAGCCGTAGTAATCACAGAACTTCATAAAATGCAGTGTGTCCTGAGTAGAGAAATGATCGCAGGGAAAAGGGGTACCAATTCTTCAACCTTCTGCCACCCTTGGGGTTCAGCAAGCAAATAATCTAAGAGATTTAATCAGAACCACGTCAGGAGGAAGGACCTGCTGGTCACTATTAAGCTGCTCAAAACGTCACTCCTATAATTCTATTAGGCTGTCGTGTTTCTTGGCTTGCTGTTCACCAGCCTTTGGTTCCATGCGCATCACTGCAGGAGGGCACTTACGTGGGCATTTCTTGACGCAGAAGGCTCCGTAGGTGTACTTGGCCTTGTTGTTTGGCTCCAGCTGGAAGGTGGTGGGGTTGTACACAAAGGGCTGTGGGCACTGGGTGACGCAGGCACCACTGTCGTTGAAGTTCATGCAGGCCTGGTGAAAGAAGAGGAAATGTTACAGGTTTCCCATGAAGAGCTCCACAGAACGTCCCACCACTGGTCCTTCAGAATGCCAAGAATGAAAAGGCCGTGGCAGCCAGAAGCAAGAAGTAGCTACTGGTAAACCCCCTCCTCCCTAGAAATATCAATTATCAATATCATCTCCGTTTCCTTTCAATTGAACTCAGCTGGGCTCACAGAAAACATGAAATATGGCGTTTAAGATGTTATATCTGTCACTGTCACCAATCACCCTATTTCCAGTCCCGAACTTTTCTCTTAGAATGTATTATTAAGTGGTGCAGTAGATTCATTGGTTAGATAGATGCAAACAGCGACTACCATTCCCAGATTGCATTTGGTTTTCAAACGAGAGCCCAGGAATGGACATAGGGTGAACTACTAAAATGGAGCTGGAGCAAATTCTTATCCACCTATGTCTTGTACTCTTCATTATTGTATCATTGTTAGTGCTTCAAATACCATTACTTGTTTTAACCCCAGAGGGCCATCGCTTACTTTGAAAAGAGGTGGTCTTGCGAGAGGTCTGAAGGTGACAAAAATGAGTATGATGACACCTTTTCTCTTGATAGAGCGAGCTGCAGAAAACATTTATTCTGGCTTGTGGATACAATTCCCCATAACATTAACTGATTAATTAATGCATTGTTGCATGATTTATTTTATTAATCCAACCTAGATTAAGTTTGCACCACACATGAACACGCGGGAAACTAATTACATGTGCTCTTGTCGCATTTGCAAGTCTGTTTTTGTAACACATTATTAATATTGTCCTGTTTGTTATGTCTGTCCTATTGTCTTTGTCACTATTAATATGCAGCTGATCATTCATGGCATGTGCTTTTATATGTGCTTATATGTATGTCCTATGTTGTGTTTGTCTGTCTGTGTATCATTTAATTATCTTTTTATTCTTTCAGAACATTATGCTGGACTACATGAAGAATGGTGGTTATTATATGTGTTGCTTTATTTGTTTGCTTCTGTTAGTTGTCATTTATTAATGGGTTAATTGCTAGCAGGGAAAGGGTGGGTAACAGAAGGGTTTGTTTTACCTGAATTAATTATTCTTTTGTGTTTGTTTAAATAATAGTTTTCTGAAAAGTGTTGCAAGCTGAAAGTGGCGCAGGGACGCAAGCAAAAAGTGGCGCAGAAAATTGACGCCCTTCTAGAAAAGGCCTGCTGATGTTGAAAGCCACATGAGAAACCCATATTCTGAAGTGGAAGAAAAGCCTTTTATTGTGAAGTCTTTAAAAAATGAACTGCTAAAGTCAACTCTGTGGAGTGGGTTTGGATGTGCCACGAAAGCTCAGAACGGTCTGGCTCAAGGCTAAAAGGAAGAGACGTGACAAGATTTTGTATTGCTTGAACATTTTTGCTACAAAATGTAGCGGACTAAGGAGCTGTTGCCAGGATTCTGTGCATGAACAATGACTCTGTGTAAAGCCTGGTCTCGTGGTGGAAGATGTCACAGTTTACTGTGGCGTGAGGTGATTCAGCCAATGGAGAGCCAGAATTCAGCTGTTGGAATGTGAAAAATAGTTAGCTCAGCTTATTTTAGGGTATAAGAATAGGCGTTAGCTGCAAACTTTTGGCTTACGCTTTTGATTCCAGAAGGACGTGTTCTGCTGTCCGATGAATACACGTAAGGAAAGGTGACTTTTTAAAGACTTTGTTACCAGGTGATGAGGGTAGAGACAGGGAGACAGTTAGGTTTTGGAAATGTTCTTTTTCACTTATTTCTGCTAATTAATAATATTATCTTGAATTAAACTCTCTTTAAAAAATGCTGAATAAACTTTCTTATGACTTTTTCTAATGCTTGCTTAATAAAGTTCCAAACCTAAGTTTTTCAAATATGTTTTAATAAACTTTTTAAAATGACAAGCTGGTTTTGTTTTTGAAAAGAGTTCAATTACAACATATAGTATCCATTCACCTCACTCACTATGTTTATGGGCCTGGTATTGATTGGTAAGTGTGATAGTGGATTGTGTCATCATTTATAAAGAATTTTAGTTTCTGGGCTCCATCAATTTGGTAGCTTCAGACGGTTTATATGTTGTTTTTGACATGCATGTTACATATATGTTGGTATAGACATAGGATTGATGTTTAACATATGATAAGTTTTGGTTATGTCAGATTGTTATATGTAGTCTTAAGGAATTTTTCCAGTAGTGTGAAAGATTCCTGGTTAAATTGCTGGCCAGCAAGGTAGTGTGACAAGAAGAGTTACACAATGCATATGTCTGTTTCAAAATTGTGGTATAGTATATATCACGTGTTGTGGGCGTACAACACAAGTTTAGGGACCTTAGATTGTATGGTTAAATGTTTAGTGAGGATTGCCTATGAAATTGTAGCATTAAGCAGAGGGACCTGGTGAGCCTGTTTTAAAGCTTTCTGTGAAGAGAGTAGTAGATATATCCAAGCTTGTGTGAAGGGTAAGGGTTGTTTTCTCTTCCAAGGTTAGAGTCCTAGGAAGAAAAATAAGCGTTGATTTCTCTTCCAAGGTTAGAGTCCTGAGGAAGGAAATAAGCGTCGTCTATTCTTATCAACGCTTGACGTTTTCTGTGGTTGGTTCAAGTCCTGCCAAGAATTTGTGTGTGTATGAGCAGGTTTTCCTTGTTTGAAAGTGTGTGAATGGTTTGTAAAACTGAAGGGTAGGGTAAGAATTACTCTATTAGCAATTGAAAATATTCTGTGAGAATAGCGTTGTCTATTCCACACTGAGAATACTTGAATGAATGTATATGAAACTATCTCTTTGTTAGAGAAGCAGACAAATGGTTTGTTTCCATGTTGTTGTTAATTGCGTTTTAAAAGGATAATAGGAAAGCGTTTTTAAGCCTTCATGGTGAAGAATGCGCTATTTTTAAATATTGTAAAGCGCTCTGAATGCCTTTGGGTAAAGTCTGTGCTGTTTAAAAACATTAAAATGTGTTTTGCGCTATTTGAATGTCTTTGAAAAGCATTGTGCGCTGCTTAAATACATTTAAAAAGTGCCCCGATCGAAAATTGTAAGGGAGGGGCTGATTAAGGAGTGAAAGCGTGTGGGGAGAGAGCCTGCAACTGCAGCTGCTGCATACGTCAGAGCCTGCCGCGCTCTGATTGGTTTAAATCCCTGGAGTGTCAGAGCAAGCGCTCCCATTGGTTGAAGTGCGATCAATGTTTAAAATAGTTATGAGCATTTTTCATTTTATCCTTTTCTCTTAAATTGCGCTATATTAGAAAATAGTGATCTGATTAATAGTGTAATTTTGTGGGCTTGATTTATCCTTAGCTCACACGCGGAATCTGTAGCACGAGCTTCTTATTGTTTGTGCTCTCTCTCTTTTGACAAATTAAATTTGAGCCTCTTATCTTCATAACGCGCCTGCCTATACACGCTGACAGATTGTTTACTTAAGTTAGTGTTATTTCTCGATGAAAATCTGTGTAGCGCGAGCATTGTGAAGGAGGGGGGCTGGAGCGAGTAAAAGAGCTATCAGCGCGTCAGCTGCCGCGCTGGTATTGGTTGAACGCTCAGTCGCGTCATAGCGAGCCTGCGCATTGATTGGGTGCCGACGCGCTGAGGCAGTGGTGCGCTCTAATTGGGCGAAGCGCTTTGTGCAAATAACGAGAGCCGCGTTATGGTGAGGCTCCGGTTTGTTAAATTAAAAGATTTAAGTGAAGTATTGTAAGCTGCGCTTAGTGTCGCGCGCATTACATTGAAGGAAAAACGCGTGTGGAAGAGATTGACTGCCGTAGTGGTAGAAGGAGACGCCTTTTCTTCTACGTGACAGAATAGGGTCGCGCACTCATTGGTTAATTGACGCGCAGCGTCATACAAGGGCCACGCCCTTATTGGCTGAGGGTTTCGGTCATCTGCGTGTTGTGTGAATTTCAGGAGCGTGTGTGATGAAAGATTGACACGCTCTTGTGCGCATCCATTTCTGTCACAGTAGAGTAGAACAGCTGAGAGGAGGCTTTGTGAGGCTGCGTGAGGCGAGGTGCATCCCGAGTGTCAGGAAGGAGCTGGCTGTGACGTGTGCTGGCATGAGCTGTGACCTGATTGGTCAGTGCTGTGTATGATTAAAATTAAACCTTTTATTTCCTTTGCAAAGGAGTGTTGGTGAGCGTAGTGGAATAGCGCTAGAAGAGTTAAAATTTCGATTAGGGGGAGGCTAGCTTGGTTAGGTTTATTTTGTCTATTCCCCAAGAAGAGGCTTGCTGTGCCCTGATTGGTTAGAGACACTGCAGTGTCATAGAGAGGCATTGTGGTTGGCTGAGCGCAGAGCAGCCACATGCTGATTGGTTGAAGGACTCATGCTGATGCACATTGTTTACTTTTTGTCGAGGGTTTAATTTACTAAGCTGATTACAACAGCAGCAGCAGCACTGATTGGCCCAGACATTTAAAGTGCATTGTTTACTTCCTGAGTTTAATTTTCTACGCTAGTAGTGCCAAAAGCTTTGTTTTTAATATTTGACCCAGGTAGATTTGTCAATAAAATATTGAATATTACAGCAGCTATTCTAATAAGAATAGCAACAGCAAAGGTGACTGACACTAATTATTATAATATTAAATAAAAGGCAAATAATTAACTGTTGTCATTAGAATTGCAAATAAAATTATAGCATTAACAGCACCGTACATTAGAAAAGCAAGCACATTTAGGATTATTTTTTTACAGGTATATGTTGCAGAAGGTGTGTAAGTGAAAAATAAGTACATTTAAAACACATGTGATTATATGTTGGTTTTATTGTTGTAAATAAATAAATATTTTGCGTTGTTATTGTTTTTGCAAATTTATGTTTTCCCTTCCAGGTTTATTAAAATTAGAGATGCAGGTAAATTAGGAGATATATTAAATTGATCAGGTTATAAAGTTTTACTTCGCCTGACCTTGTCAAATTAATTAATTAATTGATCAGTAAATGCTATTAGGCCAATTAAGTGAACATAATTACTTATTGTAATTATTTTAATTAATTTTAATAAAGGTAAGTATATTAAAACATGGATCAAAATTATTCTAAGAAGAACAAAACGTTTTTCTGCTATCAGAAAATGGAAAATATATTCAAACAGGTTAAAAGGGTTGTTGCTACATGTGAGAGCAAATTAATGAATGCACAGGTGAGTAATGAAGTAACTAGTAAGCATAATAAAGATACAGATGCTACCCCAAAAGAAATAATTTTTAATGAAAATTCATTTCCTGAATTAGCAAATGTAAATAATGAACCTGACAGAGAAGAATTTATTGATCAGTGTAAAAATGATGTTGTAAATACAGATCAGGATGGAAGTTCAAGCAAACGCCCAGAGCGGATTAATGTGTCGCCAAGAGTCTCAGTTCAAATTAATAGAGTCCCAGTCCATACCTCTTCTCAAGGTGTCACAACAGGTAGGTATGATGAGATGCCTAATACTTCTGGAATTATTATTCCTGATCATGTAAGTTCTACAAATGATTTAAAGGAGCAGTTAACGTCAGACATGGAAGCAGTGACAGTTCCTGTGGTAATTGGACCTGTTCCCCAGTGCTTAGGAAAGATGAAAATAGTCCCGCAGCTTTAACGGTCCCAATTCAAAAGTTTTCTGAAAAACTTTATTTTAATGTACCTGAAAATAAGTTAGTAATGATTCCAACTCAGCAAGAGAGAGTGATGACTCTAGTTTCACCTAGTGAAAACACTGACGTTGACCTGCCTGGTGAGTATAAATTACTGGATAATACAATGAGTACAGACAGATTAAAAAGATTACAGGATGATGAGGACATGGAAGGCTTGAACAATACAGGTAGGTTTGCCTCTGCCCATATAAAAGATGTAATTTGGGCTTTGAGAAAAAGGGGTAGTCTGAATAAATGGAAAACAAAATGGACGAAGAAAAAGGAGAAGGAAAAAGTGACTTTAGCTTTTGTAGGAGAGTGTAAAAATTCACAGATGCAGAATGAGATAAATCAGCAGCAACAGCTACTGAATGAACAGCTACAAATTCAGCGACAGGTGGTGATTCAGCAGAATGAGATACCTTCGCCGCCATTTTTAAATTATGTTAATGAGCAGATATACAATACAGATACAGGATTCAGTGGAGACAAGGAAAACAGACCTGATCCAATTAAAATTGCAAACACGCAGGGAAACTTATTTCCTAATGTTCCACAGTGCAAGATGAAGTCAGAAACAATTCCTGTTATTGACATTGTGCCCAAACTAGTAGAGATCCTTTATCAGATACCACATGATACTGAGTGGTATTGGGTCCCAATGCACCCAGAGAGTCAAATAATTTTTGCTTTCAGGTTCCAAGAGAGAATTCCCAGACAGGTAACTATTGAGAGAAATAAAATGATTCAAGCAATGGAATACCCAAAGACGCAAAAACAGGTAAGAATGCTTCTAGGCATGGTTAGTTACTGTTGCCAATGGATTAGTGCTTTCTCAGTATTTGCAAAACAATTGCGGAGACTGACAAAAGCAGATGTAAAAGACCAAATTGTCCTGACAGAAATTAAACTTGAGGCCTTTGAGCAATTTAAAAAGAGTTTGAGTGAAGCTCCTGTTAAGGGCATGCCAGACTTCAACAAAGAATCTGAGCTTCTTGACAAAACAGCAGGGATAAAATGTGCTGGAGAGAAAAATGATCATGTCTCAAAAGGTAATGAGCACGCAGGTACCATTGTTAAATTTTGTGCTCAGAAGTGGGTTGCAATCAAAGGGGAGAAATTCAATGAACATGTTTCATGCATCCTCATACTAATCTTTGCAATTCAGACATGGCAAGAGTTAAAACAATTACAAGATGAGGCACATGTTGAGGAGAAAAACACATGGCTCAAAGAAGGTTTCAGACAGCAAGAGGAGGATGAAATTTGGTTTTACAGAGATGACAGACCTATTATGCCCAATTGCATAATTGCTGACATGGCACAGATGTACCATGGTCCAGGTCATTTAGTAAGAGACACAATGATTCAACTGTTCAGGGAAACATGTCTGACATGCCAGAAAAACAATATAGATCAAAAGACAATTGAGAATTTGGGAACCATAGGCCGGGAGGGTGGTTCATTTGCAAAAATTCAAATAAATTTCTTTGAAATGCCCCAACATAACAAACTGAGATATGTCATAGTCATCATTTGTTTATTTTCAAAATGGTTAGAAGCTTTTCCAACAAGAAAGAATGATACAGTTTCTGTATTCCATCAGTTGGGAACAGATGTGGAAAAGGAGCAAGTTCATGATTTATTGCAAAAAGACTTGGTCAGAACAAAGGTTCATCGGAGGAGAAACTGTCTAGTACCCAGGTGGCAGAAAGCAAGTCAGGTGACAACAGATACTGGATGGATGCATATCAGTAATACCCTTTGTGTATCTGAACCTGATAACACTGATAAAGACAGTGAAGACACTACAACTGATTCAGACTCTGAAAAAGAAATTCCTGAAGAAAATCCAGATCTTGAAGATCGACAAGGTGGTCGACATCTGGATGATGATGTCAAAAATCCAGATCTTGAAGATCGACAAGATGGTCGACATCTGGATGATGATGTCCATGTGAATGAAACATTGAATGAAGAAGATCTAGAGACTGTGATTCTAGATTCAGAAAATGATGAAAATGTGCTAGAAAAAGAATCTCAAGTAGAAAGAGAAGATTCAGAAGCAGAAAATTCTGAGCAAGAAAATAATAAAGTCCAGGAGAGTATTGAAAAGCAAAAGAGTAGCTCTGTGTGCAGGAACAAGAATCCTGAAACTGGGAAGCTGAAGGTGATCCCTGAAGAAGAGGAAGAATTACCAAGTACCAGCTGTAAGGATGATGTTTCTAATGGAGTGAAGCTGCTGAGTAAAGAAGTTCCTTGGTACGGATTTAAAGTCTCAGAAAATGATTCAGTCGGGAGTGATGAAGAGTCTGAGATAAGAAAATTCAGAAAAAGGGCTTGGAAAGCTGAATGTAAAGAAAGCAAGCCTAAGAAGAAACTCTTGAGAAAAGGTGATGTCTGGCCTAAAGATTTAAAGTTCAAATTTGAAGGGTCAAGTCAGAAGAATGATTCAGACAAAAAAGAGCAAGCTGAAGAGAAGATTGAAATGATTCCCAGGAAAAGCAAAAGACCATTGAGAACAAATGTAAAATACAAGTCTCTAGAATGGCCCTACATAACTATCCCTCCAATAATTGAGGAGCACAGTAGCAGTCAGGTGGTCTTGAAAGAAAATGGTGACAATGACTAAGTTTAGTTTTCTTTAAGTTAAGGTTTATTTTTGGCATAAGGCTGAAGACATTGTGTTAGTTTTCTTTAAGTTAAGGTTTATTTTTGGCATGAGGCTGAAGAAATGTTGTTAGGGTGACACAAGGTCGAAGAAATTGTGTTAGCTGGAAACACTTTTATGTAAGACGCAAGGTCGAAGAAAACATGTTTTAGAATTTTGAAAAAAAAAAAAAAAAAAGAGGGGGTATATACTATGTACTAATTTTTCAAAATTTTCAAAAATTTACTTTTTGTTTTTTGTTTTGTTTTATAATACTCAGATTGATATTTGTTTTGTTGGTGCAATTCAAAATGTAGTTATGCAATTTAAAACTTAGTTTTTTATAAATTCATTGGGGGTTGGGGATTCAAAGGTGGAAAGGATTCAACTTAGCTGAATAAAGAAAGGGTAAAGGATATAGAATTAGTAAGATGTAAGACTCAATACTAATTATGAGATAGATGAAATTAGAGCTTGAATACTAATCCAGAGTAAGCCTGAAACATGTTCAATAGATAACATTTTTTAATAAAAATTTTTGGTGTGTTGTTTGGTGATTTTAATATCACCAGATGAGGGAGTTGATAGAGCGAGCTGCAGAAAACATTTATTCTGGCTTGTGGATACAATTCCCCATAACATTAACTGATTAATTAATGCATTGTTGCATGATTTATTTTATTAATCCAACCTAGATTAAGTTTGCACCACACATGAACACGCGGGAAACTAATTACATGTGCTCTTGTCGCATTTGCAAGTCTGTTTTTGTAACACATTATTAATATTGTCCTGTTTGTTATGTCTGTCCTATTGTCTTTGTCACTATTAATATGCAGCTGATCATTCATGGCATGTGCTTTTATATGTGCTTATATGTATGTCCTATGTTGTGTTTGTCTGTCTGTGTATCATTTAATTATCTTTTTATTCTTTCAGAAACATTAAGCTGGACTACATGAAGAATGGTGGTTATTATATGTGTTGCTTTATTTGTTTGCTTCTGTTAGTTGTCATTTATTAATGGGTTAATTGCTAGCAGGGAAAGGGTGGGTAACAGAAGGGTTTGTTTTACCTGAATTAATTATTCTTCTGTGTTTGTTTAAATAATAGTTTTCTGAAAAGTGTTGCAAGCTGAAAGTGGCGCAGGGGCGCAAGCAAAAAGTGGCGCAGAAAATTGACGCCCTTCTAGAAAAGGCCTGCTGATGTTGAAATCCACATGAGAAGCCCATATTCTGAAGTGGAAGAAAAGCCTTTTATTGTGAAGTCTTTAAAAAATGAACTGCTAAAGTCAACTCTGTGGAGTGGGTTTGGATGTGCCACGAAAGCTCAGAACGGTCTGGCTCAAGGCTAAAAGGAAGAGACGTGACAAGATTTTGTATTGCTTGAACATTTTTGCTACAAAATGTAGCGGACTAAGGAGCTGTTGCCAGGATTCTGTGCGTGAACAATGACTCTGTGTAAAGCCTGGTCTCGTGGTGGAAGATGTCACAGTTTACTGTGGCGTGAGGTGATTCAGCCAATGGAGAGCCAGAATTCAGCTGTTGGAATGTGAAAAATAGTTAGCTCAGCTTATTTTAGGGTATAAGAATAGGCGTTAGCTGCAAACTTTTGGCTTACGCTTTTGATTCCAGAAGGACGTGTTCTGCTGTCCGATGAATACACGTAAGGAAAGGTGACTTTTTAAAGACTTTGTTACCAGGTGATGAGGGTAGAGACAGGGAGACAGTTAGGTTTTGGAAATGTTCTTTTTCACTTATTTCTGCTAATTAATAATATTATCTTGAATTAAACTCTCTTTAAAAAATGCTGAATAAACTTTCTTATGACTTTTTCTAATGCTTGCTTAATAAAGTTCCAAACCTAAGTTTTTCAAATATGTTTTAATAAACTTTTTAAAATGACAAGCTGGTTTTGTTTTTGAAAATAGTTCAATTACAACATATAGTATCCATTCACCTCACTCACTATGTTTATGGTCCTGGTATTGATTGGTAAGTGTGATAGTGGATTGTGTCATCATTTATAAAGAATTTTAGTTTCTGGGCTCCATCACTCTCAAAAGAGGCACAGCATAAGTGTGCAACATACAATTATGAAGTACCGTGCCTTGTTATTTATTTTGAAACTTTTGTGACAGTATCAACACTCAAAGTGGGTTTTTGGTTATGCCATTGCCTATCATGGACTACCTTTCTTGCCAATTTTGTTTCCTTACTTCATATTTGATGGCGTTCCTTCCTCCTCTTGTCTTATCTCCTACGTTCCATATATTGCATGAAAGCCCAGACCTCGGCCCACAAAGGCATTGTGGGGTGGGGAAGGTTGCTATGGGGTAGAGGGGGCGCTCTGCGCTTACTCGGTGGGCAGAACGTCTACTTGGCATGACTAGAAAGGGGATGTCTCGTCTCCTGGAGGCTCCTTAATTTTACACCCCCAGCTAGTGCAGAGAACAAAATGGCTGGAGCATTTGTTTGAGTTGGGAGTTGTGTGGAAAGTAAATTAGCTACTGGCAAGCATGTTACTTTAAATTGTGAGTTTTTCTTGTTCTTTTTAAATTCTGTTCAGAGTGTACCTTGGGATAAATGTTTATATTTCATAAATATTGAATTTAATATACAACTTCGAAATACCTTAGGTATGTGTTTGCTTCTCCTCCAGTAACTTAAAAAAAACTGTGACTTACAAACAAGCATTGGCTATTCCAATAGCTTGGAATTCACACTGGAAAGGCAAGACCTATCGGTTTTCCAGTGCTTGTTTGACCCTACAGCATTTTTTTTAATCCTTGGAAAAATGTTGATTATGTTGTGCTGGGTGGGGTCAGACTTGCCTATAGGTTAATCTGGACATGCATGAAGGGATAGTGTCACGGGTTATTGTGTGGGCCAGTTTTTTTATATTTGTGTACTTGTTAGATTATTTGGTAGGCCATCTTTTTTACAATTGATTTCTCTGATATTACACAACCAATGCCTGCAGCAAGCACACCTGCATGCAGTATATAAATACCTCGCAAAACATTTATACAGAATGTCTTTACAAGTTCAAAGCTGCCCTAATTTGCAGATGTGGGGCACTCCTTTTAGCTATCTGATTCACTAAAGGGGTGACTTTTATTTTGTTACCCAGGTCTATTATCTGACCTATAACGACCCTGCTACTAGGCACTACAAGTGCACATTTCCTCAAGACCACACAGTATCGCAAGGGGAATGTCAGAGGCAGAAAGAGTTTTGGGCTTCTATTTTCAAAGTAAATGCCTTAAAATGGTGCCAAAATGTGGTTGCCAGGTCTCATAATTCACCCCAGGATGAGGGATACGATATAAAGTGCGTATTGCTCGCACGCTTGTTTGTGACCTCTGACCTTAAGTTTTGAGACATGGTGCGAGTAACTCGTTCCTAAAGAGTGCTGAAAATAAGTGATGTAATAGCTCTGAAATTGTTCTACAGTGCTCTTTGGAAACGTTCGTACACCACGTCCAAAGGGTGTCAGTTATGCACTTAGGCCAGCCAAAACCCATGGACCCTTTTGCCATCCATCGGAATTGGAAACGCGACATGAATGTTGCTTATTGGATGACATACCAGAAGCAAAATCTGCTAACATGTCAGTTTAGATGGCTAATTATATGTGCTTCGGAGGCAGGCCCCCTGCCCTCCGATGGCACGGCTCTCTGCTCCAGCTGGGCCAGGGAGTACCAATTACACGTTATAATATCTGGATTATTCTATTGAATTAGCGCGAGGGGAGACCGTTTTGTTGAAGCAAGATGAAGGGTAGCAAATGCGCTGTGGTCTGTCCTGCGACTCGCCCACCAGATCTCTAATTCAGTGAGCGCACATTGTTTTGCAGCCTTAGATGCCCTCAATTGTCAATTTCAACGTGCCAAAAAAGAGACGACTCTTCAGCCCCCTACGAATATGTATGAATTGAAGGCTCTCATGAGGGAGTAGGAACAGCATAGCTGATGCAAAGAAGGCAACATAGCGCCTAATGCATGAGGCGTCAAATAATGTTGTGGCAGAAGTAAATGGAGTAGAGGAAGACACTGGTGACGAGGTGTCAGTGACAGACACTCGGCCGTAGGCAATTCAGGTCCAAGGCTGTCCCCCTCATCATGAGGAGGAGGACTTTGAGACACTTTGTCAGGCTGGAGAGGTCACACCCACAGGACTCTGACATCTTTAGCCTAGTAAAGTGCAGTTCAGGCAGCCAGGACCAAAGCATTTGGAGCAGGTCTAGCTCCTGGCTGCCTGACCTGAAAATAAAGAGTGTCTGTCAGGCTGACCTTTGTTCAGTGTGACAGACACTCTTTGTGTCAGCCAAAACGTGGTGGAGCATGGCCCCCCTGCCCTGAAGTATGTGAGGTAACACTCCCAGGCATACAAACAAGATAATGGCACACTAGACTAAGCAAACAAACTAGTTCAGTTTAGAAAATATACATATTTAATGTGATAAAAAAGAATGATAAAAATCAGTTTAACAGAACTAGTTTTATGTTTGCCACAACATTATTATTATTACCGGCAATATAAGCAAGCATGAAATGTCAATATTTGTTTTTGTAAAGAATATTCATACTATTGCACTGTATTGTATTACCTGTAAGTGCAGAACAATGATATGTATACTTGTTTCGGTGAATACAATATACATAGGTGTCTGACATGAGTATAAGTTTTTGAATATAAAGCGGTACATCATGTTGTTGAGAAGTATTTGGCAATAGAATGTTGTGGCAAACATAAAACTAGTTCTGTTAAACTGTTTCAAGATGAAGAAACTGAATAGTAAAACATTTTATAATCTCTTTTACAGCAATTTGATGGTAAAAGTCCTGATGAAGGCATAGTCTTTATGTCGAAACGCGTCGACAGGAAACCATCTACTCTTTTTAACTTTTTCTGTGAATACATATGTATTAATACAATGTCATTTTATCGATTCTGATCAATGTACTGATTTTTATCATTCTTTTTTATCACATTAAATATGTATATTTTCTAAACTGAACTAGTTTGTTTGCTTAGTCTAGTGTGCCATTATCTTGTTTGTATGCCTGGGAGTGTTACTTCACATACATTGTTTACCCTGTCCCAGGATATTGATCCATATCAGGGGGTCCTTGTTGTTAACACAGTGGCCCCCTGCCCTGAAGGACAGGCTGCTGCTCTCTGTAGGTCCATTTATGTAGCACGTCATCTCCCTGAAGAGAACCCGAAGAATAGTAGTGAATGCTTAGCAAGATACACAACATGAATGTGCTTTTCAAAGGTTCATTGTATTTAACCGTAGCTTTGTTATAACTTACTACCCTATGTGGGGTGCTGAAGCACTTATCCACGTGGATGGCAAGCTACACCATGGAGGGTGTGTAGTTGGAAGTAAGTTGTTTTGTTTTGAACCTCTGGGGAATAGTTTTCGTTTCATGCGTGATGTCCACCGAGGTGCAGTTATTGTGTTGTAGGACGCGGCGCCCTGTACTGTGATAGATGAGGGTCTGTGAGGGACAGATTTGCATATTATAACCCAGGTTAGCCATAGGGGCAGTAGTATGCTGTGTGCCTGTACACCAAATATGGTTGCAATCAGAAAGCACCAGGCAAAGATGTTGAATGAGTAAAACATATCAAAAGGGCAAGAATGGGAAAGGGCGGCATAAGCAGTAGCCATGCACCGTTTTCTTTTATCATTTATTTACGAATTAAAAGGCAGGGCTATTACGTATTGCTGAATAAATACTCCCCATGAAGGGAATCATTTATAAGAGTTATTAACCAAGGCTGGTACACTGAACAAACACTATCCAAACACTAAAAGGCCCAGATTCCAACTACTCCTGCTAGGCCAAAAATCTGAGCAAGGCTCCAAGCCCCTAGCCTCTCCCAAGCACGCATAGGCTCTCAAAGCAGGCTAGCACCAGTCAAGCGAGCCCTAGTCAGATTGTGACTAAGACCCCAGCCAGACTGACACCCTGCACATGCAAGTGTGAGAGACAGATTGCTTGGTAGGTTGCTTTCCTGAGAGAGCGAAAGAGCGAATTGGCCTGTCTCGTGTTACTCTGCTGTCCTCGCCCCTCCATGTGAGCCCAATACCTTTTGTTGATCCCAAAAACGATTTTTTTTCCAGTTTACATAATGGGGCATCCTCCTGACCTTCTAGAATGTCATTCCAGAACAACTTCCCCTTCCAATATTAATATTGAATGATATTTCAGGATAAAAAAGAAAATGTGGTGAAAGGAGACTGTAGGAAATAGGGTTACTGGTTAAGGAAGATAAAACCGTACCCAAGCTGCAACCACAATCCTTGTCAAGGTGATGTCACAAGTAACCCCAAATTAACCTGTGCTTAACCCCATAGTAGCTTGACACAAAGCAGTCAGGCTCAACCTAGAGGCAATGTGTAAAGTATTTATGCAGCAGTTTAAACAGTAATAAAGTGAAAACACAACACAAGAAAAATCCCACAACAGTTTAGAAAATAAGAGTAAACGTTAACAAATTATTTGAGTCCAAAACGACAAAGTCGCTATTTTTGGCCAACCATGATGGAATGTGGTTCGGACACAGGGACCAAGTTAGGCTTGCTCAACCAAGTTCCTAAAATTCGGGTTGCTGAGCGTTGCGAGATCTCGCTTTGAGGATTCGTTACGTAGTGGAGGTTCTGATGAGTTGTGAACTGCAATGCAAAGTCCTGCATCGAGAATGTGTCACACAGTTGTGGTTCTGGAGAGCTGTGGGGATGCAATCTGAGGTCCAGCATCAAAGATGCCTCACACAGCAGCGGTTCGGAGGAGTTGCGGGTCTGTGATGCGAGGTCCTGCGTCGAAAAGGCATTAGTACTACAGGCCCACTAATAGCACTTGATTTATTGGCGATTGGTACATGTAGCACCATTTTACGTGCGGCTTACAAGTAAATTAAATGTGCCAATTAGGGCTAAGTCAATTTTAAAATTTTTAAATGAAACAGCACAAACACCTTATAACTGGTGAGCAGTGGTAAAGTGCATAGAATCGTAAAAGCAAAAAAAAATGAGCTCAGAACACAGGAGGATGAAGGCAAAACGTTTGGTGGTTATCCTGCCAAGAGGGCCAATTCTAACAGATACTTTCTCTGCTTCCTTTGTCTTGGCTTGGAAATCTGCATGGCACCCATTTGACAGTTCTTAATTTATTCTTTTTTTAGCCCAGCTCTTCTCTGATCTATGAGCCTGGTGAAAAACACATTTCATGTACATCTCCACACATTAACTGTTCTTCCCATCTCCTATATCTGATAGTTCACCAATCTACCCTCCTCAGTCACCTCGTTAACTTTCAAGAGGCTTTTGAAGTAAAATTACAGTAGACAATGGGTGTAATTCCTGCCCTGGACAACCTTTTTGAATGCCAACGACAGTCAGCAGAGTGTGCTGATTGAGTCTACTGCATACAGCATTTTGGGAGAGCAGAGCCTTTGTTTGCCATGTTTCTCAAGGAACTCTGGTATTGAACTTTAATGCTGATCACAAAGTCACTGGCTAGCCACACTGATCCTAGGAACCTGGCCACACCCTCCTGTCCTTAAGCACTGTGAAGATATGATTGTCCATCTGTATTTATCAGCATTAGATGATGAAAGCCTTGTGATCACCGAGCCCTGTCAGCTAGGGAAAATCAAACTTGCCCCTACTACTTTAAGACTGACTGCAATGTCTTGTGCTATCCTTGCTAAATCCTAGACAATTGGTCTAACCCTACTGATCCTTCCCGAGTGAAGATCTGACCCGCAATCTGCCTTTATTGGCATTAGAAGATGAAAGTGCGCTGACCATTGACAGCCAGAAAAAATCAAACTACGTCCTCCCAAATTAAGGCTGGTCACAATGTTTCAGGGTAGCCTTGCTAAATCTTATGCCATTATTCCCTTCCTGATGACCCTTCCTATTGCAAAGATTTGCCCCACCACCTGCTCTTAGCTTTATTAGAAGATTAAAGAATTCAGAGCCCTGTCAGACAGAGAAAAATAAAATTATTGCATACCACTTTAAGGCTGGTACCACTGTTTTGAGTAGCATTGCTAATTTGAAGGCACTGGACCAGACCCTGATCACCCATCCCATTGCAAAAAAATGTCCCACAAACTCTCTTTATCAGCGTTGGAAGACGGAAGAACTTTGAACCCTACAAGCCAGGAAGATTTAAACTGCCCCTACCATATTAAAGCTGGTCACAATGTCTCAAGCTAGCTGTTCTAATTCGAAAGGCAAGTGGTCCATTCTTGCCAACTATTCCCATCCCGAGATATGACCAGCAATCTGTGTTTACTAGCATTAGAAGATTAAATAATGCTGAGTCCATGAAACTCAAACTACACCACACCCCTTAAAGGCTGGTCGCAGTGTGTCGGGCGAACCTGGCTGATTCCTGAGTGTGAGAAAGATCTTGTCGGAACCCCTGATAGGGTTGGACTACGAAGACCAGACGCCCCTGCACGAACAAGGCTGCATCACGTCTCACCAGAACCACGGACGAAGACCTATGTCTCTCCTCTCTTTCCACAGCGTGAGGCAACGGCTAGAGGAGGTGCTACAGAAAGTGGACGAATAAAAACGGACGCCACACAGGAAGCGAGGTCGCAGAACGTCGAGGAGGCGGGACCTGAGACGGACCACGCGGAGGACGCCGAATCTCGGAGCCGGGAGCCGGAGCTGCACGCCGAGAGTCAAGACAGCGTTGCTGAGCGTGGAGAAGAGGCGGGGGAAACCGAAGACCGCTGACGGAGGAGTGGTGGTGTCCCCCGGAGGAGGCTGGAGAGCGTGCCGTGACTCAGGAGAGTTGCGGCGGAGCCGGTGAGTGACATTGAACCGAAGCCCGTTTGGGGAAATTGTGTGTTGTTGTGGGAGGAGGGTGGTGGAGTGTAAACCTGAGGGTGGTGGGTGGATTTGACAAAAGGGAAAAACCTAAACGTTCACCTGGGAGAAAACAGTACCCAACAGTATCACTTGGTTGTTTATCTTGGGGTTAGTTGTGTCTGGTCTATGACTATTCCTTCGCTAAATTCTTATCCTCGTCTCATACAAATTCACTAGCTACCCCTTTATCTGCCACATCCCATACCTTTATGCCCAACCCTTCACCGTCCCCCTTTCGTACACTACCTTCTGGTGTAGGAGCAAGGGTTTTGAAACAACAGTCCCACTGACGGCCCTTTCTCTTTTTCCCTCTCGGTTCCTCCGGTAAACCAACACCACGGAGACACTATCGTCCCAGGAACAACATCAACTGGAAGAAGAGGGAGGAACCTCGAGTACCATGGCTGATCCTTTCAATACTGGAGAACTTGGTGCCACGGGAGGAAGTGCGGAACCCGTTGTGAAACCTAAAACCTTGTTTCCTGATAATAAAAGTGCTGTTCGCCAATACATTCAGCCTCCGCGTCTGTATATCCGACCTGCCCTCCCACAAGTGGTGTCAGAAGTGGGATCTGATGGAGACATGGAGGCGGCACCAACGAAAATGGCTGAACACCAAGAACATTTGGGCAAAGTAATGGAAAAGTTCCTACATGTTGTAGAAGAAGATCGGGAGAAAACGCAAAAGGTCCTTACAGGACAGAGTCAAACACATGGAGCTGCCATGGACAAGTTAGCTGAAATACTCGGGAATCAAAAAGGACCTACTACACTCCCATCAATGGTCATGCAGAAATACGTTAGTGGAGAGGATCCTGATTTCTTTTTTACAAACTTTGAGCGTATAGCCACTGCTGCCGCATGGCCTGCCGATAAGTGGGGTCAGTATTTGGGGCCTCTTCTATCAGGGGATTTACAGGCAGCATACCAAGCAGCCACCATACAAGGAACGGTGCCTTATGCAGATATTAAACGCTGTATAATGGAAAGGTTGGGGGTGGATGACGAGTCCTACAGGATAAAGCTACGCCAGATAAAAGAGGGACCACAAGAAACACCCCGAGCCTTGTACTTTAGGGTAAAAGACATGACCGACCGCTGGTTGAAGCCTGCCACCACGGACAAGGACGGTATCATGTCGAAAATTTACTTAGAGCAGTACCTGGCATCCCTCCACCCACCCATACAGAGGTGGGTTAGACAACAACCATGTGTGACTCTAGAAACTGCGGCGGAGATCGCAAGTGTTTATAACAGGGCCCAGGAACTCCAAAAGGGCAGAGACGATACACAGTGGAGATCTTCCGGACCAGGACATCACAGGCCATCTCGCGTTTCTGTCCCTAAAAAACCAGATCCCGTGGCTCTCTTACCTGGACCTATGATACCCACCCCGGTGTTCTGACCGCCGAATCCTGGACCCCAGTGTTTTCATTGCGGAGGACTGGGGCATATCGCTAAATTTTGTCTCCAAAAAGAGGAACCTATGGAGATAGGGATAGCCAGGAACTACTATTGTTCTACGTCACGAGAACCCTTACCCCCTTATCACTGTGCCGTAAAGGTCAATGGACAGTCCACTTTGGCTTTGGCAGACACGGGGTGTCGACAGAGTGTAGTTCGTCCCCAAGATTTTCAACCAAGGGTAGTACCAAGTGAAGAGATGGTAGCCATCCGATGCGTGCACGGGGATGTTAAACAATACCCAACTTCACAGGTCACAATTCAACATATCAACGATCCGGGGACCTCCCTAAAAGTGGGTCTTATACCGAATCTACCTGAGAAAGACATTCTGGGTAACGATTATCCCCAACTTTCACAGATGCTAGCCTATGATAGTCAAAAAGGAGAGGACTGGTGGGCTGAAGCTCCTTTTTCTAAAGCAGATGAACATGAGTGGCCTTTATCAAAACCACGGAAGAGTAGGAAACAGAGGAGGATAGAAAAAGGGAAGCCACCTAATGTATTGCCCGTTATACCTGAAGAGAACCCCTGGGAAACAGACAGAAGTTGTCGTGCTACACAGAGAGAGGATCCGGTTCTACTGGAGGCATGGAAGAATGCGCTAGAACAGGAAGATCCCCTTCATGTAGGTCCCTATTTCTTTAAGAAAAATGGGTTACTTTATAGGAAAGGAAATCCTACACAAACCCCCCAGCTGATAGTACCTACACCATTTCGAGAGAAGGTTATGTTCCTAGCCCATAGCCATCTGCTAGGAGGTCATTTTGGACCGGAGAAAACAGAAAAACAGATACTAGAGAGATTTTATTGGCCTGGCATTTACCAACAGGTTAAAAAGTATTGCAGAGAATGTCCCATCTGTCAGACACACAGCAGGTACATACCCCCTCGTGCACCATTACGTCCATTACCTGTGATAGAAGAGCCCTTTAATAGAGTAGGCATGGACATTATAGGCCCCTTGTTACCGTCGAGGAGTGGCTGTAGATATGTGCTAGTGTTGGTGGATTACGCCACCCATTTTCCTGAGGCTATAGCCTTACGGCGGCCTGATGCTATCAATATCACCAAAGCGATGATAACAGTGTTTTCCAGGGTTGGGTTTCCAAAAGAAATCCTGACTGATCAGGGAACCCCGTTTTTATATCCAAAGTCATGAAGCAAGTGTGTACCCAATTAGGCATACATCAAATCCGAACGGCAGCTTATCACCCCCAGACAGACGGGTTGGTCGAAAGATACAATGCTACACTTAAGACAACCCTTAAAAAACTGTTGGAGCTAGAGACAAGGAAATGGGAGGATATGTTACCGTTGGCGCTGTTTCCCATACGGTGCAAAATACAAAAAAGCACTGGATATTCTCCTTTTGAATTGTTATATGGCCATCAACCCCATACATTTTTAGACATGGCTCAAGAAAAATGGGAGAATGAACCTGGCAATACTAAACCTTTAGTTGATTACGTATCCACACATAAAACACATCTTGGTCAGATTCGGACTATTGTCCGTAATAATCTGGAAGAAGCACAGGCTGCACAGAAAACGCAGTACGACAAAAAAGCAAAGGAAAGGAAGTTCGAGGTGGGAGACCTCGTTCTATTGATGATGGCCTCCTCTGACCACAAATTGCTTGGCCAATGGCAAGGTCCTTATAAGGTCACTGAGAAAGTCACCCCTGTGACCTATAGAATAGAGTTAGACGCAACCAGGGGTACTTCACAAATCTATCATATCAATTTGTTAAAGAAATGGGAAGGACCTCTGCCTATTCTAAGTGCCCAAGCAGAGAACGAGGCCCCTTTATTTACCCAATGCATTGATGCTAGTCTTCCGAACACTTTAAAAGAGAAGTTAACCCAAAACCTCGCTCCCCTTGGAGGAGTGTTTTCACTAACTCCTGGGAGGACCACCTTGGTACAACATGCCATCCGGACACCTGTAGGTAAAAGGGTGCGACTTCGGCCCTATCGGATACCCGAGGCACGTCGTCAAACCATACGAGAGGAAGTCCAAAAGATGCTGGAAATGGACATTATTGAACCCTCCTCTAGCGAGTGGAACTCACCGATTGTCTTGGTTCCAAAACCGGATGGTTCGGTCAGATTTTGCATCGACTTCAGAGAAGTAAATAAATTATCTGAATTCGATACCTATCCACTACCAAGAGTGGATGAAATGGTAGAGAAAATAGGGAGAGCCAAATATATCAGTACGTTGGACCTGTGTAAAGGGTATTGGCAAATCCCTTCACGTCCACAAGACAAAGAGAAAACAGCTTTTTCTACCCCCGACGGATTATACCATTTTAAGGTTATGCCATTTGGTTTACATGGGGCACCAGCCACTTTTCAGAGGGAAATGAATTGTATCCTACGTCCCCACGAGAGGTATGCCGGTGCATACATCGATGACATTGTCATCTTTAGTGATACATGGGACCAACACGTACATCACCTGAAGCAAGTCATTGTAACCTTAGGAGAAAATGGTTTAAAAATCAATCCCTCGAAAAGTCACTTAGCTGCCCAAACAGTGAAATATCTGGGATACCTATTAGGCGAGGGAATGATTAGACCACAAGATTCCAAATTGACAGCCATATCTCAAATTCCTCTTCCTAAGACTAAAAAAGATCTACGGGCCTTTTTGGGCCTCTTGGGGTACTACAGAAGATTTATTCCCAACTTTTCACAAATCGCCTCTCCTCTCACTAATCTATTGCAAAAAGCATCCAATACAGAAGAACGCTTGAGGCATCCCACTCCCGACATTCTAAGAGCCTTTCATACCCTGAAGGGTTCGCTTACGTCCGAAACAGTACTAGCCAGTCCTGACTATTCTTTACCGTTTGTTCTACAGACGGATGCCTCGGATCAGGGGTTGGGGGCGGTGCTCTCACAAGTATCACGACAGGGACAAGAACAGCCAATATTATACATCAGTAGGAAATTATTTCCTAGAGAACAAAACTATGCAGTCATTGAGAAAGAGGCTTTGGCAGTGAAGTGGGCCATAGAAACACTGAGATACTATTTGGAAGGAAGGGAATTTACCTTATTCACTGACCATGCCCCTTTGGAATGGTTATCCCGCAACAAAGGAAACAACGATCGAGTGTTAAGGTGGTTCCTGGTGTTACAACCCTATAGGTTTCGCACTCAACATCGGAAGGGGTCAGAGCAAGGGAACGTAGATTTCCTGTCCCGATATCCACAAGACAGAAACCCTAGTAACAGGACACCAAGGGAAAGGGGATGTGAGAAAGATCTTGTCGGAACCCCTGATAGGGTTGGACTACGAAGCCCAGACGCCCCTGCACGAACAAGGCTGCATCACGTCTCACCAGAACCACGGACGAAGACCTATGTCTCTCCTCTCTTTCCACAGCGTGAGGCAACGGCTAGAGGAGGTGCTACAGAAAGTGGACGAATAAAAACGGACACCGCACAGGAAGCGAGGTCGCAGAACGTCGAGGAGGCGGGACCTGAGACGGACCACGCGGAGGACGCCGAATCTCGGAGCCGGGAGCCGGAGCTGCACGCCGAGAGTCAAGACAGCGTTGCTGAGCGTGGAGAAGAGGTGGGGGAAACCGAAGACCGCTGGACGGAGGAGTGGTGGTGTCCCCTGGAGGAGGCTGGAGAGCGTGCCGTGACTCAGGAGAGTTACGGCGGGGCCGGTGAGTGACATTGAACCGAAGCCCGTTTGGGGAAATTGTGTGTTGTTGTGGGAGGTGGGTGGTGGAGTGTAAACCTGAGGGTGGTGGGTGGAATTGACAAAAGGGAAAAACCTAAACGTTCACCTGGGAGAAAACAGTACCCGACAGTATCACTTGGTTGTTTATCTTGGGGTTAGTTGTGTCTGGTCTATGACTATTCCTTCGCTAAATTGCTATCCTCGTCTCATACAAATTCACTACCTACCCCTTTATCTGCCACATCCCATACCTTTATGCCCAACCCTTCACCCTCCCCCTTTCGTGCACTACCTTCCGGTGTAGGAGCAAGGGTTTTGAAACAACAGTCCCACTGACGGCCCTTTCTCTTTTTCCCTCTCGGTTCCTCCGGTAAACCAACACCACGGAGACCCTATCGTCCCAGGAACAACATCAACTGGAAGAAGAGGGAGGAACCTCGAGTACCACGGCTAATCCTTTCAATACTGGAGAACTTGGTGCCACGGGAGGAAGTGCGGAACCCGTTGTGAAACCTAAAACCTTGTTTCCAGATAATAAAAGTGCTGTTCGCCAATACATTCAGCCTCCGCGTCTGTATATCCGACCTGCCCTCCCACACTGAGCTCTTGGTCTTTTCATGTTGACCCAGACCATTGAAGACATGTTGCCAACAGCCTGCCATTATCTGCATTTGAAGTACGTTGAGCCATTCCCTCTAGTTTGTTCACCCACATATCTCTGACAATAAATATTTTGGTGGCAGGAATGTCCATTAGGGTAATCATTGCCCTGTAGGTGAGGAGCCTTTGCTTACTTTTAGCATTGTGTTGTTCTGTAAGACATGTCACGGACAAATTGCATGCAGGAATAGAATGACCATTAAATCATTGAGGCAGACTATACTAAGGCTCTAGGGTCAAACTCTTGTGCATGGATTCTTTACTACGTGGTGGGCACGCAAAGGCCCCTCTCCCCGTGTCATAGTCGGAGTGTGCAGGGCTGCCTCAGGAACTTGCAGACCAGGCTGCTAGAGGAATATTCGGTTCAGGCCACCAAAGGCTTCTCTGTACTTCCCTCCTGGCCTATATTGAAAGTTCTAGAACTTCCATTAGGCTTACCTACCTCTCCATAAAGTGATTCAGGCCCAATTAGGAAAATTTGAATATTCACGTAGTTTTAGACACCTGAAGTCGCATTATGTAAAGGGGAAACTCTCCCTGTTTGTGCTGTGGCCCAACTTTTACAAGAATTACAGATTATGCACTGCTCACCGGGCAGACATAAAGTCGCACCTGCCGTAGGCAGTGCATTCGTGAAAGCGGAGACACCATTAAAGGCATCCACTCCATCGTTCACAGTGCAGAAAGCACTGGGCCTGCTTTGCAAAGGGGCAGAGCGCGTTTCTTGAGGGCACGTGTAGTAAGCGACTGCATCCACCGCCAGGAGGATGTCTGATGGTGGGTCCATGGGACCATTTTGCTCTTTGCAGAGGTTGCTCTCGGAGGGGGATACACTGACTATACACAATCTCTTTGCATCGCTGCCCAGGAGCATAATACGCCATGGGGGCATAGGCAAAGTGTATCCTTCATTTGCATTTTGCCATCCCCAGTGCAAATGAGGGAAGTCCCCCAATAATCATTCTGACGATATATGTGTGCTTTCATAATCTGCATTATAGAAGGGCCAGCACAAGTGCCTGTGGCCACAGTGCCCTGGAAGTGCAGAAAGCAGGGTGAAAAACCAATTCCATCAGTAGGGCACTTTGTGTAATATGGCCCATTGAAATTCTAACAGTGAGCAGTATTTTCCATCCAAGCTGGGCACAGCGTCTCCAAATTAGTCAGCAATAAGGAGATACCAGTGATAGGATGATACTTCTCCGATCTTGAACAGAACCTGCATGTATGGCTCATTTTATTTGCTTTCATAAAACATACACTTTTATTCCAGAAATCACAGCTGTCATTTCAAAAGAAACATTGTCTGCTATTTAATTCAATTTGCAAGATGTTATGGTCTGCTCTTAAAGGAAGTGGCCTCTCCCAGGGTCGCTGGAGTAATCACACACCTTACCCCCACACCGCAAGAGGTTCCTGTAAGGTGGCTCGGACTTCTCTGCACATTCAACAGAGATTAAGGCCAAGCAAAATAGTCTGGTGTATTTCTAGGCAGTGTGCACCCCTCCGACACCGGGTCCCTAATGTCGATCTAGCAATCGGGCAAATGATAGAAAGGGCTTGGAATGAATATGCATGTGGGATGTGCCCACGCAAACGTGGCCCTGCCCACAAGCAGTGCCTCGCAGAGTCTTCCGTCAGCTCTGTTCTGTCAGTGGGAGGGCCCCAGGGCTCGGCCTTAAGCCCAACTTTATGTGATACACATCTCACTCCTCTTACTCAATGCAGGCTGTTTAACAGAAGCCTTGGGGGCTACTGCGTTATCCTATGCTGATGATACTCAGCTGTTGTTCTCATGAGGCAGGAGAGAAGAGAATTCAGGGATGCTGATTAAAACTTGCCTGACTGCAGTTTTCCATTGGATGACCGTTCACCAAGTGCAATGCTGACAAAAAAAAATACTTTTTCCTTTGGCAATACTTCTCCAAAAAGCTGGCAGACTTTCTGACCTGAAGATGCTCCCACCCAGGCCCCCAGGGAGGCATAGTTAAGTACTTAGGAGTCAAATTTGATGATAGTCTGTCCTTTAAGCCACAAATTAAGTCAGTGGTAGGTACCTGCCCTAAAAAAGTTCCTACGTTAACTGTCCTTCACTGCAAAAAAAATGGTTATCCAGGCCCTGATAACCTCGAGGTTGGACTATGGTAATGCCCTCTGATTAGGTTTGGTGGAACACCTGTTCAAGAGGCTACAGGTGGTCCAAAGTGTGGCAGGCGATCTTCTTCTGAGCCTGCCATTCAGAGCACGTATGTCCCCTCATCTGATGCTCTTCACTGGCTTCCTATCAGGAACAAATTCTTATTTAAGGAACTAGTGCTAGTTCACGGGGCACCTTACCAGACCGGTGCAGTCTACCTTGGAGCAAGGTTCAGTTTCTTTGCCCCGTCAAGTAACTTGAGGTCTACCAATAAATTGCTAGCTATGACTCCCAGAATTCGTCGTGTTAGAGTGAGAGGTAGGTCACTTACCTATCTAGGTAAGTGGCCTACCGCTTATTCCAAGCTAAAGTGACCATTAGCTTGGAATACGCTCCCTCTCGAGCTCCGAGCAATAAACGATGTTAGTGTTTGTAAGAAAGATGACATTTTTTAAATTTTGTGCAGGATTAAAACGTCAGGACCTTCTATCACGTCTGACCTGTGCTGGGCCCCGGGACACTCCTCAGAGTAGCTGCGATCAATACAAGTTATCTTCATCATCATCATCATCTTCTGTAATAGACAGGCAGAAGCTACCTCACAATTGCATTATGAAAGTCAAGGTGTTTTAAATGTATCAAGGTGCTAGGCTTTTCATATCTTCTTAATTATTAGGCCATTGTCATTATTTTCTTTTCAATAGGACTGCCTAGGCGTTCCTTATTTTTCTGTTTACTGTATTCAATGCAATGCTTATGAAATTATGCTCGAGACTTTAACAGATCTGTTACCAAACAAAGAGCACGACCTTGCAGGTCAGTTGTTCCCAGCCCCAATTCACTTGTCTGTGGTTAAAGTGTCTCCTGCACTTTCTCAGCCTCCCATCATCCATTTTCTTGAATCGGACTCTTACTTTTTTGGCCTGTCTTCCAAAAAAAGCATGTGCCCCTTACTGTAGGAGATCTGCAGCAAAATGGTTGCTTTTCCTCCTTCTTCACCTTCTGGGACTGTTGTCACCATTGTAGTATGTTATGCCTTAACCTTTCCTTTGCCTTGTTTGCGGCACAAAGGGCTCGGAGCATCACATTGAGTTCCCTCTCATCTCCACAGGGATTACAAGATTTTTCTCCAGGAACTAGTAATAACATGCAGACCCGCAATACCAGGTACAGCTTTACATGTTTTTCCACCTTGTCTGTGCAGGGTGCTGCGGGAGCAGGGTGGCAGCGAAAGTTCACATATTCTTTCACTTTAGCTGGGGGAGATTTTTCTTCTTGAAGTAGAAGGGCAGACGGGGCAAGGCACAGCAGCTATCTGCAGTTCCGCATAGTGTCCAGGTCCAGTGTTACCGGGCCCAGAATTATAAGGTCCTTAGTTTGAGGACCTGATCACTCTGACCATGGAGACATCGGAAAATGTGCATGTAGTTACCCGGAGAGGTGTTCCCCTATGGATATCTCTAGGCAACTAGCAGTGATGGTCTTGGTGTCTGGTTGGGTTGCATGTGAATAAGATAGAATATAAATTATAATGTTGCAAACCTTAATTACTTTTCTTCCATTCCTCATATTAAATTTTTTGGGGGGCGGTGAGTGCTTTATTTACTTCCTTAGAGTCACCTTCCATTAAACCTCTTCCCATTACCTTCTTTAGTTATACCACTGCACCGCTCACCTGCCACCCTGCTGCCAGTGCCCTTTAATTGTTGCATTTCTGAGGACGCTAAACAATGGCGGTCTGGGGTTTGAGATTTGAGCAAAAGTTTCTTCTGTCCCTTTTGTTATCAACATATTGATGTTATGTTATGTTATGTTATAATTGTATTTGTATAGCGCACGGCTACTCAGTGAGAGTGTCCCGGCGCTTTATATAGGCAGCTCAGTGTGAAAAAAACATAACACCATAAAACAGAGACAGATAAGTAAAGGAAAGACGTCCTAAAGGTTAAAAAGCCAGGTCTTTAGGCTCTTCCTAAACAGGAGCAGATTGGGAGTACGCCGCAAGGCCAGAGGTAAATTATGATTGAATTATGTTCTATTTTTGAGCTGCAATGATTACTTGGAGAACTAGTTAATGATTTTAGTTTATGTTTCCTATTCGTTGTTTTCCACTGAACGTTCCTTCACATAACTGTCTAGTAAGTTGCAGATGATACTGGTACATTCCTTTCCAGATCCTGTTCTCCTCTCCACTGACTGCTCTGCTCTAGCTCTACACATGAAGTCACCGAACAAAACATGTCTCTTGCACTTACATGGCTTGGGCATGATACCTCATATTTCGTCTCCACCTCACCTACAGATTCTCGTAGCACCAAATGCAATTCCTCTCATAGAGGTATATCTAGCAGGAAGCAACACAACCCTGTGCCTTGAGAGTCAACCAGCTCTCAAAATGAATCTGCGTTTATTCTTAAAAACGTAAATTCCAGGGATATGCATCCTGCTGGTTGTAGGCAAGTGGTTTATTATTTGATGTGGAGTGGACTACCTCCAAGGATAAGGTCATCCATCACCTGCTAGATGTTAGTTAAATGTAACATTTTACATTTTCGAAGGCAAATTATTCTCTAGTGGCTCAGACAAGTTAATATAATTTTTCTGAAAGTTATATTTACTAACTTGGTAGAAAACATCTAACTTTACTAATTAATTTTGTGTTTAAAAACAGTCAGGGAAAGTTATTGAACTTTTGCTTGGCCAGTATTGCCTATGGGAACAGCTAACCCCAATCGAGTGAAAATAGCTTTTGATGATTTATTCACTGTAGGCACATGCTAATATTAATTAGGCACATAATACTTCAAGGCACTATGCATTCTACCTTATGGGCAATAAGGTAATTTTAGGAGTGACTTATAAAGGGCTTCCAAGCAGTTTTTAGGCTTGTAAAAGAGTTCATTTTGACATTCTAACATATGAGTATGCAGGCTGCATGACACGAGGCCTCGCAGAACCTTGTCATGTTTTCAAGGTCATAAAGTGGATGGCGCAATATAGTGCTTCATTCCACATGACATTACATTTTACATGTCATAGGTGTCGTTTTCAAACGACATCCAATGGCCTTTAAGTAAAATTATATATGTCAAATTAGGTTTTTAGCCGATTTTGGCTTTGTTCTTGGGTTCTTAGTACATACACTGGCTAAAAGGGTCCTAGTTTTAGAGTTCAGAATTACCAGCAGGTGAGCCACAAAAGAAAATGAAACGCTCTGGGTTTGCCAGCAAAAAATGGGCCACTTTACAACACTGATGTGTAAGGAAATACAACGATCCTGTAGTCTCAAACCCATACATTTCAAGGTCTCCAGCTCTACTCTAGATGATGACATCCACGTCTATGTTCTAGTCATACTGTATCTTTTCCAGTTTCCCCTTCTTCAGCTTCGAACATCCAATATGGTCCCCTTCGAGATTGCCCACCTGGGCAGGGAGGGTGAAAAAACTCCCGTGCGACCCTTTATGGTCTCTTTCTGCCTCTCGAGCCCCCGATTTGAAGAATTCTAAAATATTCCTGACAGTGGAACATCCTAAGATCTTTAACAAACATTGAAGCGACTCAACTTCCAAACTTTCAGAAAACCCACCTGTCGCTGAGAAGCAGAGAGAAGTTATAAAAAAGGTTTCGGTTTAGAAATGTGAAAAGCCAACCAGCTCCAAGAAAGTTCCAAAGGAGGATTTCTGCTTCTAAAGGGTGTTTAGTGCAGAATCCCACTGCCATGGTCAGCCCACCGGTCCACCGCCCGCCGGGCACGGGCAGCCCCCGGCTTTGCTGCAGGCGCTGCATCTCGCGAGCGCTGCGCCATGAATATGATATGAACACAATGGGATCCGCTGCGACGCGCTTATCTCCAATCAGCTCCTTAATCCCCCCTTTCACCGCGCGCGCTATCATGTGCGTGTATCCTAATAGGTTTTTTGTCTCCGAGGAGGAGGGCAGATATGAAACTTCCTTATCTAAATGTGCGGGCTATAAATAATGATATGGAACAAAATAGCCAGATAAGAGTGAGGGAGGGTGGAGGGGGCTGTGAGTGTGGGAGATCAGTGAGAGAGCAGAAACAATTAAACACAGGACTAATGAGAGGAAGAGAAACCACGGAGAATACATGCTAAAGAGTTAACACATTAGGAGCAGGAATAAAGAAGAACGAGGGGAGCAGTGCTTAATTTGACCCGGTGGTTAGCGTTGGCACTTAATCATTAATACAAGCGCTTTTCATGAGCACCAATTAAGGACATATTCATTTATGGTAGGTACAGGAAGATTCCATGATTTGCCCAGAATCACAGGATGTAGAGCTGAAGCCGAGATTCAAACCTGGTTGCCCACCTCCGAAGTCAGCAGCTCTGGCTATTACGCTACATCCTCTCCCGACTTCAATGGTTAGCAGTAGTTCTGTTTTTGATGGGCTGGACGCAAGCTGCCTCCTGACGAGATCCCCAGCACTTACTTTTTTTTTTTTTTTACAAATTAACCACTGAAGGGGTGAAAAGAGATGGAACAATAAGGAGTTGTTCTTGTCATCTCTGATGAAGTGTTGCCTGCGTTGCTACCTTGGGCCGAGGCGGGTAAGTGGACAGGCTACTCCATAATTCCCTGTGTTTATATGTTAATTTTAGTTATAAAGCGTCAGCATGTCGGCAAGTCCTTTTCAGAGCACTCGCAGAAAGGGTGCAACAACATATGTATGTAACGCATACTTGTAGAGCGCAGACTGTCACCCAGAGGGTATCCTGGCGCTTTAGAGCATCATCAGACCTAAGGTCTTTGCAGAGCGCAGTCTGAGATTATCACAAAGGTCGACATAGGGCTGAGGACTGAGCTAACATAAAGTGAGCTAGATCAAGAAGAAGGGATCTGTCTCGATGAAGGAGGTGGTGGTCCTCAATGTAGTCTTTTCGTGCATTGTAGGCCTCTTTGAAAAGCTCCTGTACGTTTCAGAGCATGGTATGTTGGATAGGGCTCGAAGGACTGGGTCCAAAGCATTCCACCATGACACCCTGATTTCTCACAATTTTTCTCATGTGTCTTAATTCCATATTCAGAAATGTTGATCAGATCAGACCGGTCCTGCTACATTTGTTGCGTCTTGGTGTACAGTCGGTGGTCAATTTAAGATGAGGTGGCTGCCGGACCAGCGGTAGCTTATCACCGACTTGTCTTTTATTTTTGGCTTCAGGTGCCATAAGAAAAGACACAGTGTTGTGTTGTAATCTTCTGTTTTCACTATAGAGTTTAGATTCTTGTTCTGCTATGTTCCACATTCCAGCTATGTCCAGATGTTCTCTTCCCTGGCAGTTGCTGTTGGACTGGCCAAGGGGAGAGCCACACTTTTCTTACCTAGGATACTTCTCAAGAATAAACCTACTTGCAACTCAGAATTTTACTTGTACTGGCGTCTATATTGATCACAATATTTTGGCGACGATTTGACCAGTTTCCAACTCATCCTGGGTAAGAGTGCGAAACCTACGCGTTAATTTTGGAAAACGCACACCTCCTCAAGTTCGTGTTCGTGCTCATATTTTTCTGTACCTGTACTATGGATCTGAGTACATTTTCTACTTAAAGAATCAAATTGCTACTTAATCTGGACTCGTACCGTTATACTGCTTGAGCGTATTTGAATGACGCTGTGTTGATCCGCACTCACACTGCTCGAGCGTGTTTTGAATGAAGCTGTGTTGATTCGCGCTCAGCCTGTGCGGTTTCAGTGTGCCCAATCGACTGTAAAAACAACTCACGCACACCGCGCTGGAAAAACAAGCCCAAATTAGTCTTGAAACAAACGTCAAATGACGTGGCGGCCATTTTGATTCATCGGAGTCGAACTCAAACTCCGAGTTGTTTATCATTTATGGAGCACTTTCAATAACGAGCGGAGCACTTTCAATAATGAGCAGAAAACGGAGAATTGCAACTTTGAAACATAAACAGGTACTAAACGAAGGATTCTTGTGTGGGTAAACCAGTATTTTTTTTTTTATTTTTTTTTTAAAACGATCTATTTTAGACATTAAAATTTGGATTGTCAGTTTACATGTTACCTCAGTAAAGTAACATCATTTATTTACATTTTGCTTATTATGGACACAGAAAGTCCCACAGTTACCAATCCTACTATTGTGCCTGTTCAGTACGTTATGGAAAGCCAGAGTTCAATAATAACTCCTCCAATCTTTCTAGCTTCACCTGGACCTCTATCTATAGAATGGGAAGATTGGTTACCGATGTTTGAGAACTACATAGATGCCTTAGATGGGTCAAAATTTAGTGCTGCAAAGAAGAAAGCCCTTCTTTTGAATAACATAGGCAAGGAAGGTCAACGCATTTTTAAATATTTGCCTATAGCTATCTTACCAACTGGCAATCCCATTGATGATGTTTATCTTGAAGCAAAGAAACGTCTAGAAGTCAGATTTGCAAAGGAAGTTAACATAGTTATGAATCGTTACCAGTTGTATACTCACAGACAAGAAGAGAACAAATCCATTGATGAATTTGTATCCAAACTCAGAGAGTTGTCTCTCAAATGCAAATTTGGAGAAATGACTGATGAGTTAGTGAGAGATCAACTCATAGTGCAATGTAGATGTAAAAAAACGCAGGAACGGCTTTGGGCCGCGAAGAACCCTTCATTGAAAGACGCTATAGACATAGCCAAAGTTTTAGAACACTCTCAATTTTGCATGCGGGAGTTAAACAAGAAGGAAAGTGGCAGTGGAATTGTCTCATCTGTTTCCAGTACAGATAATGATGTTGCAGCTGTTTCGAGATCAGGAAGATTTTTCCAAAGAGGGAGACAACAAGTTAGATCTTGCTTTAGGTGTGGGAACTCATCCCATAATGCTGACTTCCGAAAATGTCCTGCTTTAGAGCGTAACTGTTTAAAATGTGGACGCAAAGGTCATTTTTCTAACATGTGTAGGAAATCTTTTAAACAGCGTGTGGCAGTCATTGATGAGAACAATGATCAAATGACCTTTAATGCTTATTCTTCCAGTGCTACTAATGATTTTTCTCCACAGGTTGATCGGATCCTACTTGTCGATGATCCAAGTGATGATCCAGAGAATCAAACTCGTAGGAAGAATAGACCCAGAGCAAGTTTTGAAATTGACAATGTTCTTGTAGATCTAATGGTTGATTGTGGTTCACTGTACACTATTATTCCTAAACATACTTTTGATAAGCTGTGGCCAAATTGTACTCTGCTACCTAAGGACATAAACCCCGGGGGGTATCAAGGAGAAACGATAAACATAATTGGTTATATGAAATCTGTGATTGAGTTCAAAGACAGATCGGTTGTAGGAAAGGTCTATGTAGCCAGTAATGGTCCACCTATTTTAGGTTGGGTGCACCAGTTTGATCTCTCCATTATTGTCAATCCGAGAGCACCGACACAGGTCATGGTTGTAGATGATTTGCCCCTAGAAAAAATCTTAGAAGAGAACAAAGACGTATTTAAAGATGAGTTGGGGTGTTTCAAGGGGTATGTACACAAAATAATTTTAAAACCCAATTCTGTTCCTATACAACATAGAGTTAGAAGGACACCTTTGGTAGCAAGAGAAGCTGTTAAAGAAATGCTCAAGGAAATGCTTGCTTCTGGAGTGATTGAGCCTGTTGAGAGCTCATCGTGGGTTTCTCCAGTAGTGATCACGGAGAAATCGGATGGAAAATTTAGATTTTGCATAGACCTCAGGTCCCTCAATCAGAGTGTGGTTGTAGATACTTTTCCACTCCCTAATATAAACGAGCTTATTTTAGCGTTGAGTGGGGGAAAATTTTTCTCCAAGTTAGATTTGAAGAACGCCTACCACCAGATAAAATTGCATGCAGACTCTAAACCCCTTACCGCCTTTATCACCACTGAAGGTGTGTACCAATGTAACAGAATGCCGTTTGGTCTCTGTTCTGCGGCTAGTATCTTTCAAAGAATGATGAGTGTGTTGTTTAAGGATGTAAGAAATATCGTTTTTTTCCAAGATGATATTCTTGTATTCGGCAACACAATTGCCCAACACAATTTCACCCTTCGTGAGGCTTTGTCAAGAATTAGAGAGTCAGGCTTGACACTTAGACAAGATAAGTGCAATTTTTTTGTGGACAAGGTAGATTATTTAGGGTATGAGATTTCTGATGTAGGTGTAAAACCCAAAAGGAATCTTGTTGATGCCATTAGGTTAGCTCCTGTTCCATCAGATAAGGACAGACTTAGATCCTTTTTAGGATTAGTGGAATATTATTCCAAATTTGTTAAGGATTTTTCCTCAAAGACGACTCCTTTGAGAGATTTAATGAAGAAGGGTGTTAGTTTCTCTTGGGGTACTTCACAGCAAGTTTCTTTCGATAACATCAAAAAGGACATCTGTGAAGTAGGGATTCTCACACCTTTCGATACAAAACGTCACATTGTCCTTACTGTAGATGCCAGCGCAACAGGTTTAGGTGCTGTCTTGGCACAGATTCATAGCGGTCAGGAAAAAACGGTAGCATTTGCTTCGAGGAGCTTAACAACGTCGGAGAAAAATTACTCCGTGATAGAACGTGAGACCTTGGCTGCTGCTTGGGCCTGTGAATATTTCAGGACCTATCTGTGGGGGTCAAAGTTTACCTTGAAGTCTGATCATAAACCCTTGCTTAAAGTTTTGTTACCTGGTGGGGATGCTAAGTGTTCTGCAAGGTTAGCTAGGTTAGCTTCTCGCTTACAAGAATATTGTTACAATGTTGAGTACATTCAGGGGTGGAAAAACACTCAAGCAGATTGCTTATCGCGACTGTCTTTGGACTGGAAGACAGTTGATGAGGTAGCTGTTCTGAAGAAGCAGAATGAAGGTGCTGTTGCGTGTGTACAGGACGTGTTGAGCATATGTGAGCCACGAGCTTTGACTAAGAGTGAGTGGATTGATGCTATGTCAGCAGATGGTTCCATGACTGAGTTAAAGAAAATGATACTCACAGGGTGCAAGAGAGAAAGCACAGTGTCTATTACCAACAGACCGTTCGTTAAGATTCTAGATGAACTTTCTTTGTTTGACGATACAGTGATCATGCGTGGTGATCTGTTTGTCCCACCAATTTCCTTAAGAAGTGGTTTAATTATGTTAGCTCACGAAGGACATCTAGGTCAAACAAGAACTAAGCAGAGACTAAGAATGAATTGGAGGTGGCCTGGCATGGATGCAGAGGTGAATGCTTGGATACTAAATGTGAAGTCTGTAAGGAGAGCGATAAGCGTTTAAAAGTTGGTGTTCAAGCTTCGTCTGGTCACATTACTGATCCAGGTCAACCGTGGCATACCATATGCTTGGATTTCATAGGACCAATGAATGGTTTAAGAGAAAATTTGCGTTTTGGCATTGTTGTAGTTGATGTACATACAAGATGGGTAATTGTTAAATCTACCAAAGACATTACTACATCCACCACCATTCGGGCTCTGAAATGTATATGGAGGGAAGAAGGAATACCGTCCGTTCTTTTAACGGACAATGGTACACAATTGACATCAGATGAAATGCAGAGATTCCTTTCTAGTTGTGGAATTAAACATAGCCGTACCTCCCTATACAACCCACAGGGAAATGGTATGGTTGAAAGGGTCAACCGCGTGATTAAGGGTGCCATACAGATGGCAACTGCTAATAGACAAGATGTAGATTCAGTTGTTTCAGAAATGTTGTGGGCAAATCGCTCCAGTGTTCATAGTGACACAGGCAAAACTCCCTTTGAAATGATGTGTGGGAGACTACCCAACACTAAGCTTGTTCCAACTTGGATGAGGGACATTATTTCCGGTAAAGATGTCTCCGCCAATTCAGTTCAAGTTGCATCTCAGGATCGCATTGTTAATAAATTCGACTGTAATAGGAGAATTTGCTCTGGAGATTTGGTTAAAATACGCTCTGGTAGACCCACTTCTTCTACTAAATTCCTTGGACCCTTCAGGGTTAAAGTCACCTTGCCGTATGGGGTAATTCTCGATAATGGTGAAAAGTGGAATTATAGGAGAGTTGCCTTGTATCAAAAGAAAAATGGTGTTAGTAGCTTTAATCCTTTGTCCTATAACTCTCCTGTAAACAACACCTTTTTATCTATGTCTGATGATGATTTTCTTCAGAATTCCCAAGCGGTTACTTCTTCTTGTGTTAATGTACAAGGAGGGGGTGATGCTCTTGCTCCTCCTCCTTCTGTCCCTGACTCATCTTGTTCTCATCGGGGACGTTTGCTTAGGAGTTGTCATCCACCAAGTTACTTGAAAGACTAGGTTTGTAAATAGAATGTATTTTGTACTGAATGTACTACAGAACTTGTTTTTTCTTTCTTTCCTCACCTCTTTTGTAATTCTTTCCACCCTTTTGTTTTTATTATATAAGAGAAGAGGATGTGTTGTAATCTTCTGTTTTCACTATAGAGTTTAGATTCTTGTTCTGCTATGTTCCACATTCCAGCTATGTCCAGATGTTCTCTTCCCTGGCAGTTGCTGTTGGACTGGCCAAGGGGAGAGCCACACTTTTCTTACCTAGGATACTTCTCAAGAATAAACCTACTTGCAACTCAGAATTTTACTTGTACTGGGGTCTATATTGATCACAATATGTTGTTACTGACTAGTGCAAATTGCTCCTTCATTTATAGTGGGATTTTACTTAGGTAAGGTGCTTAATGACTGACATGGTACCTTCTCAGAAAATAGCAAAGTTATTTTTAGTGGGTCAATGAACCACATTGGCCAGTGCCAAAAAGGACGCCCCTAGCCGTATGAACTAAATGAATGCCAACAGCCATCCTGAGCTCTTTGCATAAATTTAAGAAAGGCTTTGGAGTATGTAGCGAAATCAGCTTCAAAAACCACTTGCACCTATACTATCCTATCAAGAGTGTCCCCTCTGAAAATGATCTCACAACGCACCCTCGCTATCCCTTTACAGCATGGTAAAGTGGCAACGTGTTAAACATTTTTGGAGGGAGAGTGTACATGTCATCCAGGGCCAATGTCTTTGGAATGCTGAGAGTGAATGGTGTCATAGAATGCTGGTGTGTGGTGGACGCTCAGTTGGTGTGGGGATGTAGCCCTGACTGGACCTACCTGCTGTTGCTGTAAACTAAGGGCTTGACAAGAAATAATGTCCATACCTCTTTAACTGAGAGACTCCACACTGTGTGAACACCTTGCTCTCTAATTACAACAGGACCCTTTAATCATCACCCCCCTATGTTTGATCCCAAGACACAGGTCGACTCTAGAGCTATGTAGCATCAATGACACCATATGGAATACGGCAATGTGCATGACTAAACCGTGGCTGGATGCCCATCAGAAAACAACACAATCAACCCCTTTCCCTCTTCGCTCTGTAATGTCTGAGGGTAATCACGAACCTTTCAGCCCGGGCAGTCTGATTAAATAGGTGTCTGGGCATATGCTCAACATCTGTACTTCCGGCAGCCTCCTTGGCATGCTGGGAGCAGAGCACACACACTTCTGCCTGCTTAATGAAGTTCAGGTGTCGGCCTGGGATTTAGCATAGCACACGTCACCCTCCAAGACTCGGAGCAAGCCTGGGAAGATGAAGCTGGCGGATTGTCCATGGTACCATCACAAGGTTAATGAGACCACCTAATTGGCAAAAGTGCCAACCTGCTTGGGATATTGCAATAATTCCATGGATTACAAATATAATAAACATCTGGCCAAGATCTCTGAGGGCATGTTAGTGCTTCGTGGACATCAGCTGTGTGCTGCTGCCCCTCTGCTTGAGTCTCTAAAGGTAGGAAATATAGACAGAAAATTTGGATATACAACCAAATCGGCTGATGAGAAAAAGCTAACAAAGGTTACACTGAGTTAAGCCCTACAGAGTTTTCTCATGAAAACTCTTTTTATTGTGAAATAATTCTCCCCCTAGCACGTTTTTTTTTTGCTGAAAATTCTGGTTTGTTTTGCATGTCAAACTGTGCTACCTTAGAGAAGTTTACAAAGCTTGAAGATTTTGAGAAAAAAAAACAAGATTTGTGAAGGAACTACTTTGCAACACTGCACAACTCTACATGTGGATAAATAAAGAAACAAAGAAGGAATAAAAGAAACCAAGGAAGAAGGAAGGAAGAAAACGTGACCCCCCCCCAAAGAAATCTAAACAGAAAGACAAATTATATGTTATAAAAAAACTTCCTGTAACAAGCGATACTGTATTTGGATCCAAAGTGCATCTGTACTTGCTAACTTCACCTCTTTGCCATGGCCACCTGTATGCCATGAGTCTAGCTATTCCAAAGAAGCTGCACCAGTAAGTATCTTTGGTGAAAGATCATTGTCCTACAAAATGTATAGCAAAAGCAAAGACTTTAAAGCCACCGGCTACAGCCGAGGTCTCTGTTCAGAGTCTGCCTTATTCACAGTATATGATATCTGCTTGTAAAGCATTCCAAGAGAGTACTTGCTTTCTAAAATTAGTAACTGGAACATTTCTGAGAAAAGTTCAAGGTCTTGATGATTCTGTGAAAGTAAAGTAATCTTTGTAACTTGGGCTCAATATAACAAATTTGAATCAAATGTCTTTGGTAAAACTATGTAAAGACTTTCTTTCAGGGCTCCCTATCATTATGTTGGCAGGGAAAAAAGAACAATTATTCAAAGTTTAGATACCCTTTGAATAACCACATTCTTCAATACTTAAAGGAGTTGCATAGATTAAAATGCATCAAGTAATTTATTCCATTCTTAGTTTGTAAAACATATTTGAATATATTCCTCCTTCACTCATAAACCAATTGTTCAAAACAATTAAAGTAGTGATGGGTAGAAGAAAAGGAACACAGAAAACGTGACCAACAAAAGAGGCAAAGCAGAGAGATAAATAAAGCACATATAGAAAAGAAAGACGCCCGGCGATGAGGAAAATGAAAAGAAATGAGAGGAATATTAAGATAATGAGCAAGAACTGAAACAAAATAGAAAAGTGGGAATAGAATGGTTGTTCTGAAAGGAACACAGAAGAACTTAAAGAAAAGAAAGAAGGCACAACGTGAAAGGAAAGAAAGAAAAGAAAGAAAAAAAGAGTGAAAGAAAGATAGAAAAAGAGCAAAAGAAAGTTAGAAAGAAAGAAAGAGCAAAAGAAAGAAAGGAAGAAAGAAAGAAAGAAAGAAAGAAAGGAAGAAATGAAAGAAGCAAAGGACGAAGGAAAGAAAACGCCTCACCCGTCCCCAAGCATTCTAAACACAAAGACAAATTACAAAAACAAAATAAGTATATGCCGGGAAATAAAAGTGTTAGAAATGAAAGTGGATGCGAAAGATTGACTGTGAAAATGATTCACAGCCGCCGTTATACCTAAGAATGGTTAATATACTCTGCTTTAAGATCAAAATCATGTTCATTAGCATATAAATAGCTCAAACCCATATTTGTAAAACCCCTAAATGTTTCAATAGGAAATACATGCTGATAGGTCATATTAGCTGAAATGGAAACAAAATAGGAAATCAAAAAGTGTGCAGCTAAACTCTTAAAATGTTTGAGAGAAAATGATTTAAAAGGCAGAAACTAGGAGTTTTGTTATTAAATCAGGAGATGTGACAGAATTGTGGGATAAAGAAAAAAAGGAAAATGGCCAGGCTTACAAAGCAGTCGGTATCCTTGGGTCCAGTACAGCCGCCGGCACACTCTCGATGGCAGCAGTCGCTAACGTAGGACCCGTAGCACCTGCCGTCACACTGCTCCGCACACACGGTTTTTGTCACTATCAGAGATATGTGGAGAATAAATAATATTACGGACATAGAATGGGCATATGCAAACATATATTGGCATCACATTTTTTTTTCAGTGCACTCCCCATCTAACATCGGATCTATCTATCTATCTATCTATCTATCTATCTATCTATCTATCTATCTATCTATCTATCTATCTATCTATCTATCTATCTGTATGTAAAGTTGTAAAGAGCATAAATGTGAACTACAATATCATCAGTTATTAGGGTAGCCTCTAGGGGGATGGGCTTAGTGGTCAACACTAGTTGGATCCTCCAATTGAAAGGGAAACATTAAGAGTATCCCTGTGGTCTGGTGGCTCAGTGGACTAATGCATCTACTGCAGTGGCCTGTGTTTGACCTCATGGTCACAGGTTCAAATCTCGGCGGGTCCACTCAGCCTTTCATCCATCAGAGGTTGATAAAATGAGTACCATTGAGTTGGGTAACAACAAACATCTGTTATTCAGCGCCAAGATATCTTTAGTGGTGAACGTGCGCTTTACAAATACACGTTATGTTACAGTTTTAGAATAACCTACATATGTGGCTTTGCTTCTTGTCAATAACAATTTGATCACAGCTTGTTGTCTGACTGTCAGTGTGTGCTATTATTACCTTTAAAGTACTTCAAGGAGTATCCCTATTATCAATACTCTTCACTGTCCGCGTGACTCAAAGCTCAAATAATATGCTTATATTACAAAGTATTTCACATGTCCGACAACAAAATGCAAATGCAACTACAAATTCTGTGAGGTGTGAGACTCTACAGAAGGTCACAGATTGCCCATTGCATTCCTGGAATTGATGCACCAGACCTAGCTCTGCTCCAATACATGCAAGGGTAAGATTCTGCCACGGGTCAGTACAATCGGTCGGTCCTATACCTTATAGTAAGTCAACTCTGTTGAAAAGTGCTTATGCACTTCTACAACCTCTGACCATGCCTCCCAAAGCCATAGTGGCCCAAGCTGTGATGATGTGCTCGCCAGACTACTTCAGTGTTCTCAATAAAGCCTTACTGTTAGAACTGCAAGCATTCCAAAACGTCCAAACTTACAACTCTCCCACCATTTGGGCCCGAAATGCTGGCTACGTCTATCTTGCAAAGAAGTTCTGGCACTGGCTCTTGTAAAAAACCAAAAAAGGACAGTTGGACATCTCAGCAACTCCAGGCGACATCAAACTTCACACCCAGGGACCTCATTATTATAATCCGATGCTCATTTCACCGGGTCACATTCTTGTTGGACTTTCCTAAACTACTTGTGATACACAAGTCCAAATGCAAAACCTTTAGTGGGAGATCTCTCCAAATCTGTTCGTCTCTCCTCATTTTGCTTTAATCTTGAAGACAAATTCAGATAAGGCCTTCATCTCAGCCTAGGGACTCAGGGACATCTAATAATGCAATATTGCTCATATGTCATCAAGATTACTGGCATTCTTCCAGAATTCTCCATTTGCACTGCCTGTAAGCACCTTGAAGCGATGATAAAGAGTCTGATCATAACTAAATCTCATAGGAAATAAATAATGTGGCAAGTGTGGAACTCCTTAACTATTTTTCTACATTACTGTGTTGCCTTTCAAAACTTATCGATTTCAACACACTGGATGATTCATATATCTATTGAACCCCAGAGCAACAAAAGTACATGTAAAGCCATGGTTCTCAAATGTTACTGAATTCCTTGGCAGATTGGTCTGGGCAGGGCAATGGCTTTCTTTCTATCAGGATCACCTCCGTATATCCTCTACAGTAAAAAACTAATAATCCTGCCTTGGTCTCTCTGTATTCCTCCCCATGCTCTGTGACTCCTGCGAAAACTGGATACAGGAATTACGGCATAGGTAATCCATAGGCTAACAAAAAACATGACTGTTAGCACCTCAATGCCCACAAAATGCATGTTTACTGAGGCAACCGATCATAAGACTCACAAGCCTACCTGACATGGATAGTGATAGCTGATATGTGTGCGAACTAGAAAACACACAAAACGGTGGAAGTGAGTGTTTCTTTTCCTGCAATTGCATATACAATGTAATATGGCCTCATACTAGATCTATGTAAATTAATACTTGTATAGCGCACTACTCACCCGCAAGGGTCTCAAGGCGCTTGTACAAATACCGCTGTGGAACCCATCCTGGGGGCGTTGCGGAGATTAAGCAAGCTATTGGCCAGAGTTGCAGCATGGGACCCATGATTGGAATAGGCACCGAGGCGAGAATTATCAGGTCCGTGGAATTTTGAGCCCAATACACGCCTAGGTGGGGAATTGAACCCTGGTCCCGGGCTAGACCTCTGCATCAGGGACTGCCGATCTAATCATTGAGCCACACTTCTCCACTATGGATCTATGTACATGAATGCACAGCTGTCTTGACTCAGCGTCTTAGCTGTAGCTGGATAGAGTGTTCCCCGTGCTGGACTCCAGTGTTTATGGAGGACAGAACAGAAACTCTACAATAATAAGGGACTCGGCCTGCTAATAGCCTTTGTGTTTTTTGAGAAAGTAAAATTACTGAACCGGAACAAGGATTAAAAAAATCAATTTGCTCTAGAAAACTGTGATGTGAACTTCAAAAACTGTAACGGGCATTGACTTTGAAGAGCTCATTGTGCAGTGCTCTCAGTGCAGACTGGACATCTACAGCTCAGTGCTCACCACCAGGAAGAAGCAGGCCATCCAGTCATCAATTTGTAAAGAATGAAGTGCCAGAGCCCTTCTCGGAGGGCCATTGCAGCCTGCACCACCCATTGCCCCTGCCAGCACTGTCGGTGACAGAACCAGCATAACTGCTAACCATCGAGCTCCTGCAAGTGTGACAATCCAGACCATTTCAGCCCACACAAAGCTATAATAATGGCATGAGAAGCTGACTCAATTCATTTTCAATGTATATTAACTTAATAAACACAATTGTTGTGCTCATCTCAAAATTATAAATACAGCACCACCATGTGGCGGATTGTCACTAGAGCCAGTGCTGGCACCAGAAACCACAGGCTCAAATTAAGCACTGAGGCCATACTTCTTCTGTCAGCAGAACACGTTAGTTCTATGTGGCTTTTGCAGGCATCGACTATCAACAATATTGGATTAAAAACCTGCTCATTCGGTGCTCTGACATAACAGGAGCAAAGAGCTTGTTAAGTATTTCATGACTCTTTTATACAAGCAGCAAAGGTATACGACTTGGTCGTTTGGTGCTCAGATGGGTCCTGCCGAGTCACTGCTTCAAAAATCTGTGTGCAATGTGTGCACCATATGTGCCTACGCAGTTGGGCCAGTTAAACATTTCACCCTTCTGTTAGCGATAAAGTGGCTGCCATTGGACAGTAATGTCTGTTACCTGCAGCATTGTAAGTCACCAGACTGTTTCAGCTAAAGTAATGCAGTAAGCGTCTCATGTACTAAGTGTTTTAAGGGTCGCAAACTCTCAGATTTTTTTATTTATTTATAAAGTTTTATATAGCGTGTACTAGACCCAAGAGGGTATCAGAGCACTTAACATTTAGGATTGTTGTGTTACAAGTTAGATCAGTAATTCTGAGGGATTGTGATAGCTAAAACAGTTTTTGAAATGTACTAAACCCAATTAACAATTCAGGAAAGGTTTTTTTAAAGGAGTTTAGGAAACAATAGGGATTCCGTTTTTCAAAGGTTTTTAGGGTGCTCCTTCCATATACTGATTCCTTATGTTATATAGGAAGGTTTTATGACTGAAATCCAGTCTCAAAACATTCAGGTAGGGGACCCCTTCCACAGTCTTTAGGAGTAGGCAGTGGTCCATGGCACCACTACCTACTTGTAAAGAAGCTTTCTGTAACCTTTCATTTTTTTTAAAGCAGCCCATTTCCCTTTTAGGAAACAGGCTGCTTTTAATAAATGATTTATTTAAAAGCAATCACAGCCATAGTAGTCTGCTAACCCCAGCAGACCACCATCTCAATGATTGTGGCCAATAGTAGTGGGTCACAATTTGTGACCTCTCATGGATGGTGATGAGGTAGGTCGAATAGTGGCCTGCTACAATTCTATATTTTGGGAACCGACCTATTGGTACGTAGTTTGGTTCACAAAATAAAAAAGGGTTTGGTCAATGTTGGTACCCAATGTCCAACCATATTTACTAAATTAAGTCTTTATACTCGAGGCCCTTCATTGCTAACCCTACTGGAAACAATGAAAAGACAGCAGTGCTCTTAGTTGCACACTCCTGCCTTCATATCAGCACCCCTCACAATTGTGTTGAGCTTATGATATCTCTTCATATTTAGTGGAGTGTAAAACAAGTGCACACCCTGGTGCACCTGGTCCATAACCCAAACCACAAGAAAAGACCTTTAGATTGTACACATATTTAAACAGTCACCTGTTGGACATCTTATTAGTAAAACATCTAGTCCTGCTGTCGAATGGCACTTGACTTTTATCTTTATTCTCTTCCTCACATATGAATCAATGGTACTTCAATGCAGTGAGTTGTGCATTGGTACAGATACGACATGTTTCATCCAAACATTCTGTGCACTGTCTTAAGGCTCATAAATTATGTCACCAGCAGTACTTAATTTTGGAGCACACTGGCACTTATATTTTCTTGAAGGATATTTCCTGAGAGCAAGAGAGGGAAGCATACACAAACGGGAAAGGAGGAGTAAGATAAAAGATGGAAACCCCGCCATAAAGGGAGAAAACAGGAACTTGCAGGAGTGAGGTAATGGGGCAGGAAGCGTTGGCAGTGGATTTGAGAGGCATGAGATGAATTACATACTATACAGCCTTAATATTAGGCATGTCAACATGCAATAGAGCCAGCCATGGGCTTCTGAGCAGAGATTTGGGCACTGCCAATCATTCTTATACAAATTAAACACCGATCAGCCGTCATATACTAGCAATAAGCAATTAACAAATTACTTTGTAGTGACTGTAGGCTCAATCTGTATTTCTTAGTATTATGGAACGTGACCATTCATAGCTATCTAGACGCAACACAGCATCTTTCGTTAATAGGTCTCATGCTAAGATCTTATGCGGTCTCTATTAGATATACTCTTCTTTTCTCAATCACACAAGGTAATAGCACACTTGGTTGTCAATCTGTCTCTCTCAAAGAAGCAGTGATGTGCTGTCATCTATCGTTAACACAACGTACATTTTACAAGTCACAATTCCCTGTGGTGCTTCATTTACGCACATAGTGGCTCTCCTCAAAAGCGACATGTACCGCTATTTTTGGTTCTATTTTGCGTTATGCAATCAGGTTGCTTACTGAGGACGTCAACGCATATTCAAATCAATGGGCACCAGTATGTGCAGTGTAGGCCAGCAACATATCAACAATGAAAGGGTAGCAGGTCAAACTACCCTGCATAATCATTAATCAGCTGCTTTTTTTGTTTCCTTTAATTTTGCATTATGTCAAGAAACCATAAATCTAAAAGATGAGGAAAAAATGAAAAATAACTGAAATCAATAGGCAGGCCTTATGTACATGTAAAGTTATTAGTGAAATACAAGGCCTTTAATTAAAGGAACTGGCTCTCGGCGCAGGTGCTAGATTGCGTTGATTGATCTGCACCGTGCTGCTGTGTCAGCATTATCCCGCCTCCAGACTTCCCCTCTTACCTGCAGAGGCTGATTGGTTCTTTCATGGCTCCAAATGATTTCATAAAGCACAGACATCCAGCCTTGCAGTCACATAGTAGACCCTAATCAAACACAGGGGCACTTGGACATGGGATGCTTCCCACCCTAATCTTTATGTACATGGTCGAAGCCATGAATCGCCTAGTGCTCGTAAGAGCTTGGAACGGGACAACAGGTCTTGCTTCTAAATTCGCTGCAATCTAGTGTGAGAGCAGCCTCAAGGCCCAGTGCTTCTTTCAAGATACCTGTTACCTATGGTACTGATGACCAAGTAAATCAACACAAAATTCAGAAAGATTTTGGAGGGATTGGGGAGGGTCCAACAATATAGGGTTAAACCACGAGAGCTTGCATGCTGTTAAAACAATTTCCTACGACAACTGACAAATAAAATTTGGGATTAGAGAAAACAGTCTTAAGAACCTGCTTGAGTCACATTCACTGCGCCCCATTGTCATTTGGGTTCTGTCATGTGTACTATAAATATAACACAGGGACAACTTAATGACCCCAGATTGCTCCACCCTACATCCTTACTCTTTAGTCCTATCCAGGCCTTCTTGCTCACTTGCAAGTCTACTGCTCGGTAACTGTTTCCGTATGTGCAGCGTCTAAATGCAAATGCATCTTAAAGTAACATGTTGTAACATGGGCTATTAAACTGCACCATAACCCTAGGTTTACCTCCTAGTACAAGCACAAAAACAAACATTTGTATGTGTGATCGATGCCTCTCCTACATAGTACGTGCAAAACCAGATATCACAAATAAATGCATGTAAGAAATGACCCCATTTGTGTTGTGGTCACTCATTTTGTTTGTGTGTGTGGATTTGCTGGTTTATAAGTCTGTGCACTTTACCACAGCTAAACACTTGCAAAGTGCCTGCACTCTCCCTCTAAAACATGATCTGTGATTTTGAACTCCCTATTTGGATGATCTAACTAGCTTATACGTTCATTTTAAATGGTGCCTTCAGTGCATCTATGGCATTGAAGGTTAAGTGTCATAAGTGGGCTGCACTGTCTATTTATACCAGCCACATATGTGACAAATATATGTCACAGTCAGGAGTGACACTGTGGGCTGGCTAGGCTGCAGTTTCAGTGCACCTCGGTGATACATGGCAGGTAAAATGGATTTGTCATGTAGGAAAAACCTTTTTTGTTTTATTCATAAGTCACCCCAAAAGTCTGTCTTTTAAGTAGGGGTGGGTGTTACTACTGCACTTTGTGTAGTGTAATCACATGGAATTCCCCAAAAATTCTGCATGATTATGCGGAGTTATGCGAGAAGAATAACTCTGCCTTTAGCACTATTTCTTCGCTCAAAAAAGCTCCGTGCACCTCAAATGGATGTGAGGATACATTTTGACACTAAGAAATAGAGCTAAAAGCTGCAAAATATGAAGAGAATGTGCTCTTGCATTAGGATATTCTGTGAGTGGGAGTAAATGTATAATTATCAACAATTCTGCATCAAAGAGTAATGCAGAATTACCAATATGACTCTGAATTAATGAATGAATATACGATTGAATGAATGAATGAATGAATGAATGAAAAAGCTTTATTCGATTTCAAAGCACTTAAAATCATAAAAGCAACAAGTTCATTACATGGACAAGCAAATAATCACACAGGTATAGTTTTAAGAATAAATACATATGTTTTAAAAATTAGTTAAGCTTTTCCTTTTACTTAAAATACTTTTTAAAAAGCCCAGCATTACGGCCACACAATTTACATCATTTAAAGATACTAAAACAGTAAAGCTGGGTGACATTGTCTCCATGTGCCTTGTCTTTTTTAAAAGTGGTTTGATCCATCTAGATCTTTCCACCGTGTAAAATTTACAGAAGCAAATTACATGCAACGTGGATTGGGTGGAAAAGTTATCGCACAGGCATTTACAGAGATTTCTTCCCCAATCGTTTACTTTAGGAAACGTGATTAAACGAAAAAAGACATCAAACCTGAATCTTGTTAATAAATAACGGTCAAATCCCTCCAGACACCAAATTAAATAAGGCTGAATAGTGTAAGAGACTAGGGTGAGTTGATGCTGTATAAATGACTCTGATTACTCCTGCAAAATTCTGCAGAGGCCTTCTTTTAAGCCCACTTAGCTACTTAAAAAATATGGCACAATATATACTGGGTTAGTGTGCTCCCACAAGGAAATAACACTAAAACCGATTTCACTATGTAGGCCAGGCTTTTTACGCCTAAGTAGGATTAAAACTTTCATTTTCCAGGGCAAATGGTGGAACTACTGAGCTCTTAAGAGCAGACCAAGCACCTGGGAGTGAACTGGAACAGTTGATATAACAATGGGCAAGTTTAGTACGACCTCTTTTGTCTTGGTCATACCAGGGTGGGAAGCCTACCATTTACCCCCAGAACCCTCCCAGACAGTTAGGCTCCAGCCAGAGTAGGATGGAAAACATGTTTTGACCTAGTCAGGTGGGGAAATGACCAAGAAGCTGAAAATAGGCCTGCCTTGTGGCAGCTGAGCTCCACAGTCTTAAAACAGAACTCCCGAGTAATTTTAACACCAGAGGATGTGCCTTAAAGGAGGGGGAGGACTCCAAGAAAATTGTTGGGATTGAGCGGTATAATCTTTTCAATCACTGGGTATTGCACAGGATAAATCTTACACCTCCACTACCTCCTCATTAGAATATTCCTGGATCTGTGAAGACTCCACCTGAAAAAGAAGGCTCTGCTGCTAGAAGAATCCTGACTTCTGACACCTGCTGGAAGAAAAGGACTCATGGACTCCTGAGTCCTGCTCGCATCAATGGACTGAAACTGCTCTCCAAGAGTCAAGTGGTTGCCCTCCTGTTTACTTGCTTTAGGAACACAAAAAGCAGAAGGCTCCTGATTTCAGGCGAGGCCACCTGAGTAATGAGAACTAGACCCTGCAGGAGATTGACTGGAGAGAGACTTGGTGCCCATAAGCCCTTAGGGCGTGTGTGTGGGCAACATGAAATTTTAACAAAAAATGCCCAAAAATGCATTTTTCAAAGTTTTTGCAAATTACCATGAAGTTGAACTTCATGGTAATTTGCCACTCCTATTAGCGAAATCGCTCATTTTTTAACTTTGATGCATTGCATTTAAGGAATCTCAAATTGAGATACCTTAAATGCAAGTAATCACAATTTATCGAATTCTTAATTTGCGATTTTTGCATTTGGGATGATGCATCCCAAATGCAAAAATACCGGTCGCAAAGGGGCAGATTCTGAGAATCTGCCCCTTTGCGAGCGGAGTTTACCTCGCTGCATCTGGGCCATTGTGCCTTAAAACTTTAAAATGTTATATCTCAAGTTCCCCATACCTACTTTGATTATCTGGGTGTCTGTTACTGATTAAATTGATCTCTATTTTTAAAAAAATAGTTTGGGAACTTAATTGTCTTTTTTTTACTTTGAAAAAATTGGAAAGGCTTCTATAGGGATTGCCTTCTGTTTGTACCTTAGCTACCGGGGGCTGAGCAAAGATTTGCTAATAAATGTGCTTTGACCGAAGCAGAGTGGGTTCATTGAGTTGGTAAAGGTGCCCCCATCACAAATTAGTAACCCTATTTATGACAAAGGGTCACCTGGAGGAAAAACAAAGAAAGCCACTCAGATTTTAAAATGAACATAGAAAACTAATAAAAGGAGCCATCATTTGATGAAGAATGGGTCTTAGCATCTCTGTACTAGGGGGATTCCTAATAATTACGTAGGTGAACTTCAACAGTTCAACTAAGGCAGCTTGTCTCATCTTTAGTTCTGCTTAGATTTGCCATTGTGTATAGAAAAGCTTTGCAAACGTTTAGAGAAAAAAGTTTGATAATTCTTAAAGTGGCATTGCAAAGTGGAAAAAAGGATCTTGCACTGCAGAAAAAAATGTAGTTGAGCAACGGTAAAATTGAACATTTTCAGACCTTCGTTAATTGAGAAAGTGAAGAACGTTGGAAAATGTTGCTGCCAAAAAACACTTTGCACTCCTCTAGCGACCGTTCTGTTTTTCAGTATTTGGTAAGTAGTTTCTCAATGGTATTTCTGCTGTGCAAACAACATAAATAATTTAAGGTGTATTTGCACAGTGCACAGTTCTTACCCAAAAATGAAGGTCATTCAGAACACTGTGCTACTTACTAAGTGGAGAACACAATGTAGGCAGTTCTGAGGTGATGTCCAATCTTCTTGCACCAGCAGTAATTACACAGGAGAAAACATTGGCTTGATGAAATTGAAATTGAAATTGAAAATACTTGATAAAGCGCACTGTGACCTGGCGGCTTCCTGGCGCTGACGTAGGCAGATGATAAGGATGGAATTCTACTGAGGAAGTTTAGCAGGAGTACGCTTGAGAAAATAAGAGGGTCTTAAGGGCCTTACGGAACTGGATGTAGACTGGGGTTGATCTGATGTACAGTGGAAGACTGTTCCAAAAACAAGGGGCTAGTACGGAGAAGCGGGTGCCTCCGGTCTTGGATCTGCGGAAACGCGGAACATTTAGGAGGGCTTGGTTGGAAGAGCGGAGAGTACGGTTGGGAATGTAGGGGCTGATAAGAGAACTGATAAAGACCGGGGCAGTACGAGTACGGGCCATGAAGGCCAGACAATCGATTTTAAAAAGTGCTCTCTGGCGGATGGGAAGCCAATGGAGAGATTTCAGCTTGGGGTGATGTGAAGGGATTTGGGGAGGTGAAAAATGAGACGGGCAGCTTGGTTCTGAATAGCCTGAAGACGGCGAAGTTCGTAGGCTGGAATGCCTACGAAGAGGCTATTTCCGTAGTCAAGACGGGACAGAATCAGAGCTGAAATAATAAGTTTGAGGGCGTCAGAAGAAAAAAAACGGGACACTTTCCGGATGATCCGGAGGGTGAGGAAACAGGAAGATACCACTGTACTAATCTGGGCGTGCATGGAGAGGTCCAGACTGACTTTAATGCCTAAGGTTTTAGCAGAGACCACTGGCGTGGGCGGGGGGCCGAAGGTAGAAGGTCAAAAGGCAGCCGACCAGGGAGAAATGGTGTGGCCAGTCAGGACCAACTCCGTCTTGTCCAGATTTAGTTTGAGTTGGTTGGAGTTCATCCACTCGGAGATAAAGGTTAGGGTGGAATGAAATTTAGGTAAGGAATCAGAGGGGGAGGAAAGATCGAATACCAGCTGGAGGTCGTCCGCATAGTTATATACGGAAACCCCCATTTCAAGGAGAGAAAGGATGAGAGGGTGAGTGTAAAGATTGAAAAGGAGGGGGGACAGGGAAGAACCCTGGGGGACTCCACAGGGAACCAGGCGGGAGGGGGCAGAGAAACCAGAAAGCTGGACCGCCTGCGTCCGTTCGGTGAGAAAAGAGGTGAGCCAAGAGAGGGCAGTGCCTCGAATGCCCGCTGCGCGGACAAGGTCAAGTAGAATGGAATGGTCGACCGTGTCGAACGCAACGGACAAATCGAGGAGTTCCAAGGCTTGGGGCAGATTAAGGTCAGCCTTGCTCTTCAGCTCATCTAGAACGGACAGGACCACTGATTCAGTGGAGTGGACAGGGCGGAATCCCGCTTGGTGTGAGGCCAGAAAATGGTTTCCCTCGATGAAGGTGGAGAGACACATCGTGATATGGCTCTCTAGGATCTTCCCGAGGTATGGGAGGAGAGAGATGGGTCTGAAGTTGGATGGGACAGATAGGTCCAGACCAAGTTTTTTCAAAATAGGAAAAACTATAGCTGACTTGAAGAATGTTGGTACTAGACCAGATTAAATGGAGGCATTAAGGAGAGAAAGGGGGGGAGCGGGACAGTGGGTAAGAAGCTCTCTCAGGATACGAGCGGGAACACAGTCAGTCGGAGAGCCCGACTTGACTTTCTGAAGGAGTTAAAAAAAAACATGCTGAGAAATGTGGGGAAATTGATTAAGAAAAGCGGAGGGTGAGGGAAGAGCAATGGAAAAGGGCGGCGTTGTGACTGGAGGAATATTAGATTTGATTTTTTTTATTTTCTCTAGAAAAAAATTGTTTAGGGAAATGCAAAGATCTTGAGAAGGAATAAGATTGGGGTTGGCCCTATCCGAGGAAACTAGATTATGAATAGTGGAAAATATCTCCTTAGGCTTGTTGGCTGCAGAGGTGATTATTTCCGAAAAATAGGTCGTTTTGGCAGAGAGAATGGCCTTTTTGTAGTTGATTAATAGAGTCTTATATTTAGCACGCAGCAGAGGGCAATAATTGCGCCTCCAATGGCGTTCAGAGCGCCGAAGGTCCAATTTGAGGTTTTTGAGTTAATCCGTGAACCATTTTTGGGCGTCATGGGGGCGGCAGGCCTTAACTTTCTTTAGGGGAGCGACCAAATCACAAGAGGAGGATAACCAATGGTTCAGAGCACCTACTTGAGAATCAAGACAGAGATTCGCAAAATCAGGAGGGGAAAGAGCGAGGGAGGCCCCAAGGGAACTAAGATCAACTCGATTCCAGTTGCGGGCCGAGATGTTCCTGGGTATAAAGGGTCTCTCTGGAGGTTCAAGCTGGATGGAGAAGGAGATCAGAGAGTGGTCGGACCATATGCAGGGGAGAACAGTAGGGCAAGATATGGGGCATCTGGCCGACCAGATCTGGTCCAGTATGTGGCCCTGGACATGAGTGGGAGAGTGAACGTGGGAGAGGAAACTGAGACACTGAAGGGTGGCTGAGAAGTCTTTGGAGAACTGGTCTTCCTTTGGATCACCTGGCCAGTAATTAAAATCACCCAGGAGGATCACGGAGGAGTTGTTAACCACGAGCGTAGCCAGGATTTCCTGAAGAGTAGATACGAAGGAAGGCATGTTCTGTGGGGGCCGATACATAAGGATTATTGTGAGGGGAGCCGGAAGGTTAGTAGAACGAGCAACTAAAAAATCGACACCAGGAATGGGAGGGTGGGGGAGAAGCGAGAATTGAAGGGTGGAACGAATTATAATCGCCACCCGCCCACCTGATTTACCTGTCGGCGATCCACCCAAAGAGGGTAGTAGGAATCAGGTAGGGTGGATAGTAAGTCAGGAAGAGAGTCGGCAGAGAATCAAGTTTCTGTTAAAAACAGAAAGTCGGGAGACTCAGTGTCCAGTAAATTAAAAAGTTCGAGCTGATGCTTACCGGCCGATCTGGTGTTTAGCAAGTACGCGGAGGCCATAAGAGGCGGCAGGGCAGGTGAGAGGGCAGGAGAGGAGAAGGTAGTAGGCCGGGAGATGAGCGGCATAGGACTGGGTAAAGTAGGTGAAAGGACAGAAATACCCAGGGAAATGATTCGCTGAAGGAGGGGGGGGGGGCAATGGGCTGAAAATTGTTACATGACAGTAACTGGGCTGAGGTATAGATTAGAGCAGGGGCAGGGTGCATGGCCCCTGGTCCCGGGCGGTCACGGACGGGCGCAGACGGGCTTGCCTTTGGCGCGCCTTCGGCGCACTGACGGCGCGCCCGCTGCGCCCGTCCGCTGCTCTTCCGTGGAAAGCACATCGTAATATGGGAGGGGAATGGGGGCGTGGCCTACGCTCCGGGGATGACGGGGATCCTCCTGCGACCCGCTGCAGCGCCTTTACTCGGCTGCGTGGGGAGAAGGGTCAGGGGATGTCGGTGCCTCAAGAGGAGGTGAGAGAAAGTGCCACAGAATGTTTTTAAAAAGCAAAGAATAACACAATATTCAGTTTAAAAAGTAAGCATTGATGGTTGGGTACCTCTTGTCAAAACCAAGAGGTGCGTGGTTATTTTATCAAGGGGATGATTTGCTTTGAAGGTGCTTTGAAAGGGCTCCCAAAGACTGGAGATCTGATCAAAACAGCAAGCCCTTTTGTTTGTCTAGCCCGTCTGGATATTCTCCTGAAATAAGCGCTTGGCCAATCACCCAGAGGGTTTCTCACTACTGAGGAAACATAGGGGTGATTGATAATCCAACAATGGTAGAACGATGCTCCCAATGTAAGCACATTATATGAGGGGACAGACCACTGCTGCCAGTCTCAGTTCTCTCTGGATCAGTGTGTGCTACACATGATCATTTCAGGTTCGAGGCTTCTGCCCTGATTCATAGTTTGGTGGAAGGGTCCTTGTCTCAAAGGGGACCAGTGTGGGGAAATGGCGCATTAAAGAAAACACAGGAAAACATGGGACATTACAGAACATGCTGAGGCGGTATTATGAATAATACTTTTATAATAATCACTGATATGATTGTGCAGAAGAGATATGACATATTAACAAGGGGATTGCCTGCTTGTTCACATAGTAAGTAAATGACTATTTTATAATGCGGAGTACATGGTGGACAGGCAGTGGGCTGGTTGAGTGAGATTATTGAGGAGTAAGAAGGTAGGCTCAGGACAGTGGATGGAAAACGGTATCAGAAAATTGAATGTCATGAGTTTACAGTATGTAAATGACAATATGGAGGCGATGCTCTATTAATCGAAGTATACTTACAGCTTTGACAGTGGTGTTCTGTGGGGCCCCAGCACCGTCCCGTGCATGACTTGTGGCACTTTCCACCTACAAGAGAAGCGAAGAACAAACAAGCACTTTAGTTTCTTATACAAGTAAAAAAAAAAGACTCATCATCAGTGAAACAGAAGACACCATCATCCTTAAAAGTTAACATTCAGTCGATTGCACTCCTAGGCCACTGTGATAATCATGAGTATCTGCTGGCTGGGTCTAAATTGAAGGGGCATGGTGAGCAAAATATCAATGGACTGGATGCGGCCCTGAGTAATTACCAGTGGCTGAGATTAATTTAAGCATTCCATCCATCACTTTTTTGTATACTTTAGTGTGTCACCCTAAGTGGGATGGGTACGCTCAGATGTGGGTCTAGCTCACACTCTGTCACTGGAACCAAATTATAAATGACTGATGAGCCCTAACTAGGGCAAAACAAATTCCAGATTGATTGTGTTCCTGTTTGGGAAGACCTGACCAGGCGGTTCAGGCCAGATTGTTCCCATCAGAGCAGGTTTGAGAATGATTTGCATATGGCTGGGTCCAAATTGAGGTGGTATGGTGTGCAAAAAAATGATGGAATTGGATGCGGCATCAAGTAATTACTAGTGGCAGAAATTAACTCAAGGATTCGATACATCACTATTTTAATATACTTTAATGTTTTAGTTATAGTTCAACGCCTCATCGGGGTTAGTAAGCACTATATATATAAATAAATACAGCAGGGCGATACTCAGTCATTACATGTGCTAGAAATTGGGTTTCTGGTTGTCAGAGGTATGCACCCTGTCAAATCAGGAATCACAATCCTTGGCACAGAGTAGTCAGTCTTAACTCAAGAGACAATGTGTAAAGTATTTTCCAATGCTTCCACTAGTAACACAGTGAAAACACCCAAAACGCCACTACACTAGATTTGACAAACAGATTACATTTTTATGAACAACAAAACAAGAAAAAAAAATCCAACAAGTATAACCAGAGTTTTGAATTTTATAAAGAAAATGTAGTGCTTAAAATCTTAAAGCGCCAACCGGGCTATCGGATAGAGTTAATCCAAAAGTTCAGGCTGATCCCGTTGGAGTATGGGGTTGGATACAGGGACTAAGCTTTGATCGCTGAACAGTAGCTTAGATGCATCGTCATTGGAGCCTAGATGTGCTAAGCAAAAGGTGATGCATCGTTGAAGCACAGGATTGAAGGCAATGCCTCGGCACTGAACCGTGCCATGTCAAAGATGTGCTGGAAACTGAAGATGATGCACTGCACAGTCTGTGATGCAGTGTCCATGGTCCTCGCAGCAGCAGCAATGCATTGGCATTGAGGGAGATGCGTCAGTTAGATTTGGCGCAATGGTGTCGATGCACGGGTTCTGGTTGTACTAGCACTTTATACCCGCTTCCAAGGGCCAAGGACTGGATTTGCACCAATTAGCAGGGCAAGACTTGCAGCAAACAAAGTCCATGTGCTGTTGCAGGATGATTGTAAGTCTTTGATGTCCCTGAGACTTAAAACAGGGGGGAGTCACCAAGCCCTTGGAGTTACTCTTGGTGCAAGTGGGATGGGTCCAGTTCTTCCTCAGTCAAGGCAGAGGGTAGCAGGCAGCAGGGCAGCACAGCAGAAAAGCAGTAGTTCTTCCACAGCAGCAGAGTGGCAGTCATTTCAGCAGCACAGCAGTTCATCCTCCCGGCAGAGTTCTTCACAGTGCCAGTAGTCTATTGAGTTGGTAGAGTCAGAAGTCTATTTCTTATACCCAGTGCTGCATTTGAAGTGCAGGAGACTTAAAAGAGGGTCTTTGAAGTGCACAGAGGTCCTTCCTTCCTGACCTGGCTCCAGACTCACCAAAACGTGTTAAGGAGCCCTTTGTGTGGGGAGATGAAACAGCCTATTCAGGTGTGCGAGGCTGTGCCTGCTCCTCCCTCCTATCCTGCCCAGGATGGCCCATTGGGACATGGATGCCCCATCAGTCACATCTAAGCTTCCTTTGCGTGTGGCTGTCTAGAGGGAATGCACAAGGCCCAGCTGTCACCCACCACAGAATTTCCTGGAGATAGGCAGAAAGCACACAGGACTAGGAGCAGAAAAATGCCATCTTTCTAAAAATAAAAGGTCTTTTTAAAATTGTAAGGATAAATTGAACTTTACCATTAAAGAGGATTTATCATTACAATTCCATAGGTACTACAAATAATAGCTCCATCTCCTTCCAATTGGGAATTACACTTATTAGATGTAGAAAGGAATGCCCAATGTTAACTTATTGGAGGGGTAGGACTCACAGCATTGAAAAACGAATTTAAACGTTTTTGACTATTGTACATGCTCTACTTTTACTTACACAGCACCCTGCTGTTATGTGCCCGGCTTAGTTCCATGTAGCGAAGCTGCCAATTTCTGACATTGTCCTCTTTTTCACAATAACATTTCTGCAGCTTCCTTTTACACTTATTCACATGTGTGACAATGTTGGATTTGTTTCCCTGAAACTACTTCTGTTTACACATCTTGCTTTGCATAACATTATCACAATGACTAAAATATCGAGTACAAGGCCTCTACACACAAATATCATTCTATCTTCAACTACGGGGTGACAGGGCTATCTATATATCCATAACATTGCTAATCTATGCGTACATCACAAGGAGGCTTTTTATTATAAATAATCAGTATCTCATAGAATTAGCAGAGGAGGCACTTCAGCTGACACCAGGGTCCCTTCATGCTGAGACTTCACCATGCTGCCGTCTGACATCTTGGAGGGGTGTCCAGTTCATGCCAAGACGGGGTCCTACATTCTCTCCTGCCAGGTAATGGGGTTGGATTGTCCCTTGGGGGAATTCTTGGCTTCACAACTGCAGACACTCTAGGGGCACACAGAGTAGGGTTCACATAGTAGGCAAAAGAAACAACAGGGAATCTATTCCTTGATTTCAGTTCAGCTTTTGATTTGGTCGATCATAGAATACTTTGGGTGAAATTAATACGAGTGGGCATTCCTTGTCCAATACTTCAAATTCACAGTAAGTAGGCTGCATTCTTACTAGAAGTGTATTCAAAGAACTGAATGCATGTAGCAAGCTGGCTCTGTATATACTATGCTAAATGAGGTATAGTGTGCAGAGAGTCCAGTGGAACCCCAAAGGTAGGCAGAGGTAAAAGTAGATAGCACCTTACTCGCTATTTGTGATAGTGTGGGCGAGCAGTAAGGCTTTATCAGAGGGTAGCGTTAAGCATTTGTTGTACACACTCAATCAGCAAATGATTGTCACACACTCAAAAACTGAACACAGACCAATTTTGTTTGTATAAAAATATTATTTTAGTTATTGTATTTCCTAGAACCAAGCAAGCCTGGCACAGGTAAGTGAAATAAATGCTTGGCAAAATATTATGCAGTTTTTACAAGTGAATGCGAGTTCAATTGCCGTTGTTTGAAATACAGGTAAATCAAGGTATTAAAATTACTGTACAGATTACCTTTTAGTTACTTTTAGATTACTTTTTCTACTCTGTGTGATATGCCTAGATATCATACTGGGATATTTCCTAGAGAAAAGGTAAGTAAAAACAGTTTTGCACAATTGTACTTTTGTAGGTATCCATACAAATCAACTCCACACAGAACATTTTTCAGAGAAAAACAGTCAACAGGTTCATATGGAGAGAAATGAAGTTAATGCTTACCAGGTAAGTAATTGGTCTTTGGGGTTCAGCTTCTAGGGTTAGAACAAGGGTCCCCCCAGAGTCAAGGATGCACTCTTGTTACACCCTCAGCTGCACTAGAGTGTCTGGGGGCAGAGTGCTGAAGCCCAATGTAATCCAATGGGGGATATGGGGCCACCGGTTGGTGGCTGCTTACGAGCCGGCCACTGGGTTGTGGGATCAAAGCTCCTGGTGTTAGGCTCAGGGCAAAGGGGGATACTGTTTAGCACAAAAAAGTGCACTCTCAGTGGCACAGTGGCGGCTGGGTGCAGGGTGCTGGTTTGGCATCAGGTGCCCTGGGCCACTCAAACTCAGCCCGTAGGCGATGGGTGCAGTGGTGGTTCCAGGCATTGGGTTTCTTTGTCTTCAGAAAGCTCAGAGTTTGTCTATGGGGTTTTCTTTTGAACAGAGCTGTTGGCAGTCAGTCCTCCTAGGGTTCTGGAGGTCACAGGCTGCAGGACAAGGTGACTTTTGGCACAGGATGTCTGGAAACTGTATACCGGCTCTTATGGATGGGGCCAAGTCAGTTGTTCTCTGCAGTTTCCTCTGCCGGTCGTTTTCTTTTATGCTTTTTCTTCTAAGATTTCGGGAATCTGATTTTTTGGTTCAGGACTGCCCCCAAAATACTGTATTTAGGGGCGGTTTAGGAGTCTCGAGGTCAGTAGCAAATGGGCTACTGACCTTAGGGTGACTACACCCTTGGAGTTCTCACCCAACGAGAGGGAGTGAGCACAATCCCTAATCCTGATTGGGGAGTGCCTGCCATCTGCAATAAGGCGGGCACTGAAGAGTGGGCTTCACCTCGCCTCCCCCACCTGAGCGGTAGGGTTGGCAGAGGTTGGCACACCTTCTGGGCTAGCTAATTTTTCCAGCCTATATTCCCACCAAAAAGGAGGGGAGACAGGTAGGGGGCCTTCTCCTGATAGGAGAGGCTGGGGGTCGCATTACAAAGGCTGCAAGACCTTTGAAGCTCCCCTGCCACAGATGGCTCTTCCTGGTCTGGGAGGTGTGGGGGTGAACACCACACCCACAAATGGCTTTGATTCTGGACACTAGGGGCCCAGAAACATGTCTTGTGGTGGCAGGCTGGTGTGTACCAGTCAGGAAACCCACCAGAGGCTGGTCGTTTTTCAGGGGGCATCTCTAGGATGCTTTCTGAGTGTAGTTTTTCATTAAATCTCACACTGGCATCAGTGTGGGTTTAATGTGCTGAGAAGTTTGATACCAAACTTCCCAGTAAGCCCATTATGGTGCTGTGGCGTTTGTAATGATAAACTCCTAGCACTGTATACTCTTAATGGAGTTACTGCACTTACACTGTCCAAGAATTGGCTTAGACCCTGTAGGGGTACACGGCTCATGCACCTGTACCCTCACCACTGGTATAGTGCACCCAGCTAGAGGGGTGGCTGACCTATGCCAGGGCAGTGAGTTGTAGGCATGGCACACAGGGATGTGCCATGCCTACAACTCACTGCCCTGGCGACTATTCACTCTGTTCTGCACCAAAACACGCAGCCTGCAATGGCAGTGTGTGTCTGTAAAGGTACAGGGCCTCCAAGGGTGGCACAATAAGTGCTGCAGCCCTTAGAGGCGTTCTCTGGCCACAGTGACCTTGGTACCCATGGTACACAAGGGACTAGCATGTGGCCAGAGAGGTGCCAAATGGGGGTACAAGGTAAAGTTTTGGGAAAAGAACACAGGCCCTTGGAACCTGATTGGCAGGGACCCCGGGTTTATCAAGTTAAAGTGCATCAGTAGTCTGGCAAAAAGTGGGGGGTTACTGCAACAGAAACCCAGCTTCCTACAACGTACAATATAGTTTGTGGCTCATAGTAATAGCGTGTCTTGTTTTCCTAGAAAAGAGAGGCTTTTTAGCACACACATAGATAAACAAAATTGCTAAAAAATCCACATTTGGCTCAGTTTAAAAAAAAACAATCTCTGAGTGGGAGGAGGCATCACTGGAACAAGTAGAGTTACTTTAATTTGCAGGCTTTCTCCCCTAAACCTTCAAATAGCAGCATCTGCCACTGAATGCAGGCACTGAATTGCTTGCTAAATGGCATGGTCATACAGAGTACACAAGGAGGCCAATAAGTGCAGTTCTTTGTTATTCACAGTTCATCATTCCGAAGAAGGGAAGGATTGGATGAGCAGGGAGGCTGACATCTTCTACCCGCAGCTGGTAGTGATTTCTCCCAATCGAGGCCCATGATTGAATGGTTTGCGACATTGGGCTACGATTTCCAATTCAGAAGTGATTTGCTTTGCATGAGGCATAAAAGATAAGAGGACAGAAGCCTGAATCTCACTGGCATCAATTATGCATCCATTAATCCGTGCATCTCTCCAAACAGCCGTCTCTTTTCTACGAGGAGTAAAATACCCGAAGTTGAAGCATTGAGGGATTACTCATGGAAATGTAGAATGTGACAGGAGATGAAGACAGCTAGTCCAAAATGGCTTGCCAATGCCCCACCTGTTCGTGACGTACAGCGCCAACATAATCCTGAACTGTGTCTAGCTGCTTTCAGTACCATTGCTCTTGTGTGCCTTTATACAGGTGATTTTGCAGTTAATTGAATGTGTTCCTTTTGTCTTATTCTACTGCTGGAAGGATGCAATTAAAAATTATAATACATACATAGTATGTTAAGCAAGCCTCATCCATGGTAAGGGTGTTGGTGATTCATATTCCTCAAAAAAGCTGTGAAAACATGATGCATGAAGGTGCATCATTCATCACAATTGTTCTAAAAAATGAATGAAAGTCAAAAAGTACTCTACGTTTCATTTCGAGTGCTAGGCAGATTCTGTAGACTCTTTCCACTTATGTTACCGAAACCTTCAAAGCTCTTAAAGTGACAAATTGCATCAATCTGACAGGCTGAGACGGAAGTAGCGATTATATTATGATCCTCTTTAGTCAAGTCAAGTCAAAATATGTGTTTATTGTGACCGTAGTCTTTAAACAATGCAATTAGGATAGCACAGAATGGAGTATGACTTATTACTTTTAAAACTTTGTCCATATACGAGGTTCATACACATCATTATCAAAATACAAAAAATCATTAAAATTTTACAGTTATTTTAAAACTTAATTTGTCCAATAAAAACTATTCCTATCTTATTACTCCGTGCAATTACAGTCTGCTAAAAACTCCTACAGTACTCCATGTTATTCTGTATCTCTCAGTGCAGTCAGAGACATCTTTAAAAATTTCCCGAGGGCAATTGCGATATCAATGTAGGGGATTTCTGTTAAGAGACTGGCTGCCTGTGCTCTTGTTTTTACGTCATATTTTATGAAGATAGGACGCAACCAAAGTTTCCTAAGGTCTAGGAGTGAAAAACAGTCTAACAAGATATGCAGCAGGTCTCCCTTTGTCCCCAAGTAACACTTGCAGTGACCTTCCTTATCTAACATTTTTGCATTCAGGTCTCTGCATATTAACCATGGGTTGATCCCGATTCTAATTCTAAGGATCTCTTGCCTGTATCCGCGATTGGGTAATCTGTCGAGGTAGGGGAACCAATTATCAAGGGACCACGCATTTAACATATGTACCACTGATTTTTTCATTCTTAAATAGTCTCTATCAAGCATTTTCGAGACTTCTTTCCCTCTTTGCTTCAATTCACCTTTGGTGCTAGTGATTTGCAATGAGCTAAGGTCCCAGTCGAGCTCAAGAGTGTTACAGATTCCCTTAACTTTATCCCTACTGGACTTCGCCCATTTTAGCTCGCTTTTCTCGATTTCTTTGCGACACCAGTATGCCACTTTTTTTGTTTCGGGATCTTCTAATCTCTTCCAAAATCTGATCACAGCCATCTGGGTTAATATCGCCCAGGACTTTGTGCCTATTTCTGTTCTGATGGCTTGCATCATAGCAGATTTAGGAAGTGATAGGAGCCTTTTTATGCAATTTCCCTCTATGACGTCCCAGGATCCCTTACCGCTCAAATAAAGGATCTCTGCGCCGTAAAGTACTTGAGGGGGGATCATTGCCTCAAAAGCTCTGAGCATTGGCCGGTGTGACATCTCACCATATTCCCTATTGAATCTTTTAAGTCCGCAAATAGAGGAGAGAGCCTTTGCTTTTTGCGTTTCTAAATGGGTGTTCCAATTTAGAGTCCTATCAAACCAAATACCCAAGTAACGGTACTCATTTACTGTCTCTAATTTAAGGTCACCTATGTACCAGCTAAATCTACTTAGCTTTTTCCCGAAACATAGGGTTTTTGTTTTATCCAAGTTGATAGTCAAAAATTTTTCAGCACAGTAGGTATTAAAAGCATTAAGCTTCCTTTGGAGGCCTCTCTCGGTTTGATCTACTATCACCAGATCATCCGCGTATAATAGGCATGGGATTTTGTTTCCATCCATTTTTGGACTGGCACTACCCTCAACCTCTAAATAGGCCGGGAGATCTGACAAATAGATAGAAAAAAGCTGGGGGGCCAGCACGCAGCCCTGTCTTAACCCATTGGCTATGGGTATTTTGGGGGTTAGGGAGCCTCTCGTATCTTTAATTACTTGCCCCCAGTTTTCCCTGTGTAGTTCTTTTATTATGGTCAAGAGATCTGTCGGGATATTTAGACTCTTTAGTGTCTCCCATAGGCAGGCCCGGTCTACAGAATCAAAGGCTGCTTTGAAGTCGACGAAACAGCAGCATAGTTTGCCGTTCTGTTCCGTCGACTTCCTCGCCAACGCCCATAGAGCAAACCCGTGGTCTATTGTCGAGTGGCCTGCTCTGAATCCGCCCTGTTCTGTGGGGATTATTTGGCACTCTTCTACCCATGTATTCAGTTGTTTTAAGACGATTTTAGAGAACACTTTCTCTCCAATATCTAGAAGGTTAATCAGCCGATAGTTTCTTGGCTCCTCTTTGCTCCCTTTCTTATGTATCGGCCTGATTATGGCCCCCTTCCAGGTTGGAGGCATTGCGCCTTCTTTTAACACTACCTGAAACATATTGGCCAGGAAACTTGCCCACCATGTAACCTCGGTCTTCAGAATTATTGCAGGCAGATTGTCTGGGCCTGCTGCCCGGGTTAGCTTGAGTTCTTTTATTGTGAGCTCTACTTGTTCATCGTTAAATTTGGCAAGGAGATCTTCAGATACATCTTGCCATGATTTAGTCTCCATCTCCTGACTGGGGGTCCTTGCCCTATACAATTCCCTTATGTATGTATCCCATGCTGCCTCACTCACCACACAGTTTAATTCGCCCTCTGAGGTGCCAGATGCTGTCTTTACTAGTTGCCAGAATTTCCTTAGATTTTTATTCTCTATGGCTTCCAAAAGTTCTAACCAGCATTTTTCTTTATGTATCCTTTTAGTAGAGAGTACCATTTGCTTGAATTCTTTTTTCAATTTTACCAGGTGATCATGTCTCTCTTGTGTAAAGAACTTTTTTTGTTTCCTCTGAGTTGCTCTTATCTCCCTTTTCTTAATTTGGCATGCAACTGAGAAGCCTTTACCATAATTTATTTGCTTTACCCTATTAGGATCTTCTCTTTTTAGATTTATCTTGAGGCATTGAACCAGTTCATCTAGTTTTAAGATGAACCATTCCAATTTTTTGTTTTCAAAATTGGCAGATGCCATTTTTATTTGGGTGTCCTTCACTTTTTCCAGATATTCCTCAGTTAGACGTGTCGTCACTCGTTTAGGATACTCAACCGCCTGGTTTATCACTCTTTCTCTCTGTAGTTTCCTACCCCCCTTTATTACTATATGGAGGAGTTTGTGGTCACTCATCACATTTTGAATTAACTTGAAGGATCTTATCTGGTGAAAATTCCAGGCCTGCAGGAATATATAGTCGATTGGGCAGTTCTGCTGCCCTTGAATAAACGTTTTTCCTGCAGGAGTATCTGATTCTATTCTTCCGTTAACACAGTGAAAACCCCTGCCTCCTAAGAAATGCATTAATTCCTGGTCTTGTTTCGAGGTTTCCCCTACTGGGAACCTTGCCGGGTTTATACCGTATGCCTCTAACTGTTCCATATTGTACAGGTCTGCTTTTCTTGGGTTTAATTTATGGTTGAAGTCCCCCAATAACACTATTGTGTCTGCGGAGTATTTTTCTAAAATACTATCTACATCCTCCTTAAAAAACCTCCTTTCCCTTTCATACTCCTCCCCATTTTCCCACTGCATGTATACATTTAATAAAATCATCATTTTGTATTTTAAATCCACCGTCAAGAGTTCAACTCTGCTTGATTGTACCCATTTACATTTTGTGTTCAACCGTTTTATTTCCCTCATTACTCTTGTTGATACCAAAGTCATGAGGCCCCCAGAGGGCCTCCCACGTTTTTTCTTTATGGCCGGATGATGTATCTGGGCATAACCGTCAAAGGTTGGGGTATCGTCGCATAACCAGGTCTCTTGCAAGCAGGCAATGTCTACTTTGTTTATGGATTCCTTTATGTATTCCCATTTTTGTTCATTGCCTAGCCCATTTACGTTCCAGGACAAGAGACCTAGGTCTTGCGGACCCCCTGTATCCTATTCGACGTCACTCAGCTCTCCTTCCTCTTCTGTAGCCACTGTATTCCTTTCGATACTTTCCTCCGCGTGGGTGCTGTAAGACGACCAGTTCCCCCATGATGAATCATTACCTGTGTTTTCGATTATAATGTTCAGAGAGTTTCGATCACTTTTTGTTTCTTTATATAGGATTACTTGTCTCTTCTGGAGCCCGGCATGTTGATTTAAGAAATTGTTATCTTTCACGGTTTTTATATTTCTCTCTGGGATAATCTTTAACCCTTGGTGCATTATTTCCTTTGAGGCATTCAGGATAGCCCTTTTTACCAGGTCTGAGTATAATGTGATTTTTGTTATTTCCTTTTCTTGCTTGTTTACAACGAATCCGACGTGCTGCAGGTCTTTAGTGCCGATCCCCCTCAGACTTGCGCATTTTGCAAATGCCGACAGAACCTGTGCCCTATTCGGGGGATTAATGTTTCTTCCAGACTTTCCTTTCCTCCCTGCTGGTAACAGGTCCAGGAATACCCATTTGTTGTCATCTCTCTCGTATGAGTTCATGCTTAATTCGTTCTGCTGATGGCTGGTGGGTGTTCTTCCTTCTCTCCGGCTTTTGATTCTTATATTGGGTTCTTCATGCATCTGTGGTCTTATACCCCTTTGTTCTATGGCCGGAACAACCCGTTGCCTTGCGCTTTGTCTCGTCATACGGGTGGAGGGGGGGATCTCTATTGCCTCCCTATGTGATTGTTTTTTCTTTGGTACTCTCACAGATTTAGGGGGCATAGGAGTTTTTGCCGCCACCTGTACAGATCTTTGTGTTATAAATATTGGGGCTAAGGCATTTAGTCCTGGGGTCGCCCTCCCTTTCCTTGATTCCATCTCTTTTCTTGTTTCGGCATGGTTCGTTTTCCTGGTTTTTTCCTTCCTGTTCCTAGCCCCGAGTGTAACATACCCTCCTCGCCTTTTTATCAGCATGGGTCTTCTTGATATGTACACGTTGTTCACGGGTTCTACTACCTCCTTTGCAGCTTGTTCTGCAGGTTTGGGCATCCTTTCGAGTAAAACCAAGCTTTCTTCTTCCGACACTGTCCTATCACTTTCCTTATTTGGTAGGACTGTGTCTGTTGGTGTTACCCTACTTGGCAATTGGCACTTTATTTCTCCGAGTTCTTCTTCTATTTTCTTTAAGTGTTGTTTCTGTGCCTTCATTATTCCGTTGTTTGATAGGGTTACTTCCAGGATTCCTTGGAGCGCTCTCTGCATTAACAAGATTAACTCCATCAGGGAGGATGTTGGGGTTTCCGAGAGCACCGAGTCCTGTGTAATATTTCTGCTTGGGTTTGCTGGATAGCTTGTCCTTAAGCACTCTTGCCGTGTTGGGGAGTTGTGTCGTAATTGCTGTTGTAGAAGTTGGTCCGGAGCTCATCCCCAGATGATGCTCTGGTTCTGGTCCTCGTTTCCCCTGTAGCCTTCAGTCCCTACTGACATCAAGGAAAACATTTTTGGTGAAGATGATAAGCGAGGGGCCGAGATTTGGTGATTTTGGCTCTGTAGTGTCAGGTTTAAGGATCTATGGATCACACCGCCTTCCTCGTTATCAGGGTTAGCTTCTTCCTGGGGATCTCCTTGGTTTGACCGAATCTGGTTTTCATCTGGCAAGCCTAATTTTTCCCCGATTTCTCCGCCACTTTCCGCTATTTCTTCATCTAAAACAGACGCTATCGCTGGGTTTAAAGTTCTATAATGTTTACCTACGAAATCCTTTATAGATTTTAGCGCTTCTGAGTTCTCTTTCTGTTTGATGGTTGTTTGATTACCACCTTTTTTTCCCTTCTGGGCGGTCTTCGTCACTCTTTTGACTTTCTTTTTCTTTCGTGCCCCTTTATTATTTCCCATAGAAGACGCAAGGCTTTCCTGGCTTTCATTAAGGGATTTTGAGCCTTCCAATGATTTACTCCTTCCATGTTCATCCGGTACTTTTTGGCCTCTTTTGGGTGCCATTTCTAGGCAGCGACTGATATACCAAGAGGTATGTTTAACAATTATTTTTACTTTTACTTTTAATAATAAAATAAAAAAATTATTCACTTACCTCTGTTCTACCTCGGTTGCCTTCCGCCTGCTGCCTTGTTGCCTTGCCCCGCTTATATTTCTGCCGAGAATATTACTCTAGTAGTATTTTCTGATGTTGTTTGTACTTTCTCTTAATGGCTGGGGCATAAATTCCATTCCCCTTTTTGCCCTTTTTGCCGCTTTTTGCTTCTAAGCTTCGCAATGGGCTAACTTTTGGGCTCGGCTAGTTCTGCATATTGTCCCCGTTTTTTACCCGGGAGGGGCTGCTTGGATGCACTCTGTCCGCAGGGGTCTCTTACGGCGAGTCTCCCTGCTCCCACACGGCTCCTACTTCCACTCCCCTCGTCACCCTCAGCTCCTCCCCGCCGGCCTCGCAACAATCCGCGGCTGGGGAGGAGGTCTGTTGCCGGCTTTCACGCTTGTCCGGCTGTGGCTGGGGTCCGTTAAACATGGGCTGGACTGTGACTCCAGCGCCGATTCCCCGCGCTCCTTGCTACTTTCTGCTTACCGCTGATGTCTGCAAGCGGTCGTCCGGTCGTCCGGTGGCTATCCCGATGGAAGTCTTCAGAAGGCGCAGCACTTTTCTGCGCGGTTCTCCCGCACGGCTCGGCTCGCTGCTCCCTTGCTTCCTGCTCGAGCAGAATCGTGCTCGTTGCGCTCGGTCTGGCGTGGGCGTGGCGGCGTGGCGAGGCACAGGTAAAACTAGGAGAACAGAGGGAAGTGGACTTCTAGCTCTTAAAGTGACAAATTGCATCAATCTGACAGGCTGAGACGGAAGTAGCGATTATATTATGATCCTCTTTAACAATATAAATGATGAGATGTTGCCACACAAAACATTGCTTACAGCTAGTGCCTAAAGAGGAAGAAACACTAGTGCGGAAGTCTCCATCACAAGTGCAGATAAATCTGCAGTTGTTAGCCCACTCTTGGGCGCTGAAGTGGCATGATTTACCTTGGAAATGTGGGCATTCCCTTAAATATGCACATTTGTGGACATTCCTAATGATCTCTCAGGCCCCTTCCACTCTTCCAGAATGGGCAGGGGAACAGATCACCCCAGATTTTCTGGTGGTCGAGGGGACAACCTTTCTCCACATGTTAAAATGTTTTAACCACAAAGAAAAGAAAAATGCATTTGCACAGGAGCAGCCTTTGTTCTTTAGGTGGAAGTCTGCAGAGAGGGAATCAGAGCTTGCTGGAACATTCATACGGCATTCCCACTATAACAGCTAAAAACGATAATCTGGTGCCGATATCCTGGGATACTAGTGGGAATGCTCAGGCGAATACTAGGGGTGGGCGGGATTCACAGAGTTTCACTCTGCTGAGTTACATAAAAACTCTGCTAGACTCCGTGGAGTTTCACCAACCAGCGGAAAATATGCACATTGCCCTGCAATTTAGCCCTGGTAGTGCAAGCAGCTCTAGAAACATCAGCATGAACGGCCCATGCAGTGCTCACACGCTTGCTTCCATTTGAGTTGCTATCGGTGTTGCTCAAGTAGAAAATATATGCGCGCAACAACAAACTACTCAAGAAGCAGCATTGAGACCACGACTGCTCGCATTAGAAAATCACACCAGGGGACACCATATTATGCTCTCCAGCTCACATTTCTTTAGCCTCACGGGGAAATAACTCTTCCACACTTGAATAGCAGAATTTGGCTGGAACTCTGTGTCACAAAAGTAATAGAGTTGCCAAATTCCGCCAATTCCATGGGCGAGATGAAACATTCCACCCACCCCATGTGAATTCCAAAGAAACATAAAAGTATTCTCGTCAGAGCTCTATATCTCTGTCCATGCATTACATTTTTAATGATGAAGAGACCACTATGTGGTGTCCAGTCCTCAGCGTTTCATTTTCATGAATCACTCGCAGGCACACATTGTCAACTTCTGTCATGCATGCCTATGAAGCACAGTTGATGTTTTGAGTTGCCAATCATTTGACCGGAATTCCACCATGATAGCAAGGTAGGCAGCATCATGGCAAAATTCCCACAAAATACCAAGAGGCGTCATTTTTAGGTTTTGCCTAGCCAATGCGTACGAAGTACGCATGTGCTAGGAAAAATCCTAATGAGTATAGTATGGGGGCTGGGAATCCACCCCCGTCTTTCATTGGCTAGCTTCATAAATGGAGGCTAGCCATTGAAAGACGGCTCTGTCCGTCAATCCCGGACCAGATTCGGGGGCGTTCCCGAGAATTTTTGGCTTTTGGCGACGTCACGCTACGTCAGCCGAAAGCCGGGGACGCCCCTGAATCTGGTCCGGCATTGCCGGCACCTGCCTTCCTGCTCGGGACGATTGTACTTTAATTGACACTGACATGTTTCAATTGGAATATTTGAAAGGGGGGAGGTTCACCGCACTAAAATAAAGTTTGTTGGTTGCTGGTAAAAGTCGCTCAATAGCCCCTCCCTCCCGCTCCGTGGCAGCCCGTCTCCCTCCCTCTCCTCAGGCCGGCCGCCATTGCCGGCACCTGCCTTCCTGCTCGGGACGATTGTACTTTAATTGACACTGACATGTTTCAATTGGAATATTTGAAAGGGGGGAGGTTCACCGCACTAAAATAAAGTTTGTCGGTTGCTGGTAAAAGTCGCTCGATAGCCCCTCCCGCTCCGTGGCAGCCCGTCTCCCTCCCTCTCCTCAGGCCGGCCGCCATGTTACTGGGGAGATTGTAACTGCAGCTCCGAGGGGGACCCGCTGTCCTTCCTGCGGAGCTGGGAGCCAGCGCACCACGCACCCGAGAGGGGAGTGAAAGGAGGAGGGGCAGGAGGCGGGCAGGAACTGGATCCGATGAGCTGACTGCCCCGTCCGCCCGCGCAGCGCCTTCCCGCGCCCCCGGTGCTGGCTCGGCTGAGCTTTCCCTTTTCATTTCCTGGATTGCGACGCTGTGATTGCCCCGCACGCAGGATCCCGGGAGGAGGAACTTATGTGACCCCCGGCCCGGAGCTTGGTTAACGCAGGTAAGCTCTCCCTCCTTCCCGTGCCCCCTTGTTTCAGGAAGTATAGGGGTTCTTGTGACCGCCTGTCCTGTTCCTCACCCTTGGATCCGCAGGAACTGGGCGAGGAGAAGGATCTTGGGATAAGGAAATCCGGAGAGCTAGGCCACAGTCACGCTTCAAGGTATGTACTCGGGCAGCACTCCCGCCCCGTTAACAATTGACACGTAACACGAGTGAGTAACCTACACAAACATGTATTACGGATCCTGTCACTCTGTTTTCTGCGCCTTTACAATCCGTGATATTCCTTAAAACGTGAATTAGTGAGAAACCCAGAAAGGGTGAAACGCAACAAGACAGAAAACTTCCCCAGTTGCTGCTGTCATCACGCCTGCCCTTTCCCATACGTGTTGTATGTATCAGCTTTTCTCAACAACAGTGGCTGCTTCTGGGGAACAGCACGTCTGAAAGTTATCTGTCACTTTCTTCCTGCCCCACTCGTTAACCCTCTCCATGTATTTTGCTTTTCAGGGCGTTGTTTATAGCGAGTAACCTGGCAGATGCATTAATTATTGGAAGCTGTTTTAGAATGCATTTTACGTTGTTGTTTCATTCTTAAATCAGTTCTGGTAAATGCGTTTAAATATTATTACAGTCCGTACTGGGCATTCTTTGCTGTATAGTTAGTTATACACAAAATTTCGCTCATAAAGCACATTTTACGCGTTTGTAGGTGTAGGCGTTTGTAGGTGAAAGCTGCACTGGTGAAGTCGTAGCAAGTTTCCGGACAGGCTTCAGACACAGAGAATTGCCTCTGGTTTCAGGGATCCAAGCACTGCTTCCCTGGTCTTATAGGGACTGGTTACAGTTATGAAGTACGGGCGTTGGTTTCAAGGATCACTGTGCTGTTTTCCCAGGCCAGCTGCTTGCTGCCCTCTCCCAGCCTGCCCTCTCCCAGCCTGCCCTCTCCCAGCCTGCCCTCTCCCAGCCTGCCCTCTCCCAGCCTGTCCTCTCCCAGCCTGTCCTCTCCCAGCCTGTCCTCTCCCAGCCTGTCCTCTCCCAGCCTGTCCTCTCCCAGCCTGTCCTCTCCCAGCCTGCCCTCTCCCAGCCTGCCCTCTCCCAGCCTGCCCTCTCCCAGCCTGTCCTCTCCCAGCCTGTCCTCTCCCAGCCTGTCCTCTCCCAGCCTGTCCTCTCCCAGCCTGTCCTCTCCCAGCCTGTCCTCTCGCAGCCTGTCCTCTCGCAGCCTGTCCTCTCTCAGCCGCTCCTCTCGCAGCCTGTCCTCTCACAGCCTGTCTTCTTGCAGCCTGTCTTCTCGCAGCCTGTCCTCTCCCGGCCTGCCCACTCCCAGCCTGCCCACTCCCAGCCTGTTCTCTCCCAGCCTGTCCTCTCCCTGCACTTTCCCAGCCTGTCCACTTCCAGCCTGCCCTTTCCCAGCCTGTCCTCTCCCAGCCTGTCCACTTCCAGCCTGCCCTCTCCCAACCTGCCCTCTCCCAACCTGCCCTCTCCCAGCCTGTCCCCTCCCTGCCCTCTCCCAGCCTGCCCTCTCCCAGCTTGTCCCCTCCCTCTCCCAGCCTGCCCTCTCCCAGCCTGTCTCCTCCCTGCCCTCTCCCAGCCTGTCCTTTCCCTGCCTGTTGTCGTGTCCCGGCGGCAGCAGGCAGGAGCGTGCACTGCGTCCCCGAAGTAACAGCCATAAAAGCAAGCAAGAAGTACGCCCCCCCTCCCACCAATCCCTGTTAGGTAGTGGAAACTGTCCAAACTGGGGTGCAGACAGCCCCTCTCACCTTTCGGCCTGGTACCACTGCACCAGCCACACTACTTCCCTACTGACCGTTCTCCACTTCAGCGCCGTCTAAATTACAATTCATGCTTGTGACCCTTTTGCCTGCTTGTGCTTGTTTTCATGACCCTGTTGCCTGCTTGTGCCTCCGTGTGCCAATGTTGCCTGCTTGTGCCTCCGTGTGCCCCTGTTGCCTGCTTGAGCCTCCGTGTGCCCCTGTTGCCTGCTTGTGCCTCCGTGTGCCCCTGTTGCCTGCTTGTGCCCTCGTGTGCCCCTGTTGCCTGCTTGTGCCTCCGTGTGCCCCTGTTGCCTGCTTGTGCCTCCGTGTGCCCCTGTTGCCTGCTTGTGCCTCCGTTTTCGTGCTCCTGTTGCCTGCTTGTGCCTCCGTTTTCGTGCCCCTGTTGCGTGTGCCCCTGTTGCCTGCTTGTGCCTCTGTGTGCCCCTGTTGCCTGCTTGTGCCTCCGTGTGCCCCTGTTGCCTGCTTGTGCTGTGTGGCTTTGTGTGTAGGAAGCTTTGTGTGGCTGTGTGTGTGGGGGGGTCTGTGTGGCTGTGTGTGTGGGGGGCTCTGTGTGGCTGTGTTTGTGGGGGGCTCTGTGTGGGGGTGTGTGTGGGGGGCTCTGTGTGGGGGTGTGTGTGTGGGGGGCTCTGTGTGTGTGTCATTTGCGAGAGATAAAGCTAGTGGCATTGTAAATGACAATGCCATTTATTTATGTTAAAAAAAACATAAATTAAAATAATGTCAAGAGCAATGCCAATAGCTCTAACTTTAACAAAGGCAAAACCATTGCATTGTAAATGCTTGTTATAAAAAGGCAAGGATTTTGGTAGAGGTGGGCCTCCTAGTGTCAAGGATTTCCACAAAATGCCAAAGACAGCCTGCATAATACCATGAGTGATCACTGTCTTGTCAAGGCTGCCTCATAATATGCTGTGAATTGTGATGGTTGTACCATGGCCACTGTTATATTATGAGTAATCTCCATATTTTCAAGGATGGCCACAATATGCAAAGAACTGCAGACATTATGCCAAGACCAACATTATACCAGTCGTGGGAACTATCACACTATCATGATATGGATGTCAACTGGAGCAGCATAATATAGGCTCCATCCTGTATCAATCACATATATACATTTATATGCTCATATGCGACATTTATATTTAATATGTGCTTTAACTCCATTAACCCCTTGCATGCTTGTGACGGAACCGTTCCGTCACAAGCCTCGGGTGAGCTGTGCTTGTGATGGAACTGTTCCGTCACGGCCCGCTCGCCGCGCCTGCGCGGCGCGAATTCCGCGCCTGTGCTGACGAATTAATGGGCGGGCGGGTTCGTGATGGAACCGGCCGTCACAAGCACAGCTCACTCGCGAGCCGTGACGGAGCGGTTCCGTCACAAGCATGGAACCGCCGCGCGGCCGCCCCACCCCCTTAGCGCTGCGGCGGAATAGCCACCGCAGCGAAGGGGTTAACGTGGGATATATTTAAATGAATGAATACTGTGTAACCATTGGAACCACTGAGAATTCACGCTTAAGTGTATTAGGTTAATAGACTGATGTAATCATATTCATCACATATTCACGTTTATTAATTATCAGTTACTGCCACTGATTCACAATACTGTAATGTGCATCCATTTTGATTCTCGGGTTTACTTAGCTTGAATTCAGGCCTTGATTGAAAATCCTTGCTTTAATGCCGACAGTAGGCTGTTTATTTCTTCTGCAGGTGCGTTATCTTGCCTCTCGTTAGTTAGAGAAAAGGCTTATTGCTATGTACTAGACTATTGCTAGTGAGGCCTGGGAGAAGGAAGTTGGCAAATATAGCGGAGCAAGGATAATGAGAAAAGGCCTCCTGTCCACAGTGTACCAGGAGGATGCAACATTCAAGGTTAACAGCTGCCTACTTAATTATGCGGAGATGGGAACTTAGGGAGTATGTCGACCCCCCTCAAATCTAGCTACTGGATTGGCTCTCAGTGCTGGGAGGGAGAAAATGAAGTTCTAGAAACTGCTGACTGTACTTTTAATTGGTGTTTCATAGTTAATTAGGCAGATATTCCCATTACTTAGAGAGGGAACATACCTCTCTCTGCTGAGCTTCTTTGAGTAGGAGACTTCAAGCTGAAAACGCTTCCTATTTCTCTCGAGCTTCTAGTGAGGTTCGATCTTATGCTGACACTTTCTATGCTCCCCTTCAGAAATTCCCTTTAGAGAGCCTTGATCCCAACCTATGCTTGGATTAGAAAAGGAAACCTTCTTTATAGAACTTTTTTTGTGACAACTGTTTTCTTTGCATTGTGATTGTTAGTGTTTTGTATCTCATTTTATTATGATGTAACTTACTGACACTTTCGGTCTTCAGACCACATTGTTCTAGCTTCTAAACGTGTTCCTGCTTTGCATATTTACTAGTTGGATTAACCATCCCAGTATGCACATAGTATGACTGACCACATGTCCTGCAATACAGCCAATCACTAAGTGACTTGGACTGTGTATTGATTTAATTGAATGTACTTAAGGCCTGCCCATCACACTTTGCACACACATTGTTCTGCTAGAGAGCTGAGGGGTGTGGTTTTCGCCTCAAACTCTCTAACAATATTCTAGTTCCAAGTAAAATGCTCACCCCCTCAAAAAGAAAAAATGCGATGTGTTGTAAGCTGATAGAGCATGCACAGTTTCATTTTGTTCTTGAAACCTGTGGTTTGGTGCTGTGCAGAACCAACTCTTTGAGGTGGCACTGCACATCTTCAGACCCTTGGAATGAGAGAAATACTTCTGGTTGAGCTCCACTCTAATACACAAATGAGTGTGGTATCACAGCCTTTGTGTCTCACTTACTTTGCGCTCACTGCACCGGCAAACGCCAATTTAGTTGTTTTATTTATTTAATTAATATTACTTAACCTGTCGTCTGTCGAATTCCATCACCCAACCCCACCCCACCCAGCCCAGCCTCACCACGCACCGCTCTTACCTGTGCTAGCCACCACTGAAGTGGAAATGCACACAAGAAAGATAAACACACTGAGAAAACAAACAGTCAACCACATATCCAGACAACATGTGGCAGAAAGTAAACGTGCCACCCCAGGAACGTTTTAAGGTATGGGCACAGTGTGATCAGGCCCAGGGCCACAGTCTTTTATGGGGCCCCCTGACAGATCCAGCTCTGTACTACACACAGTCGTGCCCTAATTGAATGATTCTTAAACATAGATTATTTTAAATACCACTTCCTTTCAGTCTATTTTTAGTAGGGGTGATGTGTGGGAATCGTTCGCAGATATCATGCATTATGATTTTCACCACCATGCCACATCCATAAAAGACATTCCTTCAAGTTTGCAACGATATTAATGCACTGCTGCTATATTAAAATATTGAAAACACACATCGCTATGCCTCAATATATGAGATGGAAACCCATTTAGAATTTGGACTAGTCATGCAACATGACAAAGCTGAAATTGGATCATAAACTCAAAGCTGTTGCAAACAGGCCCCCTAAAATCCCTAAGATGCCCCTGTGCCATCCAGTTAAGCTGTAGCCTTCCAACTGAAGGGTGAACAATAAAAGAAGGGGAAAGGATTGGGGTGACATTGCTCATTAAATTCATATGCCACTCCGTGAGTAGTGGGTGACGAATGACTGCAGCCTCAATCCACACTGGGTGGTCATGGCCATATTGGGATTGCAAACCACCTTTTGCAATTGCATCCCACCGGCCCTGGGGTAGGGGTGTCTGGCGGGAGCATTGCCGCTACACTTTTGTTACACTGCTGCAAAACAAGCCCCCAGTTACCGAAACGGCCCCTGCTGGTCCAAAACTAGCCCTCACCCTTCCGGCCCACTAGGGGAACGTCCGGGGCCCGCTACGGCCAGTCCGGCCCTGCCTGTGGTGAAGTGTAAAGCAAATATGTGGCAGAACCGCAAAGAAAAAGGAAAGAGGGGTACAGTTGGGTTTCAATATAGAAGCATTTTGAGACTATCACGGAAAAAGAGACAGCAAGGCTAAAAGTCCCTATAGAGCTCAGAAATTGGGAAAAGGCAGGAAATATGCAGGCCAGTTAGGACCAGCAGTCTGTAATAGAAATGAGTTCAAAAATACTTCTATAAAGTCCTATGGGAACAACAGCAGTGAGATTGCAAATGTGTAGTTTGAGACAACGTGCAATGAGCCATAATGCAATGGGCGCAAAAATTGGAAAAAGTCTTTAAATAAAATAGTTTCGAAAGAGAGACCAATGGGAACAAGTGTACTGAGAATGCAAAGTTAAATTCTAAGGACATGTGTGTGCTGTGACTCGAGGACAGGCAGGACATAGAGAAACCTGATGGACATAAGAATGTTTAGGGTTAAATCTTTTGAAATGCGCATTCATAACTTCACATGGAGACAATGGTACTTGGGAAGCAAAGACTTCTTTTTATTTGATCATATACGTGACCAACAGTTTCAGGGATATGTGGACTGATGGATGAGTGGATAGGTACACGGGGCTGGGTGACATGCTTTATATCCATTACATGTTTAGCCCATCTGCAGAACAATGTATATTTGCTTAGAACAATTCCAAAGTGCCCCTTAAACATTGCGAAGCCTAAATTATTCTGTAAAATGTTAACTACTGGAACCAAGCTAAAACGTGGTAGTGGGACTTGACATTTCCTCCTACATTGTTTAAATTTATCTCAATACATTTATGCAATGTAAACGTTGCAAGGGTGCCCACAATTTCAAGTGAGATAGTAAGTGGAGAGGTATGGGTGTAGGCATGTTGAAGCAAGTGATCAGCTTCTCAGCACTGTGTGAATCTACAGTAAACGGAGAGCATGAAATTAACACTGCGGGGCAAGCAGGGCACTCTCAAAGGCAAAAGTAGACACTATCCAAAACCTTGTTGTCCAAAATTGCCATAAATTGTTACTTTTTTATTTTCTCATCGGGATTTATTTAGCATTTTGAACATTCCACACATTTTGTTAAACACACCCATACAATACTGTAGGCTTAAATAAATATTTGACAAGTGGATGAGGAGGAAAGGGTCAGTCCTCCTTTTTTCCACAGTCTTGATATCACTCAGGGCTCAAGCGGGGCAGAGGTTTGGACCTCTATCGTTGGATGTGGACTAGGGCCAGAGGTACACATACATATGATAGGGCATTTTTTATCATGATGCTGATGCAATGCTTGACGTACCCCCCACCTTGCCACCTGCATCAATGATTAGATTCCAATAAAGAGGAAGTTATGTGTTTGAAGAGTTGTCGTTGACATCATAATTGTCAAATTCCTTGTCATGCCACCATCTGTTTGAGCGCCTCAGCGCAGACATACTCTCCACATAAGGCAACGCGCTGGAGCTGACAAGGACAGGGGAAGGCTGAGGAGAGGGCGCCATCTGGTAGGAATAATATCCCTATAATCAGTGATAATGACTATTATTATTAAGAACCTGCTGGAGTCTCTCACACAGCTCTAGGACAAAATCAAAACTGATTCACAGCAAATTAAGAAGAAAGGACTGCAGTATACACTTTTATGGTGAAGCATGGATAAACAGGTTGGGAAGTTGTTAATTAGAAAGCAAAAAAACAGCAATTGCCAGACTCAAGATGAAGGTGTGTGGGGTGGAGCAGGTATTCAGAATCACCATGACAAATCGGATGAGAGTGTATCAATGTTCTCTGGGGACATAGCACTTCTATTAGAAAGAGAGGGGCGCACTGGAGCATAAGGCTGAAGGAAGAAAGCTCAGGAGGGAAGTGGTGCTGGATCCTGGGAGCATCTTTCCAGCTAGTGGAGAGCATCTAGGTACCAATGCAACCAGCCACAGAAGTGAATACATTGACACCACACCTGACTCTGAGTGGTATTTTTGTACAGAGGAAAACAGCATCCTGGGTGAGTTGGTGGTCCTAATGTGAGCCCAATTTAACACTTTCTAACATATAGTTGCACATCAGACATTTTGAAGCCATCTGGTTGATAGATTCTCTCTATTATCCATAGCTTGCATTCTGGAGGCATTATGAGCCTTTTGGGCGGAGGGCAGTCATTGCATATTAAGAAAGCTGAGTTAGGTGAGCTTAGGTGTTTCCACCTCATTGTTTATGGACAAAGAGAAATAAGCTGTGTTGAAGGTTAGCAGCATGGACAGGATTCAGAGCTGTATGCTGCCCATATGTCCATCTATCGGGAATATCGCTCAATCTCTGAGGTTTCTCTGGCCCTGTTACTACCCTCCAAAGCCTGTGCACTCTGCGGCGTCCACTTGACACCATGCGGCATTAGGGGCATCACCAATAGAAAAGCTGTCTGACTTGATTGGCCAGTTTGTTCTGCAAGAGCTCAACCTCTGATTAGGATAACAGATAGACTCATGGCGACCTTGCTGGCGGCTCTTGCTGTTTCTCACATCAGTGGGCTGCAATGTTTGCTTGCCTCAGGGTAAGACAGAGTCCATCTTCCAAATTCCCCTGGCCTCCCGTGGCCAACCCTGATGCCTGTGCACTGTGACCTGTGGCGTTCTGAACAACACTGGCATAAAATACAGCCTAGCCTACCTGGGATATGTGCTAAGTCAGAGCACAATTTGTGACTGGAATAACACTCTGTGAAGAAAAATCCCTGTGTCTGGAAGGTGGACTGCAGAGCGGGATGAATATAAAAAAGGGCCAATTTCAGATCAGTGTAAGGGACCCTTCGAAATAACTCAGCCACGTTCCAATGACATACACATGAACGACACATACCAATAAAGTAAGGTTACATAATAATACAATTAAAACTGGGCTGGGGAACAAAGTCTAATACAAATACTCCCAGCCTGCCTTGAGCTGGAGCTGCATGGTTTAACACGTGGAAGCCCCTCCACTTCCCTGTGAGCGGGGCCCCTTGCTGTTGAAAAGGATTAAATGCTCTGATGTCAACACCGCCTCACTGGGTCACACATGAGCCATCAGGACTTCAGAAGTGCATTCTTATCTTTGGACAAAGTTTTGTGGGCCTTCTGCAGTCACCTCCAATGCAAACATGCTCTAGCGTGTCTTCTACATCACACGGTACTATTATCTCATGGTACTGGACACCACCAGAAGGCAGACAAAGGTGGATGTGCAGCGAAGGGGATTGGACAGCAGCCTGCTCTAGAAGGTTGCTGCCACCACCAATCAGACTCTCTGCTCTACTTGTTAATGTTCTGCTACTCTAAATTAGCATTCCTCAAGCAACTGATATTTGGACAAAGTTTAAGCTTTCCTTAATCTTCATGCAGCCTAATCTATTGAGTTAGAACCCCTCTTAGCAAATCTTGGCATTCTTCGCTCTGACCCCGGCTAGGTATTATCTTTTCAGATCAAACATTCAGCTCAAGTAAGGCAAATACAGAGCAAATTCTACCGTACTATAGCAAACAGGATTTCAGAGTTTTTTTTTTAACAGAGTTTAATATAGCGCAAACTTGACTCGAATCGGTTATTAGAGCGCCTTACATAGCACCAGTTGCATTACATGAGGACACATTAAATTTTGTTAGACACATGGAGGGAGATTAAGTGATTTGTCCAGAATCACAGGAGTTCAGCGTCATTGCCAAGGCTCCAACCCTGTTCCCAGATTCGAGGTCGACCGCCCTAGCCATTAGACTAACTCCTCTCCGGTTGCTGCCAGCTCACCACTCGCTTGGCAGTACAACATCAGACATTGATAACCTCTTTCTCAATGAGACATGGCTCATCCTAGGGGCATACTCAGTCTTGACTAATGTCACTCCTCAATATTATACCTCGATCAAGACTAGGAGAAAGGAAGTGGGAAGAAAATCTTTTAAAAGGTACATATCATATCTCCCAATACCAGTAATAGAGGTTGGGAATGCCTAGGAGCTTCCCTGAATCTGTCCCCTTGAATTAGCATATTTATCAAGCTTTGGTACTCCCTTTCGGGCAGTAATTATAAATTTAATAATCATTTTCTGGACCTAATGGGGTCTTTGTCGATGCAATACACTTTTTATGTTATGTTGCAATTGATTTGTAGTGCACTCATTTGTGGATTCTTCTTGGCGCTTTAGGAACACACACATTTTCAATCTATCAGTTTCTGAGGATGAGGAAAACATTTGGAACATACTTATTAAAAAGAAACACATTATGCTGGCATCTAAAACTGATTAAATTAGTTTCTGCCCGAAACTCAAAGGAAAAGAGATCCAAAGTTTGGCCTCTGTTGACGAAAAAATAATATTCTCCTTAGGAGACCATTCTGGCCATAGTTGTGGCAAGCAAGAATTGGTTTATTATTCTGAGGAAGCAGGATGGTTGATAGAAGGGAACTTCATTGCCCAAAAAGGAGAGCCACCTGAGGTCCAGTATTTTATCGACAACTCTTAGGGCCTTCAAGGCTCCCTGAGAAAGAATGGGTTGCCAGTATGAAGATTCCAGAACTGGAGAATTAGCGAACTTACTGTTTTTTAAGCACTCATGCCACAGCATTCTTAGCACGATACAGTTAATGTAGGATTTTGTCCTGAGAATTATGGTACATTCAGTTAGCATAGTCAAGACATCATTGAATGACAGGATTCACTATTGGCATATGCAAAGATATATCAATAAAGGGATACATCTTTTTTTATAAAGTAAAGGTGGGTGGAACAAGTGCCATCCACATTAATTGATTGGGCTTCCAGAAACATGGTGCTGTCAGAGAGAACGCCTAAATTCTTCAGAATTTGGGAGTCTGCCCATTATATTTGGCCATATGGTCATGCTTCGTTCCACAACTAAGTTAATTAAGATCTTGGTCGGGTTCATCATAGGGAAGTTCTGGCCATCTATTTCCTGGTGAGAGGCACTCATTAAAGGAATCATCTTTTAACTTGGAAAATCATGAGCTCATGACAGGTTAGAGATAATCTGAGTATCACCAGCATAAATAAATGTAAAAGTGTACCATACCTTCGAAGAGTACAAGGGTACCAGTGACCACCTACACTTTCTCCCTGGAATGTTGAAAAGGCTATGCTTAAATAACTGATGACAGACCTGCACTTTTAGATTGTTGACCAACCCAATATGATCTTCATTTTAGAGGGTAATAGTTATTATGAGGTTTGCTCTATTGCAGATACATTCTCAGATCAGAGATTGATGGGTCTAGGATTTCTTAGAACAGATTTCTCTACACACACTTTAAAAAAAACACGTCTATGGGGTCTATTGATTCCATTATTTCCTGCATTAAACCTGAAAATGTGCTTCTTCATTTCTCTCCAACTCAACCTAATCTAAGTGTCTGTGCGCCCTTATGCTATGATGCTGAGGTTCCCATTATCTGATCCTGGAAGACCATCTGAGGGCCCATCTTTTCAGCCCACCTACATCCATGATGCATAATAATCTCTCTCGCATAGAATCCTTCATCTACTCTGTAAGATCTATGCACTCCTTTATGGGTGTGTTTTCTATGTTTCCGGTGTCCAGTCCACAGTCACATAAACCTACTCGGTTTAGTTCTGAATTAAAAGTCTTTAAACAAACCACCAGTTTAATTGAGACTAAATGTAAGAAAAATAAATCACATGTTTAAAGATTAAAGAAGAACATCAGGTCCCCCAAGGGATATGTGACACATGTACACACTATTTTACTCAGCGATTTGAAAGCAACCCTTTTCAACGCAACCGAGTTATTTTAGAAGACACATCTTCACCATGATCCAGTTTGAAACCTATACACTTGACCCTGCATCTCATTAACTTGTCAGTCAAGGACTCCCAGGCCCTAAGCACATTTAAACAAACACGGGTGACTGCCCCTCATCAAGAAACCTAACGTATGCCCCTCTGGCTCAGCCAACTTCCATCTTCCAGTTACAATACCAATGTTAGTTAAGCCTTTTGAGAAAAGCAATTCTACTACAACTGCAACATTTTTAGACAATTCCATACTGTCAGCAATTCAGTATGGTTTCAGATGATTGCATGGGGCTGAAACAACTTTTCTAGGATTCTGGGATGACAGCCTACAGTTCATTAATTAGTGCCAGCATAGCTTCTGGGTATACTGTAATCATCAGGGGCCTTTCATAATGTGGACCAGGATATCCTCTTTCAATGTTTGTCTTCCAAGTTGGAGCTCTCAGTGGACACAGCTAAATGCTTTCAGTAGTTCTTGTTGGAAGGAACTCAGCAAGGAAAGGACCACCAAGACTATCAGAATACAACTATTCAATCCATGTGGTTGCACATTTTTCAGTTCTGTTCCTTTCCAGCTATGTCACCTTCCCTATGTAATAGCTACCTCGGACCCTTATTTGACAAAGATCATAAAATGGCAACCTAAATATATGGTGATGATACTAAGATCTATATTAAGTTTCTCTCATGACTCACAAGTGTGTGCAGCTAGGACACATCTGCTACATAATTTCCAAACCTAGTTGCAGTCCAGCTACATAAGCCAGACCACAATTCACATGATTAATGACAAATGTTGGTACCAAATGTATGTCTTCCAAATTGTCCATATTGCAATCCAAGACGCTTGTTTAGATTAACTCATACTCTTGCGGAAATAGTGAAAAAAACATGGGCACTCTAAGCATCAGGATTATGCAGTACTTAACTGCTTGTACATCAGCTAACTCAAATATCCTTCTGTCACTTTTATCTCCGAAAAAGGAAGCAATGGTGGCAGTCACTTCAGCAAATGCTTAGTTAGACAACTGCGCCCACTGTATCAGACTTCCTAAAGAACTCTTGGAAAGGCACCAAAGGGCACAACATTCAGTTTGTGAGCCATCCTTGATCTTACAAGAAATGATCATGGCTTATCAGTTCCTAGAGTCTTTCTCTGTATTTCAGTTTCTGACCACACTGTAATCAAAACCTTATGTATAAATGCTTACACAAACTGACTCTCATCTCTGAGTAGTCCAAATGAAGCCTTCTGATGGCAATCCATGACGTGAGCAGTAATAACTAGTTTGATTTATCTTTTCCTAAGAACAACCTGGAGGGCACAGGTTGATAATTTTAAGCTCTTGCAATTATATTATAGGATTCAAAACCTCTAGACCTCAAGCTTTTAACCATGTTTTTAAGCTTCTGGCAAAAGCTGAACTCTTAATGTGTTTGTCTAGTCAGTTGTAGACCAGCTTCAATCAATCCTTAAGGGGCTGATTGGCACTGATAAATGCTGTCAGTCGCTCCGTTATTTTTACTGCGTGTTGACACGAAAAAAACAAGGATTAGCAAAGCCAATAGGTAAGGTGGCAGACAAGCATCACTAGTGCTCCCCGCCAGCCCACATATCAACAACCACCAAGGCCTGCGGGGGCCCGTGTTGATTGCTGGGGGTGAATGCAGAATGACCGTATGCCCATGTGGCCTTGCGGCTGCCCTTTTGAATGACCCTCCATGGCCCCCAAACACCACAGGGTTGAATCCAGTGACAGCGGACCCCCCCCTTAGGGCAGGTCCATGGCAGGGGTTGTCCGCTGGGCGGGGATGTCCCACACCATGCTTGCTGTTTCTGATCCGTGGGAGGGCGCCTCCAACACCCAATCCCCCCACCCGTCAGCTGCACTGTTGAAGCTTATACACGGGACAGATTCATCTCAGTAAAGCCTGCCTACCCTGTATTGACATCCACCCTGAGATGCACCACTGGGGGACGGGGGGACCTTTTATCTACAATACAGGGAGGAGCGGTTACCAGTCCGGGGATCTGCTGGTGGTGATTTGTGCAACCTAATTGCGGCCCAGTGGACCTCTTCCAGCATCACCTGGCTTTAGCTCTTAACCAACAGGCACCCAGCCAGCGAGACCTCCTTATGGCTTTGGCGCTTGGTTCAGGGTGCACAGGGGGACTTCATGCCAGCCCAGGTGCTGGCATCTTTGCTTCCCTCCAGCTAATTGCCTATAGTGGATGGCATGTGGTGGAGCCCAGTGACTCATTACCTTTTCGGAACTGATGATAGAGGCCCTGGGGGTCCCTGCCTCACCTACACTGCCGGGCCCGCCACTTGGCTACTAACTCTTGTGCTTCAACACTACATCTTAGTTGCTGCTGGTGGCTGTTTGGAGGTTCATTTGATCCTTCCTGGGGTTGCTAAACACTCAGCCGCCTCAATGCTTGATAGGGGTGCGAAGTGGGGGGGCTCCCAGAGACTCCGCTTGAGGACCTCTTTCATCTACCCCTCAACAACGGTGTGTGGTTTGGGGGAGTTTGCCAGCTTTCAGTGCTGCGTCATATGTGGCAGTCTATTGGGGTGCAAGTTGTGAAGAGAAAGTACTTTAATATTCAAGTGGTATGCCATCAAATCCGGGGTTTTACTGTGGGCTAAGCCTCTAATTGCCTGTTACTTCCTCTGTGTGAGAAGTGAGTAAAGGACCCCTTGAGAGCGGAGCCCATGCTTGACGCCAAGGAAAGACACTGTTGTTGGACTGCTCTGGTGTAGTCTGGGAAAAGCATGATCACCTTGTCTTTCTCCTTGAGTGGACCTGCCTGGCTTACTGCCTTGAGAATGGTGTCTCGGTCCTTGAATTGAAGAAGTTTTACCAACATTGGCAGAGGAGGAGATCCTGGGGAGGGCGTGTGCCGGCATGCGATGCACTCTTTCCAATGTGAAGAAATGAGTACGTTCCAATGTCGGAGTGAAGGATTCGAACCAAGTCTTGAGATATTGGATGGGGTCATATCCTTCAACCACCTTTCGTAAACCCAGAATGCGCATGTTGCTCCTGCACCATCAGCCCTCTATATCTTGGGCCCTGTCCTGTAGTTGGTGCATCTGGTCCCGTAATTTGCAGACAATCTGCTAGTTGTCCATCAGGAAAGGGTGGAGGGTAGCCAGTTGTTTCTCCCCATTGGGCACCTTTTAAGAGAGCTTGCAGTCGACATCGCTCAGGAAGCGGAGGTCAGTGGTCAGAGCGTTAAGCGTGCTTCCATTGTGATGCGTGTATGCTCTGTGGCTGCTAGCGCTTGGTCCAGTTTGTCGCTTGGGGTGCTAGTTGAGGTGGGCCACCTTGAAGAGTGTCCGGGATAACACTGGGCAGAGGGCCGGATACCTGAGATGGGGCTGATGTGTCCGGTGCGGGCGATTGAAGTCTGCCCATGCCATAGGGCATCAAGAAAATTTGCTTCAGATGGTTGGGAGTCTTAAGTAGTGTGTAGTAAGAGGGACAGCGTACACCCATAGCATCAGGGGCAGGAGGGCAACCTCCTGGTCTCTATTTCTAAACCGGGCAGAGACCCAACTCAACCCACATCATAGCATCCCATTGCCATTCTAGGGGCCAGACCAAAATGGGTTAGTCCATGGACCCAGTACTTCCCAAAACATTCCGCCATCTGTTTCATCTACAAGACCTCATCTAGGGACACTACCCGCAAGCGACATGCCTAATATTAGACCTGGAGAAGGCTTTTGATTCTCTGGCATGGCACTATCTTTTCAAGGTCTTGTCTCAGCCTGTGGTCGCACCACGTCTCCTAGCATACACACGGATTCTTTACACCGGCCCGACTTCAGGAGTTCGCATAAGGCGCCTCATTTTCATCCCCTTCTCGGTGAGCAGGGGCACATGGCAGAGGTGCCCCTTCTTGCCCCTGCTCTTTGCCTTGGCATTGGAGCCTCTTGCCATATGCTTACGATGCGAGAGTGATAGCTGGGGCAAGCCTTTTTGAGGACTGGACCCACGTGGTGTCTTTGTATGCCGACAACCTCCTCATTTACTTAAAAGACTTCGCCTCTGACCTTTGCCCACTCCAACATTCACTAGATGAGTTTGCCTTAGCTGCCAGTTTGAAAGTGAACTCAGACAAAATAGCCATTCTCCCGCTGAACCCCGACCAACCCCCCCCCCGGGGTGCAGCGGGAGAATATGTTAGACACAGCCTCTCTTCATTGGCAAGCAACAGCTAGACGTTACCTAGGCATTCGTTGCTATCACTCCTGGGTGGATATATTTGAGGGGATCCTGCGGGTGGCACTGTAATCACCTTATCACTTGGATGTATAAAGCTATCCGTGAGCTGAAGATGCACTCCCTAGATACCCTATGGCACTAATGGGAGGAGGAGTTTGCGTTAGCACTGAACAACAAGGAGTGGGAGACTGCCCTCGAAATTCCACAAAAAGTATCCCGCAACTCCGTTTCATAAACCTGCAACTCTTCATGCTGCATCGTGCCTACTACACCCCAGCCCAAATTAATTGATTCTTGCCGTAAGCAAATGCCCATTACCCGCGCTGTCAGGCTCCAGGCGCAGACCTAGAACACATGATATGGTCCTGCCCAGCTCTACACCACTGCTAGGGAAAAGTGCACAGTGCATTGCGACAAGTCACGAAGCTCACTGACATCCACACATGGAAGCTATGCTCCTTCTGCATCTTCAAGCGGCACAAATCCCATAGGGTCAGTACTCGCTTCGCCTTCCTTGCGCATCTGCTCGCCAAGAATACTCTAACACTGAACTGACGTACTTCAGCGACCCCTTCTCTGGACGCTTGGCACAGTGCAGTCCACATGTGGGGCGCGGTGGAGGAAAATGCCCTCTGCTACGAGGAGGTCCGAGGTCTCTGCAAACAACCCATCTCCACTCACTGGGCCACCATTCTCTCAGCGTTTTTGCTCCGCGCCAGAAATTATAAGCTCCCACCGAAGTGGCTGCTGCGCTTCAAGTGTGTCAGGCAGCACCCGCTGTTCCGCCTCTCCTCTTCGCTCATCTACATATTATCCTACCCAATTCATACTGCCTAGCCCAGCCCTCATATCCAATGCATTACCGTTTCAGGCCGCTCCTTCGCAAGGCACTGCCACAACCTTATCCCTCTCCCTTCCCCCCACTTTCCGAGGTTATATATCCTACCTCTTGTTGTGTACATGTGACAATCTCTCCTACAAGTATGCAAACATCAGTAATGAACCTTATGATCCTTGCCGTACCAACCAGGCGAATCGCTCAGCTTTATTTCTTTAGCTATATTTGCTAAACTCTCACTAGATTTTATTGTTGACAGTACCTGTACTTTATGCTTTTGCTTGTTTAAAAACTCAATAAAGATAATTTTTAATGAGAAAAGCAAAGCCAATAGGTCTTGCCTTCGAGAGCTATTGACATTGTCTATTATTTCTGGACATGTTGTACAGCAGCTTGGGTGGTGTGCAACATGGCTGAAAGTTTTTTTTTAAAAGCACTATGACGTAGAGTGCTTGTTAGAACTGGGGTCACCAATTCCACCACGGTAGCTTGGCGCGAGGCAGGAAGGCACCCGAAGGCAATGTGTAAAGCAGAAGTGCAGCACACACTCGCACTGACTCAAGAAGGCACACACAATAAAAGGGACACCACACCAGATTGTTGTTTAAAACAAGACTCTTTTATCTAGACTCTCTTCAGTGCAGGTAAGTAACTTCTCCTATATACTAGGCATCAATTCAGGTATTTATTATTTCTCTTACATCAGGCAAATATCACTTTTCAGGTACTAGGCAGTTGGGGTAAACATCTCTCCAGTACTACCTCAATGAACATAACACTCTGCTCAGGGGCAGTCTAGGCAATAACATTTCCTGTAACCATGGACCTCAAATGGGGTATGGTCATGACATTAAGACATCTCTTGTGCATTGGGATCCTTAAAATAGCTCAACAGAGACCTAACTGGCACAACAGAAACATCTATAGCATCTCCTAAGTATGGTCTCCCTTCAAAGAACAGCCTCCTGGAAAGGGGTTAACTTAGGCTTAATTCCTCCCTAGCCAAAGCAGTCTTGGGACCAGTTCAAGAGGCCTTTAATCCCTTCCACTCTCACTCCCGGCCTTCATGGCCCACAGGGTTAACCAGGGCCTACAGGGCCCATCTGCAGTCTCCTTATGGGAGGGGCGATTGCGGTGCTGCCTCTCTGTTCTCACGAGGATCCTCGGCAACCCCTCGCTATCTCCTGGCACCTCCGCCCTCCCCCAGGGGTGTTACCTTTATGTTGGGCTCTTAGCGTGATGCAGGAGCCCGCACAGGCTAAGGGGCTCCCCGTGGCTCCTCTGTTTCCCCTCGGGCTCCTCACAGGTCAAGGGCAGATTGGGGGCTCTCCCTCTCCTGGGAGCCCCCTCACCGAGGTTCAGGGACGTTCCGGCCTCCCGATGCTTCCTCCGGCCCTGGAACCACTCAGGCTCGGCCCTTGGAAGGCACGCCCGCAATCGGCAACCACAGCGCGGCTTGCTGGGGGTGCGACAGTAAAGGCCAATGGCTACACGGCAGCAAGGGGGCGCGGCCGATGACGCGGCCAGTGCCCCCGTCCCGGGATGACGGCTGTTCTGGCTTCGTAGGCCCAGCGCAGGCCTCTGCAATACTGCGGCGGCCCTCTCCAGGCTTCGGGGCCGCATCGGTGACTCAAGGCAGCAGCTGGTACTTCGCTCAGTAGGCGCCGGGGCCACGACGGTTACTTTCAGGCCCCAAGGTGCAATCCGTAGCAGCGCCCAACACCAGCGCATACATGTGGAGGCGCAGGCAGTGCTTCGGGTCTCACAGCACCCGGGTCGCGGCGGTGATCCTCAGCAGGTGAGCACTTTCAAGACACAGCGCGAGAGAGCAGATACTGGGAGCAGAGATAACGCGCTACCCCAGCGCTTAGCTAACCAAAGCAGACAGGGGTCCAGCAGCAATACAACCAAGTCCTGGGCTGCAGCGGTGACCAGATGAGATAGCACTGGGAGCACAGTTCTGGCAGAATAGCGCTGAGGAGATGACAACGCTTAATAGCACAGCACAGGGGGCACAGCACTTTAGGAGCACAGCGCAGGGGGGTACAGTTCTGGCAGTAAGCGCTGGTTACCTGGTTGATCCCCCAGCAGTGCTTTCAGCAGGCAGTCCACTTCTTCCTGACAGCGCTTGATGGACGCAGCGCCTTTCTTGGGGTAACAAATGGCAGGTCTCAGTGTAGGTTCTTAGGGGAAAGAAGGGGGGGGTGAGTTGGCAGGCGTCAGAGGCAGGATGGTTCTCTGCAGCACACTGGAGATGGTTCCCTGGGTTCCCCCTCACTGGGCTAGGTCAGCAGGCTGGCAGAGTCACTCATCTAACTTAGGAACAGCAGGGCCTAAGCTCAGTCAGTCCCAGTAGTGTAGGTTCCTCCCCTAGGCCCAACCGCCTATACAGAGGTTCCCTCAGGTCCAGTGGTGCCACAACTGACAGTCCAGTTTCCCTCTTTTACTCTTATAACCCTAGGTCAGGTGACCCTCCTCTAAAGGTCGATTCACAAAAGGGGGTGGTGATGAACAGAGTGTCTGAATTGAGCAGACCACTCATACCCAGTCCAAAGATCAGGGCTTGATCCATCACCGTTATTTATCTCACTGCCCCATCCCAGCTCAGAACCTGGCTATATGCAAATCAGTCTGTCCCTTAAGCATGGGCGAATTTTGCGAATCTCGCGTTCGCGAATTTTGCGGATTTGCGAACTCGCAATCCGCAAAATCCGCGAATTCCCGCGAATTTGCGGATTTTTTTTTTTTGTGTTCGCGCGTGTTTCTGCCAGTTCGCGAGGGTTTTTACAATTTCGCAATTTGCGAACTTACCTGTCGGGTCGCAAGTTTTGCGAACTTGTTGTTTCTACGTGTCCAGCCTGTTTGGGACACTCTTCTTCATCACTGCCACTCTCTGTCACCACTGCCACTCTCTGACTACTCATGCCACCCTCTGGCCCACCCATGCCACCCTCTGTTTCATCACCACACCCTCTGGTTGTCCAGTGTACATTATTTTCGGCAAAGCAAAGCACACCTTCCCTGCCTCAAGTGACCTGAATTAATTTGGGGCTGATTAATGTGTCACAGAATATTTTTTTAGCTGGCACCTGCTTCCTTAGTGCTTCCTGATTAGTGATCTTTTGCACTTGCTAAGTGCTTTCATTGTTGCAAAATTAGTTACAACACCTGCCCTGCCCCAACTGACAATAATGAATTAGGGGCTGATTAATGGATTTTAACTTCCAGCCTGGCTCCTGCTTGTCTCCCTTAGCTGTAATTCAGGACCTTTGTGGCATATGTGTAACTATTCTGAGGTTCAGAGCAGGGTCACATATTAGTTGCAACTGGCAACTGAACTCTGGAGGGGCCCCTCAGGAAGCACTACAGAAAATGGCTACTAATGATGAGCCTGAACTTTTGAACCTGGTAAGTAGTTTCAGTTTTGCTAAGATCGTATTTCTGCAATTTAGCACTTACTCGCGGGGTGCGAAGTTGTACTGGCAAGCCGCGAACTCACGCGAACAGTGCGAGCAAGCCATAAAATCCGCTGCTCGCGGATTTGCGGATTTCACGGGAAATTCGCAAATCTCGCGGATTGCGAATTTACCGAAAATCCGCAAAATCCGCGAGCGAAACGGATTTTCCGCCCATGCTTACTGTCCCTGGCCCAGTGCATCATGGGAACAGGGCAGACTAAACTACCAAGCCAATTCTTCACCAGAAAGGAGACAAGCTACCGGGGACCGGTTTCTGGCATTTCAGCCTTCTTCGGCCCGGCTTGCTTGAATCCTGATGGAGCAGTGAGAAAGGGACTCATGTCTGAGTATACCCTGCCACACCTATAGTGGCCAAAATCGATTCACAAAAGGGGGTGGTGATGAACAGAGTGTCTGAATTGAGCAGACCACTCTTACCCAGTCCAAAGATCAGGGCTTGATCCATCACCGTTATTTATCTCACTGCCCCATCCCAGCTCAGAACCTGGCTATATGCAAATCAGTCTGTCCCTGGCCCAGTGCATCATGGGAACAGGGCAGACTAAACTACCAAGCCAATTCTTCACCAGAAAGGAGACAAGCTACCGGGGACCGGTTTCTGGCATTTCAGCCGTCTTCGGCCCGGCTTGCTTGAATCCTGATGGAGCAGTGAGAAAGGGACTCATGTCTGAGTATACCCTGCCACACCTATAGTGGCCAAAATCGATTCACAAAAGGGGGTGGTGATGAACAGAGTGTCTGAATTGAGCAGACCACTCTTACCCAGTCCAAAGATCAGGGCTTGATCCATCACCGTTATTTATCTCACTGCCCCATCCCAGCTCAGAACCTGGCTATATGCAAATCAGTCTGTCCCTGGCCCAGTGCATCATGGGAACAGGGCAGACTAAACTACCAAGCCAATTCTTCACCAGAAAGGAGACAAGCTACCGGGGACCGGTTTCTGGCATTTCAGCCGTCTTCGGCCCGGCTTGCTTGAATCCTGATGGAGCAGTGAGAAAGGGACTCATGTCTGAGTATACCCTGCCACACCTATAGTGGCCAAAATCGATTCACAAAAGGGGGTGGTGATGAACAGAGTGTCTGAATTGAGCAGACCACTCTTACCCAGTCCAAAGATCAGGGCTTGATCCATCACCGTTATTTATCTCACTGCCCCATCCCAGCTCAGAACCTGGCTATATGCAAATCAGTCTGTCCCTGGCCCAGTGCATCATGGGAACAGGGCAGACTAAACTACCAAGCCAATTCTTCACCAGAAAGGAGACAAGCTACCGGGGACCGGTTTCTGGCATTTCAGCCGTCTTCGGCCCGGCTTGCTTGAATCCTGATTAGGCTATGGAACAAAAAGGCAGGATGGCAGAGATACTGCATCAGGATCTCCCGGCCTGCTCCTGACCACTCGTGCGTGTCTTCAATGGCCACTTTGCAGTAGCAGGGGCCTGTGGCAGCCATGTTGTTGGGAGAGAGCACCTGCACCTCAGCACTATTTGGCAGTGGTCAGGCGCCCAGAGACCTAGGTCCAACAAAAGATGGTTGCAAAAACATGGCGAAAAGGACAAAAAAACGGGGTGAGACCACCCTAGGGCTGACCGGTCTAACATTGCAATAATGTCCTGGTGCTTATTTTAAATTGTACAGCCATGTTGAATAGCAGCAGCGCTGCTATACAACATGGCCACACAAAAAAAGTATCAAAGCCTATTGGTTTTACCAAAGTTTGTTGAAATGGCAACTCGTGACTGACTTGTCACGCTACTAAAGTACCCTGTGTTGTACTGAGAGGCAACCAGGTAGGAGGCATGGGAGTACTTAGCTCATAGGGCGTGCAGACTAGGGGCTGTCAGAGCCAGAGTGACAGGTATAGCAAGTTGCTATCAATTAAGTTTGGTATAGAAATGCAACGAGGCAATTAACTAAGGAATGGGCACATAGCCAGTTCTGTCTGAGCGGGCGCATGTAGCTTGTGAATTGCAGTTACATGAGATTTTAATTTTCACAGGTCTACAGGTCAGTCACCCGTACCTGGTACGTGTAGGCCCTATTGTTAGCAAGATCAACATAAGTGAGGAAAAACGAACGTAGAGAAAGTAACACAACTTTAGCAAACCGGCTAAGAAGGAAGGATGAAGGAGCGAAAAAAATATGTTTTTTCTAACTTTCTCAGTATCTAAACCCAAAGCATGCAATCTGTAGGGCCGGAGAACAAAAAAAACAAGAAAAGAAAAAGAAATGCACTGCAGACATTGATAAAAAATGCACTGTAGTGCATTTGAAGGGTGCAGGAAAAACAATTTTAAATTATCTGAGGGAAAGTAATTGTGCTATGCCGAGGGCAGCAGGAAGGTGGACTGGGAGGGGGTAAGAAATAGTACCTCAATCACGTCAGGAGTAACAGACAGGCCCTGATTAACTTGAATCAATCTGTGCTTGGACACTGGTCCAGAGAAAGGATCATAAGTGACATTTGGCCAGCACTGGCCAATTAAGGCGGCTGAAAGAAGAGGGAACCCAAAACCAACAAATGGTAAACAATGGCTGAGCTCAAAGCCCTTTTTGTAAACAATAGTGTCTCGCAAGCGAGAGCTCAGGCCCCAACATATTCTCTTGCAGGATCGACCTTAATCGTATATGTGTATAATGCTTCCCTGTAACAAAGACCAGTGGTGGCCGGTGATTTTAGAGGGAAGTGGGTGGGGGCCCATACAAGGACACATGCACCCTCACTCATAACACTCATTCATAACACTCAGAAGATATACATACATTCATACACATATGCACACACAAAACATCAAAACATGTACATCTTACCTTCACTGCTGCTCTCTGGGAGGGAAACCTCAGAGGTCCCAGGAGGGTTGGAACTGCTGTCTTCAATCTTTGACCGGAGAAGAGACAGCATTCCCTAACTGATTACAGAGTGGTTTTGGTAGGAGACTGGGTTTGTGTTGAGGAGTAGGAAGTAGTGGCGCTCTGCGCAGTATGATGTTGTAATTGAGATTGTTGTGCAGTAGGCACGTGGTGCAAAGGCAGGACAGGGGAACACAAACCCTTAGTGAAAAAGGCCCCTGAAATGATCTAGGCAGGCCAAGACCAACTGGAATGAGAACAGATCCTGTGCACACGCACGTTAGGTTGCTAATCCCAGTATCGTGCCTGGGTTTCTTTACTCATAAAGGGTAAATTACTTCGAAAAAGGAATCGAGGAATGTCAATGATTGGTGTGAATAAAGTTTTTATAAGTCAAACAATGGACAGTACAGTAAGGAGGTAGCCAGCCGACACGTGTTTCGTCACACCGTGAAGGAGGTGTAACTCATCAGGGCTGTCGGGCTACGCGTTGGGTTGAACCTTGTGGATGAAATGCGATGGAGAAACGACTCTGACCGCAAATGCACGGGCGGTGATCCGCCAAGGAAAGGTAGCTTGAGTCGTCACGGGTAACAAGGCTGGTGGCGTCCTAGGAACCGACTGATCCTGGAGAGGAGCGCACACGATAAGTGCGAATGGCAGGGTGTGTCCTGGTAATGGATATCATTACCAGGACACACCCTGCCATTGATGAGTTACACCTCCTTCACGGTGTGACGAAACACGTGTCGGCTGGCTACCTCCTTACTGTACTGTCCATTGTTTGACTGATTACAGAGTGGGATGGGATCAGTGAGACTGCTGACCCACCCCATTCTGTGACTGATTGACACACAGCCCTGGGTACTTCTGGTCTTAAAACGTAAGCGCCCACGTCTGTGGCAATTAGTGATATTCCCCCTCGTCCTTGTTAAAGAGGGGGGGCCTTGAGGCACTTTTGCTAGACTGAGGAGATCATGCCCACAGTGATGTGAAATCCTTAGCCTGGCAAAGATCCAGTATGTATATTTAAGTGCAAGCGCATTGTATACGACCGAGTGGATCCTTATTAGAGGATATAGAGGAGTGGTACTAACAGGACTAGGTTTCCTTTTAGTCCTGAGGAAGAGCCAATAGGGGAACGGCTCGAAACATGTTGACTGCTTATTACTGAAATAAACTGACTCATTTAAGTCTGTGTCTTTAGTCATAACCCCTGATTTTAACCTTACCGACTAGGGGCAGGAATAAAATATTGGTTCAACTAGTCAGGTATTTTAAACTCCATTTTTTCCACTCCCCCTACTTTAATTATTATTTAACACACCAATAAGTGCTCCTGCATAATCGCCGAGTTGCAGCACGCCTCAATCTGTAGAGGATTGGGATGAATCCCAATGGTGAAGCATGCCACCTAGGGGCAACCATGGTGGGTGAGGGGTCTCTAGGAAAAAGTTTTTTTCCTATTGAGTGACTACAGTGGAACCCCGCTGTATCCTACACACCGACTCCCTGGGCAGGTTTTCTTGGAATTTTTCGATTGTTGTGTGATACGTACCTTTAAGGAGGCCTTAACCTCTACCTCCCCTTTTTGTTCGAAGTAAAGCATTAGGAGCATTCATTAACTTCTGATTAGCTAGTTAAAACATGCCTCTACACTCTGGATTACCACCTTACATTACTTTATCTTCTTCAAGAGATTCCAAAAACACAAAGAGCAAAACTGCAAATGAGACCACTGGTGTACTTTGGAACAAAATATATAAATCCATTAGACTGATCCCTAATCACCTTTCCATAACAGGACTATGTTGCCCTTTCTATAAACTTCCTGTTGACTTCTTTCATCTTCCAGTTCTACTCTACTGGTGTTGCTAAAGAAGGATACATTCATCTCATTATTTCTATTGTACTTAACTCTATTCTGTGTGACACTCTGTTAACTCAGTGGCTCGGTTGGTGCTATATAATACTATAAATAATTGTATAGCAAACAACGTCGTACCGTTTGTGAAATTATTAATGCTTTCAATAGAATTTTGCAAAGGGTGGCAAAAATGTAAAAAAGCTTGCCAGCTTGTACTTCACGGTTTACAGCACTATCAAGAATCCCAGCAGGGGGCGTGGCTTGGACGCCGATGGCGATGGTCGCCTGAGAGCTCGGCTCCGGGACGGAGCCCGTGATTATCCTGCAGATCGGAGGCCGTGGGGCACCCTAGTCCCCGCAAACCGTCGATCGGACTGACTGGGACCTGCCGAGGCACATGGGGCAACTCGAACATGAGTTGATCCGACGGAAAGTCGTGGTTTGTGGTCCCGCGGAGTGCGGCCCAACATGGCGCCCGGACCTCTTTGTCCCCTTGGTCGGGACCTTTAGTCTGGAGGGGTGTCGTTAGCTACAGCGCACCCTCCACCTTTTCATCTCCCTGTGATGTGCTGGTCTAGGTGTCGCTCTGATCGGACTTTGGACACGGTGATCGCTCCTGGATGATCGGATGCCCACACTACAGTGGACCTCGACCCACGGACGCCTGGCGGCCCTGGCTGCGATGCTGACCCCCTGAGCCGTGCCTGGCTGCATCCCCCCGAGTGACTGACTTCCATGGGCAGCACGGCGCCTTGGCGCCACAAAGTCTCCGGTGGTGTTGGAGACCCTCGTTCCGGATCCTCATCGGCCAAACGGGCCTGCCCGACCTGGCGCCGATTGTCCCCGCCTCCTCCTCAGTGCCCTCCGACGACGCGGTGGTGGCGCGGTCCGAAGTTGTGGAGATCCAGCAGGCCCTGGAGATGGAGATCGCCCGTCCTCGGCCAGAAGGCCACTAGCCGAGAGAGACATTGTCGACGCCCGCGCTCGGTGGCGCCTCCGACTGGCTCTCCACCGTGTGACTCCTGCGCCATGGGGAAACCAAGGGGAGCCAAGGGGACCACCCCAGCCGCCTCAGACTCGGAGGCCCCGGACAAAGAAGAACGTGGGGACCCGGAGAGTTCTGGTGGTGCGCCATTGCAGCAACAATTTGACCGGGTCCTGGAGGCGGTCGCGACCACACGCTCGGCCCTCCAACAGGACATTGCCCAGGTGGCGACGAGTCTGGGCCTCCTTAGAGCTGACCACGGCAAGCTTTCAGATAGGGTCAAGGGAGTGGAGGGCTCGTTTAAAACCTTGGAGCCGGCACAGAGAACCCTGGCCGCGACGATGCAGGATGCCCTATCCCGGATTGATGCCCTGGAGCGGCGAGCGGAGGACGCGGAAGGTCGCAACAGGCGAAATAACATTCGTGTGGTGGGCCTGCCGGAGAAGATTGAAGATGGCGACATGGTGGCCTACTTGGAAGCCTGGCTACGGGACACGGTGGCCCCGGAGGGTCTATCCTCCTTCTACACCCTGGAGCGAGCACACAGAGTCCCAGCGAGGCCGCCGCAACAGGGCCGTGCCCCCCGACCGGTGGTGGCACGGTTATTGCACTTTCGGGACAGAGATCTCATCCTTAATGCCGCCAGACATGATGGTACCTTCAAGGTGGCGAACAGCCAGGTGAATATCTTCCCAGACTACACCTATGAGACCCAGCGCAGACGGTTCTCATTCCTGGCGGTCAAGCGAGAACTCCGGAGCGAGGGCATCCAGTACTCGCTCCTGTTTCCTGCAAGGCTCCGCATAATTGTCGATGATAAGACTCAGTTCTTTGATTCCCCGGAGGATGTCTGTAACTGGCTCGAACTCTATAGAGCCGGAAAGGATGGCTTTGGCTCCTCATCCCAATTAGCAGTGGAGCCTGGACAGCGACGGCGATCCAAAAGAATTCGAAGTCGCCGTGGCCGGTCGGGCGGACCCTCGACTGCGGAGACGTCGACGGAGCGGAAGGGAGTACTGGAGGTGTTATCTGCGCTGTCTGGCTCACGGGATGGTACCATAGAAGAGGAAGCGGACCCTGGTGACGAGGGGGTACCAACGGACTCGGAGGAATCGGTGACCGACAGTGTCCACACGCCAGTGATCACTCCGAAATCGGTTGAGGACCTTCTGGATGGACAGGGTTGACAGGGTGAGATGCATCCGTTTGGGTGGGGGCCCGCAGCGGGGGCGGCGGGAGTGGGCGATTGCTCATAATCCCCGGCGAAGTGGGGATGGGGTGCCCTGCTAGTGCCTTGAGGGTATTCTCTTATTGTTTAGGGCTCACTTTAGTCTCGGTAGCCCGAGCATCGAGGGCCCATTGCCAACGCCCAGCCCGCACCTGGCCCTTAAGGCCTTCCTGCGGTGGCGACTGCAGGATTAGTCGGGGACAGAGGGTTTGCTGGGGGTATGGTTTGGATGGGAACTAGATGGTACTATTTGGGTCCTGTTCTGGGGAGGGTGGGCAAGGGTTCGGGTCGAACCGGGGTTGTTGTGTTTTGGTTGGGGAAAATGGCCGCCATCAGTGCTGGGTTGATTGTTGCCTTTTTTTTGTTGGGGCCCGGATGGAGAGACTTTGCACGAACAATATGGGACAATGGCTGATGTTGCTAATGTGAAATGTATTACTTGGAATGTACGGGGGCTTCACACTATGTCTAGACGTCACAAAGTCCACGCTTATTTAGTGCGCAGAGGGGTGCAAATGGCGCTGCTGCAGGAAACCCATCTTACCAAGGCGGAAGGGGCGGCGCTACAGCGTAGGTGGCAGGTCTTTTGCACTTCGTACTCCGCGTATGCCAGGGGGGCGCTAATTTGGATCAGAGCTGGAGTTCCTTTTCAGGTTACGAAATCAGTGGTGGATCCGGAGGGTCGATATGTGGCCATTTCGGGCACCCTGGGGGGGAGGGACCTAAACGTTTGCTGTGTTTATGCACCCAATGTGGACCAGCTTGCCTTCCTTTCCGGGTTATCGGGCTCGTTGGCCCACTTCTTTTCCGGGCCCCTCTTGCTTGGCGGGGACTTCAATTCAGTAGTAGATGTGGAGAATGACCGCTCACATCCCCCCTCCCTGACTCTCCGGTTCGCCGTGTGGCTAAAGGTAGGAGGGACTGGCAGACGCACTGGGGTCTGACGGATATCTGGAGGGCACAGCATCCCGACATTAGGGACTATTCCTTCTTCTCAGGCTTGCACGAGTTACACGTCCGACTGGACGGGTTTCTGGGCTCGGCGGAATTGGTTTCAGCGGCGGTCCGGTCTGAATATTTGACCAGGACCATCTCGGATCATAACCCTCTCCTTCTGGACCTTCGCTGGTTTCCGGGGGTGCCTGCTGTGCCCACCTGGAAGTTGCGTCCCGAGATCTTGGAGGACATTGTATTTAAAGCGGACCTAGAAGACAAGATCTCGGAGTACTTCTCGTCCAACGGGGGCACTGCGGGTTCGAGGGCGATAGAATGGGATGCTTTTAAGGTGGTGGTCAGGGGCTTCTGCATTTCCAAGAAGGTGGGCATGAGGCGAATCATCCTTGACGATTTAGAAACGGCAGATCGGAAACTCCGTGAGTTGGAACTCCGCCGCCCCGGGCGCCCGGAACTCCAGGAACGCACGGCAGCCGCGAAGGAGGCGGTAGCGGCGGAGGTCGAACGGCTACGCTGTTTCGACTATAAGGCCTATACTGTTCGGTCCCTCACAGAGGGGGACAGATCGAGCGCGTTGCTGGCATGGCTAGCTAATCCTACGCGCCAGACCTCTCGGACGACGGCCATGCGTACGGCGGATGGGACCGAAGTGCACACTCAGCCCGAGATCCTGAGCTGCTACCTGCACTACTATGAACGCTTATACCGCAGTCGCTCTGCCAGAGACCCCGACCGGCTTGATGACTACCTACGACCCCTGGAGCTCCCAATGGTGGAACCTGACGTAGCGAAAGCCCTGGGTTCCGACATTGAACTGGGGGAGATTCGCAGCGCCATTAAAAGGATGGCGAGGAATAAGACCCCGGGTCTGGACGGCCTTCCGGTTGAATTTTATGCCGCTTATGCTGATCTCCTGGCACCGAGGTTGCTGATCGTTTACAGGGAGGCTAAGCGGCTTGGTCGGTTCCCCGGCTCGATGTGCGAGGCTTTAGTGGTTCCCCTTCTCAAGCCGGGAAGGGACTCGTCCGATCCGGCGTCCTACCGTCCTTTATCGATGTTGACGGTCGATTATAAAATACTGAGCAGCATCTTGGCATCGAGATTGCTGGGTCACATGAGCTCTCTGGTGCATGAGGACCAGGCTGGATTCATCCCCAAGCGAAACACGACCATGAACATCCGTAGGCTGTTCCGCTTGCTAGGAGAACCGCTCGAGGACGCCCCATGCCCGGTAGTCCTTTCGGTAGATTTGGAGAAGGCTTTTGACAGCCTGGAATGGGACTACCTGCGCACAGTATTACTCCGATTCGGCCTCGGGGAGGGTTTCGTCAGATGGACCACGGTACTATATACCTCGGCGTCGGCCAGGGTACGGGCAGGCCCGCTGATCTCCTCGCAATATCCGGTGGAGAGAGGCACGAGACAGGGTTGTTCATTATCCCCGCTTCTCTTCGCGTTAGCAGTGGAACCTCTGGGGCTGCTGCTCCGGTCGGGAGCCCACTATAATGGCTTATGGACGCCTTCGGGCCCACATTATGTCTGATGACCTGTTGCTCTTTCTTGAGGACCCGGTTGCTGCCCTGAATGGAGCTGCGACGGCGCTCACGGCGTTTGGGGAGGTCTTGGGCCTTCGGGTGAATTGGACTAAGACCTGTCTTTTCCCGGTTCGTAAGGGTACACCTAGCCCTGATATCAGTAGAGAGATTAGGTGGGAACCTGACTGCTTTAAGTACCTGGGGGTGTACGTCTACCACGAACCGTCAGACCTCTTGGATGGAAACATAGCTCGCAGCACTCGCGCGCTGCGTGGTAGCCTGGACTTCTGGGCTACTCTACCGCTCTCGGTAGCTGGACGGATCGCTTTGCTTAAAATGGTGGCGCTCCCCAGGTTGCTATATTATTTCCGGGCGCTGCCGATTTGGATCCCGCCAGCCACCTTTCGACTGTTACAGTCAATGGTGGTCGGATTCCTCTGGGGTTCGGGCCGCCGACGAGTGGCCCTCAAGACCCTGACGAGGCCGAAGGCTGAGGGTGGGCTGGCGGTGCCGGACTTTGAAAAGTATTACTTGGCAGCGCAGCTGCAGACTTTCACCCAGGAGGTCGCCAGGGAATTCCGAGGCCCAGAGGATAGGAGGGGCACAGGGATAGCTAGGCATGTTCTCTCCTTCATAGCACTGCGACAGCGTTTGGCCTTGCAGGACTTGACGCTTGAAGAGAAGACCATTCGCTTGTGTTGGAACCGAGCCCACGCCCGGGGCTAGCTGCGGATACCGTATGCACCCGAAATACCTCTGGGCATGCTGACGGCCCTGCCTCATGGCGGTGATTGGTCACGATTAGCGGATTGGGAGGACGCGGGCCTACAGTTAGTGGGGGACCTTTACGAGGACGGGGCGCTTTTGCCCTTTCAGGAGCTCATTGATCGCTTCGAGGTTCCTCGCGGTGATTTTCTTTTGCACTCGGCCCTGGTCCGAGCGATTCAAGCGCACTGGAAGCACGGGCAGGAGGAACCTCCTGCTTCTCCGTGTGCCAGTACGTTATGATGTCTGCAGGAACTGTTAAGGCGGTCACTTGTCTATACGGCAGACTGCTCAATGAGGGGTTGGCCCCCCTCACTACCTTAAGGACCCGTTGGGAGGAAGACATAGGGAAGAAGATCCCGGAGACGACCTGGTCCCAACTCATGAGGCGGGCCTGGAAGGGCACGCGCCACGCCCGCTTTGAATTGGTCCACTACTACGTACTCCATAGGGCATATCTGACCCCGGCGAAGATCCAACAATATTTTGCCACGGACTCTGCGGACTGCCCCAGGTGCCAGGCGCCTGATGCGGACCTTCTTCATATGTTGTGGTCCTGCCCGGGGCTATCCTCCTACTGGCTGGAAGTGGGGGATACCCTAGAGGAGGTAACGGGGAGATCCTTAACAGTTGATGCGGCAGTGGGGCTCCTGCACTGGTTCCCACATACCCCCAAAAATAAAATCACTAGTAAATTTATTGATCTGGGGCTTCTCCTTGCTAAACGGGAGGTGACCAGGAATTGGAAGGCACGGGCTGGTCCAACGGGGGCCCGATGGCACAGTGAACTCTTGAAATGGGCGGCGGGGGAAAGCACGCTGCGATACCAGTTAGCTAGGAGACAGCATAACGAGAAGGCGCAGGAGGCAGCGCTAGAATGGGAGACATTAGTGCAGGCCCTCAGAGATTATTGCGCTCCCAGCGATTCCGAAAGTGATGATGCAGCTCGCCCCGAGTCCCGATAGACGATTGCACTTTACATGTCTGCTGCTTTCCTCATGGGTCCTCTCACAGATCCTACTACGGCTGTTACCGTGCACTGATGGCGGGGTTGGGGGGGGTTTTGGTTTAGTTCATAGTGTTTTGAGGGAGGGGTTTTCTTTTGGCTTTCTTTGTAGGATGGTTTAGAAAAGCAGATGACGGGTAGTGGATCATCCGGACCGGCTTCGACTCCCTGTTGAGTCCCCATTGGTTATCGCCGCCCGACCCTTGGGTTGTGGGCTAAATGGCTGTGTAATGGTTCATCCTGCTGGGGGACTGAAGGATGTAGTCTACTAATGTTGGTTGAATTTATAATGCTGGTCGCTTTGTAAAAATTTACTGATTCCTGCAATAAAAATATATTTAAAAAAAAAAAAAATCAAGAATCCCAGCAATTATAGAAACCCTTGGTGTGGAAATGACTCCATGCAACCCCTTCCTTGCAAAACTACTAGAACAATCCTTTCATTTTAAACTCTCTCAACACATTGAACAGTTCAACCTGTTTGACATATTCCAATCCAGATTCATACTGGGACACTTCACAGAAACAGCTACATCATAGACGATGCTGTCAAAATCCTGGACCATAGCAACTCATTCTCCTTGACCATTTGTCAGCATTCAACCCAGTCAAAAACGACTCACTCCTAGCGCTACTGGAACACAAAATGGGCCTATATCATATTGTGCTAAAATGGTTCACTCCTTTTCTCCGTAATCGTACATGAGTCAAAATGGGCAGCTCACAATCTAAGCAATCCCCACTCAGATGTGGAGTCCCACAGGGTTCCACCATCTCTCCCACACTCTTCAACTTTTATATGGAACCACTGATGGAGATACTCTGAGGTAATATAAATTTTGTGATCGATTGTGTCCCCTATCTTAGACCCCAACGACTCCGTGTACACGCTACAAGTACATGTGTGTTCACTCCACTTCAAGCTATGAAGACTCAAATACATTTGCGTCCAACGTTAACATGTCCTCTTTCAGATCCACCCTGAATGGGTGGAATAGTCCGTTCCTAAGTATGCCATGCCAACGTCTTTTTGTGGTGTACTTTACACGTTTTTCAGCTCTGGCGAAGTAGGCCCTGAATTCTGCCTCTCAAACCTGGGCCTGCATCTGTACCCGTGACCTCTGCCTTACTCCCTGCGCGGCTAACGGTGCTTGACTCAGCCTGTTGCCTGCCAAGACTGTATTCAACCTTCGAATTATCTGCTTCACTCCTCGAAAATACATTCCTGTCTAGTAGTTTCATGTCAACATCCTTCCAGCTGCAGAGCAAAGGGCTCGGCCTCACTGTCTCTGTGCAAGTAGTTCATGGCTCTGTTTCCATGGTAGGCCCATGCCCTCCCTCGCACCCCTCGCATCTCATGCAGACGCGTAGATGCTCATACACGCACTCACAGTCAGTATAGAATAGCCTCTTGTCCGAGAGACCTTTTCCTTCCAGATAATACTGTTCCTTAAACATGAGATATTAGATACGATTTGGGATTAGGTTGATCTGACACTCCAGACTTCTGTCTCCTCATGTAGGGCTAAATGTCAAGTCCCCCTTCACCCCTCAAGTTACACGTACATTACACGTCATACTGCTGCGCGCGCATCTCTGCCATGTATTTCTGCTGACACTGCAGGATTCACTCATGGATCCGCCTACTTGTGACATCAGGATAAATGACGTTCTTGTTCACGCCTTCATGCACGCCTATTGTAACGCCTTTTTGTATTACGTACATGCATTCTTATCTCTCTTCTCAGCTGTTACGCCTCCTGCATATGCCTTTACTGTAATGCATTGACTATATATATGAATGCCTGTCAATAATGTATTGTCGCATACTTGCCTATTCGCTATTACCATTGACTCTGTCAGTCTGTCCCTTCCCGAACCTGCGTGGTGACGGAACGGTATGCCACCTTGGCTCGAGCCAATATGCTAATTACCCAATTCCTTTTTAAGGAATAAAACCCATTTTGAGAAACCTCAAATATCACGGATTTTGCCTCTTATTTATTATGAGTTATTCTTATTGACTTTACCGCATAGAAATTCAGTACCAGGTAATTAAATTTACCACAACTCAAGAATGAGAACATCGCCTATCACATATATGCTCATGACACCCGGCTTTACTTAACGTTTTCCTCCGTGGAACTCAAAACTGGCTTGCACATAATGACCTTAAATGACCACTCCCTGAGATTCTGAAAGTTAAAGTCCCACTCTCGTACTTTCTGGGGTCCCACCTCAAGGATATGGATGGAACTCTGTAGGACCCGAGATTTGTACAAACTCCTCCAACATAGCCTTTGAGAAAGAAGTTATAAGACTTGTACTCAACAGATTTCTCCAGTAAGGACTGAGATCAAGGCGGATCCTAGGTTCATTGAACTCTCTTCTGCTATAAAGCAGGAGGGCGAGTCTTTGAAACAAGTCTTACCAATATTTCCTGCTATCAAACTTTGAGAAATAGTATATTTGTATAAATACTTTGTTGAGGGATTTTATTTGTTCTGTAATGCTATGGGTTGTTCTTTGTACAGCGCTCTGATACACTTAGCTCATGTTTGGCCTTTAATAAACCTCTTCAAATAAATAAGTAAACCAAAGCATATATGCAGAAATCTCCATGTGAAAAGTTCCCTCTAATTATCCCCAACCCATTATGAGGGAATGACTCATTACATGCACACAGGCCTCTCTGCGCGTGTGAACTCTTTGACCCTCCTTCTTCCACAATGGTTAATTTGAGATTTGCGATATTAAGATATGCATCATTACCATGTCCAGGCTTTCCAAGGGCACATTTCACTCAGTAAAACCTGTTCAAGCGTGGCTGCGGAAATCTACCTGCAATTTAGGAATAACCTATGTAATTCTATGTGGAAATGCCAATTTCTGGGTTAATTCACATTGTACAGGGGCAAATACGTAATAGGGTGGTAAGACTCCAGCTGGAAATGACTGTGCCCGTGATGTCTGGGTATAGTGTGACCACACTTGGGGTCGAATAATCAGGGTCTTACTGGGAATAGCTCCATGCATGTCTACAAAGCTTGTGGAAAAGTAATGGCTAAATGATCTCATATATACAGAGTATTGTGTAAGCAAATAACTGCACACATGAGCAGGAATTAATTCGTTGAAGTATAGAAAACACTTTGTCAGAAATGGTTTTCTGCACATACACAGAACTCCCATTAGGAGGATTACCCCTGCATTGTTAGGATGTGAAGATTCTCTGCTTATGAAACATAAATAAAATGCAGTCTCTCAAACAAAGCTCTCTAAAGACCAGCACCGGGTCCCTTTGTAATGATACACCAGAAGAGCACAAGTTATTAATTCCTAGGCCAACCAACCAGCAGATGACAAGAGCACAAACACTCCCCTCAGAACTCCAGAACTAAAGCTTCAAGACACTCCTGGAGTGACATGCATTCTTACGGGGAAGGACCCTTGACTGATGTCTCCTCATCACGCGTGCCAAAGGCACCCTACTGTTCCTGAATCTTCATAGCTATCACTAGCGCTCGACCCACTTGTGATCTGCGGTGGAAAGCTTTGCTAGGATCAAATCTAACGTTTACCACACCAAAGGTGTGTAGTTAACACCCCCAACCTTCACTATAAAGGATTTCATCAAGAGATTCTATCTGCCGCAAATGATACGAAATCAGCACCCTTCCAAAAAGTATTTTCTTTGTAATTTCAAATGTCCACAATACTTATAAAAGTGCACGATCTTGTAAAAAAAAGGTCCAGATTCTTGCAAGATTTTCTTATTCAAGTTCTTTATTGTGGTATTTCAACACAGGAAAAATCCAAGGACACAAATGGATTTCCTTCTTAGCCAGCCAACGCGTTTCGTCTCTGACAATGAGACTTCTTCAGGGCTTAAACAATAATTGGTAATCATAAATCAGTACATCATGGTAGATTTCCTCAAAAACAGCGTGTTGTGATAATTTCTAAAAAGCTCTTTATCCGGACGAGATCTGCTCAAAGGGATAGAACCCGTACACAATCAGGAATCCCTGTCTATAAGATAGTTGTGTTCCACATCAACAGTTGCTGTCCTACCGTTGATGTGGAACTTCTGCTGGTTACCATACCTTTCTTAGATTATCAAGATCAAGCACGACAAGAACAGTGTTAGAAACACAACTATCTTATAGACCGGGATTCCTGATTGTGTACGGGTTCTATCCCTTTGAGCAGATCTCGTCAGGATAAAGAGCTTTTTCGAAATTATCACAATACAGTGTTTTTGAGGAAATCTACCATGATGTACTAATTTATGATTAACAATTAACGATTAAGCCCTGAAGAAGTCTCATTGTCAGAGACGAAACGCGTTGCCTGGCTAAGAAGGAAATCCATTTGTGTCCTTGGATTTTTCCTGTGTTGAAATACCACAATAAAGAACTTGAATAAAAAAATCTTGCAAGAATCCAGACCTTTTTTTTACAAGATCGTGCACTTTTATATGTATTGTGGACATTTGAAATTACAAAGAAAATACTTTTTGGATGGGTGCTGATTTCGTATCATTCATTGCAATTTTTGGGCTTTGCCCTTGAAGGAACAAACAGGGTTGTGTTCCTTTGAATCACAAGCACCATCACTCTTATTTACAAGCCACAGGTCTAAGTAGGTGCATTCACTTTGCCTCAACCCTTGCTTTTTATATAACCAGATTCTATCTGCCGCATCTATGAGGTTTTCCTTACAATCCATTATCCATACCATGCACTAAAGACTGCCTGGGTATGGGTTAATGGAGAATTTGCAAGAAATGCTTTGTAACTGATCTGTGCTATATATTTTTTAAATGTCTTACTGCTGGGGCTATTTACTATTTAAAAGGCTGATGATACGGATTGCGGCTGAGCTCCAGGCAGTACACTATAATAAATCCCAACTACACACAGGAAAATCCATACTGGAAAATTCACACAGGACAAGATTCAAAGTAAAAACCATAAAGGTTCATTTAAAAATGAGTGAAATATTACAGAAGACAAAAACAGATGACAGGTCAATTCAATTCAGAATAAAACACTCTAAGCATAGGTCAATGCAACCAGTCTAAAAGACTGATCAATGAATATAGTAAATAATTTTAAATATAAAACAAAAGTATTATATCTGACATAAAGTCAGATCAGTATTAAGTAAGGGTGAATCTTATGAAACATTTCTAAGTATAAAATCAATAGGAAGACCAACATGAAGTCTGTATTATTAGAGAGCATCAGAAAGCCCTGGCTCACATCCAAAATACAGCATTGTTATATGTTTTCGAACGGAGAAATCATACATTCACCGTGGTGTGAAACAAAAGATACACTGTCAAATTGGATTCTAAAAAAGAAAACACATTAGATGGTAAACAACTTTTGCTCTAGTACTGCTGAATAATCCTGCATAATATCCAGCAAGAGAGAAATAAAAGCACGTTCAAATTACATAAACAACCTCTTTTAGGCCACAGGAAATGTCCTTGCAAAAATACAGTTGAGTTCTGCTACTTCCTCAGGAACACCACAAATGCAAAAAGGAATACATTTTAAAGATGTTTTGCAGCACGAACCAATAAAACCAGCTGAATTAAAAAAAAATGTATGAACTACTAAAGGACACATTTGCCTCATTCCACACCCACTTCCTGGCCAAAGTGGTGGGACATCCTGGAGACCTGAGCAGCCCAGGAGAAAGACTGACAGTTGACCCTGAGCACAGCACAGGGACGTTCGGTGAGGAGCCCTCGACTGCCATGACAAACAAAATGGTGGCTCCCAGCCAGATAGCGCCTAGGACATGCGGACGTACCACAGGCGGTATGACCCTGTTGGGGGGCCAATATGCAGCCGATGGAACAATGGGCCAAGCAAAAGGTCAGTACAGGATGACCCCGAAGCAGAATGGGAGAGGCCCCGCTCAGAGGCCACAGACCGCATGGGTAGATGACCCAGATACGCTGGCTGGTGGAGTAAAACAGAAGAGACCCGGCCTGTAACTCCTGTGAGTGGCGGGTCTCGGGGAATCTACACATAGGCCACGGAGACCAACGGCAGCCCCTCTCCTGAACATCGCAAGCTCTACCCGATGGGAGGTGTGGGGCCATGGCCAGGCCACCATACTTCAACAAGGAGACACGGATGGCCCAAATGGGAAGGCCCTGAGAGCCACGAGGTAGGATGGCACCTGAGGGCCTGGGCTGGACTAAACTTTCAGGAGCTCTTCCCCCACCCTCCCGTCTTTTGAGGAGGACAGTAGTGGTCGCACAAGAGAAGACTGGTGTGTAAGGTGGAGAACTACAGACTAGAGACCCGGGCCAGGACACCTGGCGGCTGACTTAGGGCCATGGTACAGCCCAAACATACAAAGCCCATGCAGGACAAGGGGTGGCAGATGGTGACCAGGGCTGGGGGAGTCATGGACCTGGAGGCTCACACAGAGGATCCTGGCCACGGTACACAACACCTGGACAGCTCTGGAACACGAACTAGAGGAGCCAGCGCTGAATGTAGTTTTGTTACAAACAGAACACAAAATGCTTACTGAGAGAGTGACAGGCACAGAATCCATGGTGGCACTAATCAAACACATGGTCATAGATGGCACTGCCAAATTACAACAACTGCAGAAAGAAGTTGATGCCTTGACGGCCAAGTTGGATGATGCAGAAGGACGCTCTACGAGCAATAATGTGCACTGGATAGGAGTTCTGGAAAACGTTGGGGACCCTGCCCTGAACCGTTAGTGGAGAACAGATTATTGTCATCTGTGCTTGGTGGGAAGCTACAAATCTCTTTACCACTGCTGTTGCAGTGGTAAAGAAGTGTGACTGAGTTTCCTCCCGATCTGTCATCCTGAGCTGTGCCAAGAAGAACAGTGCATTGTTCTCATTAAGGCGCTGTAGGTGGTTCTTCACTGCACCCTTAAACTTTTGAACTTACCCCCAGGTTGTCACACTGGGAATTTAGGGGAAGCAAACTTTAGATAGATGCTCACTCCTCTTATGCACTGTCATACTAGTGGCAGCCAGGCGTGATATTATACAATGATGGGGAAGGGAAAATGCAACGACAGTGGAAACATGGGAAGCGCATATGGGGGACGCCACTGGGGATGGTAGTTCAGGACAAAATATGGGAGAATTTGATCCAACATATAACTACAGTTGATCCTTTCTATGATTGCCTGGCAAGTACACTGTCTGATTGGGGGATGCATGTGTGCACTGTTGTTTGTTCAATAAAGCAGAGCATTAAAAATAAGAATGATCAAATCTAGACAGGCTTCACTTTCGGCCTTTACCAGATGCAAAAGTTTTTTGTGGTACAAACTGCCAAGCTCTGAGACTCTGTCACAGCAAGAATTACAAAACATTTGACAACACTTGGATCTGTTCCAAACATCCTACCCAAATACACAAACAACATGGAGAGGCCCTTTAAGTTGATACCAATAAATCTGACTGTGAAAGATCAGGAGGAGGTGGTATGTAACAACCTCTACCATTTCACGGATGTGCGTGAGCGGGGTATCGAATCTGTGGTGACGCGTGTGCTGCACCCCACTGGTCCTCAAGCACTACACAATATATTTACACTTCAAATACACACTCTACCAACCATACATGCCGAGCTGGGTTGCCTCATACCTGACAGCCCAGGACAGCATTCTGCAGCCCCACTAGTAGTATGACGAAATATACAAAGGTAACATCACTACACACCATTCAGGGTTATTTGATTTAGTGCGGAAGAAACTGCCAGGAAGTGCAGTGAGGCACAATGCAGAACTGTGAGTCAATAAAAGTAGCAGGGGTTCAGTTTTTTTTTTGGAGGGGCAGTCATAAACTGAGTATTTGAATTACATATCCGATGTCCTGAAGTGAGGCAACACCAGGTGAAAGAGGTTTGAGATGGAAAGTAGCAGTGCGTGATATTTAGGAACAATATCAGAAGAAACACGTAAAAGTGATTTTTAAGATTTAGGGAGATAATAGCACTCAATGAGATACAGAGCCATGAGCAGCACTGAGTACGATTTTGAAGAGATAAAATAAGCCACAGACCTATGGGAGAGGTAGTAGTAGTTGGGTTTGAAAGGTGCAGAATCTTTAAGCCTATAAAGAGTAGGAAGAGTTGGTGGGATGTGCAATGGTTTGTGAGATGTAGGAGCAGGACAAGAAGCAGAAAGCACCAATATTGGGAAAGACAGTGCAAGTCACTGAAACATGGGAGTGGTAGGAAGGGTCGAGAGAAGTGAGTGATGTAATAATGTTCAGTGAGATTTGGAGCATTAATATGGTTGGGATTCAGTGAAATGGTGGAAAAGAAGAAATCAGAGGAATTTTGGAAATGTAGCTGTCTCTGGAATGAGTTGCAAGTGGTTTTAAGAATCACTCAGATTTAGGAAATATGTCAATGTGTTTTTAGAGAGGAATAATCAGTGGGGTTTGGAGAGGTATCACGAGCCAGTGAGACTTTGAAAAGGTAGTAGAAGTCTGTAAGACGAAGCGAAGGTGCCAGGTGTAATTTAGATATCATGGAGCAACCTAGAGTCAGAGACATGGTGAAAAGGTAGAAAGGACTTCTGCGAGAGGTTGCAGGAGCTACGCAAGAATCGAGGAAGGTCAAAGCAATAGGTGAGGTATTGGAGAATTGATAGGTAGTTCTGGGGTTTCAGCTGGGATAGCAGAAGGCAGTGAGATTTGTAGTGCCTCATTCACTTTCTGAACACGAGTGTCTGGAGCACTACCTACACAGAAGCACCCCTTCCTCTACCCTGCCTGTCTGAATACAATACACTGGAACACCTTACCCTTGGGTCTGGCCTTCACCTGGGCCCAGTGGCTACTACTTAATGGAACATTTTTTAGTATTTGACACTGCTATTACATCATTAATCTCGGAAATGGCAGAGGCCTGGAGTGTAGAAAAAATTGTGAAACCTCTGTGACTCCTAAACTGCATTTAGCCTGTGTTGGGAACTAGCTCTACGCCATAATCATGCCCGTGGGCCGGGGAAAGATTCTAAGCACCAGAGAGGGAAGCCATCCTTGCTGGAGTCATTTTACAGTTATTAACCTGCAGCGCACTCCTAAGCTCTCCCCGGGAGCTTTCAGCATCATGCAGAACTGGGCGAAGCATCCCTCCTGACGCGACAGCTCTTATACCTCCACTTCGCGAGTGATCTCCGAAACCGAGCTGAAAGCCCTCCTCCTTCAAAGCCATTTTAGCTAATGACATAATAATTTCCTCTCCCAAGGATCATGCATTCTTGACTATATGGCATAGCCTTTGACCATGCCCCTCTGATTTATTTAGGACTGGGAGAAATCTTAATCATGCTGGAGTAATCGGTGTAATTTTACAACTACTCTTGTGATGCAAAATTACCCTAACTATGCGATTACGCCAGCTGATAATAAAGAGTAATTTTTGTCAAAACTCCTAGCAGAGGAGCACAGGAACAAGGAACTAAGAGGGAGTGACAGGCTGCTTGCTATTGCGGTTCATGTCCTGTAGCATTTAGTGCTATTTTCTTTGCACAAAATTCATCCTCTGGCCCATTCTGAATGCCAGGGCGCATTTTCATTAAGAAAATATCTCTAAAAGCTGTATTACACTTCTGACACAATTGCTCATAATCATAAGAAATGTTACTGTAATTTGAAGAAATGTTACTGTAATTCGTGTAGTTACATTAGAGGGAATTACACCAGCTCTGCATACTCCTAGATGTATTACAGTACCTCTGTTGCATTAGACCCTACGTCTAACTAGGCACCAGTTGACAACCTTTCACAGCTTCATTTTATACTACCTATTTCTTCTACCAGTTGTAATTCTGTGCCCAATGTAACTGTCTGCTGGCTTGCTATATTGCACCTTATGTAATGATATATGTGTAATAAGAAAACAGTTGTAAAGATATAAAACGTACATTTGTAATTATGTGCTTTGTGCAATGATCTGCTATTTTGTAACTTTGAACTTCATGTAATCATATTTGTTTATTTGTCACTGTAAAGCACTCTAGCACCTTTGGATAAAGTCTGCGCTATAGAAAATGCATAAATAATTAACTAAATAAATACCAGACACTCCTCACTTCCACCCTGTTACATCAAAAGAGTATCTTCCACCCCAGCTCTCCTCTCCTTCAGCCACCAAGGCCTGGTTGTAACGACGACGGTGTGGGATTGGACAGCTGCTCATCGCAATACTTTGAAAAACACTGCTTCAAATACCATCTGCAAAAGAGTCTCTGTTTCCTGGTTCATTCTGCACAGGTTGTGTTGGGGAATGCTTTCAATTAAGTACCTGAGGAGCACAGCAGATTTTGGCCACTGCCAGGGTGCCCTTTGATGGAGCCAAGGTTTCTTTGCAGCTATTGGAGACCAAATTCCCAAGGTACGATACCAAATCAGCCTCAGAAGAACACAAGCCTGAGCAACCCTGCTGGGATTCAAATCTATGAGCATGGAGTCAACCAAGATCTCCTAAGTGGATCCATTAGACTACTGGTTTGCCAGACTCAGCTGAAAGGCCTCTGTTAGAGTTACCCAGGCATTCTATGATGTCATGTCATGTCATGGACATTCTATTCAGTGGAGAAGAGTAGAGAAGTAATTTACTACAGCTTCTCACATTGTTGTTTTGCTCTTTTTAGGCCTTGCTTGAGACTGCGCATACACTGTTGCATGTGAGCCATTTTGTTTACTTTCAGGGGATTTAGACTTCACCTGTTGCTTACCGTTGTTAAGCTTCATCGACGGCCTAATTTGCTTGCTTCTCTTTGATCAGTACATGCTGGCTTCATTTCTTCTTACGGGTGTTTTCCCTCCCATGGAGCATAACCCAAGGACTGTTTCCTTGCCTTGCATCCTTCCACTGCTTGTGTTGTGGGAGTTATGTTTTTGTTTTTATTGAAGCACTATATGTGAGTGCATGTGTCTGTTGACTCTGTAACTTGCACCCACTGTCCCTATTTCCCCTCCATACGCCCTCCCCTGTCTGTTGCCACACACCCCCTAACAAAAAAAGCACTATGATGTGGCCAGTGCTGGCCATGTCATAACACCTCCCCCCCACACCCTCCATACCGGTTTCCCTCATGCACCCTCCATCTGTCTTGCTGAAACCGCCCCCCATCACCTTATCATACTGCTTTGTTGGGGGGGCCTTTGTTCACACCAAAGTGAATAGTTAACCTCTTCCATGCTTATGACGAGCCCAGCTCGTCATGAGGCACAGTGGAGCTGTGCTCATGACGAGCTGGGCTCGTCATAACGGCCGCGGCCCTCCCACGCGAAATTGATTCCCCGCCTGTGCGGGAGAATCAATCAGTGGGTGGAGTCATGATGAGCCCAGCTCATCATGAGCACAGCTCCACTGTGCCACATGACTAGCTGGGCTCGTCACGAGCACCGCGGCGCTGCGGCCTCCCCCCGTGCCGTGGCGGAATTACCTAGGCGGCAAAGGGGTTAATTGCTTCATGTAATGGCATCTCAGTGAGCCCCATCGAAGCATTTGGACTTCACCTCAGTTGTCCACCTTGTAAAAATACTATCTTTGTTAAGACATATCTAAATATGACAAGCTATCTTTTGTGGTGCCTTCTAGTTTCCTTTAAAACAGGTCCCGAATATGGCTGATAAGTTCAAGAGTGTCATTTATGTGGGCAATTAAAATTTATGGTCAGATCTTTTAATAATTTCAACAATGATTTTCTCTTCCCCCTCTAATCTGTTGCGACTCTCCCACCCGTAGTTCATGATGTTCCTCTCCCTCCCAACCCCACCCCGCAATAAACAAATTCAAGTTTTTATTTTAAGATTTAGATCTACTGAGTTCAACAATTAAAGGACATAAAGATTTCATCGCTCAATACATTTAAGGGGAAGAAAACAAATTGATTTCAAGGCTCATTTCGCCTCTTAATAAAAAAGAGTTAATACATTTAAAGAATTTACAACTCATCAGTTAATTTACTGGGTAATTCAATAGCCACTGGTTTTGTTATTTTAGTCCCATTTTTTTTAATAAAAAGCAATTGTAAAAAATAATGTTAGAGTGATTTAGAACAGGACACACAAGTAAAACATTCTCTAGCGTTTGTACAGCAACATAACATAGAGTGCATAATCTGGCCTTCCATTTTACACGCGGCCAAGCATCCGTCACACTAACAAGAGGGAAACAATTTAGCCTGCACAATAATATGCATCTGCGATCTCTGTGATCTTAGGGGCTCATTACGATGGCTGGCAGACATCAGTCCGCCCACCATCGTTGCGGTGCTGGGACTGCCGGCCAGACGTGGGGCGGTCCCACCACTGCAATTAGGATTCGCCCGCCATACTGGCGGGCGCATCCAGGGCATTTTACATTGCGGGCAGTGCTGCTGGCTGCAGCACCGTACGCAATGTTTAAATGTCATGCTGCGTATTTCCCCGCACTACATGGCAGGCACCATGTGGTGCCTGCCACACAGTGCAGGGAAATGCAGGGAGGTACCACGGGTACCCCCCAAGTGCACCCCCCAACACAGAGGGGGCCCGCAACGGCCCCCCGAATCCAGCCTCCGCCTGTGTTTTCGCAGTGGGGTGACTGCCGGGAAAAGCCAGGCGGAAAGGGATTTCATAGTCCCTATGGCGGTGCCTGCAAGGCATCGCCGCAATGCTGGTCTGTTTTTGGTTCCGCAAGACGGACGGAAAGGACCACCTTGCGGAACCATGGCAGACGGACTTTCCATCCACCACAGACACATTTGGATTCCCACCGCCATCCTAATGCGGCGGTGGGAATATTCTGTGTAATGGCGGAAGGACGGCCACCGCCGACCCGGTGGTGGCGGTCCTTCCACCATCATAATGACCCCCTAAGTTCCAGTTTAGGTGAGCTTGAGGTACTGCAATGCATCAAAACTGAATTATTACACATAACATCTGCTTCTTATCACATAGTCTCATATCTATTTCCATAAATAATTTTTAGATTGGAAATAGCTCAAATTTTGTAAGACTTCGTTATTGAGCATAAAGTGCCTAAATGAGCGTTGCAAATTTGTTATCAAAGTGCCATCCCCTTTTGAATAAACATGGCCCGCTGTGGCTGCGTCATAGCACTTTTTCCCACACACTCTGCATCCCTGATTCCTCACATACTCCTTCTCCCTGTTATTGCTCTCCTACTCTGCCATGCAAGAACAAGCATTGGCATAGCCAATAGGTCTCACTTTTGGGACCTTATAAGTGTTTAGCCATGCAACAGTTGATGTTGTTGCACCAAGGATATTGTGCTGGATAGCTAAACCGTTATAAGGTCCCAAAGGCGAGAACTAATGGCTATGCTAATGCTTGTTACTCAAAGGATAGTGAAAAAACATAAGCCTGGATTTAGTCCTGGCCCCGAATGCAGATTGCATGAACCTTGGAGGGCAATACATTTTTACTATCCGAAAACGTGAAAAGTGAAAATATAAACCAACAGCATGCTGTCAATTGGTTTTCACCACAAGGCAGTGAGAAAACACTTTTAGCCTCATGGGGGAATAAACAAACTGGAAAATACATTGACCTTAACTTTCAACAAAAAACATTCACCAGCATTTATACATTACCCTCTTGACCCCTGCCCACGTGCTACAGTCTGAAATGATGTTGAAGCACTGATAACTAAGGCGCACTTCACATAAAAGAACTATAGTCACCACCAAAGGTTCAGCCACGATACTCCGAGACATAGAAATGTGAAATGTAAGTAAACAGCCAGCATTTCTTGAAGCAAAATACTACTGGCTTCAAAAAGAACAAGGTCGTAATTTAATTCTATGGCAGGACCGGAGGCTTCGGATTATGCCATTCTTTCTATCGCTTTATTTTCCACAGCAGCAAGAAAAACATTAACAAACGACTTTTCCCATGAACACTTGGGAAAAAACCAAAGTCAAACATGAGTCCTTTCACAATGTCCATGCACTGGCAGCTCCCATCATGCTCTGCTGCCGCTTCCTCTTCCTCTTTCTTCGCTGCTCAGCTGCAAGTTAAGTCGTTTTTCTTCTCTCTTCTGGGGTTTTGGGGGTCTGTGAGCTTGGCGTTTTGTCTCTGTGCAGGCGCTGCTTTGTTTCTTCCTCTCACAGGTTCCCTGACGATCGCGGGACTCTTTTGCGCTCCTCAAGCGATTCTGTGCCCCAGTAGTGTGCAGTGCAGTGTGCTCGCCGCAAGGGGGCAGTGTTCATTCTGTTGTCGGCGCGCTTTAGAACGTTCTTTCTTAGGCGTTTTTCAGCACGTTTTTGCGCAGTCTGTATCCTGTGCCCTGGCCACCCGGTTTTGGACACCCTCAGGGGTCGCAATTTAGGTCTCCACTCTATTATTAAATACGCCCTGTGTGGGCTGTATTGTTGGCATTGGACACCCTGCGGGGTCGTAATTGCGCCGGTGTTTGGCACTGGGACGCTTTACCGGGTGGCGCCCCAGAGTCTTGAGGGTTGCAGCTTCCCCCATAATTGTGTGCATTAAGCCACCCATATCCTGGGTCCTTCCCAGACCATACAGTACCCATTTGGGCTCAGTTATTACCTGTGCCGTACCTCCCTAGCCTGTAGAGCCTAATTTAACTCACTATGCAGAGGGAGTCAGGCCAGTATACGGAGGAGGACCCTCTGAACTACGTCCCTTTGGACGATGACTTCTATCAGGCGGTCGACGACTCTATCTATAGGGCAGTAGACCAAGCCATGGTTCCCTTTGAACAGCGTCTCTCGGCGCGTTTGGATGAGGCGTACGCGAAGCTTGCGGCCCTTATTCCCGCGCCCTCCCAGGCCTTGGGCCCAGATCCTTCACCGCCCCACCCTCCCCCTAAGAAGCATTGTACAGAGGGGGTTGACGCTACAGCTTTTGAGAAGGTGAAGAGTGCGTTCAGGGTGATGGAGGGATCCCTCCCGCTTCCAGCCCCCCCCCCCCGCGGAGGCGCCTCTGCCTTCTCCCAGTACTATGTCCCCGGACCCGCAGCAGGATGATGATTCTCCGGACTCGGAGGAGGAGGCTTGTTCATCTAGGTCTTGGCTTCCGTCTCAGCCTTCCTCCTCCGCGGGCCCTTCTCACATGTTAGATCCGGACGACATTGTCCATCCCAGGTCCTCAGAATGGGTTCCAGGCGATAAGGTGGCCCAATATGTAGTGAATCGCCTCAGGAGGCCTGTGGATAAGGATGCCCGTAGCCGCCTTAGGGCGGAGTGCCCTCGACCTTCCTTAGAAGGCAAGGTTGCCATGACGCCAGATATTGACCCCAAGATGGCGACTTTCCAGGCCAAATTTGTCAAGGACCCCCGGAAGGGTATAGACAGGTCCTGGCGTACGTGCCAGGATAAGCTGCTCGATGCAGTGGGCCCCTTGACAAAAATTTTAGACATGGCTGAGGAGGCCAAGGTTTCTGGAGACATGACTTCCCCGGAGGTTCTTTCAAAATGGGCGCAGCGCGCCATCATTTTTCTTGGCAATGCGAACTGTGCCCTCTCTACTGAGAGGAGGCGGTCTCTATTAATTAAAGTTGACCCTAAGTTAGGGGATCTCGCCTCGTCTGAGGCCGGTGCGGTGGCACAGGGTGGTCTTTTTGGGGACATTTTTATCAAGGAGCTCGGTAAATTTGTGGCAACTTTTACCTCCTTGGACCGGGCTCAGTCCAACATAAAAAAGGTCTTCGCCCCTCGTGTTTTTGACAGTGCCGGACGAGGCAGGGGCCGCTCGTTCGGTCAGGGCACCAGCTCAGACAGAGGACAAGGCTCCGGACGCGGGCAGTTTCAGGACAATGCCCGTTTCAACAACTTCGACCCCACCAGAGGGCAGAAGTTCCGAGGACGTGGTGGTCAGAGAGGCCAACAACAGGGCGGTGGATGAGGTGAGTGTGCTACGCTCTGCGAGCTTGCGGGTAGGGGGCGCCTAGCGCAGTTCTTCCCAGCGTGGGCTTCCCTTCCAGCGATGCCTGGGTGCTGCAGACGGTTCAGGGCTTCCAGTTGGAGTTCCATGGCCGTTCGTGTCAGCTTCAGCGTCCTCGCCCCATTACCTTTTCGCAGCGCGACGCAGCTTTGATGAGCGAAGAGGTCGCTGCCCTCCTCCAAAAAGGGGCGATTTGTTGCGCTTGCGAACACCCCACCGGCTTTCTAAGCAACCTCTTCTTGGTCGACAAGGTTGACGTGGGCCATCACCCGGTGATCAATTTAAAGGATTTCAACGAATGGCTGGTGTACCGCCATTTCAAGATGGAGGGGATTCACCTTTTGCGGGATGTGTTGTGCCCGTCCGATTGGATGGTCAGGCTCGACTTAAAAGACGCTTACTTAGCGGTCCCGATTTTCCCTCCTCACTGCCGTTTCCTCCACTTCAGGTGGGACGGTCGGGTTTACGAGTTCACCACGCTGCCTTTCGGGCTATCCTCAGCGCCATGGTGCTTCACAAAGGTGTTGCGTCCGGCGGTGGAGGCCTTACGGGCTCGAGGTGTCAGGATGATAGTGTATTTGGACGACATGCTATTCAGGGACCAGTGCCCGAGACGCCTACTGTCAACTGCAGTCCGCGGTCGACCTTCTTCAAGGTTTAGGTTTTGTTATAAACGAGAAGAAATCCCTTCTGGTTCCCGTCCAGTGTGCAACCTTTCTCGACTTCAACATAGACTCGGTGTCTGCAACCTTGAGTCTCCCTGCCAGGAAGATGGCGAATATCAGGCACAAATTGCGCCAGACTCTGGCGAAGCAGTTGATATCTTTGCGACACCTGGCGCGGTTGGTGGGCCTGCTGTCGTCTTCGATTCAGGCCATCTTTCCTGGGCCACTCCACTATCGGGCCATGCAACGCTTGAAGGCGTACCATCTCAGGAAAGGGCTAACGTACTCTCAGTTAATTCCGTTGTCGGACGACGTGAGGGACGAAATGCGATGGTGGCTCACGCACATGGAGGCCTGGAATGGCCGTGCGATTTTTGGTCCGCCCCGGACATCGTGATAGAGTCGGACGCCAGTCGTTTAGGCTGGGGAGCCAGGTGCGGAGATTTCTCCACAGGTGGCGCCTGGTCCGCTTTCGAACAATCTTTACATATCAACTGTTTGAAGTTACTGGCGGGCTCCTTTGCGGTTCAGTGTTGGACCAAGGACAGGGTGCAGTCCTGTGTCCTTCTCAGGATGGACAACGTGTCTGCGGTCCGTTATATCAACCATCTGGGGGGCACTAGATCCAAGATGCTGGCGGACCTTGCAAGGGACTTTTGCCACTTCTGCCTGGATCATCAAGTGTCGGTCACGGCAGAGTACTTGCCGGGGCGACAGAACAAGGTGGCCGATTGGCACTCCCGGAACATCTTGGATGCCAGCGTATGGAAGCTGGATCCTCTTCTGTTCGCCAGGTTGTCGGACCAGTGGGGTCCCTTCTCAGTGGACCTTTTTGCGTCCCGCCTAGACCACCAACTCCCGAGGTATTTCAGTTGGCGCCCAGATCCAGCTGCGGAGGCGACGGATGCGTTCCTCCAGGACTGGTCGAGCAAACAGGGGTATGCGTTTCCCCCATTCTCGATGATAACGCGCGTGTCGGCGTTGCTGCATCGCCAGTCAGCGCAGGTGGTGATGATTACACCATGGTGGAGGTCACAAGTTTGGTTTCCAGTTCTTCTGGAACTTTTCTGGGATTTTCCAATCCTACTCCCCCACACTCCTCACATTCTCCTCAATCCAGACGGAGCTCCACACCGGTTGGTCCAAGAGGGCTCTCTGAGGCTGATGGCCTGGAGGCTCTCCGGCGTCGTTGGACGCTCCCGGGCCTTTCGGGAAAGGCAAAGGACTTGCTTTCCAAAGCCTGGGCGGATAGCACGACCAAGCGCTACCGATCTGCATGTCACAGGTGGAGTCGTTGGTGTGTGCGACGGAATTTTGATCCCGTGGGGGCAGCTGTAGTCCACGTCGTTAACTTCTTGGCCGAACTGGCTCAGGAGGGACTGGCCTACCGGTCGATCAATACCTTCCGATCTGCGATTTCAGCGGGGCACGACTTGGTACAGGGTTCCCCGATCGGGGAGCACCCTTTGATTTGTAGATTCCTGAGAGGAATTCACCTCTCATTGCCTCCCGAGCCTCGGTACTCCGTCCTGTGGGACGCAACAGGGTGTTGAATTTGTTCCTTTCTTGGCAACCAAACAGGTTCCTGTCTCGTAAGGAGTTGACTGCTAAGTTAGCGATGTCATTGTGCCTGGTATCTTGCAGACGGGTCTCGGATGTGCGAGCTCTCGATCTCACGGCCAGAGTTTTTCTCCGGAAGGGGTTTCTTTCACTGTGAGTAGACGGACTAAGACCCTTACTAGGGTTATTTCATACCCCGCATTTCCGGACTCCCCTAAACTGTGTGTTGTGCAGTGCCTCCGTGCTTATGAGCATATGACTGATGATACTCGCCCTCCGGGTGAAAGACAACTTCTCATTGCCCTACGGAAACCGTACAAGGCTGTTACTTCGCCAACGATTGCGAGATGGGTGCGTTGGGTGATGCAGGAGGCGGGGATTGATACCCAACAATTTGGCGCTCACTCAGCGAGAGGAGCTATGGCCTCAAAAGCTTTTGCCCTCGGGGCTCGCCTAGAGGATTTGATGAGAGCGGCCGATTGGTCCTTGGACTCCACATTCAAGAGGTTCTATTTCAAGCCAGTTGTAGAGGTGGCTCGGCTGGTTGTCGATAAGCTTTGAACTGGCATAATCTGAAGCCTCCGGTCCTGCCATAGAATGAGAATTTGCCTAGCCTTCGTGCTGGTAAGTTCCAATTCTATTAAGGACTCGGAGGCGAGGATTATCCCCCCCAGGGACTTCCAAGAAGTGGACCCTCCCCGTAAGCAACGTAAGTAAATCTTTCATGATGCTTAGATTGCTGAAACTGCTGTTGCTCTATGGTTGTGGTACTTTCATGTCGATTATGACTTTCTGTTGGGACGGTCAAGATCTGACGGTGTGATTTTTTGCAGGGACTGAAGGTTCCAAACAGGATGCGTGAAAGGACCGGTACATGGGCTTCGCGCAAAGAAAGAGGAAGAGGAAGCGGCAGCAGAGCATGATGGGAGCTGCCAATGCATGGACATTGTGAAAAGACTCATGTTTGACTTTGGTTTTTTCCCAAGTGTTCATGGGAAAAGTAGTTTGTTAATGTTTTTCTTGCTGCTGTGGAAAATAAAGCGATAGAAAGAGTGGCATAATCCTCGCCTCAGAGTCCTTAATAGAATTGGAACTTACCAGCACGAAGGCTAGGCAAATTCTCATTCTCACATACCATTGATGGCCACAGTAAGAACCTTTCTAGGAATGTAGCTTCATAGAGACAACAACTATTTCTTCCTTTAAACATGGCATGCGGAATCACTTCAATTTAGTACATAAATCGAAGCAATACCACATGGCATGTTTAAAGAAAAAAATACCCTTTTTGCATTTTGACGGACGACTGGCCCCTAAGTGGATACCAGGGCTGTTTGGTGCACACCGGCTTCCCAGAGGCATTCAACCATCCTACAGTTGTCAAAATGCAAAAGAAAGGTATTATTTATTTCTTTAAACATGACACTTGTAATCGCTTCACCTAATGTTCTAAATTGAAGAAATTCCGCGAGTCATGTTTAAAGAAAGAAATACCCTGGGCTTCTTGAGCAATTTGACGACCACCCCAGGCCCTGGTCACAGCTGTGGGGCCCAGACGTGAAGGAAAGGGGAACAGCCATTGCGGGAAGGGCATGAGTCCGGAGAAGAGCAATACGAGGGGGAGGGGGGAAAGGAGGCTGTGCCCGCGCCACCATGAAGAAAATAGAGCAAAAGCTGATGATAATATGGCATAATACATACTAAATATGGTATGGTACTCACAGTAAGGGCATGCTCAGGGGCACGGCATGTGAATGGCCTCACATGCAGTTCACACTGCGCATGACCATGACACAACTCTCCCTGCCCCGGCTTGAGCAAAAGGAGGCACCCAGGTGCTGTGGCAACAGAAACCCTGCTTTCAGTTTGTTCTCGGTTTTCTGCAGCTCGATGTCAACTATGCTCCAAGTGCCTATATATTAATAAATATATTATTAATATTTACTGGCCCAGCGGCGGATGAACAAACACAATAAGACCAAAAGGCAGGTGGCCCTTAGAAACCACGGGCAGGCCAGGTTGCCCCACTCAAAATATAGTTAAAAACTATAGTACCACTGACACTGATGGGGCCCCCACATGACTGGGAGCTCGCACCGCGGGGGCTGTGGGGCCTTACATTAGGCCACTGAGAGCAAAAGAGATGTGCCTTGAACCCCTGGCACCAGTGTGTCAACCAGAGGAGGATCAGAACTCTGCAGCATTCATTTCCGTTTAGTCGCCTCTGTTTTGTGTACTGTGCCTGTGCTTTGTTGGGTCAGAGAAAGAAGCTCACAGTTTTGGAAAGATGAACCCAGAACTAATCACAGTATTATGCGCCAAGTAAGCAGGTATTCGCACAGCATTTATTTTTCATATATGTACAGATAGGCACAGCATAGAGCTTAATTTCACTCCTGCTGTTTCTAAGCGCTGTAAATAAGAGATTGTTACAAGTGCACAATGTATCGTAGACAGAAGAGTGGGCATCAGAGACTGCTTTGCCGGATGTGAAGCCATGACCTCTAATACGCAGCATTTGTCAGCGGCGAACAGTCACTCACTATGCCATATAAACGCCCTCTCTCTGCTTCTCTCACTCAAACACGTAACTGGTGCACATGCGAAGTGCTCCTAAACCTTCGGGTCGAGTTTGCGCCATATAACACTGCAAACAAGCATTGTGAAAGTGACACGGCTGCGCGGCAGCTAAAGTGAAAAACACAGACCAGTAGGAGTAAGGTGTGTGAAACCTTAGGCATAAACCAAGGCAGCAGAGGTCAGGGAACGGGACAGTACAAATGGATCCTCAAAGTAAAGAGAACCGGGCTTATGCAGAAAGGCTGGTAGCAAAGTGCATCTGCGTGAAGGAGATTACTTAGTGTGGAATCCGGTTTACGGCCCCCAAAAGCAAAAGTGATCGCAGGGACGCGGTCTGTGGTGGGGGAGGGGCAGAGTGAGGTGCGCCGTAAGGGTGCAGAGCACGAAGGCACAAGTGAAAGCAGGGGTGATGGCAGCTGTGCACATCGCACGCGCTTGTGCGCGTGAGAGCAAGCTGGTGGCCGGCAGCCTCTGGGTAGCACTTTCAAAACCGCTTACTAAATGTCTCGCTTGAGACCGCGCATGCACTGGCTCTAGCGAGACCTGAAAAAAGGCTAAGATGCAGCCAGAGCTGGCCAAGTCATGTTTTTTTAATTTTAATTTTTATACTTCTTCTATGTTTTAAGCCATGTTGTTCCGTAGAGTGGCTGCTGTGCATCATGGTTAAAAATAAAAAGCATCATAGCACTTTTTATCTTTTTTACTTTCAGCCATGCTGCACAGCAATCGCGCTGCTCTACAACATGGCTAAAACATTGGCAAAGTCAACAGCTCTCCTAGATAAGACCTAATGGCTTTTCTATTGTTTTTGTTTTAGCCATGCTGCTTGGTAGTCACGCTGCTCTGAAAACATTTACAAAGGTAATAGCTCTTGTCTTGTATGCGAGACCTAGTCGCTTTGCCAGTGCTTGTTTTAGATACTCGCAGTACACTGTATCTTCGGGACAAAGCTGTTTTCAAATGAACAAGGAATCCTAGAATTGAAAGCTTCTTTCCAGAGGGAAGCAAGCCTGTATTCAGAATGGCAAAGCATCTGTCAGGAACACAGAACAGTTTAAGACACAAGGTCCCCTTCAGAGAGGCATGACTCTCTCCGACATCGCAGGAATATTCAGAATACGAGAGACTGTGCCTTAGGCCAGAGCTATCCTCACAACCACAGACCTCCCTAAAGAATATAAGCCAATTGCTTTTTAGGAAGAGGATTATCTCCGAAATGTAGAACTCTCTTTGGAAGAGCAAGTCTCGCTTTAAAAAGTGTTTTCTTCCGAAGAACGGGGCCCTCATCAGAATTTTACCTACTGCAGTGCATGCCTTTTCAGCATTTTACTTTCTTTGGAAATCTTGATTTTTGGTTGTCTCTGAGCCTGTTGAGCAAGCCTTGGAGATTTTCTAAAACAGTGCCCCCACCCTCCGCCTGTCAAAATAGATTCTGTAAATTGAGACATGTGGTCTACATTTTGGTGCGTCAGAAATCTAGCACTGAGCGGTTCTAAACGCCCAATGGAACCATTTTAATCTCACCATAGACATGCGTCCTGGTTGCTATAGCCTCCCTTTTTTTCTCTATGAAAAATTGCGCATTATCAGGCTTTTGTGTGATGAGTCTGGCAATTCACACTTCAATCATCTTTCCTAATAAGCACTGCCCCAGCCAATAGGACCGGTGTTGGCTGCCGTCCCCCTTGGTTTTGTCGGTGCTTGTTTTGTTTAGTCCAGTTTTCGTAAAACAGTGTTATCAGGAAAGCTGCGAGGCAATCACCATTGAAAAGAAAAACATTGGCTAACAGCAAAAATATTTTTGGTCTAAAAAAATACACATTGCAGCAGTGGTCGCTGTCACGAAGGCAACTCTTTTGTGTGCCGATGCGCTCCTTGTGAACAAACAGTCTGGTGTGACTCACGGTGAAGTTGCCAATGGCCGTAGTGGGGTGATCCACTGCTCGTGCTGTAGTGGGCGGAAGAAAAATGTGAATGACACAAGAAGGACCGGTTTTAGGTAACCCTGGGCGTAGTATGCGTAGTGGGGCTACGCGAAGCTACGCAAAGAGGGCGAGAAACTACGGCCACCTACGCACTTCGCATAGCCCCACTGCGCGCCGCCTGCCCCCCCTCCCCTACATACCTTCTTTTTGTAAAATAGCCTTAGAAAAGGAAATAAAAAGCATTTACCTTGTCCGCTGCGTCCGGGGCTCCCTCTTCTAATCGCGCCGCCGTCTTGGATACCAATGCGCCTGCGGTGCAGCCCGTGCATGTCCATTTCTCAAGAGAAATGCGAATGCGCAGGCGGCCGCGCATGCGCATTGGTATCCAAGACAGCGGCGCGATTAAAAGAGGGAGCCGCGGACAAGGTAAGTGCTTTTTATTTCCTTTTCTAAGGCTATTTTACAAAAATAAGGTATGTAGGGGAGGGCGGGAGGGAGGCGGGTGGCGGCCAACTTCGCTATGCCCACAGAGTGGGCGTAGCCTACTTCTCAAAGGGTGAAGTGGGTGTAGCGAAGTCCTTCGGCCAGGGTTAGTTTTAGGGCAATGCGACTGGTGCGGCCGCACTGGGCGTTGACCTGTGGAGGGTGCACCAACCTCATGGGGGGGTCTTTGTTTAACAATAACTTATGATTGGAGTGTTGTGGGTCACTTATGCCTGGTGGTAGTGGAAGAATCCGAGGAGGCGGTCATGGGTGTAGGGGTGCCAAAAATTGATTCTTGAACCCAGCGCCACCAGCGCAAAAGCTGGCCCTGGACAATTACTGAAGAAGGCTTGCTGAAAGCCCTAATAATTATTTTATATATTGCTTTAGTAAAATCAAATAGTCTTGATTAACACTAGACTTAAAACATAGGATGTTTCATATAGTTCCTCTTTCTATGAAGGTGGCACCTGATGACATGGCCTGTGTGCAGAAATGCAGTTCTTCACTACCAACCAAATTAAAATCAATATTTTGGCTATTATCTTACTGTTTTGTTAGTTGGGGGAGAAAACATATTTACTTTATTTTCCAGCTCAGGGTGAATCAATGTATTGTCACATTTAATCTGGGAGATGAAACTTTATGAAATTACTCAAATGCTCCAAAGGAAGCGTTTCTCCTGCTAGGATGATCCATTAAGATCAACAATCTTACCTGGCAAATAGTATGCTTTCTGTGTATGCTACAGGGTGTTTTTCTTGCCTGCTTCATTCAGGCTGATAACTGGTTTCCAAGGCTCCTGGCAGTAACCGGTAGGGAAATGTGAAGGTGACTTTTGTACTCTGCCTGAAAGAAGACTGTGGACTAAGATTGCTGTCCAAGTCAAGTCAAGTCAAAATTTGTATAGTGCGCTACTCACCCAGAGGGTCTCAAGGCGCTTAAGGGATAGGAGTTCGCTACTGATCGAACAGCCAGGTTTTGAGTTGCTTTCTGAAGGAGAGGTGGTTCTCTGTAAGACGGAGGTGGGTGGGGAGGGAGTTCCAGGTCTTGGCCGCCAAGTAGGAGAAGGATCTTCCTCCCATGGTGGCTCCTTTACCTTTTACCTCAGGGCTTTGAGTCAAGCAGCCTGAATACTTTGGGGAAACTCCTGCTACTGTTTATCTAATGGTCAGTGTTTCTGGAGACTCACCTTAAGACTTATAGAAAAGGATTACTAATTCTGGGTCTTTTTAATCTAGCTAAACTCACCTTATTGGTGGCAATTTTCACACTCAAACAGATGACTGTAAAACCAGCACCATAACTCAGATCAATAGGAATGCTCAATACGTGGTTCTGATCATGGAGGCTGACAGTCTTCAATGCCTAGAGAATCATTTCTGTGAAAACTGAAGCCAAGCACTTTTATGGCAGAGAGGGATTTATGTTGGAAATATGTTTAAGTATTTGAGGTATTTGCCTCCTGTTACCAACACATGCCCATCCTTGGTTTTCTTTAGTTTTTTGTTTCTTATTGGGGATGTTTCTCAACTGGATAAAAGTGACACATTTTAAATTTCTGAATATATCAATCGGACACTAAAAGGTGATGAACTGACTTTTGAGAAGGGTCAGGTATACCTTTGCTCCCTATTTGAAAATTTTAAATAAGTTTGCACTTGTCGGAGTGGGACAAATGATCTTGTTACTATTTGGAAATTATGCCGCATATGGTGGATAGCGTGTAAAGTGTAGCAAATTCATATTTACATTGAAAAATGTTGTGATTTTTTAAGTCCAGCCCTTGCAACTGAGTCAGGGCCTTGTTAGCCCTTGGCAGGCAGCTCGCTTGACCAGCAGAGGGGTGTTCTTCCCTGCAGGATGGAAGGCACATATGATTGCCGCTTACATTTTGGGGGTCTATTTGCTCTTAAGGGATCGACTGCGTTTTCTGCTGTGTGCATGTTTAAAGTGTCTGCTCTGCAAACTCTCAAAACAGTAGTTTCTTTTCTCTGAGTGAAAAACAAATGGTCCCCATATACAGGGATCTATTTTCTCTGGATGTGGAAGCCTTTTAACATTTTCCCTGCCAGTTGCATAAGGGCATGGAAAATGAGAGACTGTCATCCTGCCCTAAATAAGCAGAGACAACCGACACTGTGACCCAGTGGTCCTGTGGTGGACATGTGACGAGGACAGGGATAACCACCACGGTGACTCTAGAGCACGGGAAGTGGGGCTTTGGCAGGGCAGGAGGGCTGCTGGTTTACAGTGTTCCTTACGCTCCCTCAAAACATAATAAGACCGTCAATTAAGAGAATTTTTGCCCCTTCATTTTATTCCTGTTATATCTTCACTTCTGAACTTGATTTGGACCTTGAAGTTCATTGTCTCTTTTGAATGCATTTGTGTGTAAAGGGAGGTACACACACCTCTCACTGTCCCCTGGCCCATAGGTTTGCTGTGCGAGCCGCGACACCTAAGGTGGGCTTCTTTGCATGAAAGCCTGGTTACCTTGTTGGAGTTTTCTCTCTCTTCAGGACAAGTTCCCATCGCAAAGGCAGAGTTCTTGGCAGTAGGGGCAGTAAAGTAGGGTTCTCTTCATCATGACAGAGTGAGTCAGAAAGAATGCTAGTGGGTCGTCAGGTGGGTAATACATGGCTCTGTTTTAGAAGTGCAGTGCTGTGTTTGGGAGTCCAGAAAGGTCCTGAATACAAGAGCCTCTCTATAAGAATAGGTGTTAGACCTGGCATTTCTTGGCATGGTTAACCCTGACTTGTTGCCACTACGTCCTCTATTTTTGATGCTGTGATGGATTGTGTTTTACTGGCTTAGATGCTTCGGTCACTTTACCACTGCTGATCAGTGTCAAAGTGCAAGTGCTCCCTGTATAAAGTGTTATGGCAACTGGTTGTCCGTAATTGGTATGTTTGCATTACTAGTAAAGTCCCTAGTAAAGTACACTATGTCTGCCAGGGCTGGTAATGCAAATGCTACCAGTGGGCCTGCAGCACTAATTGTGCCACCCACACAAGTAGCCCTAAAGAGAGAATACAGGCCTGTCACTGCAGTGCCTGCACGCGGTTTGATAACTGCCATGTTGTCCTGACAAGTCCACCCACTTGCCAGGCCTTACTCTTCTCTTATCATGCACATCAGAAACCCCTATAGTAGGCCCAAGGTACCCCCTGTGCAGGGTGCAGTGTCTGTGAACGGTAGGACATGTACTGAGGCGTGTACCATGTCCTAACAGTGAAATACTCTCCATTTCATTTTTCAGTGTTGCAAGGCCATCTTGCCCATAGGCCAGATTGGGGAAGGCTGTGTAATATATTTCCAGCCTATCTTCCCATAGTCTTAAGATGGAGAGGTGACGTTTAGTGTGCCTGAACTCACAATTTAATAACACATCTTTTGGTGAAGTTGGTTTTTGAATTGTGTGTTTAGAAACCACACTTTTAGAAGTGGGTGGCTTTTTGTTCTAACAATTCTGTGTGTCTCTGCCTGGTTGTGGATTGACTGTCTGGAATTGAATGTGATAGGATCTGGGAAATGTCTTGACCCAGGAGAGGAGTAGGTGAGACAGCAACAGGCTGACCTGCATCAGGAGTATAGGGGGGTAGCCCCCTGGATGTGAAGAGGCCTGGGCTGCTGCCATAAAAGAATGGCTCCAGCTCCGGCTGATTGATTGAGGAACTAGACCCCCACTATCAAAGGAAGAAGGTGTCACTGTCAAGGATACACTCAGAATTGATTTGGCAGTGGTCAGTGCCCCCTGAAAACAAAGACTTCAAAGACATTTAGGGGTGTAACTATTAGAGTTGAAACCCCTGAACGTTGGACTGATCAAGACTGAAAATGATTGAAACTACTTTGTGGTCAAGAGGAACTTCTGCCAAGAAAGAACAGCTGAAGAGACTGAAGATAAGGACTGATCCTTGCTGTGTGTTCTAGGGCTGGGCTGCAGTTTGCTGATTTAGCTAAGGAGAGGCTAAGGGACTTTGCTGTGTGCAAGTAACTTGTCTCCAAGGGCCCGAGGAGAGCTGACTCCCTGTTGTGTAAACTCAGGAACATCAAAGTTCCCAAGGGATTCTCAGCGACGCTGTGTGCATGTGCTTTTTGCCGCCTGACACCTTCGTAAGCATTGCCCCGGGACTGTGTGGCTTGAAACCCAACTGAGTCTCAGCAGCGCTTTGTGCATGTGCATGTGCAGCCTGAGACTGAGTGGGGTCCGTGGTGCTGGTTGGAAAGTGCCCGGTGACTGCAGTGCCCCCACAGCATTATTATTATTATTATTATTATTATTATTATGTTTCTTATATAGCGCCAGAATCGACACCCAAAGGGGTATCTCCGCGCTTGCCTTGGGAACCCGTCCTGGCTTTTCCCTGTGAGATAGCCCCTACAGGGCATCCCCAAGGTGAAAGCCAGGCATCCTGCCGCAGGGGGGCCGTTGTGGAGATTAAGCAAGCTTAATGCCCAGAGTTGCGGAGTGTGAACCCATGATTAGGTCAGGCACCGAAGCGAGAATTATCGAGTCCATGGACATTTGAGCTCAAGACCCTGCCGCGTCTGGAATTGAACCCTGGTCCCGGGTCTGACCTCTGCTTCAGGGTCTGCCTGCTCTAACCAGTGAGCCACACTTCTCCACTTGAATCATCATCCACACTGACCTGTATCTGTTTGTGGCCCGAGCCGTCATCGTAACGGAGGCTGCGGATCAAGATCCCCACCGCGGGCCCAAGCTGCAATGTTCTGAAGGATTTCGTAAAGCTAAGGAAATCATGATCGTTGTTCGCAAGAGGAATCTGCCCAAGACCGTCAGCAATGGAGAAGGCAGCGCCATAACCTGTTCAGCTACAGTGTTGCCTTGCATCTTTTATTTTATTTTTTATTTTAAAAGTTTTATACAGCGCTAGCTTGACCCGTAGGTATCAGAGCGCTTCACATACACACTGTAAAAAACAGAAGGAAATTGCATTACATAGTAGGAAGGCAGTAAGGAAGCAAAACAGAGATAAAAAAATACAACATGAAAAATAGGTAAACAGTGCAGTGGAGGGGGAGAAAACAAACGAAGGTGGTTAACACAGTCCGGTCACCAACTAACCTTGAATGTCAAGAGAGAGAGGAGTCAACTTGGATATTGAAGTCTAGGTTAGTTTGTTATGGAGAAGGACTTTCAGGTCCCTTTTGAAACAGGAGAAGGAGGGGTTGCATCTGAGGACTCTAGGGAGAGCGTTCCACATCCTTGGAGCGTTGCCAGAAAACGATTGATATTGGGTGGTTTTCTTTTTCAGTTTCGGAGGGATAAGGAGTGACCATTGGAGCTGCGTCGTCATCGGGAGCGCCCAAGCAGGACGTTTGACGAGTGGGGAGAGAAAGAGAGCGAGGCAGCATATCCCCCAGGTAAGGTTTGGACTCCGGTCGGGAGCCGCAAACTTGTGTGGCCTGGGAAGGCATGCAGGAGGAGTACAGGAGTGCTCCCGTTTCTATCCTGCTGCATAGCGTTAGACGCACTGAGTCCTCGTGCAGCCCGGACCTGCCCAGCAGTCCTGGGGCTGCCCTCAGAAGTTCAGGACTATTGTCTGTGGTTGGGTCCTAGTGGTGCCTGCGCTAATTGCGTTGGTTGACCTGGTATTATTCCTGCATTGTGAACTGCCTTATTACTTGCATTAGGGATTGTATTATTCCTGCACAATGAATTGCCAGATTATGTGCATTGAGGATTGAATTATTCTCGCATTACGAACTGCCTTATTACTTGCATTAAGGAGTGCGTCATTCTTGCATTACGAACTGCCTGATTATGTGCATTGAGGATTGAATTATTCTTGCACTACGACCTGCCTTATTACTTGCAATAAGGAGTGTGTCATACCTGCATCACAAACTGCCTGATTACTTGCATTGAGAAATGCATTATTCTTGCATTATGAACTGCATTGGTCTGACAATATGAACTGCATTACGAGCTGCATATCATTGCATTAGGACTGCACTTGAACATCGTGAACTGCTCATTAATACCACAAGAACCTACAAGTGTTTGTTGGCTTAATAACCGGCCAAGTGAAATATTACGAATATGCACATGTTGGATTTTTATCGTTTGGTCTTACCGTACTTTTCTTCTTTATAAAGATACCGCTATTTTCTTACATGAGTGTGGTGTCCATTTGTGGTGTTATCACTGTGTCACTGGGAGTGTGGTTGCAAATACTTTACACATTGCCTTGAAGATAAGCCTGGCTGCTCATGCCAAACAACAGGGGGTGAGCAGGGGTTATCAAGGAGGGTGTCCCTCCTTTCCCTGACTAGAAGCAAGGGTCCCTATTTGGACTAAGGCCGCTGCCTCAGCCGACCACAGACCCCAAGTTCTAACTCCCAATCTTCTCAGGATGGATGAGCTATCATCTGAGTACAAGAAGAACAGGAGTATCCACCTGAAACAGATGTCTCTCTGCAGAAAGGCTGGAGTCAGGCCAGCAGGGGCAGAGCCTGGTCAGTAAGATTGGGGGGGGGGGCATTTTCCAAGAATGGCGCTGGTATATAATGTTAGAATACGACAAGCAGGGCACATGAGAGGGGCTAAAGGGGCAACGGAAATGGAGATGAATGCAGATTGGTAGGTGTAAAAAAGTGAGAGAAAACACATCATTTTGTAAAATAACCAACATTGCTGAAGACTTTTAAAACAGAGAGGGAAAATTGTGTGCGTGTTTTTGTCTGTGTGTAGGTATTCCTCTTACTCAAAAGTAATCCATAAAGCGCTCGAAATTCCTGCCAGCCCCCGCTCCGTGACTTCGTTGCCAACTTCAGTAGATAATTTGCATTTAAATCGAGCTAGTTGACCGTATAGCGGGCCGAAGCCGGCAGCCTCTGCTCCTGGCGCTGGTATATTTGGAGCGATCGCTTTCCACGTATTCCCAGCACTCAGCTATGCCAGCGGTGTGTCTGACACCGGATCGCAGGAGTACGAGCACATGGCATCTCTGAATTAAATTATCACAAGTGCTTCTGAAGGTCAGGTGTGAGATAACTGGATAAAAAGCACCAGGGATGGCACGCGTTTCCCGCCTGCTGTGCTCTAGCGGCATGGCGGCTGCCGCGCTTTCTGGGGGGCTCTGACTGCCTGAAGCGGCTGAGGGTGGCCTGCTGTTCCATTGTGGGAGCTGGGGGTGGGCCACAGGTGGGAGCTGATGCCCTCTAGTGGCAGGACACAGAAGCTCCCTCAAGAGGCAAAGTTTTCTGAGGGCCAGTAATGTCTAAATGTGCACATATCAGGATTTATGTGTGCTGACATTATTTTGAGAAATTGTTGTGAGTAGCTTGCAGTTTTGTTGAATTTGAACAACCCTTTTGCCTAATGTGTCCATTATAGAAATATTTGTTACTTCTTACATGCAATCAGCCACGTAGAGTTTTTACGTATAAACACATTGGGGTCAATTCTAAAACGAGTGAATTAGTCCTTGCACGTAGGTTGCTTATTATACTTTCATAATGGGAGTAAGTGACTTACATCACAGGATTCGAGTTTTTGTGGCACACGCATGTCACTTGTAATAGAATGAGTTCTGGTGCCCAGAGCTCTACTCAGGAACGCGCGGCCAGTTATTTTAAACATCTGCCCACCAGTTACCAAGGCTGTCTAGTCTTGACTCTACCTCGTGGCTCTTCCAGACATTCTTTGCCCCTTTATCTCACACCTACCTGCTCGTTACCGATTGCTACCTGTGCAACGAGTCTTCCGTCCTTCTCTTTCTGCTGCTTTGTTGCCCTTTGTGTGTTCCCCCTCGCCCTCTTGCTCGTGTAAAAAAAGTAACCTTGCAACTTGCAACCACCGGATTAAATTAAGCACAGACTTCCCCGCAATTCACAGTCAAAGGATTAGATGTGATATATATTTTTTTACTCTTATTTTTACTTGCATGGAAAACATTTTTGAATGAGAAGAAATACATTTCCAGACACCCACTTAGACACAACTCGTACCTACCTGATGTACGGATAAAAGGTGCAATAAGTATGTCCCACACATAGTGTTTCCGGGGGTGTAGTGGTAACCAAGCTGAGGGCCCAGAGCAGCAACAAGGAGCAAAACGCGTTGCTGACCTCTCTCCCCCAGAATGAAAAAAAACCAAGCAGGGGTTGCATTACACGAAGCGCCCTGAGGGTGTAGAGGGCGCATGCGCCCGCTTTGGGCACACCCAGGATCTTTTGGTATTACAGACATGGATGCAGAAGCTTGTGCGGTCCCTTCTGTAATACTGATAGTGCTTGTCCACATGCATACCAGCGCTGTTGTGAGAAGGTGATCCCTCATTTGCATGGTGGCGTGGCCCTATGCAGACGAGGGAATCTCTTTGAGTCTGCACAGCGTTGTATTATGGACACAGGCACAAAGGCAAAGAACCATCACACGGTGCAGTGAAAATGCGCTACAAAAAGGTGGTGCACTGTCAATGCATTCCCAGAATGCAACCCACAGACATTCCCCTGTGGATGGGTGCAGTCACTCACTGCACCCATCTACATGAGGACCTCTGACCCCTCTTTAAAGTGCAGCGGGGTTGCTGCCCACAGTGAGAAATACAGAGCATACAGAGCTGCCCATATTTCACTTGAATGCGCTGCCCCCAGAGCCTCTCAAGTTCACAGCTGCCCTGAGGACGGCGCACTCACCATAATACGGCACAGTTTCTCTGTTTGCGCTCGAGGCACCTTTTGATAGTTGTGGCAAGGTGGAAACAGGGAAAGTGCACAGTGTAAGTAATGCAGTGCCTGGTAGCCTGCCTGAGCGGTACTGCTAAAAAGGAGTGCACACATCCCAAAATTTAGGATTGTCCAGCACATATCGAACTAGCCAATTAGTGTTTTTGCCACTGGTCATTTAAATGGAGTTTGTCAGTGAACCTCCACAGCATGAAACAATATTAGCCAAACCACCCACACTTAAGTATAGTGTGGAGTGTAATAAGAAAGGAAGTTGCAGTGTACAGATTGTTAAAGCCGCAGTTAGAAGTTCAGCTAGAGGGAACGATATTTCAGGTAGAGAGATTTAAATGTGGCTTGAAAGGGCCTGGCGGGAAAGCTCAAAGGATCCCTCCCAGACCCAAGGAAGACCAAGCTCTGCGGAAACCTAGCTAGGGCCCTAAACACCCTCTAAATATTTGATATCTTTGTAATATATACATGAATTAATACCAGGCTTGGTACAAACGGGACTTTCTGTCGTTATTGAGTTGAGCCTAGAAGCGATGGGAATGTGGGTTACACTGGCAAAAAATAAAATGACAGACAAACAGAAGCCTCTCATATGTCTCATTTTTTTTATATTAAACCTTTAAAGAATGTAACTGCTTTGCATCCACTTAACTATATCTGGTTAATGAAGCTGCAGCCTTTATCTTCACTGTCTGTTTGTGACCATCATTGGGAGTGGTAGGTAATTAGTTAGGGTACAAGCCCTGTGGTCTAAGTGTAAAGGCTGCAGCGTCCCCTCCACTGACACTGCCAAAATCAATGGCACTCACATGGGGCTATAGATTTCTCCCTCTTTCCAAAAAAAGAATTACAACTTCAGAAAAGCTTCCCACCTGCTGGACTGTCCAATGCCATAAGTGACTTCTACAAATGGGAAAATCGGTAATTCATGAATCATAATTCCGTGAATTGAGATCTGTAACTTGCTGTTGCAGATGACACCTTTTAGTCATTCAATCAGTGGTGGATTTTGAAACAAATTACTCCGGGAACCAATCAATTTGAGGGTCAAGGTGTGACAACAGGAAAGGGGTTTAGTCACAAGAGCCAGAGACATGAAAAGCAGAGCCTGACAGTTAATTTTTACATTTTTTTCAAACTGCCTTGAAAAAATTGGCAACAATGACAAACGTGACAGTAAATCTATTTTGATTTAAGTGGTCACAAAAAGTGCATTTTATATATATTATGGAAGTAAGACACCTGCTGCAGAAACATGTATATGAAATGAGGGGGGATCTAGTTGTATCCTTGATGCGGCAGCTAATATGGAGCGGTATCCAGGATCCAGAACCATGGAAATATGCTACATTTGTCAAGGTGTAATTTGCAAACACTGGGATACAATGTAAAAAAAAAAAATCAGCAGTTCCTCCACGTTGACTGCTTTCTGTTCCATATGACATGAAATGGTTCTGCCGGATTCACTTACAAGGTATGGAAAAAACAATATTTCAAAAACACACACAAGAGTAAAAAGTCATAGATGACAATTTATGGAAACATAGCACCAATCAAGTTTCCAATGATATCTGTGCTCTGTGGTAATCCAGAGAATTGCTGGTTCAGAGTATGTTGTTAAGGTCGAGGTCTACCAGACAGAGCAGCTGTCTGGTTTGCTATAGACATCTTGGGGATATTCAGACATCTGACCTAGGAATGCATTCCGCCCAATGGCGTAACATTAGCCCTCGCAGCCTCTGCGGTGGAGAGGGCCCCAGAGTTACAGGGGACCCTCTAAAAAGAGCTCCTGACTGCGTCCGGAGCATGGGGAAGGCCCTTTATGCACTTTACAGAGGGCCATCATCAAGTTTTATTACATCACTGATTCTGCCTGTTGCTTACCATTGGCTTTGTGGTTTATAACCCACATTTTCTGGCTTTCTATTTGCTGGCATCATTTGCTTTAGGCTGTCCACTTCAAACTAATCTACCTGACTCCACTCCAATATACTCCACTCCAAATAACCACTGTACATTTTACCCCACTCCCTTCAAATTCGCCCCACTCCACTCCAAACTCCACTACAATCTATCCCAATCCTCCCCACTCTAAGCTACACCCTCCAAACTCCCCCTCTCCAAACATCCATTTTCCATCTACCTCCCTTCAATCCAAGCTATCACACTCTAATCCACCCAATCTTACCCACTCCACTCTTCCCTAACCTTTCACTCAACTCCAATCTCGACTCAACTCCATTCTATCCAACTCTACCCCAATCCACCCACACTACTCTATCCCAATATACCCCACCCCAATCCACTCCACTTCATTCTACTCTACCCAATCTACTCCACTCCACTTCACTCCAATCTACCTCATGCCACCCAAATCTACCCCACTCCAATCTCACCCACTCTACCCAAAACTACCCTACTCCAATCTGTCTGATCCAATCTGCTCCACTCCAAATAACCCTACCCTAACCCCATCTATACCCCACCCTAACCCAATCTACCCCACACCACTCTATCCAACTCAATGCCAATCTACACTACTCAAAATCTACTCTACTCCTATCTCACTCCAATCTACCCTACCATAATCCACCCAATCTATCCCACTACAATAGGCCACTCTCAACCCTTATCTACCCCCACTCTACTCCTCTCCACTCCTCTCTACCCCACTCTACATTCTACCTCAATCCAATGCATGGCACTCTTTCCTAATCTACCCCACTCCACTACAATTGACCTCAATATATTACACTTCACTATACCTCGATCTACCCCACTACAGTCAGCCCCACTTCACTCTAATCTACCTCACTTCAACAAAACCTACCCCAATTTAAGCTACCCCACTCCAATTTACCCCAGTCTGTTCAACTCTCTTCCAATCTACTTCACTCTGAGTTACCACTCTATACCCCAATATACCACACTCTAATCCATACCACTCCAATTTACCCTACTGTCCCAATGTACCCTAGTCCACTCTTCCTCAATCTACCCCACTCCAAACTACCCTTATCTACCCCCACTCCATTCCATTCTACCCTACTTTAATTCACCAAGTCTACCGCACTATAATCTACCCCACTCCACTCTACTCCAATCTACCCGACTCCACTTCAGTCTACCCCATTCCACTCTTTCGTAATCTACCCTACTCCAATCTACCCCACTACATATTAATCCAATCTACCCCAATTTACTCTGATCTAACCTACTCCTAGCTGCCCACTCCAATCGACCCCACTCGACTGCACTCTAATCTACCCCACTCCACCCCAATCTACACCACTCCAATCTACCATACGGATCTACCCAACTCCTCCACTCCAATGTACCCCAATGTACCCCAATCCACCCCCTCCATTCTACCTCACTCTAGCCCTGCTCCACTCTATGCCAAACGACCCCACTCCACTCTACCCCATTCCATTGTACCCCAATCTACCCCACTCCAATTTACCCCGCCCCACCCCATGCCACTAACTTTTAGCCACTCTGAACAGCAGCCACACAGGTGTACATAATGGCTAAAACACATTGCCAAAACCAATACTTATCTCCTAGGTGCGCCCAGGATTTCCACAGGGAAAGAATAGAAGCTGAGAATTGGGCACCTGCAGTTCACAACTGATCCAAGAAATCAAACAGAGAGCAGAATGCAAACAGGCTTTGCAAGAAGCCGAAAGCATGTTAGGAATGCTTGCATGAGTAGGATTTCCATAGTCAAGTCTGAATAGGACCAGAGTCACTTCATTAAGATCATAATTCAAAAAGAAAGGTTTGATTCAACAAATCAGTCATAGCTGATGATTGTCTGTATTACATTAACATGTTTATGACAATTTAGATGTGAGCCTAATATAAAACCAAATGATTTCACACAATAATTGATAAGAGTGCAGCATGGACTCTTCATAGAGTCAAGCCATTCCTGGATGTGGGAGTGATCCAGAAGAAATGAAAGGAGGAGCTTAGTTTTACTGCCTCTGTGTGGAAAATCAGGAAAAGTGATGTACATAAGCAGTGTTCATTTGCCCTTTTTTACTCCTCTCCCTGTAAGCACCAGGAATACCATAAGATATTGACCGCATCACTCCGCCAGTAAAAGCCCGTGCCCACGTGTACATGACAGCCATTTTAGGCACCCTGGCCTTTTGCCCGCTCATTAGAATCACCGGCTTCCCTTCTGCGCGTATTTGAAACCCCCCCCCCCTTCTCTCACATGCATAGACCATGAAACCCTCTCCCCCTGCGCGACCCTGCCCTGAAAGGCAACCCTTCTGCTTGACCCGCGCAAACCCCCCATTTCCTCTTGAAGAGGCATCCTTCGCCTCAGCTGACATAGCCCCCCCCCAGCTGCACCTGACTGCCCCCGCTCTCTCATGTACGGGTCATAAGATCTCTCTCCGTGCGACTCTGTCCCTGTGCACACCCTGGCTTCCCCCCTCCCCTTCTCCCTCACACAGGCAAGCCATAAACCTTCTTCTTCTGCAAGACCCTGTCCTTGGGAGTCACGGCCGCACCTGACCAGCACCTCCTTTCCTTTCATGAATAACCCCTCTGTTGGTAAACCCTCCCTCCGCGATGGACTGTCCACACATGTCCGAGGCCATCGCCTAAGCCGGAAGATACTGTTTATTGCCCCTTATTGTATGGAGTCACTCCTCTTCAAAGAACCCATTATTGATTCTGGCCTCCCCACCCCTTGGGATCCGATCAGGCGCACATATCCTAATAATCAGCGGAACACTCAGCTGCGTCATTGCCCCTTCTCTTATCGGCAGTTCAAGGGTCTCTATTGTAAACATATGTGGGGTAGGATTGACACGAGGATTATGGGGATGTCTTTTCTTTGTGTCACAATGTCCTGATTGTAATGCCAAGTGTTTTGTAAAGTATAAAAGACGGTATCTCAGCTCACTTTGTTAGAGCACCTCCCGACAGACACTGTGTTTCGTGTCCGAAATGACAGGCTCTCCTCATGAGTAATAAATCCTGTTCTTGTGATTCCTGCCTCCAGCGCCCGTCTCTTTATTTGGTAACTATTCAGAATGGGAACTAAGAGGCGACTTGCGCCAGCAGCCCGGGCATCGATAGTAATATGGGCTCACATTTTACAATTGGCGTCCCAACGCGGGGTCCATCAGTGACATAAGGTCCAGTAAGAGAGATCCAGACGAAGAAGTGAACATCTAAATGATTGGAGTATACCTGCCTTGAGAGGGCCCTCGTCCGGCTGCCGATCGAAAGAACTTCACCGATTCTGAACGGACCTCTCTCGAGTGACCTATTGTCCTGACTGGAATCCCACAGGAATGCTACACGGAGTAAGAGAACGATCGGGCGCTGGAGGAGGAAGATAAAGAACTATCCATATGGTCCGGTCCGGGTAAGATTAAGTAGGGCGTTTTACGCCTGATTGGTAGGATGGTTTTATCCATCTGATTGTTTGATTGATTGTATTGGAATCGGTATTTAAATACTGATATTGTTTGGTTATTGGTTCATTTAGCTTTGGATGCTACTTGAAATATTGGTTCTCTTCTTGAGGACGAGACATTCTCTGTTTGCAAACAGCGGCGAATAGGAACGTTCGTCTCTCTTTGCAGATAGAGAAGGGTAGGTAATGCAGACTTTTGTCCCCGTTGTAATCCGTCATGCCTACCTTTCTCCCCACTGATTGTTTGATACCGATTAGTAATCGATTGTTGCTCTTTGAGATCTTCCCTGTCCACAAACAGAGACGAATAGAAGTATTCTGTCTCCCTTTGCAGATAGCGAAGGGCAGGTAATGCAGACGTTTGTCCCCGTTGTAATCCGTCATGCCTGTTTTTCTCCCCACTGATTGATTGATTGACTGGACATTGTTGTTCCAGGAATTGTTTGTTTGAGGTATTTTCTGTTTGCAAACAACGTGGAATAGAAATATTCTGTCTAGTCTTTGCAGATAGAGAAGGGTAGGTGATGCAGACTTTTGTCCCCGTTGTAATCCGTCAGTCCTACCCACTCCCCACTGATTGACTATTATTTGGGGGTAGCTCACCTGGTCCGTCCAGGAGACTACCCTAATGGAGGACACATGCCCCGACTTGTTGGCCATTTATTGGAAGTAACCCATCTGGTCCGTCCAGGAGGCTACCCTAGTAAGTGGAGGTACATCATTTGGTCCGCCCAGGATGATACCCTAATGAAGGTATATGTGTTCCCCTTTGATCGATAATCTAGTTCCAACCCGGACCACTTATTGGAGGTAACTCACCTGGTCCGTCCAGGAGTACCCCTAATGGAAGGACATATAAAAATAAAGTGATCACCGTACCCTACTAACAGAAAACTTTAGCTCGAAACACGCTAAGGAAAAGAAGGAATAATAAAAAGAAATCGGGCTAAGTCAGTAACCCCCTGATGAGCTTCCGACTTCACTAAAAATAAGAAACATTAGGAATAGTTCGTAATGAGAAATATAAAATGGCGAAAAGACAGCCACGAGGTAGCTAGGCTCCACTGCCTATTCCTGCTCCCAACATGTCTGCCTCATTGCCCACCACGCCCAAATAACGGTCACATGAAATAGGAACAAACCAATAGGTACCTACCCCCATTCCGGAAGCTCCCGAAGTGCAACAGGTCCGCGGTTACGCCCATCCGGAAGGCGAGGCCTCGATGCGTGCAGGGCTCGGCTGGCCGCAGTCGAAAGGGGAGGCTGTAGGGCGGACGGCCCGAGGAATCATGGAGGTCTCCCCTTTCCCTCTTCTGCTGCCCTGCAGGCCACGGGGGGGGGGGGGGGGGAGCTGTCTTGCCTCAGCCACCGACCACCCCCCACCCCCTCTCTTGTCTGATCTGGCCATCGACGAGGACCGGAGCCAAGGCGAGGTCGGACAACCCTGAGAGTTGCAGATAGTCCCGCCACATGACCACGCCTGAAAATTACAGGTAGTCCCGCCACATGTCAACGCCTGAGAATGACAGGTAGTCCAGCCACACGGCAACGCGTGGACAGTTGCAAGTAGTCCCGCCACATGTCAAGGGGGGGATGTCTTGCCTCAGCCACCGACCCCCCCCCCATCTTCAATAGCCGGCACGGCCAATACCGAAGCGCTGGAGCCGAAGAACGGCGCGGGTCGCTGGAAGGGGGAGGCGGCGCAAACGACCCTCCCCCACCTCCCTCCAGGTGGAGGCTTCCAGCGACACCCCAACGCTCTTGCTTAAAGAGGGTCAACATCGAAAGCGGTCTTTTGCCCGGGACGGGCACACGCCCCATGCCTTCTCTCCTCAACTTTGAAGATTCCATGAGAGCCGGGGGGCACCCCGATCCCTCCACATGGGCGCCCCCGTCCCCCTCACTGGGAACCGCGACATCGGCGCACTCCTGCCAGCGCCAGCCTCAGTTTGGAAATGGCTAAAATACAGCCAAGGCACAGACTTGTTCAGTTCCGGAGGAACACCAGAATGACCCGGTAGGAAAAATTGTTACCGCCCTCCCCACTCTTTGACTGATGGTCCATATTGCTAAACTGTTAACCCATTGCGAAAAACTTTTGAAACCACCAACGGAAGGTTCTGGTCCTACTGCGAGTCAGTGGAGGCAATCTGACTATACTGGGACTTGCCTGACCTCGCCCAAAATGGCGCCGACACAAAATGAGACTTTTTAAATAAACCTTGTTGCACCCTGATTGCGCAGCTTTGATGCTCCGAGATATGTATGCAGTTTTTGGACAATGAAAGTAGATAAGAAGGATATTGAGTATGTGCTTGGAACAGAAAACGATATAAGATGGATATTGATTATGTGCTGAGACGATGAACTGATTTAGAGTGGGTACTAATTATGTGCTGGAAGAAATGAACTTGTATGAAATAGGCACTGATTGGGCATTTGAACAATGAATTGATATCCGTTAGGTATTGAGTAAATAGTAGGATAATGAGATGATATTATTGAACGCTTGACACGCATTATACTTGCCGCTTAAGAAAGTTCGATATGATTTTCATTGCACTACTGCACTTTATGAAATAAATGGCCACCGACTTCGCTCCTCATGCCCAGTTCCAGTCTGCTCCGTAGCCGGCCCACTGGGTTGTAGGCCCGTATTTGTGCGCCAACCTTTTCATTAAAGTTTTTTGAACACGCAAATATTATCGTAGCGTTTGTATTTATGAATGTTATTGAAATGTATGGCTACTGTCACCAACATAAAATACTTGCAGTATGGCTAAGGTTGAAGGTTAAAGGGGCCCGGTACTTAGCAACTACATTCTGTGTCATAGACAGCCGGAAAAGTGTTTCAGACGCCCTTAAAACGATACCGAAGAAATGCCCCCCTGATCACCACCCTTGCACATGACCTAAAAAGCCACGATCAGGTGATCCATGAAGAAACGCAGACCATCAACAATTATCTATCTAACACTGCTGGTCCCTCTGGGCTTAAACGCCAACATGGTAGAGAATGCACCCTGTGGAGACAGGTCGAGTATGTGGTAGGTAAAAATATTCTCGGATTTATGCAAGTTGATGTATTTTGGATGTTGCCCCCACCCCCTTCCTTCTCCTCCCTTCTGCAGGTCGCGTCGGAACGTCGGCTGAGGAATGGAAGAGCGATGATCGAACGACCGACGATAAGGGAAGGAGGAGCTTTGAGCATAGTACTGACGCTAGACTTAGATATGACTGGTCCTCCATTAGAGCATAACGACTGGGAGGATGGACTGACATAGAAACTTGACGGGTACTGTATGACGGAAATTGACTCCAAATTAGCACGCTAGATAACGCGATTATGACGTTTAATTAGATAGGGAAAGGACTAGGAAAAGTCCTGAGGTAAGGGTACCCAGGCACCACCCCGTCTGGGAAGTTAGAAACGTTGTTGATGTTCGAAATGTACCACCTCCTTCTCACCCTCTTATAGATGTAACCAAGCTGTCTGACTGTTCTCCTGATCAATAACCTCTGTTGCCTCAGCCTGGAGAACTTCCAACCAAAAGAAGAAACCGAAAAGTGGTTTAAGACCCACCTATGGGCAATGGCCCGACCAGGTTAATTTTTGACCGGCTGACCGAGGTGTAAGTATTGACAATTGGGAACGCTCGCAAAGATAGCAAGCGAGAGAGAAAAGGAGGAAAAGGTAAAAAGAGCTAAGCACGTAGGTAAATAGGATAGTAAAGATACGCAGGATATAAAATAGATCTTGTTGGCCAATATTTGTTTTATGTTTTGTCGTGAATGTCTTATATATGTAATACATGTACCGTCTTCCTTCGTCTGAGTTTGTGTGTGTGTACTGTAGGGGTTTATGTCCTCCCTCTGTTTGCGTATCTCCGTGACCTGACCCCCTGCTGTTCTGTGTTGTGAGCGCACTAAATGACCTATTTTCGTACACGTCTCTCTCTCTCTCTCTCTCCCCACCCCCTTATCTATCTCTCTCTCTCTCTCTCTCTCTCTCTCTCTCTCTCTCTCTCTCTCTCTACATGTCATACGTGTACCGAATGGCTCGTTTAGATTGCGGACGACTCTCACTCTCTATGAGAGTCTCCCTATTTCCTCTTCCTCTTTGTGGTAAAATTGTGCCCCACCGGCACTAGTCTGATTGGATACTTATTGAACGCGAAGGTGTTCAGCGAAATTGACCGAAAATAAAATGATTGTACCTCGCCATGCTACTACCCCTCCTTTCTGCAAAATGAATGAACTCGAATTGGCTAAGAAAGAAAGGACAGGTAAGACGACTAAAGTCCCCCAATCTGGCCTTTTATAGGGGAACTGTATGTCAATGGCACCTTATTTTTTTGTTCATCAGAGACAAACGCCAACGTCTAGATTGACCTCCAATGCCCAGATTGCCCCACCCCTTTGCACCCAAGCGCTAATGCCCGAAGCATCCCCGCCCCACTTGATTGACCCCAGCTGCTGTCCCGGATATAAACATGATGACCATGAGTAACTGTCGTCCCTCGAGAAAAACCTGTTTTACCCTGACTCTCGATGATAGCGCCCCCGCCCTGTTTGAAAAGGTTAGCCAGCCTTGAAGGGAAATGTCAGACTGTTAAGGCTCAGGTTAGAAAGACGAGTCTCCCTGGAGGTTCCGAAATGTTGAGTTTGATGAAATGCACAGTTGATAAGAGTCTGACTTTTCTCCATATGTGACATATATAGACAATGAATAAAACTTGGCATGAACTAAGTAGGAATGCTGACATATGCACTGCTTGGTAATGAACCTCTGACTGTGACCGATGAGCGTATCTCCCAAGTGCGTAGGATTGAGGGAGGAATTCACATGCATAAATGTCTTCCCCTGACCAGTTCTCTAAAGCTTGTTTTGTACCTATTTCAAAGATATACGATCGCCGGAGGAGAAGGGTCGGACGTGACACACAGCCTGGCCGCAGATCATGGGACACATGCGACCTCGACCAAAGGTGGAGCCCCAGCACGACAGGAATACGGGACGAGGCAGCACTCTCCAATGTGGTAAACGAAAGGATGAAAGGCTGCCCTGAAGCCCTCTGTCCGCCTACCCACACGTGCCTGAAAGCTTCCATCCCCCTCTTCAAGCCCGGTTGATGGGCTTGCTTGCTTGTTATCATTTGCTCCCTTGGTCCCTTTGGTGTGTCCCAGGAAAATCTGCCCCCACTCCGCCCTCTCACTCCCATCGACTATCGAAACCACACACCCTCTTTTCCACATGACTTCTTGTCGAAAGGAAGAACAGCATCCAGGTGGAAATGGGGTACGCCGCAGGAATATGGGTGCCGAGCATAAGGCGCCCCTAAAAGGATTGGTTAGGGAACAGGACTGTGGTCTAACAGCAGAGGACTGACCGCACCCTGCAACGCGTAAGGATAGATCCGAGCTGGACCTATAGCTCCACCGCCGGTGCTCAACAGCGCCAACTGAAGGACACGGACTAGAGCCTACCAGTGATGGCCCACTGCTAAAAAGACACTGGGACGAAAAGATCTTGTGTATTGAATTGAATTCCGCCCTCAACTACTTGGTCAAGATGCTCATTGGTCACATTTTTAAGTCAGAAACATTTATGCTGTGTAGTGCGTTTGAATGTTAGGAACTCGACAAATGCAATTTCCTCTGTGCTGCATTCTGCCCATCACATCAACTGTCCATGATTATATGACAAATGTTAGTATTGACAAATGCTAATTCTTCGACCGCGCCTGTTTATATGTACCCCCATCAAATTACAAAAATGAACTCTGTTATGTAAAAAGGGGCGACTGTGGAAAATCAGGAAAAGTGATGTACATAAGCAGTGTTCATTTGCCCTTTTTCACTCCTCTCCCTGTAAGCACCAGGAATACCATAAGATATTGACCGCATCACTCCGCCAGTAAAAGCCCGTGCCCACGTGTACATGACAGCCATTTTAGGCACCCTGGCCTTTTGCCCGCTCATTAGAATCACCGGCTTCCCTTCTGCGCGTATTTGAACCCCCCCCCCTTCTCTCACATGCATAGACCATGAAACCCTCTCCCCCTGCGCGACCCTGCCCTGAAAGGCAACCCTTCTGCTTGACCCGCGCAAACCCCCCATTTCCTCTTGAAGAGGCATCCTTCGCCTCAGCTGACATAGCCCCCCCCCAGCTGCACCTGACTGCCCCCGCTCTCTCATGTACGGGTCATAAGATCTCTCTCCGTGCGACTCTGTCCCTGTGCACACCCTGGCTTCCCCCCTCCCCTTCTCCCTCACACGGGCAAGTCATAAACCTTCTTCTTCTGCAAGACCCTGTCCTTGGGAGTCACGGCCGCACCTGACCAGCACCTCCTTTCCTTTCACAAATAACCCCTCTGTTGGTAAACCCTCCCTCCGCGATGGACTGTCCACACATGTCCGAGGCCATCGCCTAAGCCGGAAGATACTGTTTATTGCCCCTTATTGTATGGAGTCACTCCTCTTCAAAGAACCCATTATTGATTCTGGCCTCCCCACCCCTTGGGATCCGATCAGGCGCACATATCCTAATAATCAGCGGAACACTCAGCTGCGTCATTGCCCCTTCTCTTATCGGCAGTTCAAGGGTCTCTATTGTAAACATATGTGGGGTAGGATTGACACAGGATTATGGGGATGTCTTTTCTTTGTGTCACAATGTCCTGATTGTAATGCCAAGTGTTTTGTAAAGTATAAAAGACGGTATCTCAGCTCACTTTGTTAGAGCACCTCCCGACAGACACTGTTTCGTGTCCGAAATGACAGGCTCTCCTCATGAGTAATAAATCCTGTTCTTGTGATTCCTGCCTCCAGCGCCCGTCTCTTTATTTGGTAACTATTCAGAATGGGAACTAAGAGGCGACTTGCGCCAGCAGCCCGGGCATCGATAGTAATATGGGCTCACATTTTACATCTGAACTTAAGATGAAGAGCAGACATTCCAGGCTGGATGCCACCAAGAGTAGAAGACGCCAGTGAAATATCCTTAGTTGAAATGACTGTAAGGTAAAGTTAAGGTCATTTGCATGCTGTTGGTAAGAAATCCCTGATTTTCAGATGACTTATGGCCGTAGGGTCCTAGGACCATAATATCCCAAACAACCCTATTGTCCTATAATTTTAATATCCCTGTCGGACCCAAGAAAAAAGGGATACTGGGGTCTGCCAGAGGACTTTTAATCTTTATTACCCTGGGCAAATTTATTATTTAAGTGCTCCCTGAAATATTGGTTGAGCCCACCACGACTTATAGGGGTCGTGGTGTCCCGATGATGAAGCATGACACCAGTAGGATGTGTGAGGGAAAATAAAACAAAAAGAGGTTCTTTCCTCTATCACTGTTCTAGTAGATGTTTATGCTAGGGTCACCATTTCCTTTGCTAGATTCTCAGTTTTTAAGACTGTACTAATCGTGGAGTACTTAAACGTGTTTTGGTGTCAGATGACATCACCAAGCAGTTTGAGGTAAAGTTTGAAGAGTGTCTGAACCAACATTGAACCGCGTTACCCCATTATGTACATCAGCCGGCCTTGAGAAGGAATTGTGAATTTTACTCACTTGGGAGCAATAATTCTAACTAGCTGAGCACCTCATCTTCAAACCCCATGCGATGATTTAATGTGCGGTTGGGGCTATCATTAATGATTAACAGTGTCTAATGTTGCTGAGAGGTCCAGTAGTATGAAGAACAGGACTCACTTTTGTCAGGAATACACAGGGCATCATTAATGATGTGTAGGATGACAGTTTTGGTACTGCATTTAGTTCAGAAACCCCATGAAAGTCCTCAATGGGCTTGTAGTCATTGGCACATTGATTTAATTCTTGTTGACACACCTTTCTGGTATATTAGCTAGAAAGCTTACATTGGAAACTGTGCAGAAGTTAGAAAGATCCTGTGGGTCAGTGGACTTTTTTTCTAAAGGGAAGTTACTTGACCCACCTGTAAACAATCACAAAGTATTCCTTGTGAATGTATATATTAATAAGATTGGCGCTATAAGGTCTAATAATTAAAGGCTTGCCTTTGGAAAGGATGGATGGAAGAGGGTCAGTCACAAGGTTGGTTTACATTTAGCAACAATATGGAGTAGTGTTGTCTGTGTGATATAATTGAATCGAGACTAGTTATTTGGGGATTTTCTGCCGGTCTTCCCATTCTGATGGGAAATACGTATTTGGTGTCTTGATTTTCTGTGTCTAGGAGGCTCTTTTTGTTAGGTTAAGTCCTGTTGAGTGGATTCTGAAACTGGTGACCGCCACTCTGAGCCACTGTGCCCAATGCCTTATTGCCAAGATGCAAGGACAAAGTTACTAGAAGCACATTGCATGATAAGCTTATATAGAATCGATTTTAGATTACGGAAAATATTTTTTAAAAATGGCGGCTCTTAAATAGAAACACATTACTCCCGATTTTTTCCCCATTAAAAAAGCATTGCTGTAGTTGTAAACCTTCATAACTGCCCTACTAATTTAGCATTTTTTTTTTTAAATGCTAAATTAGTAGGGCAGTTATGAAGGTTTACACCTACAGCAATGCTTTTTTAATGGGAAAAAAATCGGTGGTAATGTGTTTCTATTTAAGAGCCGCCATTCTTTTTTCAATTGTTTTACACTATGATACAGGGAATCTTCAGCTATACCCTACTCCTCGTAGTGCTGGAAGGAGACAGACATTTTTTATTGTAGTACTTTGTGTTTAATGTGCTGATGAACAGGGGTTGGGGCCCAAGTCTGGTCACAGAGTAGGAAGCACAGCTCCTGTGTGCACACATAATGCACATTTACTGCATACAGCTAGTCCAAATGGAATGATGTGTCCCCCTACAAAGTGCAAAGCCTTGTTTGCAATGCAAGCTCTAGCTAGAAGAATAGGAACATGCTCTGCAGTAAAGAGATGCCTGGGAGACACAATGAAATCATCCATATTCCACTCAGTGTTTCCCTGCAGTGCTTTCCTCTGACCTTAGGGAGGGCCTTGAAGGTCCCCATGAGTTCGGGTACCGTCGGCCACTGTATGCACCCGTGCAGAGGCCTTGAGGGCCACATTAGGGCCCGAAATGCAGGGAGCTTCTACAGCGAAACCACAGCTCCCGCATTGCCAGTATTTCTGCAGGTAATGCTGGCCTTCCTTCGAAGGGGTTCAGGCACCTCCTCCAAAATTTGCAATATGTGCCTGCACCTTTCATGGGACATTCTCAGTTGGGTCTCTTGGCCCTCAGTATATCTACTCTAAAGCGCATTATAGGTGGAATCCATAATTGTTCAGTTCCTGAGTGGCTGAATGTAATCCTTCCATTCAAGAGCCCCAATATGGACCACTTTCCACTACAAAATGCCTCAGAGGACTCTTTCTTTGCTAGTGTCAGGACATGCCCATGACTAGCTTGCGACGCTACTGCAGGGAAAAGTAGCATGGATGAAAAGGAAGGCAATATGACCCCGTAGCTGTAATGATTACACCACAGTAGCAACAACACTACTAATCCTCATCATCATCTTTGGCATGGGATAACAAGGTAAAACAAAGCTCTGACTTGGTGCTAATAAGCAGTACCACTGCATCACTACCCGGCACAGCCGCAAGCATTTTCAGAGGTTGCTAGGGTAGCAGCATGAGATGCTGGCGATGTACACATGGCTCAGAGAATCAGATGCATAGGAAATGAGTGAATATTTTTGACAAGATGGAAAGTGAGAAAAGAGGCAAATATATTTTTCAGCGTCTATAACCATGGTAATATCAAACTACAAATTAAAGTGTGACTCTCCCCATAAGGCTCCCACCTAAAAGAAGATTCGTGTAAAAATGCTATTTCAGGACCCGCCCCGCACTAGACAAGGATTAAGTCACAACAAATTCCAAAGCATTCCTATTGAAGACATCAGTCAGTGAAACAAACGAAGCAAATAAAAGGGTATATTTAAAACCAACATAGATAGTTCAAGACTCTTTCAGACCAAAGGCCTTTGCTTGATCTTTCCTCAATTCCAGTGTGAGTAAGGCACTTGTGAGAGGAGGTCTGCAATTTTCATTTTCGCCTGCAGTGGTGTCTGCTGTGACATAAAAGTGGTGGGGCAGTGCTAGGGGAAGCAGGGGGGGGGGGAGAGACAGCACAATAGGGGGGGGGGGGTCTAAAAAATAAATAAAAATACCCTTACCTGTCATCCGCTGTCTCGGTGCTCTTCTGCACCTCTCCTCTTGACTCCCAGCATTCCATGCAAGGCTCCCAGTCCCCTATGCCAATCAAGCTGCTGCTCTCATGTTGGTAATGCATGGACAGCAGCGCTGTGATTGGCCTGAGCAGGCTGATTTAAAGCTAAGTTAGGGCCTGGAGCTTCTGCTTGTTCTCCACCCGCTTGTGCAGCACAGCTCGGGCTGGAGAAATCTAAGAGCGCCTGACAGTTTGGCTGTCCTAAGACGGCAGGCCAAAATGTCATACGAGTTGCAGTAGTGCACACCACTCCTCCCCCCTGTTGCAGAGGCTGTCTATCAGCACAACATGCCCTTGAATCAGCTCAGTGTGGGAGAAAATGTTTTAATAAGCTGTGTTATTACCATTTTATTTTTCAGGTTTTCACTGCTGAAAGAGCAGTGGGGCGATGCTCTTACGCCTTAATGGGGGAGCTGTCGCTTTTCGCCAGAAACATAAGTTACCAGCCACATCAAGATTTGAAGTTTTGAAGGAAAATCACAACTCCAGATCTTTCTTCCAGACATTGTACCAGGAGATAGTGAAGGGGATATGTGTATGCGTGGAGGGGGAGGTCAGGTAATAAGTAGGGTTGGGCAGAACTCGCAGAGTGACACTCTGCAGAATTCCACAAGTTACATAAAATCTTTGCTGGATTACATGGAGTTCTACGAGTGGGTGGAATCTGTATGTCGCTTGGATTTTTAGTGCAGGGAGCTTGTTGCACACTGCAAAATCAGCGCAAACTGCACCATGCTGTGCCAGAGGGTGCTGCTTTTTTGTTTCCGTTGAAGAAGATTTTATTTCTAGTAGCGGCAGCTTTCTCACTGCGAATGGTAGTGACTGTCCTTGACTCCCTTCCTTGAGAAAATCTCACCAGGTGTTGTCTGGAACCTGAAAATCATGCTAGGGGATGCCCATCTCGCTTGCACATACCAAGTTAATGTTTGCGATCCACGTGTGAGAAAAAATCTGCCAGTGGCTGAGTTTTACTGGAATTCTGAGTGGGCAAAAATCCACAAATCCACCAGTGGAACATAATGTATCACCCATGCCTAGTAATAAGGAAAGAACTAAGGAATTTCTACAGCAACACCAATTCCCACCGCTATTCCCTACTCCAGGAGGTAAAACTCATAAGTGCACAATAATCCTGCAGCTCAGATTGATCAATCATTCTGGAATTCTGGAATTTCTTTATCCTAAGTGCCAAATTACTGATGAAGGTCTAAATGGGAAGGTCATTTACATTGTACTCCCGGGCAATAAGAGAGGCTGTCATAGGTGAACCCTTTCTGGTGACTGTACTATCCATGCTGTTCTGAGCAAACATCAGTTAGTTAGTAAAATATGGACTGTGCAGTCTTTGTTCATGGCTAGTGCTTTGCTCCTTTCTCTTAATTACAGAGTCATGACTGAGTATTAGCACCGAATGACTATCAGTCTCCTTTTCGCTGTGTCTTCTTGCAGTTTCTTCTAGCCTCATTTGCATGCACACACTCGAGTAAATTCTGTCACATGATATCAGCGCAGAATTCAAAAGCAATCCATGCTCAATATAGAAAACATGCTCTTGACGTCGATCTGCAATAGTATTGTTGATTTCTTGTTTGCCATCCAACGCCCTGAAACATTCTGGTACTTTTAACCACATGCGTGCGGGGGTTATTTTTGCGCTACGCTGCTTTTTTCAAAAAGCCGCGTTACATGACGAGCTCAGCTCGTCATCTGCACACGACCACCGTGGCTGATGACGAGCTGAGCTCGTCATCAGCATTGAAGGGGTTAACACAGAATATTAATTGATTCTCAAATTCGCTCTCTCCTCTATTGATACCTCATGTACAGCACTCTCCTGGTCTCCTCTAGGGGTGAGTGTAACTCACGTAATTCAGTGTGGCACAATCAAATGGCATTACCTAAGATTTCCACAAGATTTTTTTTATTTACGCGAGAAGAGTAATTCTGCTCTTAGCGATATTTCTTACTGTAAAATTCCCCCCCTTGTGTCGAAATTGGGCACAATAATGCATTTTGTGCTAAGAAACATAGCACTAAATGCAACAGAGTATGATTAGAAAGTGTGAACAGCCACTCATGCTCACTAAGTGTGCTCTTGGGGTGTATGTTTCCCCCAACATACTGCATGCATTTAGCACTGTTTCATTAGCGCAAAATGCACCCTTATGTTCAAAATGGATGCGAGGGTGCATTTTGCACTAAGAAAACACTAAATGCAGCAGAAGACGAATAGTGTTAGGATTTTCCCCCAAAATTACTCTTAATTATGCAAGCAGGTGTAATTATTGGTAATTTCACGTCAAAGAGTAATACAAAATGACTCTAATTACTCTGGCATAGTTGAAATTTCTCCCAGGCACAGTCTCCTTCTGTGTTCTCTTACTCTGAATATTAGGCTGATCAATGCTCTATCCTATCCTTCCCATTTTTGGGGGCACTTCAAGTCTCTGCTCTTGTCCCCTTCTTTCCTCTCTACATTTCTTTTCTATTCCCTTTTATCTCCTGTTTTGGCCCTCCTATTACATATATGCTGATTCCCAGGTTTTCACTTCCTTTTCTATTTTCCCATCCAAAGCACTTTTTTAACGCACCATGATCATGTTGCTATGTACAGCATGTGTTGCTTACGTGCTCTGTCTCTGAGACATAATTAAAAAAAATAAAACAAATGCAAGATGAAGTGCATTTTTACATGTATCCCCGTGTAAGTATGCATGAATTGTCAAGAGATAAAGAACCACTTAATATTAACTTGATCTCATCCCCACTGCTCACCGTAGGTGTTAGGCTCTCACTGACCCAAACCCAAGAAAAAAATATTTAGATTAGGGGTCTCCAACCTTTGCCGAAACATGAGCAACCCAGGGTTGGACTGGGAACCCAAAGCAGCAAGAGCAATGAGCGAGCGAGCCTGACCACTACAAGAGGGTTTGGGCGGTTCTCTCCCCAAGAAAATTTTGGGGGAAATGGTGCACTCTACAACACATTTAAATTATATATTTCATTGTATTCCACTTCAAAGCATAGTAAATGTTGACCCTACAGTGCACTCTTCAATGATTCCCTTACTACTTCCCTCCAACAGTGCATCTCATCTCTCTATAGCCCCTCTCTCACATGTATTTGATTTGTTTTATAGCACCTCTCATAGCAGTGAAGGGTGTCAGAACATTTGACATCCCGCGTACAAAGATAATGAATCATATGTGGGTAAAACACTTTTTAGAAAATGTTACTTAAGACACAGGGGACTACAAGGTCTAGGATTTACATGTTATCAATACTGATAGGCAATTTGTAAGAGTCCTTAGTCTGAGGAAGCTTATATTCAGGATTCAGAATGTAACACAGTGATTAGGGTTGACTTTACTATTTCATTATCCTAAATTTGCTAAAAAGTGTTTGTGTAGAAATTAATGTAAGACTGGGGTAAAACATAATTTATTAACCTAGCTTACGATTGTAACTTATGAACTGCACGGTGACAAAAGGATCTCTGTGACATGAGCAGTAACCCGCTGAGCTATGCACATAAAATACTGTTCTGTGATCTGCATTGTACACATTCTTTACAGCAGGCACAATTATCCTCTGTGCTGCATAAGATGAGTCAAAACTGCCACGAGACCAAATTACGATCTCTCTCCAGCAGGAGCATTAATTACCAGAGTTATCTTGGCTCTTCTATCGTTGCCTGAAAACTGTTGGATATACAAGGAGCGCTGCAGTGCTTTTAAAACTGCTGTACAGCTACAAAACCGCCCTACTTGACCCCGGTAACAAAAATGTCCCCCCACCCTTTCAGCCTCACGTGTAAACGGCTGATGCTCGGTCCCGCCAGTCTGGCCTTGGAGATATCTATGTTTGATTAAAATTATTCTGAGCTACTAATTATTATTAGTGTTTGACCGCATCAGACAAGATTGCATTATGGCCATCCTTTGCAAGAATACCAACAGTGCAGGATTGACAGCAGTAATGCAAAAAAGGCGTTGTCAATTTGGAATGCCTCTACAGAGACAATAACAAAACCGCCACAGCTGAAATTCCTCTGGCACCATTGTAATATTATTAGTAATAAGTCTCTAGAATGCCACATGATTTATCACTCAAATATAAGCTTCAGATGTATTTTGAAAATTATGAGTTCTGAAAATACACACATTTTCTTCTTGAATACACACTTTTCAGTTATGTTATACATATATTATTTCAACCAAATAAAATCTAATTTAGTAATCTGGGCTGCACACAGGAGATCTATTTACAAGTACCTAGAGAGCTACCAGTAACTCACAAGCGACTCATTGGAGAAGCCATATTTTGATGTTATGGCTAACTTCTCGACCTCAAGTACAACTGCCAGCTATAATGTGCATTTTATTACAGGGTTGTGATGTTACGTTAGTGAGTAAAGATGCAAATCATGATTTATTTTATATGTGTCATTAGTGGGGGTGTCTCTGGTGTGGAACACAGCTTGTTCGCAAACCTTCATATAGCTTACATGTGTATCCTATAATCTTTACTACATTTCTCAACTGGCCAATAGGAAGTGGACTGCTGTCCCACAGGACATCAAATCCGCCATGGGAATATCATATGGAAGCTGAATCCTGGACTTTTCTCGTAGTACTCATAGACGATGAACAGCTCGCCTATACTTTGCTTCTCCTTCATGTTCCAAGTCTTCCCTACCAGATCCATACACACGATACGCTGAAGATCTTCAGAAGGTGACATGCTTTTTTACAGTAGCTGGGATTATATGTTAGAATGCTATGACACATTTTGTTTTAAAATTGCAGAAATAGAGCACAGTTGCTCGCCTTCCAGGAAATAGTCAGCCACCAACACACTTCTGTCTGTTTATATACGCTAATTGTCTTCTCTACCAACACTGCCTCCTCCAGTCTGTGCCACTTTCTGCACATTACTATTTAATGCTTTTCTAGACAGCGGAACAGGCGTAAAACCATGACTGGTAAGATCAGCTGTAATCACGGTCACTGTGATCATTTGAGATGCCTACTCCTCTGGTGTTTGGCCTGATCCAGAGTGTGGCCACAGGCCTTGCTGGTGCAACCAATGGCAAAGTGGTATAGCATCAATTGAATCACGGTTAGAATGCAAATGGCAGATGTTTGCAGCCGATGACCACTGCAGGTTTTCTTCGCTTACATTAGAGGTGTGTGAGCCACTGGAAGCTCAAGATAGGCTCAAGCCAGATGCCTGACTCTGGTTCAGCTCGAGGTCCTCCTGGAACCACGAGCCCAACACGAGCTGAGATTTCATGTGACTTCTGCCTTCTTTCCTCACTCAACACTTATGCATAAACAGTTCAAAGGAAAGCATTGACATTTGAGATGAATATGAGAGACACATAAATACTTATTTAGCAGCTGACTTGTACAATGTAAAACCTGAAAAAACGTGATTAATCCTGGCCTCCTAACCTAGCCAAATTGTGTGATCTTAGACAAATATTTTATTTCCCCAATTGCTCTTTTTCTGCATTACTGCATATGAAAGCACCTTCAAATATACGAGTTCCAAATAGGAGCTGTACAGAAAGTTATTGTGCTTAATTTAATAGAGTAAAATGTGGCCGTCCCTATAGAAATCTGAGCCACCTGTAAGGTGCACATTACAACCGACTTGCCTATTATATCATTAACCATTTCCTGACGGGGGCATTTACCTGCGGGGACCAGCTCCTACCTGCCATTGTCGCACCCGCTGCTGCACTCGCTCTCCCCCCCCCCCGCCGGCGCCGCTCCTGACATCGCGGTCGCTGTGGGGAGAGAGCAAGGGAAAACAAACTACAGTTCCCGGCGTCCCCTACCTGCCACCGGTGGCGCCGAAAACGCCGGATCAGCCTGCAGCGCCCGGAGGCGCATAAGAGGCAGCCGCCCCTGCTGCTGAGCGGGGGCCATTTCCTGACGGGGGCATTTACCTGCGGGGACCAGCTCCTACCTGCCATTGTCGCACCCGCTGCTGCACTCGCTCTCCCCCCCCCGCCGGCGCCGCTCCTGACATCGCGGTCGCTGCGGGGAGAGAGCAAGGGAAAACAAACTACAGTTCCCGGCGTCCCCTACCTGCCACCGGGGGCGCCGAAAACGCCGGATCAGCCTGCAGCGCCCGGAGGCGCATAAGAGGCAGCCGCCCCTGCTGCTGAGCGGGGGCCATTTCCTGATGGGGGCATTTACCTGCGGGGACCAGCTCCTACCTGCCATTGTCGCACCCGCTGCTGCACTCGCTCTCCCCCCCCCGCCGGCGCCGCTCCTGACATCGCGGTCGCTGCGGGGAGAGAGCAAGGGAAAACAAACTACAGTTCCCGGCGTCCCCTACCTGCCACCGAGGGCGCCGAAAACGCCGGATCAGCCGGTAGCGCCCGGAGGCGCATAAGAGGCAGCCGCCCCTGCTGCTGAGCGGGGGCCATTTCCTGACGGGGGCATTTACCTGCGGGGACCAGCTCCTACCTGCCATTGTCGCACCCGCTGCTGCACTCGCTCTCCCCCCCCCCCGCCGGCGCCGCTCCTGACATCGCGGTCGCTGCGGGGAGAGAGCAAGGGAAAACAAACTACAGTTCCCGGCGTCCCCTACCTGCCACCGGGGGCGCCGAAAACGCCGGATCAGCCTGCAGCGCCCGGAGGCGCATAAGAGGCAGCCGCCCCTCCCGCCTTGCGGGACGCGCGCGGGACCAGCCGGGCTAAGCCCGGGCAAAGGGCGGGCCCTCTGTGGCCCTCAGAGGACCTGAGGAGGACGGGGCGGGCGACCACTCTTGGTCCTAACATAAGAGGTATTGAGACATCATATCTAATACATATTTATGTTCAATTGTCCAGTGTCGTCATCGGGCCCTACGTAGTCCTCCAATGATGTCTTTTTGGGAAGAGCTTAATGCTGTGTGCGGCACTAACTATGTCCCTGATATATTAACCCCCCCCCAGAGTGGGCATAGACACTGATTTCATAAACTGTACCACCCAGGCTGTACCTGTATCCCCTCATTTAATCCTGTTTAACAACGCGGAAACTCCATTAAATGTCAATCAAATGTGTTGTAGCTCCTCATCCCTCCCTGCCAATCCAACTGTTTTAATGCCACATAAAGCAGGGTCTACATTAAATAATCCTGTTTCCCCCCTTCAATCGACCTTATTGGCCGAATTTGAGCGATTGTTGAATGCTGCTCTGTTACCCCTGGTCACTAAAATTAAGGAGTTGGGAGACAGGTTGACCAGTGTTGAACAAACAGTAAAAAGGACTCACCCACCAACTGTAAATTCTGCTGTTTCCCCACGTTCCACGCTCTGTACAAACTCGGACAAGCCTATTCCTACTGAACTCAGGAAACCACGAACAATTGTCCCTGCCCTGAGCATACCCTTCCCAAGGGGCCATAATAACACGCCTAAGCCTACTGGTGCCCCTCTTAAAGCCTCTAGATATTCTCAGCCAAGAAGGCATAGAATTAATTTACCCCCTGAAGCTGCCCCCTACGTGTCTGTTCTTTCCGGGGTGCCTGAACTTGGTCAGGGCAATCATGAAACAAGCGAGGAGCTGCTAAATAAGACCATCTTTTGGCTTAACAACAACAGACCGCTGCCGCCCGCCTTAGATGGCGGAATTTTGAGCGTCAGGAGGGTGGGGTGGTTAGGCAGATTGCCTAAAGACATTTCGGGAGACCTGATATTGATCAGATTTAAACACAGGAACATTGTCCCCTTTTTAAGACTTTCTCAACCAAAACCCGGTGATGGCCCTATTTCAATTTGGGACTTGTTTGATTTTTACCCGGGCCCCAGAGTAATGTAAACCTTAGACTGATATGGGGGAAAACAACCATTTCTGTTTTTAATTGTCGTTTTGTTAAATGCAGTTTATAATAGTTCTCTTACCAATGATTTTAACTTCCTACTGAGTACTGGATGACTTTTTAACTGAAATCTTTCTTGTTTTTTAACTATAATGTTTTATAAATTCTGTATAATAATGTATGCTTATATGATATTGCTTTGAATATCGAATAAAGCTTATTTTGAACCTTTGAACCTATCATTAACCGCCTTGTCACTGTGGCAGGAATGGTTCTAAGTTCATGTTTAAAAACTATCCCTTTTAATAAGCACCTGTCAATGCAGTGATATAATGTAACCTATTAATGTCAAAGCTTCCACATATTGAAGAAAAATACTATTTTGAATTTTGAAGAGACTGTCATATTTTACAGGAGGTTTGTCGCATGATTTACATGGAAACATTTCCAGGGTTCGGCTCGTGCTTGGCCTCTTACAGCCAAGTTAATTGATTGGCTCACCCACCACTAGCTAACATGCATTCATGGTCAATACATAACCTGAGGGAACAAAGGAGAAAGTAAGCTTCATTCTTCCTTAAAATGGGACTTCCCTCTACGCAAGCGAACAGTGTGAGCAGGGGTGGGTGACATGGACTTTGCCCCCAGGGGCACGTGCCTTCTTCCGATAGAGTTTGCATGATGCTGCTCACAGAACACAGACAATAGTGGAGGAGGCTGAGAAAATGTATAGAAAAAAGACAAGAGAGCCAATGAGGAAGGATGTCACCGAAAAATAGAAACCCATAGATCCAAAGAGTAAAAAGAGAAAATGGAGGGGGTCGATTGCTAAGAAAATGGAAAGGCAGCCGCTGCTGCCTGGAGAGACATAAAGATTAAAGGAAAAACACGACTGCCAGATTTACTAACAGCAGGACACAGAGTTACAAGAACGTTGTGTAATTGGTAGGCCACAAGCACTCCAGAATTGACTTTTATTCCCTCTTGCCAGGGTCGATGAATCAGTTTGGAAGTCCAAGCGTCTAGTCAGCTATGTCCGCGCTTGACGGTTGATTGCAGCAGGTGAGGGAGGCACGCGCGCGGGAAGCCGTGGAGGAGGCGGCCTCGCTTGCGCGAGCCACATGCAGCCCGCCTATGCATGGTGTTGGTTCAAGTTTTGGCGCGCGCGGCGCAGGCTATCACCGCTACATTTATTATCTATCATGACTCAGGGTGGAGGTCGCTAAGAGATATTTTAGTGGGGTGGAGACAGCAATAAACAGCAAGGCTGTCAAGAGCAGGGCCGGACTGACTACCGGGCAGTTTGGAATGCCGCCGAGCTGATTTGACTGCAGTGGGGGCTGATTTCGTTCATGGAGACCTGCATGTGCTTCAAAATAATAAACGCAAACCGAATTTCGTTTAGTACACGCAGGTGCCCTCCCATCAACAAAATTTACCGCCAGCTCAGCAGCATTCCTAACTGCCCAGTAGCCAGTCCGGCCCTGGTCAAGAGAGTGAGTTAGCATGACACCCACCAAATGTTAACATCTTCAAGAATCAGGTCTTAATTTTGCAATTGGAAAATATTGGCGTAAGGACATTGTGCTCAATTTTGAAATTAGCACAAAAAGGAAGGATGTAAACTGATGTAGCTTCAAATGTTTTTCCAGATTTCCAATTTAGAAAACATAGGCATAGGGTAACCAGTCGGTCTGGATTTACCGGGTACAGTCCCGGTTTTCAGCAGCTGTCCCAGCATATTTCAGTAAATTTGGCTCAAGTCCCGGTTTTCAGAGAGGGTCGACATGAAAAAAATCGAGGGGAGGCACGTTTTTATGTGTTTCAAAGCAAGACCAGTTAGCAGCTGTTGTCAGAAAGCATTTTAACTAACAGGTGTGATGGTGGGTATAACAATTTCACATTATTTATTTCCTTAGTGCCTCGTCTGTTTTTCTACGTTGCTGTGCCATGTCATTCTGTGCCCCATGACTGGCGAATTCTTCATTTTTTTTTTATATCTGGTATATAGGCAGCAAATTAGTTTGTTCTGATCCTTGTGCTATAACCAGGACATTTTGTGCATATGAATTTATTCTGCTTTTCGCCAAACGAAAGCCTTTTAAAATGTCTTGAACACAATTGGTAGTTATGTTGGGGCACATTTAGTTTGTGGTTGGTATTTAGGAGCTGGGGATCAAGTACATCTGTGGTTGAAGAAGCACAGTTTGACCTCACTGCATCTCTACTGACCACATGTCTGATAGACTGATGTACTGGCGACCTGGAGAAAGATCTGGAGAGCCTACAATCCTGGCTTCTTGCCAGACTAAATGAGCTCGCTCCCTCACAGCCACCCAGATCTGCTGCCCGGCGGGTCTCTGCCCCCTGGTTTACGGAGGATTTAGCCCACGCTCGTAGGCAATGTAAAGCTGCTGAGCGGGCGTGGAGAGTCCAGTATGAGCCTGAAGCCAAACAACGCTATAAAATCATGATGAAGTCCTACCACGATCTTATCTTACAGGGCAAGAAATGTTACTTCGCTAAAAGGATTGAAGACGCAGCTAACTCCTGTAAGGAGATTTTTTCAATTGTACGTGAATTCACCAGCCCCCGGACAACCTCTACTCAGGGTGCCCCGGTGGAGACCTGGGCTAACACTATTGCCAATTTCTTCACCACCAAAATCAGGCTAATTCAGGATTCTTTCCCTTCGAGAGCGTTAGATGATTTATCTACGATGCCGACGGAGACAGTCTTCCTGTCTCCTCCTGGCCCAGCTTTGCTACACTTTCCTCCCCTTCCGGTTGCCGCATCCTTAGCCTTGATGAGGAACCTTAAATCAGGCTCACCATTAGATCCGTGTCCAGCAAAATTCTTAGCGAAAATGGCAGATGTCATTAATCCCATAGCTAATCCTATCCTCAATTTATCCCTGAGTCAGGGTTTTCTGCCCCAGGCATGGAAGCAAGCCATGGTCATCCCCCTGATCAAGAAGCCCAGTCTTGATCCAGAGGCGCCTTCTAATTATAGGCCAATCTCGCTCCTTCCAGCACTGACCAAGATCCTGGAGAAACACGTGCACAGCGTGCTTTCTAACTTCCTGGAGTCTAATGAGTTACTTCATGAATCCCAATCGGGCTTTCGTTCCAACTTAAGCACCGAGACGGCGCTCCTGGAAGTCTCGGAGATCGTGAAGGAGGTGCTGGACACAGAGGCAGGGTGATGTTAGTCATGTTAGACCTGTCGGCGGCGTTTGACACCGTCCCCCACGAGGATCTCCTCACTAGACTTCATAACATCGGTCTAGGGGGGACGGTGCTCAACTGGTTTCGTTCCTTTCTGGCCAACCGCCGGCAGACGGTCTGGGTCCCACCCGGGTCCGCCGAGATGCCGCCATTGGGAGTCGGAGTGCCTCAGGGCTCTGTACTGAGCCCCACTCTATTTAACATCCTTATGACCCCTCTGGCGACACTGGCGGAGTCCTACGGGGCCCGGATCGTCTCTTATGCTGACGACACCCAGCTTCTATTCACCTGTCGTAAGAGCGAAGAGTTCGATGGAGAAAGGATCTGCGAGTGCCTTGGGGCGGTCTTTAGCTGGTTTTCACACAACAGCCTCAAATGCAACTCGGACAAATCCGAAATACTATTCTTCGGATGCCCATCAGAACCAGATTGGCAGGGATGGTGGCCTGCTGACATGTTCCCTCCCACTCAGTCCTCTAAGTGGGCTAAGAACCTGGGGGTTAAAATTGACAACGAGCTCTCGCTCAAATCCCAGGTTTCCACTCTTACGGGAACATGCTTTGGGATACTCAGAATGTTGCGCAAGTTCTTTCCCCTTCTCTCGGAGGAACATCGGAGGATCACTGTTCAGGCACTCATAGGGTCCAGATTGGACTATGCAAATGTCCTATATCTGGGTCTGCCTGAATACCTCCTCCAGCGTTTGCAGGTTACTCAGAACGCTGCTGCTCGTGCAATTTTTGGCCTGCACCGCCGCACCAGTGCCTCCAATCTCCTCGTATCCCTTCACTGGCTTCCGGTGCGGAAGAGGATACTTTTCAAGGCCATGACTCTCGCCCATAAGGCCTTGCATGGCAATGGTGCCAAATATCTTCAGAGGAGGCTGGACTTCTATCGACCTGTACGATCCCTCAGGTCAGAAGCTTTGGCTTTGGCTCGGGTGCCACGCATCAAAAGGGCTCGGCTAGGCGGCCGGTCCTTTAGCTTTCTTGCTCCGCAGCTATGGAATTCCTTACCGGTGTCCTTGCGAAACACCGCTAACCTGCTTGCCTTCAGAAAAGACTTATAAACCTGGCTGTTCACTGGATAATCTGCCCCCTCTTTAGGCCCTTGCTCTTTTTACTGTTATGTTTTCCAGCTCTTTCTTTGGTCTGGAGCACAAAAGCGCCGGGACACTCCTTTGGAGTAGCCGTTGCGCTATAAAAGTCCCATTTAACATAACATAACATAACATTTAAAAGAATGTTCACAATCTGGACATAGACCTAGTGGTGGTCTAAATTAAAGTTATAATCTGACAGCAAATCAGTGACATAAGGAAGCTACAACTACAGCCCTTTTACGACACTATGCTAATCTTGTTTGACTGGTCAGTAAGAGAAGCACTCTTTCTTCTCACTGGATATTGTGCTTACATTAAAATGCACCGTCTGTTACTTATCGCTACAGCGGTAGATTAAGAACCCAACAGCACCCTGAGTTTCCCTACTGGATGAGTGAAAGACTCCACACTCACTGAGTTAATAATCTGCAAATAAATCATTGGCTCTTCCCTTTCTTTCGCATGATGAAGGGTTAGGACTGCTCTAACCTCGCCATCTGCATCTCAGCAGTGCTCATATTTTAGAGTAATTACGGGCAATGCCACCACTGTGAATCGCTAGTGCACTGTGTGTGTTTTCAGGCCAAGTGCGAACCTTCTCCACATTTTTGACCTGTTGTTTTTACTTTATCTTGCACACTTATATTAGGCTCATAGTGGGAAAAATTACAACTTGTGATTTCTATTTTTCACAGCACCCATTGCATTGCCACATTTGGCATTGATAACATGTGTTAATGTTACTCGGTTCATTGGTACTTAATTTACCAAAAGGGGGAAGATTAAAGGTGGAGTCAGCACAGTTGGGATTCAACACACTATGACCCCCACGTCAGATTGAGCGAAATTACTGCATGGAATTTAATTCTGCGGGACTCATAGTAGGTAGGTTTCCCCGGTGTGAGAAACCTACACTTTATTTTTCTCCAGTAATTCTGTTTGGAAAGATCACATGGGGTATTGGCTGCAATAGCTGCAGCCTCATACGTGCTGCTCCGGCCTGAAAAAGTCTTCACCATCCCTCCTCTACTCCGAGCAATGCCTCGCTCACCTAGGTTGACCAACTATCTGTAAATTTCATGGACCGTCCGTAATTTGGACCTCACGTCCGTTGCCCTTGACGATCCCTTTCACGGAATCCTTTTGTCCGTAATTTTGGAGTTTGAAGGGAGTAGCGCTGTTCCCCTGCAAGAAGCCTCAGCTCCCTGATGGGGCCGTCTCGCACTCCTCCTCTGAGCACAAGAGCAGCTCCACCCCACCCACTGTCCTTCTGTATGCTGGCTGATTGCCACATACAGAATGACAATGGGCCAGTCTGGGCAGTTAATGCATGTGGTGGGCCTCGTCCAGCCACGGTCTAGGGCAGGGCATTCTGTCAGATGGAAGAAATATACAAAAACGCCCATGCTGCTACGTGAGACTCCAATTCATGAAAAGAAGGCGGTGAAACAAGTTTAAAAGACGTTATAGTTCTTTCACAGTCTCTTTTAGAACTGCCACATTTTCAATATTATATTCAAGGAAGCCATTGTTACTGTTTTTTATTCATTTTATGCAACTAACAACTATTGACAAAGCCAATAGTTCTGGATGGTTGTAGGTGTAACATTACTTGTAGTATTATATATCTGGATGCAATGACAGAAGCAGCAAAATACCAGTTGGGCAGCACACTATGCTAAGCACAGATTTTTAGCTCAGGTGTTTTAAGCCATGCCCTTAATTACATCGAAAACCCCCTTCGGAAAGACCCCCCCTGTTTTTCATCCCACTTAAAGCTCTGGAAACAACACCATGTCACTGTCGCCTCAAGTCCTGGCACTGTGCATCATACATGACTCATTGCTTCCACCTTTTCAGAGTGTCGACATGCAGGGGCATATTGAACCCTTACCCTACCCCACCCCTTGCTTTAGGTACTACATTGAGGGTGGAGTTCTTGATGTGTCTCTTCTGTCTGCAACTCAGTAGACAAAGGCTCAGCTCATAATTAATGTGAAAAGGTGGATGAGTAAGTAAGTGAAGGGATGGGTGGATAGCTGGATATATTAGTGAAAGGGTGAATGGATGGCTGAATCGCGAGAGAAAGGATGGATGGATGAGTGAGTGGAAGGATGGATGACAGAAAAGGTAAATAGATGGATGCATGGGTGGAAGGGTAGATGGATGGGCAAAAGGATGGATGGATGAGTGAATGAAAGGATGGATGAGTGAAGAGAGTGGATGATGGGCGAGTGAATGGGTGGATGATGGACGAGTGAATGGGTGGATGGATGGACTGATGAGTGAAAGGGTAAATGTAAGGCTGGATGAGTGAGTGAGTGAAAGGGAGGGTAGATGGATTAAAAAGGATGGATAGATGAGTAAAGGAGTGAAAGGATGAGAGAAAGGATGAATGGATGAGTGAAAGGATGGATGAGTGATAAGGTCAATGGATGGATTCGTGAGTGATTGAGTAGATGGATGGAAGGATGGATGGCTAAGTGAAAGGGGATGGAGAGAGAAATGGATGATGGCTGGATGGCTGAAAGGGTGAATGGGTGGAACAATGAGTGACTTGGTGGAGAAATGAGTAAGAGAAAGGATGTCTGGATGGGTGAACCGTTAAATGCCTGGATGGGTGGAAGAGTGGATGGATGAGTGTTCGGATGGATAGAGTGAAAATGTGAATGGATGGATAATGGATGGATGAGTGAAAGGGTGGATGGAGGGATGGATGAGTGAAATGATGGATGGAAGGATAGATAATGGATAGGTTTGTAAATGGTTGAATATGGTTATGGATGGGCACACAGATGGAAAGACAGAGTGAATGGTGAAAGACTGAATGTAGGATGAAAGTATGATTACACCTTGTAACCCCCATTTCCTTAAGTAACATTTCCTATACATTGACTTTCAATTTACATGAGTCATTGTCGCCATATAATATGTGTATGATGTAATGCACTCCAACACCCTGCCCTGCATAATTGGAATGAGTAGCACTATAAAAGAAATTAAATACACAAGAGAGGGTCTATGTGAAGATTAGGGGCACCATTGGAAGGTGGTAGCAAGGCTGGAAGGGTCAGACAAGGCATCAGACATTTCCCTGGGAGGCTGGAAAGGTGGGTGGTGGCAGTTTTTTAACTTGGGACTGGCACTGCAAAGTTCCTTGTATTTCCAGCAATTTTCAGGCAACATTAAAAGCGGCCTCACTTATATTCAGGTGTGCTTCACCAGTGTCTGGTGACTAATGTACCAGCAGTAGCGAGATGGGAGTTTTAAATCAACTAAGGTAGCACAGGGGGTTAATATGACTGTTGCAAAGAATGTGCACCATGCAGATCAAAGAATAGTATTTTATGTGCAGATCTCAGTGGGTTACTACTTTTGTCACTGAGATTCTTTTGTTACTTTGCAGTTCATGGGTTACATACATAATCTAGCACAGTGAGCTATGAACTGCCATCAAAGAGCTACATGTTAACTGCATGGTACAGGTTACAAAGTTATGTTTTCTTCCCAGTCTTTCATTATCCTGATGTTGCTAAAAAGGTTTGTTAGGGTAAGAATACATTCTTATTATTGAAGTTAACTCTAACCATTGTTGGACAGGCCTCGTGGAAGGCCCGCTCCCTCCCCGCATGACGAGGACCGAACCCCTGCTCTCCCTGTATCCCCAACAAGAACCATCCCGGCAATCCGCTGGGGCTACTCACGACCCGTCCACAACGGAACTCCAGCCCGCGAACAACCCAGTACCGGCTGGCCCGGGCCCCCGTCAGCACCACTGCCCCGGCCCAGCCGCCATCTTTGGACACTCCATGACAAGGCCGCGTGGGCTCGGCTCGACCCCAACCCTGGGCCTGGCCAGGCCCCGACATCGAGGCACCACCATCCACCCAGGGGGTGAGGAGACCACTTGGCGGGTCAATGGGAGGAGTTCCAATGGCTCCCCTCCGCCAGGTGTCGATCGCCCCCGTCCTCCCCGGGCGCTGGCTCCACCCCCCTGCTGGGTGTCTGGACTCCCTCATCCCGGACCTCCCGACCTCCAAGTGCGAGGGTCCGGACATCAAAGGAGACCAGACTTATAACTGGGGCAGCTCCAGAGCAGGAAGGCAGTTGTATCTTGGAGTCGAGAGACACCGTGAGGAACTCATCCTTGAAGGCCTGCTGGCGCTGCCGCAGCCCTTTCTTGTGAACCATCGCCGAAGCCTGCTGGCGCTGCCGCGGCCCTCTGCAACGTGAACCATCGTCCTGGCCTGCTGGCGCTGCCGCGGCCTTTCTCATCGTGCACCATCTTCGTAGCCTGCTGGCGCTGCCGCGGCCTTCCTCGTTGTGAACAATCATGCTGGCCTGCTGGCGCTGCCGCGGCCCTCCTCGCTGTGAACCATCGTCCTAGCCTGCTGGCGCTGCCGCGGCCCTCATCATCACATTCCATCTTCGTAGCCTGCTGGCGCTGCCGCGGCCCTCCTTCCTGTGAACCATCGACCTAGCCTGCTGGCGCTGCCGCGGCCCATCTTTGCGGATCCCCAAGCTCGAGGATTGTGAGCTTCCTTCTTACCGCACCTGTACCGGACCGGTACTAAGACTGTCCCGCTACCACTTTCCCCTACAGAGACTAGAATTGAGAGGACCCTCGTGTCCTGACCCCACTGTACCGTATCACCTTGCCTCAAGATTCGTATATAAAGTGTGTTGAACTCATCCTTGTGTGGTGTCCATCTGTGGGGGGGAAGTTACTTGGCTGTACGATCGCCGGAGAGGGCCCTCACCGGAGGCCTCTCCCCCCTGTACTCGGCCGACCCTCCGGGTCCCCGTCTAACAACCATGGTGTTATGTTCTGAATCCTGAGTTTGTGCTTCTTAAGACCCAGCGCTCTTAAAAAATACCTACCAGTGTAGGTGATGTGCATTCTACACCTTGTAGCGCCCTTTGCCTTATGGAACATGTTCTATACTCTGATTTACAAAAACATATGATTCATTGTCTCTGTATGTATGTGTGATGTAAATTGCTCTGACATCTTATACTGGTACTAGAAAGTGCCATGAAACAAATAAAATACATGCGAGAGAGGGGTTGTGGAGAGATGAGAGGCACTGTTGGTGATAGTGAGGGAATCATTGAAAAGCCCCATCAAAGATTGTTGTATCCTGGTGCACAGTAAAGGCATTACTTACTATGCTTTAGAAGCTAATACAATTGATATATAAAGACAATTGTGTTGTAGGATGCACCATGTTTCCCCAAATTTTCTTGGGGGGTGTGAAAACAAAGACCGCAAGCTGTCAGTTTTTTTGTAACACACAACAACTTTGAAGAAAGAGGAAGAGAGAGATTGAAAAACAGCAATAAAGGGAAAAAGCAGGGACGAAAAACAACCTGCAAAAGTGAGACAAAGATCAAGGCACTACAGGGTGGCGGAATAAAGAGGCAGGAAGGTGAATGAAGACTAGGCGGCACTGGTATGTGACAGTGGTGGTAGACTCAAGAAAAATTTGGACCCCAACATTTCTTTTTAAGCAAATCAAACCCTTGTCTTTTAGAACAGTGAAAGAAGGGGTACCGTTGTTTTCTTGGTATTGTAAATCTGAGCACTGCATGTTGTGGCAAGGCTGAGATTTACTGTTTTAAAAAAAATCTGCAGCAGCAAGAGTTGAAAACAATATTGCACCTAGATTGTTTTATGTCTGAACAGAATAAGGGCTCACATTTAGTAGGAAGATTCTACTCTGAAACCAGTTCTCCGACCCTTGCCACCTTCTGCTTATTTTATTTATTTATTTATTTATTTATTTCCATTTATATAGCGCGTTATAACCCAGGGGTCTCTAAGCGCTTTTCTACTTGCCTCCCTCAACGCCAACACGCCACCAAGAAACAAGGGGGGTGGAATTAAGGCAGTGGTGAATTGACCACCAAGAACAGGGGAATCCGTATTGCATGCAAGAGATGTGTCTGCATGGGTTTGTGTCAGTGCGAGATGTGTGCAGGGCATTCACCTGAAGTGTGGCCTAGGGTTCAAGGAGAAAGTGATCACAGAAGAGACAAGGGTCTCCAGTCAGTCATAAGTTTTAGAGAGTGAAAGGGCCCAGCCACCAGAAAAGGTGGGCAAACGTAGTTTGGATTATGACTGTTGTATCAATTCAATTAATGAAATAAAGTCTTGCTTCTAAATGTTCAGCGTCAGATAATGTATTGTGTTTAACCCATTTCATTGGTTCGCAAAGACCAAGTGGGAACACTATTTCAGAACTGGGGTGCAAAGCTGGACTCAGACCAGTGTCCCAGTTCCAAAGCTCAACTAGGAAAGTTTGGATAAAGAAACCACATACACAAATATGTCTACAGGTGTCCACAAGGACTCCGCCCCACCTGAAGTGGTGGGGTCCTCCTGGTTCCACGACTAGAAGAAACAAACATTCCACCTACTGAAAAATTGGCCATTTTCCCAGGCGGAGTAGTGCACAAAGCTACCTTCTCCTTTTGCAGCATGTCATCTGCTGCTAAAATAGTCAAATGGGATTATGCTTCCTGTATCATACATACAAGTGGGCATAGCCACCCAGCAGAGATGTGCTCTAAATTAATCGATTCTGAGTTTAATGCCAACATAACTACATATTTACAGGCACTCTTCATAAAGAGAGGGAATTAAGAAATACAAATTACATAAGTAAACAAAAATCTAATTTGAGTGAATGTGGTTACTTGCAGCCAGAACTATATAGCATTCTCTCAACTTTGATACTGTGAAACCGTGAAGGCATTTATTTTGTAGACCATCCTTTTGAACAGTGGCATAATGCAAACTGATGAGAATCTGGTGAGGGCCCAGACTCCTCCTAATCTCACATATTTTTTGACCATGGGCTGAATGGGGCCCCCTTTGAAAGAGAGGGGGCCCCATAGAGGGTTGGACCCCCTGCCCTGTGCCCTTGCTGTTCACCATGCCTTTGTGCATGATCCTGGTGCACCAACTCAGTCGTGAGGCTTCTCCCCCTTTGACGCCTTCGACCTGTTGTGGTCTACAGAAGACACTGAATCAAAGTGACAATCCAGGGAAAGAGTGCTGCTGGTGGCTTCATGGTCCTCAGTTGTTAGAAATAAAGGGCAGTGAAGAGAAGGGAAAATATAACAGGAAAAAAGAGCGTGGTTTTGTGGATCTTTCACTTCCTGTCTACAGCAGGAAACATTGCGCAAAGGAAGGAGGGATTAAGAAAATGGCAAAGGTTGAAGCAGTCTTACTTTTTGTTTGCTCCAGTAACAGAGGGCGTTGTTCTGGAAGTAATGAGACTAAGACAGACCAATAGTTGAATAGTACCGCTTCCGGTCTGCTGCAGTGAACACAGTAGAGGAAACACAGAGGCTATAACACAGTGCTTAACTGGAGCCGGTGGTTGCTGCTGCAGGCCATCAACACTTATTTTTCCGCATCAGTTATCTACCATGCGCAAGGGAAGGAAAAAGAGACAGATCGGAAAGAAAGATAAAGACTGCAAAACTGTCACAAAGGCAGAAACCAGGAACCTGCAGGAGTGAGATAAAGGGGCAGGGAGTGTCTGGTGGTAAATTAAAGAGGCATGAGTTGGATTTATGCTTACCAGCCCTGGTATTTGGTGCACTGATGTGTAAATGCAGCGACCCAGGGCTTGTGAGCAGAGGTTCAGGGATTAGTACTCTTTTACAAACTAAGCACCGTGTAAATAAAGGTACCTGGATGGTTCCCTACACCTTTTTGTCACAGAGGATAGGAGACTTGAGGATAATAGAAAGGACAGAGAGGGAAATTAAACATTTTATACCTTTTAAAAAAAAAGTCAAAACAAACAAAGAGACTAGGACAAAGAAGATACACCTGCCAGCCAGACCCAAAAAGGGTAAAAAAGAGTTCCATATATTCTCAGCCAAAGATTACAGTAACCAGGAATTTAAGATTCCAAGAAAAAGTGGGAGATGTGGAATATTTAATGTTCTTGTCTGTGACTAAGAGCACTGTACAGGCATGGAAGACATACAGAAGAGAGCCTGAACCCTTCTGCTTCCTGTCTAATGTGGACAGCGCTTTGCAAAAAGAGGAGAAACCTAGTAGACAGTAAGTGTGGGATCCTTGCATCGCATCCTGCTTGTAACAATGGAAACTGAGGCGTATCTTTGCATATTCTCCAGTCATGGCCTTAGAAGAAAAAGAAGTAAAAGGCATTTGTAAAATAAAAAAAATCTAAATTCCTTGAGGAAAATACGGTTGGGTGTTACTTAGTAAGGGTAATTTTTACACGGTACTGGTTGCCATGCTTTTGAAGTTTTATTGTGCTATACATAAAAAACGTCAGTAAAATCAAAATAAATTTTACTAGATTTACTGCCAAGTAAGAGCACTTAACTGCAGTTTTCTGAAAAATACAATGTGTTTGCAAGCAATATGGTTACCCCAATAACAGATTACATTTTTACCATAGTTCTGATAGGTAGTGCTGAATATGCTCAATTTTCAATGGCAAACCAGATTAAAACAATAGTAACCTCTTGCCCATGCTTGCTCAAAGTGCGTTCCACAAACAATGCTCATGACGTCATGCAGCAACTACTGGATAGTGTCACGGGTCTGCATTTGGGCCGTGCTAGGGGAATTCTCCCTGCAACAATATACAGACACAAACATATTGACTACACTACACAGAAGGACTGCAAGGCCTTGGACCGCCATAGCATCTGGTTAGCCCGTAGCTCAGCTCTGTTCTACTATTACTCTGTGCTCGATACAAGTATTTTTGAAATCTGTTGGAAGTCACATATGGAGAAGCTGCTTCTGATACTCCTGAATTCCCCCTCCTAACACATTCTTAACTGTTATATACACATACATAGAAGGGGGGCTTGGGGGGGGGCAGCTGACCGTAGGGAGGTCCCCACCCCCGGGCTGATTGGGAGGGGCTAGTGGGGGGGGGTGTCCTCGGAGCGCCAGCCTTGGGCTGCTTTTGGGCTTGTTTTGGGCTCCCTCGGTTCCTACTGAGGGAGCCCAGCTATATATTCCTTTGGCTCCTCCTCCCGGCCACCATTTTAGGCTGAATGACCTGGTGGCCGGGAGCTCATTAGATTAATTGAAAAGTTTTGTGGTGTTTTATTCTTAGACATGTCTGGGGAAGATTACCGAGTTCTTGAGGCGATCCGCCTTCTTAGTGAAGCTGGACGCCTGGACCTGGTGTTAAGTGACGTGCCTGGAGCGGCGCGTCCTCGGCGGCAGGCCTCGGCGCGTGTTGCGGCGGTGGTCGCGGCGTGTGGTTCGCCGAAGAAGTCACGTAGGGAGGCGGTAAGTGAGAGGGGCCGCCCGCGCTCTAGGAGAGCGGCCCCTGGTACTGTGACGCATGCGGGGGGGAAACGGTTGCGCCGCGCGAGGCGGGATTGGGGGAGGGTGAGGTGCCGGCTCCCCTGGTGTCCGTGGGGCTGCCGGTGAGGTCGCTTTCGGTCCCCGCTGCAAGAGGCAAGCGGGCCGGTAAGCGCGGAGGCAGGAAGCGCTCGGCTTCTGCCTCCGTGTTTCCTGACACGGAGCAGTTGAGTGTCGGGCTGGCGGTTGGTGCGCATGCGCGCGTTGACGTTTTCGCACCTCGCGCTGGCGGTGAAGTTGTGTTGCCGGCTTCCAGGCCGGATAGCCCGTTTATTGATTTAACGGATTTAGGGGCTCGTAAGTCTGTTGGACAGGTGGCACTTCCAGTTGTGAGTGAAGGGGCTGGTGGTGAACGTTTTTCGACGCCGGCCCGTGCTGGTGAGGGTGTTGTACCTGCTGCTGATGTTGCCTGTGGTGCAGTGCAGTCTGGGCAAATGGTGTCTGGGTCTGCTTTTGTGCCTTATAGCCCCCTGTTGTTTCCCCCCCCTGTCTCAACCCGGGGGGAGGTACTGTCGGTGCTCAGTGGTTCTGTGGGGGAGGGGGAGTGGGCGCAGGTGGAAAAGAGGGCGGGGGCAGGTTTACTGGGGCAGGGGGCTGGCCGTGTTTTGTTGTGTGCTCCGCAGGACGTTTCTGGGTCAGGCGGGGGGTTCATTGAGCCTTCTATGGGTGGTACTGTTAATTTACCTTTGCAGGAGAGTGGCGATAGGCAGGTGGGTGCTAGATCTTGGGAGGGTTTGGATGTTTTTCCTTCCTGGGCAGAAGGGGTACGTGATGCGGGCAGGGCTACACCTATCCAGGGGGCTGATATGTTGAGTGGTTTTGGGGGCACTTTGAGTTTTCCGGGTTTGCCTGTTGGGGGCAGATCGCTTGGGAGGATGGAGCAGCCCCGCTCTGATACCAGCAGAAAGAGCAGGGTGGACTGGCATCGGGACCCGCGTCTAAGATTGTTCAGGAGCTGTTGAACTGGAGTAGTGGTGGTGAGGAAGTGGAGCCTTCCCCTCCTCGGCGGGGGTTGTCGTTTCAGTCTAAGGGGTCTGTTTCTCGGGAGGTTGGTCAAGTGCAGTTTCAGGATTCTAGTTTTTGTATGGCTAGTGGTATTGATAGTTTTGGCCGTTCTGGTAGTAAGGGTCCGGGCACATCAGTTCAGCCTTTTTCTTTGCAGGTCAGAGAGCGTCGTGGAGAGGCAGACTTGGTAGGGTGGAGTGCGGCCCAGTTACACAGAGGAGAAGGGAGGGTGGAGCCTGGCGCGGCATACCCCGTACCGGCTAGGGACCCCGGCGCGGTCAACGTAAGCAGGTCAGGTGCGACCTCGTTGGCCCCAACGTCTTCCTTTCAGGATCTCGGCGCGGTCAGCGGAAGCAGGTCAGGCGCGTCCTCGCTGGCCCCAACTTCTCTTTCTACAGGTATCGCCGGGGTTGGCAGAAGCGGACCCGGCGCGTCCTCGCTGGCCCCATTGTCAGGTTCTCTGGATATCGGCGGGGTTGGCAGAAGCAGGACTGGCGCGTCCTCGCTGGCCCCTAATGTTTCTTTTCATCAAAAAAGGGATTCATCGTTGGTTAAGGTGTACAAAACTGGTCAACGTTCGGGGGAGTACAGACGGGTCCAGTCGGCTCCCCCGCCTCAGGTGTCAGTACGGGCTGGTAAGGCCCAGGTTGGTTTCAAAAGTCCGTTAAAGGTGTTGGCCCCTCCTAGGTTGGAGGAATCTTTGGTTTTAGATTACGATGAGGAGAGCCCTGAGGAGGGCGAGATACGTGCTGAGGGTGCAAGGGGGGGGCTTTTTCACGCTTCTGATGATGTTTTACAGGCACCGGTGGTGGTGCGTACGAAAACTACAGTTTCCAGAACAACTCGAGAGAGCGGCCCCGCGGTGAGGGTTCCTCGGACAGGCGACGATGTTGAACAGATGGCATGGAGAGCGAGGCCGGCCCAACTTCCTTTATTGAATCCAGGTGAGCTTGCTGGGCCGCGGGACAAGCCATTGATGGTATCTGTTGGAACGGGGGGGATCCTCCTTCAGAGGGTGTGGATCTTAAGCTCCACAAAGGTCGTTATGTTAAGGATCAAGGAGTGGGTACGAGTGACGGGGGTGTGGGTTCTAAGGTGGATTCTGGGACTGTTACGGAGCCCATGGAGGTAGGTAAGGACCCCCCACACAGCAAGGAGCTTAAAATAAAGAAATTGCCTTACATGGGCGTCACAAAACCGTTGGGCGCTCATTTAATGCTGTCCACTAAGGAAAGGATTTGGAAAGGGGAGTACGTGGAATTATTGAAGCTCTTACATAGGGAAGTTAGGTCTAAGGAGGGGTCTAAGGAGGAAGAGTACGAGTTGGCCAAGCGCCCAAAGGTTCCTTTGACCATCGAAAACTGGACAGCGGCATTTCTTATATATGCTAGCGTGTACTGTGAGAAATTCCCTGAGCGCTGTGTGGCCCTTTTTAAGTATATGGATGTGATCAGAAAGGCGCAGATTACTGGCAGTGGTTATGCCTGGTCACAGTACGATGAGCAATTCCGGGCTCGGATGGCTTGGGATCCTGAAGCGAAATGGGGGGAGTTGGATAATGACTTGTGGCAACACACTATGGGGGCATCGGCGGGTGGTAAGACAATTTTCACAGCTAGCGGTTATCCATTACCTTCTCGGCCCTTTCAGGGTAAGCCCACTCGGGGAGGGGTGGGTGCAGCTGCGTCAGTCCAATCTGCCAATGGGACCTGTTGGGATTTTAACAGAGGATATTGCCCCAGAGAGTATTGCAAATTTAGGCACGAATGCTCCCAATGTGGTAGAACGCACCCACTGTCTAGGTGTTGGGGGCCCCGTGTTACAGGGGGCAGACAGTGGTCACAGCAGTCGGCCAATGCCCCTGCTTCTGCACAACAGCCTCAACCTAACAGGGGGGGGGAAAAACACTTCTGGATCTGGGCCCAAAGGCTCATACGCCAGTTAATCCTTTTCACTTGGCTGTGGCTCTGAGGGGTTATGGGAATGTCGAGGCTACTAAGTTGTTGTTGGATGGTTTTCAGGAAGGTTTTCGACTTGGTTACACAGGGCCGCGGTTGCGGCGGTGGTCAAAGAATCTTTTGTCAGCCAATGAACATCCCGCTGTGGTGCAAGACAAATTGGACAAAGAAGTGTGTGAGGGAAGGATGGCGGGTCCTTTTGATGATTGGCCCTTGGAAAATCTTATTGTCTCCCCAATTGGTGTGGTACCTAAAAAAGAGCCTGGGCAATTTCATTTGATTCAACATTTGTCATGGCCGGAGGGCTCGTCGGTTAACGATTTCATTGATGGTGAGGCTGCTTCAGTGTCTTATTCTTCAGTGGATGTGGCCATGGCTCTGGTTGTCTCTGCCGGCACTGGTGCGGCAATGGCAAAATGTGACATCAAATCTGCATTCCGTTTGTTGCCAGTACATCCTGGGGATTGGGATCTTTTGGGGATTCAATTTCAAGGGAAGTGGTATGTTGATAAGGCTCTACCAATGGGTTGTTCCATCTCCTGTGCGTTATTTGAGACCTTTAGCACATTTCTCCAATGGTTTTTCACCGACACGTCAGGACACCAGCTTGTGACTCACTACCTGGATGATTTCTTTTTTGTGGGCGCTCCCAATTCCTCAGCATGCCAGAATGCTTTGCGAACATTCCAAACTCTGATGGAATTTTTAGGTGTGCCGTTGGCACCGGAAAAGACAATGGGCCCCTGCGCGACCATGTCTTTTTTGGGGATCGAAATTGACTCTACTGTTATGGAGGCACGCTTACCAGTGGATAAAAAAGCAAAAATGTTGGACCTTTTACATGTTATGTTGAACAAAGCAAAGGTGACAGTGAAGGAAGTTCAGGTGCTGCTGGGCCATCTTAATTTTGCTTGTAGGGTGGTCAGGGCAGGTAGAACGTTTTGCAGGCGTCTGGGTAGAGCTCTGTCTGGTCAGTTTTTACCTCACCATCACGTCCGCTTGTCAGCAGGTGTTAAGGAGGATCTGCGGATGTGGGTGGCCTTTTTACACTCTTTCAATGGTATTCCTCTGTACAGAGAAGAGAATTGGATTTGGGACGTCCACATTTTTTCAGATGCTGCAGGCAGTGATGGTTTCGGTCTTTACTGGCAGGGCAGATGGTGCGCTGAACAGTGGCCTGCTGCGTGGAAGAATGGAGGCAGGAGTATTGCCTTCCTTGAGCTTTTCCCTGTGGTGGTGGCGTTGACTTTGTGGGGTCGAGAGCTTGCTCACAAAAAAGTGCTGTTTCGAATTGATAATAAGGCTGTGGTGGACATTATCAATCGGCAGTCGGCCAGGGACGCTCACATCTTGAAGCTCTTGCGAGTCTTTGTGTTGGGGTGCTTGACGTATGACATCAGTCTTAAGGCCTTACACATTCCTGGGGTGGACAATGACATTGCGGATGCTTTGTCTCGTTCACAGTGGGAGAGATTCCATGGGCTAGCCTCGGAGGCGGACAGGACGCCGACCCGCATGCCAGAACATCTGTAGACTGTAGGCGAGACAGGGTTTTGCAGTTGGTGGTAGGTTCGCTCGCAGTTTCCACTAGGACAGCATATCAATTGGCCTGGAAAGAGTTTTTGGAATCTGGGGCCGGCTGGCGCGCTCCGGGCTGGAGACGTTCTGAAGATGTGGTACAGTTCATTCTTCACTTGATGGACAGGGGTTTGACACGTGTGACGATTGCTGGAAAATTGGCTGGTATTGCGTTCATGGGCAAATTACTGTGGGGCTATTCTCCTTCGGCAGGGGAGGTGGGTAAGCGCATGCTGGAAGGTTGGTCTAGGGAGAGGGGTAGGGAACACATGGTTCGCCAACCTTTGTCTTGGCAGACATTGGCCCGAGTTTTGCAGGTTTTGCCCTCAGTTTGTTTGAATGAGTTTGAGGTTTGTCTGTTTTCTACTCTTATGGTTTGGATGTTTTTTGGTGCTTTCAGAGTTTCTGAGTTACTAGGATCGAAAGTTACTTTTGGGGTGGGGTGGGGGAATGTTCGCTTTTTGGAGACAGGGTTGCACATCTGGTTGGCTCGGGCAAAAACTGATCAACACTGCAGGGGGAGGGGCATTTGGCTGGAAGCTTCTTCCCCTTCTGAGACGTGTCCTTTGAGGTGGGCCAGGCGTTTGCGGGACTGTTCGGGGGCCGCCTTTGAGGGCCCTGTTTTTCAACACATGGATGGTTCCAGGGTGACTGAGTATCAACTGCGCATGGTTTTGCGTAAAGCGCTGCGTGTCATTGGCTTGGATGAGAGACAGTATGGTACGCATTCTTTCAGGATTGGGGCAGCAACGGAAGCTCATAACAGGGGTTGGTCGCAGCAGGACATTATGCCTTTAGGGCGTTGGTCCTCCAACTGTTTTAGGCGCTATGTGCGTACTGATCCTGTTTTGGCGCCTGCGGATGATAATTTTTCTTGAGTTTGATGCTGCTTTTCTTTTTCAGGTTCGGTGGCCGGCCCCCGTTCTTCTGTCATGACGATCTGGATAGTGGGACATTCCTTCATTAGGCGCGCGGAAGATCAAGCTATAAGAAGCTATTTTGGTCCCACGCTTGGTTTTAATTCTCGTTTGTTCAATGTTGTGTGGAAGGGGAAGGGAGGTATGATCTGGAGGGAGCTTATTCCGGCCTTGAATTCCTGGTTGGTGGGGGGTATTTGTCCTGATGTATTGCTCTTGCACCTCGGTGAGAATAACCTTTGTGGAGTGAAAGGGGTGGTTTTATTGAGAGCGATGAAGAAGGATCTTTCCCTTATTCGTCAGCAATGGGCGGGCTGCCATGTTTTATGGACAGAGTTGGTCCCTAGAAGAACCTGGAGGGGTGCGATCAAGCCTAGGGCGGTTGATAAGGCGCGAAGGAAGTTGAATTTGGAGGTTTCCCGTTTTTGTAGAGATCTGGGTTTTGGGCGGGTGTCCCATAAGGACATCCGTTATGACACTATGGAATTTTTTCGCAGCGATGGTGTTCATCTGTCTCGGATAGGGATGGATTTGTATTTATTGGAATTGCGAGAGGTGCTCTCCAGGTGCTTGAAGATTCAGAATTTTTTGGGTTGAGGTTTTTCTGGTTCTTTGGTTGGTTAGTTTTGGGGGGCAGAAAGAGAGGAGGGTAATTCCTTCCCCCCCTCTTTTCTGGGTGGCGGAAATTGGGCGTTCTTGGTCAGCAGGGACATGAAGGTTGTTGGGATTTGGCTAAAGTTGGGCTATGGCTGGAAAAGTTTAAATAGTTGTTTCGTGGGGTGGTCACAAGGTTTTGGGTAATGTAAGTTGTTGGTGGGTAATTTTTGGAATGTGATGTTATGCGGTGGGTTGGGATGATATTTAAATGATTATAAGGTTTTGGTATTGTTTGAATTGTAATTATGTTGTGCTGGGTGGGGGCGGGGTTTGTGACGTGTTAGGGGCGGGCCTGACGTTTGGGGTTGTAAGGTAACATCTTATTTAGTGAGGACTTGTTTTGTGAGGCGTTTGCCAGGTTTGTATTGTTGTAAATATGCACCTGTTTCAATAAAAGCGGCCTTTTGCACACTCTCATTTTGGTCTGGTGTCTGCTCACCCCCCCTCACCCCTCCCTCCCAAGGGGGGCTTGGGGGGGGGCAGCCGACCGTAGGGAGGTCCCCACCCCCGGGCTGATTGGGAGGGGCTAGTGGGGGGGGGGGTCCTCGGAGCGCCAGCCTTGGGCTGCTTTTGGGCTTGTTTGGGGCTCCCTCGGTTCCTACTGAGGGAGCCCAGCTATATATTCCTTTGGCTCCTCCTCCCGGCCACCATTTTAGGCTGAATGACCTGGTGGCCGGGAGCTCATTAGATTAATTGAAAAATTTTCCCTCCCTCCCTCCCTATTTTCGGTTAGCTCTTCCCCCCCCCCCCCCCGGGCCTTTTATTTATTTATTTATTCATTTAAATTAATTTATTTATTTATTTAAGTTTATGGCTTCCATAATTTTCAGGTCATTTGTCGGAACAGGTGGATATGGGGTGAAAAAATGTTGTTCATTGTCGCTTGGAACAGGTGCCGTGCGGAAATTGGGCGTTCTTGGTCAGCAGGGACATGAAGGTTGTTGGGATTTGGCTAAAGTTGGGCTATGGCTGGAAAAGTTTAAATAGTTGTTTCGTGGGGTGGTCACAAGGTTTTGGGTAATGTAAGTTGTTGGTGGGTAATTTTTGGAATGTGATGTTATGCGGTGGGTTGGGATGATATTTAAATGATTATAAGGTTTTGGTATTGTTTGAATTGTAATTATGTTCTGCTGGGTGGGGGCGGGGTTTGTGACGTGTTAGGGGCGGGCCTGACGTTTGGGGTTGTAAGGTAACATCTTATTTAGTGAGGACTAGTTTTGTGAGGCGTTTGCCAGGTTTGTATTGTTGTAAATATGCACCTGTTTCAATAAAAGCGGCCTTTTGCACACTCTCATTTTGGTCTGGTGTCTGCTCACCCCCCCTCACCCCTCCCTCCCAAATAAGTAACATGTCCTTGTTCTCCTTGATAAACACTATGGACAGCGGTGTAATCTTTTCAATCTTTCCATGAACTCCGGCGTTCCCATGAGCCCAGTCTCACTAGACAATGCAATGTGTGATTTATGCAAATCATGCGCGTTCCCTCTAAAAAAAAAAAGTGCCCGTTCTTATCACTGTCTGTGTAATGACCTTTAAAAACTCCATAAATAAAAAATAAACACTTCCTATGAATCTGCTCTTTCCTAAACAAAAACATGTCCACAGTCTGAAATAAACCCCCTTAAAACATGAAAGGTGAGACCCCCCCTCAGAACTGGGTGATGCAGACATTCAGAAAGAGTACTGACTCTCGGAAGAACTAGAAGAAATCCTGCGACTGCCTGCTAGCCTGTTAAAACACACCAGCGGGAAACAAAAATATGTTTGACATTGTCTCACACCTTGCCCTGCTTTGGTAATCAGGAGTCATTAATTATCCCTGCTCATCGCTGGGAGGAAGTCTGTCTGTTAATGTTCCCACTGGGATGGGTACAATTAGTTTCAATCAGTGCAGGGCATGTTCCGGAGAGCGCCGTGGGGGCTTCGGCAAACCGCGGAGAGCCCTGGAAGCAGGCAGGAACCGGGCCGGACACATGCTTTGGACGCTCGGCTCTGAAACAGCAGATCTTTGGCAGGGCCGGACTGGGAACCAGAACCGGCCCTGGCAAAGTGCTCGGCCGGCCCCCCTACCCACCCTCCGGGAGGAGAGGGGAGGGGGGAGAGGTGCGACCGCGCTCTGTGGCAGGGCCGGTTTTCGGCCGTTTTTGTTACAGGGCCGTTTTTGCAGCATAACGGCCCTGTAACAAAAAACGGTCCCAGAGGCCCAAAACCGGCCCCCAACCATGCGGCCCACCGGGGAATTGCCCGGTGCCCTCAACAGCCAGTCCGGGCCTGATCTTTGGTGTCTTTCAAGGGAGTAACCAGACAAGCATTTTCAATGCAATAGGTCTCGCAATTGCTGATTTTAACCTATTGGCATTGTAAATGATAATGCCTTTTATTTTTGTGTTTTTCAAAGCAACCCATATATAAAAGACATTGTTTTTTCTAATGCTAACAGCACAAATTCTCGCAAATGCGATACCACTTTAATGGTGCCCGCGCCCCTTTCTTTTAGACGCTGCTAGCTGTATTCAGGTTACAGTGAGCAGCGTCTGAAGAAAGGGGCGTGGCCAACATTAAAATGAAAGCGTGTATGGGGCGCTTTTACACAAAGTGTAAAATTAAATAAACAAAGGAAGCTTTTGTAGCACAGATGCTAAAGTGAAAGTGATCTGCTGTCTTATTAAATAAAGAAGGGCAGCTGCTAAAGTGAAAGCGGACCGTGCCATAATTTAAATAATTAAATAAGCACAACTGCTAAAGATAAAGCGGACCGGGCTGAAAATTAAAAATATTATGACTCACAACAATATAAAAGATGGAGGCGTGCTGCAAAGTTGTGGTTGAAATAAGGTAGATCAATAAAGAAAATAGTGCCCACCAACTAGTTAAGCAGAGTCCAGTCGTTATGGGAGGTTACAAATGCAGACAAGGAGGTACTGAGGACGGACTACTAAGCCTATTCACGAATAAAAAGCAGCAATTTTGAAAGGACAGTAACAGGAGTCAATTGACAAGATGGGCGGGAAATGGTTGGAGGTTCTATGCCATACCTCAATGCAGCATGTCTCGCAGAGCAGCACATGCGCTGCCCAGGCTCGACCGAAAAAATAAAATGCCACTCACTCTGAGCCATGTCCAAAATAGCTCTGATCAAGTTGATGAGGCAAGCAAACCCAGCACTCATTATGGAGATTTTCCCCTGATAGAATTCTAAAATTCTTACACTTCCTTGCTGTCCTTCATTATTTCATCCTTTTTGTACTTCTTCCATTCATTCTTTCTTCTTTCTATCTTTTCCTTACATGCAAATATTCTGCCTTCTCTACATCTTTCTTTCTTTTCACCCTTCCATCTCTCATCGTTCTTTGTATTTTTCCTTCCTTTCTTTTCTATCCATCCTTTCTTCATTCTTTCCACCCATCACGTTTTTATTTCAATCATCCATCCTTCTCTGCATCCAGCCAACCACCCTCCACTCTTATCCCCATTTGCTCTTTTCTCCATCCAATTGCCTCTGCATCCATTCATCGCTCTTTCCATTTGTCTTCTCAGCAGCCTTCTCTTCATCTGTCACATTATCCACCCATCTCTGTATTCGTCCATCCATTAACCCTGTTTCCATCATTCTGCCCATCCATCCTTCTCCTCACCCCTCCCTCCCTTTCACTGAGAGAGATCGTATTTTCGAGCTTCTTGGAGAACCGATTCTCCGATCAAAATCAAAGGAGCCATAAACACAAAGGTAAACACTTCAAGGAACAACACAAAACTGCTCAGTGGCACCCACCCCCTGCTCAAACTGCTAAAGTGGTGGGTTCATGACGCCCCTAGTGTCTTTAAATACGAAGCATTCTATTTCATTGCTGGAGGTTGGGTGGACGCCGTGGTGGAGGAGAGAGGCACCCAAAGGTGCAGGCCAACAAAGGTGTGGCAGTGCGAGCAGAGAATATGAAATGTGTGCACATAGTGCAAGCGTTTGTTTCTAAAATGGCATTTCGTTAACTTACATAATGCTACGTTGTGATGTGTTACGGTGTGATAGGTTATACTATGCAATGGAACATTGTTTTAGCATTATATTTGTAGAGTATGTTCTACTCCTATGGAGAATCAGACTGAATTAAATCTGGTGGGCAATCTGGCACTGGCAGTTCCAAGAGGGCTGGGATGGCAAATCAGTTTATTGGCTATTTTTAGGCTGTTTGTGGGTCCGTCTACTTAGATTTTTTTTACAAATTCAAAATGTCTTGATTTGCAAAGTGCACCACTTTTCAGCTATTTGATTCATTAATGAGAGCCCACTTTTAATTTGGGTCGCTGGTCTAATTTTTGCCCCAGTCTGACCCTGTGCCTATGTTGGGATCTGAAGTGCTTACCCACATATATAGCAAGCTATACAGTGTAGGGTTGGAAGGGTGTTTTTTTTTTTGTAAGCCTATGCAAGAAGTGTTTCATGGTTTGTGTGATGACCACTGAGGCACAGTTATCCTGTTGTAGTGCGCAATGCCTCACAGTGTGATGGGTGAGGGAATGTGAGAGTGAGAATCGTAGATGGGAAGTGGCGACATAAGAAGCAGCCTGGCTCCTTTTTCTTTCTCTTTTTGTCTTTAGAAGTGATCATACTTGACTTCTGCTAACAAATACGTGGCATGAACGAGAAGGAAGTGGAAGCGCAATCAAGGCTGGCAACCTGAGCAGAATATATACAATCGCCAAAAGGCCCAGATTCCACCTAATCCTGCCAGCTCGAAGTCAGCTCAAACTTAGAACAAACGTTTATGCCCCAAGCCTCTCTCAAGTTGCCAAAGCTCTCAAAGGTGGACAAGCATAGTTGGGTAATCCCTAGTCAGACTTCCACCCTGCACAGGCGAGGGTGAGAGACTAAGCACTTGCTAAGTTGCTGGGCTGACATGCTAGTGTCATTTGTCCTGCCTTGTATGACTTTTCTATCTTCACCCATTCGTACAAGCTTAATACTTTTCTTTGAACCAGTACATCCTTGCAATTTTTACTTCACATAAGTTGGGATTCTCATGTCCTTCTACAATTTAGATGTCACCTTTCATTTTTATGTAAGAGATTTGGGAGTTCTTTAAAGCTTTGATACACAATGGGACTACTGTTGTACTCAAAACAAATTAAATTGCCTCCAGACACATATTCTGCTTTATCTTTGTTCTGGAATCAAGTCTTCTTACACACAAAGGTTTTTATGGTGCTCACAAATGTGATTAGGGTTGATTCCGTTGTGAAGTTGATAGCATAACATCTAGAGTTTGCCCCTTTGGTAGGAAAATAATCTGTCTCCCTTTCCTGGGCACCTGCTTTTAGGGATCACAGATATTTAGATGGCATTCTAAGTACTAGGTACCGAAGTAGTTTTTTCAAATAGAGTGTTGATCCATTCTCCCGGGACGTCCAATGGCTTCATCCACCTGGGCAACAATAATTGAGAGCAATTTAGTTTGGAAGAGTGAAGACTGCCGGAAAGTGATCCCACCTTAGACTCACCTCCTGTTTACATTCAAGGTGATGAAAATTACCAGTCTTACTTGGTGAATGTTCATTGCTGCCTACCTTACTGATCCTCCTTACGAGGTAGAAGGTCTCTTCCAGTAGCTTAAGTAATTTATCCTGCTGCAGAAAGGGAAGGAATGGGCCTGGAGCAGAGAAAGGGGACATTTGTAGTGGAAGAATGAACAGTTGGCAAGACGTTTGCACTCTTGTTGGATTTGGCCATTTTTGCAGGGTCATCCCAAACCAATTTCCATTGCACCTGTATTTTTCCTGACCTGTTGTTGGTGGTTTTATGACTCGGGCACTTTATCACTGCTATTCAGTGCTAAAGTGCATGTGCTCTCTATGATAAACTTGGTTAGATTGGTCTACACCTGTTTGGCATATTTACTTTACCTATCAGTCCCTTGTACAGTGGTATCTGATAAATGCAGGGCCAGTAAATTAAATGCTACTGGTGGGTTTGCAGTGCTGCTTGAGCCACACACAAAGTCGCCTTTCAAATCTGTCTCAGGCCTCTGCCACTGCAGGGCCTGTGTGCAGAGTTTACTGCCACCGTGATGTGGCACATAAAGTGGTTGCCATGTCTGTGACTCCCCTTTTACTACATATCAGTCACCCCTAAAATAGGCCCTAGCTAGCCCTATGGGTAGGGTGAAGGTAGGACATGTACCTTAACTTTGTGGCATGTCCTAGTAGTGACAAACAGCCTATTTGGTTTCTCACTGCTGTGAGGCTGCCCTCTCATAGGGATGAACTGGGGATTCCCTGATATGTGCTTCGGTGGTAACTCCTGACATGATATTTGGAATAATGGTGATAAATGCTGCATATTGGTGTAAGCAATTTATTATTACTATTTCAGAAATACCCCTTTTAGAAGTGGGCATTTCTGTGTGCTATGTGTCTTTGGTTGGTTGGTCTTAGGATTGGTATTGACTGTCTGGCTTTGGAGTGACAAGGGGCTGGGGATGTGCAGTGGCTCCAGAGAGTCTGGATGAGTCGGCAATAGACAAAATAGGCCTGGTCTGCATTTAGAGTGGTGGGAGGAGTAGCACCTGCACCTGAATATGGCTGTTCCTGCCTTCCACGATGATGGCTCCGCCCCCTGCAGTGCATCTAGGGCCAGGGCTTACACTGACAATGGAGGTTGTTGTGCACTTGTAAAGTGCCCCCAGAACTGGTTTGGACTGGGCTCGGAGCTTGTGCCAGGGGGAGATCAAAGACAAATGCTACTATAAGTATTAAGGCTTGTACCCAAGGTCTGTTGAACTTTTGGAACTTGAGAGTGCTCACTGCGTGGACTGCAGTATGCCAGAAGGAATCGCCACTTGGGACTGACCTGCTGCCCTGCTTGGCAGCTGAAGGGACTGCTGCTCTGTTGAAGGCACCCATTGTGCAGGCATGCCTCAGCCCAGTCTTCTGGAATTTACCAGGGCTGTGTGGCTGGCCTTGGAAGAAATTGAAGCAATGGTGTGTGAGCCTGATGCTTACTTTTCTCCCAATAGGGAGTGTGCTTCGGTCAAGTGTGTTGAGCGCTTCCTTTAAATTGAGCTGTAAGTGCGGTGACCACGCACCAGAAGCACATGATGGACACTCCCAGCTTCATCTCCCTGAGCCCGAGGAGTGGGTTCCAGTCATGCGGGTAGCGGGCGCTGCCGTGCCGTGGCCAGAGAACTTAAAAATGTATGGAGATTTTGCTCCGTGATCTCCAGAGTGCAGGAATTCAGGCAGAAGACGCCTGACCATGGGCGGGGCTCCCATGAATAAGTCCCTGGGCCTGGTTGTGGGCAGGGCCGGCAGGAGCGCGTAGCCTGTGTCCCACCTCGTCGGCCACCGAGGAGTTGTTGTTCCCCCATGAGGTGGGGGGCCTCTCATGGGATTCCTGTTGTGGGCCGCGCTGTCGGCCGGGGTCTGTTTAGCATATCCGCAGCCACCCTGTACGTCGGGGTGGCTGCCTACCACATGTGTATAAGAAGGTGGCTGTGGAAGGTCACCCCGTCAAAGTGGACAGTGTGTGTCCCCCCATGCCTCCGCACTACTTTGGAACACCGGCTCTTGGAATTGGAGCAGGGTGAGACCTCGATGGAGGGCCCCGGGTTCAACTGGAGAATAGATCTCCAGAGGATTGCTGCATTTTCAGGGGTAGGCGGGTGAGTGCCAAAGAGCCTACAAGCTTTTAAAGCATTCCTGGTTGAAGGTGGGAGAAGGCCCTGAAGTCAACCAGGAGGGGGATCAGGGTAGCAAGCAGTAGCTCAGAAGATTGCACAGTGGAGGTGTCATTGTACTGTGGGAAACTGACTAGTAATCACTATAGTGCACTGTGGATAATGTGTTACCCATGACCGTGCTTATGATTTATGTGCCGTACTGTGACCAGTGTTTACGATGGTGCACTGCTGCTAATTTTATTTATGCATAATGCTTTATGCTGAAAGGTGATCCTACCAGTAGATACTGGTCCCTAATTGTAATGATGGTGACAGTGGACCGATTGGCATTGTGGGTTTTGTAATCCCCGTAAAGTTGTGACAAGTGCCTAGTGTCACAGTGTTATATGTGATTATGTTCTAATGTGTTTTTATGGATAATACACAAGCTATTTTTATATAACCATTTTATATAACCATGTGTGAATTTTCTTTTGTGGTGTGCCTAGTGTGTCGCTGCTCTGTGAGTGTGTTGTGCAAATGCTTTACACATCGCCTATGGGATAAGCCTGAATGCTCTGCCAAGCTACCAAGGGGTGAGCAGGGGTTAGCTTCAGTGTGCAACTCCCTTGCCCTGACTAGATTGGTGTTTTCTGCCTAGCTTAGGCCTTAGTCATCCAGAAACCCTATTTCTAACAACCCTGATGAGGCTCCATGGACCTCCGATTGCAGCAGGTCTTGGATAACCTATCAGAGTGTGTGTTTGGAAAGGTGCTGGATGAAGTATGTCCTGTGTGGAATAACCTGATTGAGGTTCAGAGACTTGTTCCAAACATGAGGCAGCTTGCAAATCAGTTTTTAAGAAGCAGTGTCATCAAGAGGGGCATGTAAGTCCCTGCAGTCAATATATACTTGACAAAGTGATAGCATAGATCATACTTTGAGTTTTGGGGTTTTAGTTGGGAAAAGCAATGTTCTGAATGCTTTCAGCTCTATTTATGTGAGGTCACATAGAGTTACACACACACACACACACCCGCCCCCTCCCCCGAATATCGCTGAGACTCTTCACGTTTCCTGCATGAAGTCCATTGCCACCATGCTTTAGTGTGATTTTTTTTATTTAACACTTTCAGATCTTAGGTTTCTGATGGGTTCAATAGAGTACAAGCAAATGGCTTATATGTGTTTTTTGTCGGTAAGCGAAATTTAAATTAAACCGTTATAATTATATAATTTTAGGAATTTGTCATTATGCTTGGTACGTGAAATTCCTGAAATGATACAACTTTGCGTAATCAGGTGCCATATGTGGTAAAAAAAAATGTACTGTGAATTGTGCCATTCGATGTAAAATGTACTCGAAATGAATATGAACAACAGAAATCGAGTGGCTGCTGCTCATGGTGCTTCTGATTAATTGCATTCTTGTGCCAAATTTGACGTACATTGTATTTCACGCAAAAATAAAATAAAATGACAGAATTGAATTTCACATAATTATGTGCATTTTGCTGTAATTTTGTGTAATTACATGAAAGAAAATTTGTGATTTTCTCACACACCTAGAATCTTGGTAAAGGAAGTGGTTCCATGGTTTTGCACTCCACACTGCCTGTGGCGGCTGGTATTGGGGGGGTGGGCGGTGAAAAAGAAAAAAAAGTCACTTGGCTCTTCATGCTTCAGTCTCTCCTCCAGGAAGCACCCAGCCTCCCCTAAGCCAATCACTACGTTGCTGTCAACAGCATGACAGCAGCGTTGTGATTGGTATGAGCGCACTTATTCGGCATACAGACAGGGACTGCGAGCCTGTGCATGATCTCCACCCAGACTGTAGATCAGGGGTCTCCAACCTTTTCTGTAGTGAGAGCTACTTTGGATCGGTGAAAATTGTTGTGAGCTACTAACTAAAGGCCAGCAACTTGTGCATTTTTCCAAGCGTCCCCCACGCCCTGGGTCCTTTACTTTAAGCCTAATTTTGTAGGTTCACCAGGAAAAACAAGAAAATGCTTCCCACATAGGATCACAAACCAAATAAAACACTTCCAACCACCCGCCCTACACATGCCATACCTTTCTGACTATTGTAAGTCAATGCTCCAGTGCCACACATTGAGTAATGTTGGCAAGCACTATAAAAATACTGCAACAGAATGCCCCCCCTTCTTTATTATCAAATCAACAAATGGAGAAAAGTTATGTTATAAAGTAATACATAGGATTTCCTTTCATTTCTGGGCATTTGCAGGCTATTAAAACAATAACAAATGGCTGGTATTTGGAATGGTGGTAATCCTAGTTTCACTATGTGTATTATTTTATTTTTAAACGACAATGCATGCTCATGCCCGGAATCCCATGAAATGAGCACTTCCACCAGCATCTCTGTTTTTAAAGGAAAATGTACAAGTTGTCCCAGGGCACAAATCTGAACCACAAACTTTCTTTTATGACTATTAATCATGGAAAGAAAGTTGCAGGTCCTGGTTCGCAAACTTCTAGCTAGCTCAAATAGATGCAATTTATGTATTCAAAATATAATAGCCTAAAATGCTACAGTGAGGGATGGTGTACTCTGGGCCTTGTTTTTAGTTTGAACTTCATAATAGCCAGACAACTGTCCAGTAAACAAACAGTATTGATTATCACAACTATTGGATTCACCACATGGTAATGCAGAAGTATACACCATTTATGAAATGGGAAAACATTTATTTTGGGGAAGCATTTCATTTTAAAATGAAGAAGAGTAGGGGATATAAAGTGCGGCGCCAGTCAATGTTAAAATTGAAGTGTCAATTTAAATATGCAGTGTTTCCCACTGATTTTGTTTTTATTTTAGGGAAGCATTTAATTTTCTAACAGATCATTATTACTTGATACTTTTACAGTATTATATACCCCGAACTTGACCGAAAACTCTTGAAGCGCTTTACATGTACTCCACATACATTACACAAGGAAATATTGATTTTTGAGGCATTTTCGCAGAATTGCAGTTTGTTGAGACTACACAGAGACTCGAAGCCCGTTCCCCATTTTCAAAGTCGGGAGCTCGGACCCTAATGGCACATCCTCCCCACTAGAGAAGTTAATTGATGCTTGGGCTCAAAACCTTACCCTTCAGCTGAGTGTCCAGGACCTCAACAGTATAGCCATCGGTGATTGACTCGAGCTCCTGAAGTGAAATTACATAAGTCCCATACGAGTACAATGACCCACAATGTACAAGGTTTGCCTGCGCAGCCTGTCCACAGCGCTCGTAAGCAGCCCACTGTCTCCCCATGGCTGGTGAACGGCTGCTCACCCTCAGCACTGACCAGACATACACACATACTCTGGTCAGCTGCCCTGGTTATTTAAAAGACATCGTACTAACTGCATACTCAATTTCAGGCATACTGCGACCCCCTTTGACTTTGCTGTAACTGGGCCATGAATTCAGTAAGTAAAAGCCAGAACTTTCAACTAAAATACTTTCACAGCTAATCAGGCAATACAGTTAACTGAAAACTGCATTAGCTCGATCTGCTGTCTAACCCCTTCTTTTCAATTTATAGCCCACCCTCCCACTCTCCCTAAAGTGCATACCGCCATAACAAAGTATTTTGCGAGGCCAATAATTGAGAACGTGCAGCTCGAAGTCAACTTCAACTACACATAATGACTATTTTAATGATGAAACCAGGGTCAACTTGATTTGCCCAGCTACGAACTTAAATGGCAGTATGCCCTGAAGGGTATGCCCATATGCCTTTTATTTAAAAAAAAAAATAAAGAAGTAAAAGACAGATAAAGCTCACCTGAATTGCCCAGGATCACATATTAGTAGGGTGTGCCCAATAGTAGGACTCAAACCAAACATAACACTCAATTGCACCGCAAGTAAACGTAGGCCCGTAGATGTTTATTTATTAAAGACATTGAAAAGATGGAAGCGTAATTGATTTGCCCAAAATCAAAGGATGTTGCACCTTGCTGCTGTCAAGACTGGTGCCGCAGTTACCGTGCCAACTACCAAACTGTTAGTAGAATGGAAATAGGGGAATATTAAGTGAGTTACGAAATATACAGTGGCCTCTGCAATTATTAGACAGTCGACTGAGGAGTTGTTGGCACCAAGCGCAACCAACTGGGCTACCAGGCCCATGACGATCATGCATTTCTAGTTAACCATGATCCACATCCACTCGCAGGACAATGTAAACATCGGCCCATGGAATGATAATAATTAACGAGTCTGAATGATGGAGTGAAGGGCGACTTGAATGAAACAGAATGGAAACCACCAGACGACATCGTAAGGCAATCCCCAACAAACTTCAACTAATAAAAATTGTCAGTTATTTTCCGTGGAGACAGGGACTGCTCTGCGCTGTACCAAAACAAGCTTGTGCATTATTATGATCGGGTTAACCTTCCCCCACAGTGCCATGCGCAGTAACCTTGGAAGTGGGCTGCAAATATTCGAGGAATAGAACCTCCTTAGCATCAGCTCCTGAGTCTGGTTCGAATGTCCGTCATTGTCTGATGTTAAGATGTACAAACGGGCTAAGCACTAATATGCCATCCTGAGTACAAATGGGACGGACTAGTAATAGTGCAACCACCCGAGACCCATAAGCACTGGTGAATTTGCCCACATTCAGTAGGGCTGCCCTGCTCAATCGCGACATGGTTATTTGTGCTATGCCACCCGGCACTCTGAGCAGGGAACCACCGTCAAAGGATAGTCTCCAGTAAGTGAGGCAATAAACACGGATGGAAAACCCACACCAAAGTTTAGCGTGCCACAAATTAAACAGGAAAGGCAGCTGCAGCATCTCACCTGAAACCTTTGAAGCATTGCTGCCCATTCAAAAAAAGGCTACACTTCTGCCTCTGCTAATGACCCACGCTACCTCTTCTCCTCGTATCCTAGGATCATAACCACTGCGCTGCTGATTCACCCAATTCAATTTATGTCTGCATTTAAATTTTTCAAGAATTTCTGCCTCTGAGCACAGATGCAATGGATCAGTTTCACTAGTCTAAACTTGGAAGCGAGGGTAGTAAACACCGCGCTTTCCATCCAGGAAAGCGCGGTGGTAGCCAACAGTAAAATCAGAGTGCCTTGCACGCACTCAGCCGCTTTCACTGACTAATGTGCTAAGTCAAATATAAAGCATGATGTAGTGTAGTCAGTGAAAGCGGCGGAGTGCACGATAGGCCCTTTGATTTTAACGTCTTCTGCCACAGAGCTTTTACTAGGGAAGGCAGATTATAAAGTGCCGTACCAGCCCTGAAAATCAAAGGTCCTTTATGCACTGAGACGCTTTTGCCGAACATGCAGATACTAGGCAAGGGGCTCACTCACCGATCTGCTACTCCACTCCGCCCACGATCAAAAGATCCATTTAAAGCGCGGTGCCCGTCTGAAAAAGGCTGGTGGCGCGATTACTCATTGTGCCGGATTACAGGAAGAACGTCATGTTCCTCTGCCTGCCCGCCCCAGCTAAACTCAGTTCAGCCAATCTGAGCAGCTGGTTTTGGTGAGGGCGGGCAAACACTAATGACAACCGTAAAAGACAGTGAAGGGCTAATAAATGCATGCTGGAGCACAGAACGAAAGCTTTATTATTAGATGCCGGTCGAGCTACTCCCAGGGGGTCGGCGAGCTACTGGTAGCTCGCGATCGACCGGTTGGAGACACCTGCTGTAGATTATACAGCCCAGCGGAGAACACGCTTAGTGCGAATGACTGTTTGGCCGGCCCAAGACGGCTGGACAAACTGTCTTGCGCTCTTAAGGGCACATATTTCCTCCCCTCCTTGTGTGCTGTAACAACAGCCAAGCCTCATCCCCCACTCCTTCCAAACTGAATTCAACAGGGAACAATAAAATGATAGTAACAACGTGTTATTAACATTTTATTTTCCTTTTTTCCACTGCTGAAATTGCAGTGGGGCAACGCTCCTCTGCCTTTGCGGAGGAGCCGCCGCTGCTCACTGCCTAAAAACACTTAGAATGAGTTTCTTTAGATTTATTGACCTTCCCTTTCCGGATTTCTGTGGACACACCAGAAATCCATGGACCACTCGCGGCAGAGTTGGCGGATGCTGAAGCCAATGTACAGGATAACGATGATAAATCGCTTCCTCTGCCTTTCGTCCACATGAGCAATGATCCTCTTGACAGTGAAGAAGTCACCTGGTTAATTTCCTTGACCTTCTCCTTGGACAGCCGCCCACTGAGTCTCAAGCAATCACCATGCAGGCACCATGGCCAGCAGCTTCTGCCGGAGCGTATGGCTCTGTCAAAAATATATAGTGCCCTATATATCAGAAGCCACTCTCCCCGGAGATGACAAATTCTCGTGTGACCAAGATTCTGTATTTCAGACCTCCATGGCTGAGTGAGAGACAAATCTTCTGCCTATTATGATTACCTCTTTTTATTCTCAGGTGTGTGGCTGGCGCCGCGGCTGGCAGGGCCTCAAAACATGTGGATTATCATTTATCCACGATTCTAGCAGTTGCTTCTTTCATCGACAGTTCCCGAGGCAGAGTGCATTTTGGATTGATGTCTTTCATTATAAAAGAAGCACGTTTGCTTGTGCTCACTCCCTTTGGCTGTCGTGATGTTGCTTTTTGGGACGGTCTGCGCATGTATAGAAGATTGGAGCTAAAAAAGGGCGCCAATGGCTGGCAGGAAGCAATGACCAGCCTACAGATTCTGTGGTGGAGGGAAAGGGAAACGGATGGAGTAGCATAGTTTACGTTCGGAGATCCAGGATAAGTATGGAAAGGCAAGAGGTAATTTTTCGATGGATACCCCTACAAAATGGGTCTGAGAAGTAGTTAGATATGGCGGAGGGTGTAGATATTGAAGCAGAGGTTTGAGCCTCAAGGGCATCTTCAGTTAGGCTCTTACAGGCAGTATACAACCCTTACAACGAATCTTTTACCACGCACTACCATTACAACGCAGTCATTACAACGCATTGCGCTGGGGGGCGCTCTAGGATAGGGAATAAGTTCAATTTACTATCCAACACCTTCCCTAGTGTCCACGGGGACTGGAGTTGGAATAGTAAATTAAACTATTCACTATCCAGCACCCCAAAGCACTATGCGTTGTAATGGTATGCGTTGTAAAAACCGCGTTGTAATGGTATGCGTGGTAAAAGTATGCGTTGTAACGTCATACATCCCTTACAGGCATTCCCCAGAAACCCAATAAAGTTGCCACATAGAGGAAACATAATCCTAATTTACACTTGCTTTTAGGTTCATACCATTATTCAAAATGATGCAGACACTAACCCTGATCACATATGGCAGTATCTTTCCTGCAATGGCTTTCACGTGGCAGGCTTGTAAGTGTAGTGGTGGTCTAGTGTTTGCTAAACGTTATGTGGGCTGTAGTGCTCCGTTATGTTTTGGACAGGAAAGGCTGCATACATCCAAGTGCTTGACTTATCTATATGGGTTTCTGATGTTAAAAGGAGTGCACTGGACCTAATGTACTATGGCGATTCAATGATAATGATCAGTGGCAGTCTGGTTCAGAAGAGGATTATTGGGTAGGCCCGGGCAAAATGTATGTTATGCCATCCTAATCTAGTGTGATTTTGTGAATTTCACATTACGCTCGCTTATTCCCAAAATTATGCCATTATGCCACATGGCATAATTACGCCATGTTTGTGGCAACATTCTAGCAATGAAGCACCGGAACAACACAAACGATCAGGACACAAGCCTCTATTGTTAGCAGCACTTATATTTTCTGTTCTTTTTTTTTTGTAAAAAATGTGTCATTGCATTTCAAATGGCTTCAAGGGTGCATTTCGTGCTAAAATATAGTACTAAGTGCCGCTATGCATTTTATAGACTTTCACATAACTTTTGAGGAATTTCGTATTATTATGCAAGTACTAAATACGCAAGTTTCACACAGTCCTAATATTGGGTTCAGCTAACATTTGGTGTTGACTTGTTTGAGTTATGATTTCGAGATATTTAGACTCTTTAAGGGGTCTACTAGATTTTGATGTTATGACATCTATGCTTTTTAATTATCAATGTAAGCAGCATCTAGTGATATGCTGAGTGCTATTACCATAGCAGTTAAATCGAGTCCTAAAAGGCCAGGACATCGTATATTGGTTTGGTTGGGGTGGTAAATGGGAACAAGAAAAGAAAGAAAGAAGGCAAGAAAAGAAAGAAGAAAGGAAGGAAAGAAAGAAGGAAGTTATTATGAAAAGAAGGAAAGAAACAAAGAAAGGAAGAAAGAGTATGACTAAAAGAAAAACAGAAAGAAGGGAGGAAAGAAAGAAAGCAGGATAGAAAGCAAGAACCGAGGAAAGGAAAGAAAGAAAGAAAGAAAGAAAAAAGAAAGAAAGAAAGAAAGAAAGAAGGGGTAAACGAAAGAAAAACTAAATTAAATTTAAAAAGGAAGTAAAAAAGGTCAGGAAAGCAAGAAGGAAACAAAGAAAGAAGGAAGGACGAGATAATTAAAAAAGAAAGTGTTAAAAGTGCTGCAAAATAAACACGATAAAGGCCGATTTTCTTTCTGGGAAAAGTTTATTGAAGAACCATCTATGAATCTGAGTCCAGAATAAACTTGTCCTGAAGAATTGTCCTTTTTTAAGTTCACATGTATAATATTGAAGTTTTCGGTTTGTGTACTACATGCATAGTAAAAAGAGAATAAATTAATACAGACCAGTATTAAAAATATGCAATTTGTTAAGCTGTTTGTTAGAGAATGGCCCTCTCTGAAGGGTCACCCCAAATTTTTTGCCTTCCTCCTCCTATTTTTCTGACAATCCTTCTGTTAGGACTCTGAGCATTTTACCAGTGCTACGGTGCATGTGCTTCTCCCCTAAACATGGTTACATTTGGTATAGCCACAAACGGGATATTTAATGTATTTGCATGTCCCAAGTAGAGTGCACTACCTGTACCCAGGGACTGTAAATTAAATGCTTCTAGTGGCCCTGCAGCAATGATTGTGACACCCACATAAGTAGCCCTTTAAACATGTCTCAGGCCTGCCTCTGCAGAGCCTGGTTATGCTGTTTTACAGCCACTTCGACTTGACATTCAAAACCCTTTGCCAAGCCCTAAACTCCCCTTTTATTACACATAAGTAACTCTAATGTAGGCCCTAGGAAGCCTATATGGCAGGCTGCTTTGTAAATACAAGGTAAGGCATCTACTTTTATGTTCTGCATGTCCTGGTAGTGAAAAGCGCCCCAATTTGTTTTTTCACTACTGTAAGGCTTACTTCTCTCATAGGCTAACATTGGGAATTCCTTAATACATTTTGAGCTATAATTCCTGATTGGAAAGGAGTGGCTAGTTCATGTTTTATATTTTTGGATGGGTAATGTTAAATCCTCTTTACTGGTAAAGTTGGATTTAACGTTACTGCTTTCGAAATGCAACTTTTAGAAAGTGGACATTTCTCTGCTCTTACAGATCTGCGTGCCAGCAGCCTGTCCCAAATACATGTCTGGGGTGGATGACAGCTTCACTTTGTGCATTCCCTCTAGACAGCCACAAACACAGGAAGGTTAGGTGTGTCTGTGTGCCCATCTGCATTTTGATGGCTCATCCTTGGCAGATGGGAGGGAGGAGGGGCACAATTACATATGAATAGGCAGTGTCCTGTCCCCACACAAAGGGCTTATTATCCCCTACAGTAATTCTGGAGCCAGGGCTGGGAAGAAAGAGCTTCTGTGCACTTCAAAGACCCTATTTTAATGTCACCCACACTTCAAAGACCCTATTTTAATGTCACCCACACTTCAAAGGCACTACTGGGTTTAAGTACAGGATATTTGACCCCCACGAAATCAGACATTACTGGACCTGTAAATAACCTATGTCAGAAGAACCGCTGTGCTGCTACAAGAACTGGCACTCCACTTGACTGGTGATATAGAAGACCTGCTTTTCTGCTGTGCTGCCTGGTGCTTTCTGACCCTGCTGAGGGAGAGCTAGACTCTGCCCTGCAACCAAAGTGATTTCCAACTGCTTACTGGCTTGCCTCCTGTCTCTTAGGACTCAGGGCTATCAAAGTCTTTACCTCTGCTCCTGTGCCTGGCTCACTGGAAGTGGCCCCAGTTAATTGCACCAAAGAACTTGATGCATCTTGTCTGCTGGGAGCAGAATTGGTGTAATGACCGTGTTGCGGGAGTAGAATCGTCGAAGCGCACTCAGAACCACCAAATCACCTCCAGAAATGTTTGCAATGCCACCATTCATCGCCACCACAGCAGTGTGGAAAGTTCGACCCATCCATTTGATTACGCAGAGAAATCCCGTGCATCGCATCAGAACCAACGCCTCTTGGCTTCAGCGCTATGTCTCTAAAAATAATGTATCGTCCCCACTGGGGTATCGACATATCGCTCGATACACCACGAAACTCAATGTTGCGACCAGGATCAAGGTACTCTGTACACTAGGCCTGCATGGCTCCTGCACCCGGCCTGCGCTCCATTGTAGTACGCCTTAACTGTTGACTTTGTCTCTGTAACACGTGACCAGATAACCCCCAGCATCACGTTTTGCTTCCAAGTCCTTGAAAGACTTTTATGTTTTTTTTTATTCATATCTCGACTTCTACTTATTTGATTTTTGTCGTCTTGGTCTTGATTTATTTACAACATTTTTGTCTATTTTTCCAATACATTACGCATTGACTCATTAGCCTGACTTATCTGTGCCTAGCTACCAGAGGGTGAACCCCGGTAATCTTTAATGTGTATCTGAATTACCCTGACTAGGATTGTGGGCCCTGCTTGGACAGGGTGCATAGTTCCGCCAACCAGAAACCCAATTTCTAACACTGTGAAATACCAACAGTGAGATAAACAAAGGTTACTTTTAAATGAATTTACAACAGTAATGGCAGAAGGTAGGAACTGAAAAATTGTGGAAAATGACTTGTGCTCACCTCTGGTAAAAACGACCTGCTTTCATTTCATTTCAAAAATCTTTATTCGATTCAAAGAATCATTAAAGCATTTCCTAAAATATTTTAAAACACATTACACAAAAAAGGCCTGCGTTCACCTAAGGCAGGCTGTAAGCACAAAGGTAACACAAAAGTTATAATTATAAAGTAAAAACACAGGCACTGAAGAGAACTGCTTTGTGTGAGGATGTTCTCATTGTAAAAGAGCAAAAGGCAGTCACTCAAAGAAAGTGAAGTTAATCAGTGGCTGAAGTAAGTTGGCCCATTTCCCCAAGCTGTATGCCATAGTGGACAGAAGCCAAAAGTGAATGACATAACAACAGATAATGGAGATGGCTGAAAGCCCCTTTAGTAAGTATATTATAGAAATAATACTAGTAAAATCAAAAGGTCTTGGCTAACGCCAGACCTGAAAACGCATCCAACCATAGTGGTGGACTGGGTGCTGTTGGTGAGGGATCAAGTGCAATACTAAATACATTAAAAAATGGTATGATGTTTCTAATTTGGGATTGTGCTAATAGGTGTACCAGAGCATGCATGGAATCATTTGTGGTTGAATACTTATAAAAAGAGAAAGAGGACAAGGAGTTGGAAGACAGGGATCTTTCTTTAGTAACTAACTTAGTATCATTCCATGAAGCACAACTACACTGAGAAGGTAATTTATTTTGGAGTTGTTAGACAAACAACCACAATTTATGCCTCAAATTCATTCAGGGAAAGAATTGTGATGCAACCTACTGTGATTGCAAAGGGGAAGATGTTAAATGCTCAAAGTCTCCTGCTATCTAATTTGTGGCAGTGGTTGGGACCAGTACTAATTTTTCAAGGCAAAACATAGTTTTCCTGTTCAAACTTTGACCCAGAACAAATCAGAAGAGGTAGGAAAAAAGAGAGAGGAAAGAAAACGAAACAGTGACAAAGGGAAAAGTAGAAATGAAGAAGAACCAGCAAGGGCAAAATAAAAATTCCAGTGGTGTAGGAGGGTAGGTGCGGGCCGCCACATCACTGAGGGGGTGACAAAATGGAAAAAATATGTGTTTAAAACTCATATTTTTGCAATTTTGTCATGCCGGGGGTGACCAGAAATGTCCCGCACTGTGTACAACCTGACCTTGCTATATCACTGCAAAATACGCAAGATGGGGGTGGTAGAAGTAGGAGGCAAGAGGGGGAGTCAACAGTAGGCACCTTTGAAATGTGGCACCCCTGGCATTCAGTAACCCAGCATCTGACAGTGCTGATGGCTGGCTAAAATTACTTTTGGCCCCTGCACTTTTTTTTAATTTAGAAATCAAGCACTGAGTTCGTTTAATTTCAGTTTCTCCAAAATAAACAGTGTCGGCCTCCGACAGGTGACAGCCTAAGTCATGCTGCTTGATGATGCTCTGTGAGTTCAAAATGTCCTGGTCTGATCTGCTGGAAGTTTTACGTACTGTGTATATTCAGTGCATTTGCTCATCCCTCTGTTTACGTCTTTGTGCTGAGAATTAGATGTTTATTGTAAACCAACTCCCTGGTCTTCATTTTATCACCCTAAAAATGATGAAAGGCTGAGTGGACCTGCCGTGATTCAAGCCTGATTCTGCAATCAAACACAGAATCATTCTTAAACAACCCATCCTATGAAAACAATGTAACGTGATCTGGTCCGTCTATGACTTTAGGGTGGGCCTCAGACACACAGGAGGGAGGCGACCTTCTTGATTGACACATAGGTTGCGACCATGGGACACGGATACTCAGTGAAAACATCAACACGCATGGTGGCATTTACGCTGTCAGGCGAGAGCTAGACTCGAACCTCAAGTAAAGCATTTTGCCTGTTGGACTTTCCAGCCAGTAAAATCAAGTCCATTGCGCCAGACATAACTCGGCTGGGTGGTATCTCACCCTCGTATACAGCTAGGCCCCTAAAAGTCACCTATAGGATTAAAATAGGCCTCCCACAAGAATAGGCACAGTCAAATCAAAACTTACCTTATTTTGGCAATTTTAACCTACGGCACCCTACAGGAAATTTGAGGCCATTTTATTTTCCACATTCTCATTTACTCTGTTACCTTAGGCATCCAGGTGGATATGGACAATTGACATCCTTGTATTAAGTTGACATACAATACTCTTTTGAGGACTTACTTAACATAAGACATCACCTATTTAGCTTACCAACTAAATTGTATCCATGCAATGGAGGCTTGATCATTCAAAGTCTAACACGGGTCATTTCACCTTTCTTCTAGCCCGGCAGCATCAGGAACCACGGCTATTACTGCAGCTCCACCACGAGGAACTTGAACCTCCGAGCCTTCATGACGTACAGTTGTTAAGTGTCATCAATGACAGAGGGCGTGAAGCCGGTGCCATGTATTGAACATGGAGTCTTTTATTGGTATGGGTTCTATTTTAGAATTGACGATGTATTGAACTCTCAAACAATCATAGCACAAAGATCACCCAATACCCTCCTTACCAATACTCCAGAAAGCAGTAGAGTCGATTGCCCCTCGCAAGGTCTAGTTCCAAAACTGTAGAATTTATGTTAAACAAAAAGAACACCTTAAAATATAGCTCTTTATAAATCTTTCACTCTGGACTATATTTTGTAATCTCTTCTCTGTCCCCTGTCGTAGTCTTTCATAGTGCATAGCGGGAACCCTGTCACCCAAGCCATTCATATGGACGTGGAAACATTTTTGTAGCCACGCAAGCATTTTATTTATTCGGAGATGTCTGTGAGCAGTATCAAATCTCTGCACTTTGCTACAAGAAAGTCTGCAAATTCTTTTTTTTAAAATAGAGAGCGAATGCTTTAACTCGCGGAGCGTGCGCTGCCGAAATGAGGTAAATTAGCGCGGTAAACAGGGACGCGGCGTGTTGATGGCAGCGTTTGTTTTCCTCTTTAGAAGCAATATGCTTCCCACTGGGCTAACGGATGGATTTTTGATTGTTGAATAATCTCCCCTAAAGTGTGTAATCAGAGCGGCGGGTCTCATTTGGGGAGAGGTCTGCTTTCAGCGACACGGGAGCGCTCGCCGAATTACTGCTGAGTTAAATTTGTGTCACGTCACGCTCGCCCTGTTCGCGCTCATTGTCACGTGCCAAGGCTTCCCGCCAGCAGGCTGTGCTGAAGAAATAGCTCGGATTTTTGTGTTTTTTGATTTCGGCGTTTTGTTAAGCTGCACAGAGGGTGGAGGCGTTATAGTGCCTGTGGCGTCAAAGAGCGGCGCTGTGTTTAGTGGGTCGGCCTACTATCAAAATACGTGGCTTAAGCCCGCCGTCAAGAGTGACGCCATACCGATAATACTCTCCAATCTGCCTTCTTGTTTGAGCTTTTTTTTAATGTTATTTGCGAGTAGGCACGTTAGCACGCAGTATTCCGCAGGGTAAGATTGCGCACCCACAACTTCAGCCTTATTGTGATGTGTGATTTTTCGACACTGGACTGCAGAGGCCTGTGTGTAGATGATGGAGGTAAACATATGTCTTCCATTACTTAATGCCTACCATGTGCAAATCGTTTGCCTTGAACTATGCCTTATGCTTTTCCACTTTAAAAGCATTTCGAATCTCTCCCACGAGCCGAAAAAGCGAAAATTTAGCTAGAGAAAGCAACAAAGAGCTGTAACAGAACAAGCAATGGCAGCAACCACAGGCCTCGTCTTTGTGGCCTATTGACTTTGCCTATAGGTCTTTGTGGTGTATTGGCTTTGACAATGTTGTGCAGTATTGTTAAAAAGTAAAATGCTGTTTGCCAATGTTCTACCTTGTTCGCGTTAACCTTACCCCCCTGTTTTGTCTTGTCCCCTGTGGGTTACTGGATGTACCCACTCTGTAAAAAATTCCTCCTTATTTTTGCAATTCTCTTTAATTAAAAATCCTGTCCGGCTGGACAAAGGTCATACTCACTATTGAGCGTATGTCTATTATTTTGCTAAAATCCCTGAACTGCTGGGGACCATTGTCTTTTGAAATACGTTACTGCCCAAGGTCCCTAGTGACATACCTTCGGGTTCCCTTGTTTTTTGCAAAAAATGGCAATGTTCTACAGCATTGACAAAAATAAAAAATAAAAATACGCAAAAAATGCACATAAACAAGATCTACTACTGGGGGTTGCATCATTCCCTACACTGGTGCATGCATGATGAAATGTGCATGCATGATTACACCTGCACATGAACGTGCAAAGACCAGAAGTCAAAGTGGGTGGGATCAGTTGGGCACGAGGTGCCCATACTTTTAAAATGTAACAAAAGCAGTTAATCTCCTGTTTTCCGACAGTTGAGGTGCCTCAGCTGAAGTGGAAAGGAGGGAGCCTCTTGTGCTGTATGACGGGAGAGGGACAGAAAGATAAACAAGAGACAACTTTTTGCCAAGATGCCTGCTACCTACACATAATATAAATGTGTGCGCAATTGGTTAATCGGTAATGGCAGCTTGGAAGCTGGTGTTGGCTTTAACTGATGGAGCCACTCGGAGCTTCCGGATGACAAGGATGCATTCTTTTTGAAAAATATTGTAAGGGTGTTGCCGGGTGAGCTATGGAGGGCATGCTTTTAATGGACAGTTATAAAAAACTTTTGCACTAGGTAGTCTGCAAATTACTAAAATCTATATTTTGTAAGTACTTTTTAAAATCTTAAACATAATTACTTTTGCGCATTTTGTGGCAGCCTATTTTATAATGTGTTCAATGCAAGTTTAAAATAATTCTTACATATTCAAAGTGCTTTCTGTCTCAGAATGGGGCCCCACTACACCAACCAAGATTCAGTTTTGTAACTCTCTGGTTACACATGCACACTTCCGCAGTGATAACATTAGCCAATAGTGGTTTCATATTGTAAAATAGAGCATTTCTCACAGATTAGTTTAAGTTGCATTCATTTTTCAGTTCATGTGTGCTATTTTATACACAGTTACCCGTAAGTGAAGGAGCAACAACATAGTTATAGAATATTTTGCTCTTTTTAGCCACACCTTTTACCGCGGCTCCGTGCTCACTGACTCCTGCCGCTATTGCACTCAGAATCCCAGTGTCCATACTTTTATTTTAATTCACTTTGAGAGCATTGTTTATTTACCAATCCAAGATGGCAACCGTCATTTGAATCAGTACATAAAAATGTAATTATAGTAGTGTGAACATGCTTTTAGTAATGTGCAGCAGATGGAAGATGCTTGGCCCTCCAAAAATGGAATTAATACAAAAAATATAGACTGTAAGATGTTCAGGAAGCAATGGAGGAAAATGTTGGAGGATTGATGGGGTATGGGAAAGCAATGGGGAGTGGGCAGTGGTCAATGGAGGCTCTTGAGGATGGGCTGATGAAGGACAACACTCAAAAAATAATAATATAAAAGCCATGGAGAGATGGGGAAACCAATGTATTAGCTTCAGAGGAGGAATGGAGGAACAACACAGAGGAAAAACATAGTTCGCCTTTGGAAGCAGTGGAAGGATAAAAGACAGCCAATTTAAAAGATGGCACAGAAGATATGCTCCGGGAGGGACAAACACAAGAAAAGAGAGCCAAGCTATTGAATAAGGAGCAAGCAAATGTGAGTGACAATTAAATCAACCAATGGTATGCAACGGGAGAGCTCTAAGTCCACAGTTTTTATTATGGTGAACAAAATGGTTTCACCTATAGACAGCTAAAGACTGTCTGGTAAGCAAGACCCAGAAAGGGTAGAGAAAGATTGACAGTTGGAGTTGGCATTTGAGGTAGCTTATATAATTAGGTAAGAGGGGCAGCAGAGAGTGGCAAACTGCCTCACATTACGCAGGTTAGTCCTGCACTTGTGTCTCCTGTCAAGCTGACTGCAGAGAGGCACTGCGGTATCCCAAATGACCCACATTTTGGTTTCCCGCCACTTTCATCCTTCTCCTAATACATGCAACTTTCATCCTTTCAGCCCTTCATGATCTGCAAAAGAGAGGTCTGTTTGTGGATCGGAGGGAGGAGCTGAAGCACAGGAGGGATACTGCCCATTGCACATTCAGGTAGAGACACCTGTGGATAAACAGCCCTGAATATGTGAATGATAATCCGGATGGGTATGTGTCCTCGGACTATGAACTTGGCCATTTATTTCTTCCGTTATGCCTGTTTCAAAGTACTCACAAATTGTCAGATGAGAGGAACGGTGCACAAAGAGAGTACAATTTACCCAGAATTAAAGCTAAACACTTTGTTAAAGTAATACATCCAAGCCTGAATCACAGTCCCAAAGGCAGGGGCGGCTTCTCTGTAATGGCAGAGGAGCGTCACCCCACTGGTCAGAGCCAGTCAGTGAAAAATAAAATGATAATAAAACAATTGTATAATTTTATTTCCCACTGACTGACTGAGCTACGGAGTCTTGAGCAGGGCGGGACGGGCCATGACAGAGAGAAGTGATGGGCACTGTAAAGTGCGCATGTCGGTTTGACCGGCCGTCTTAGGGCGGCCAAACAGGCATGCACACTTAGGTTTCTTCAACTCAGCTGTGTTAACAGCCATGTTGTAGAAAAGCCACAGGATCCCTGTGCCTGAGCCAGCGTCAGACCAGCCCACTCAGGCCAACCCTCACGCTGCTCTCATGCTTGGTATAACTTGAAAGCAGCTTCTGGATTGGATGGGGAGCCTGTGCTTAATCCTCCAGTGACAGACGGGAAGAGAGAAGCACAGAGGTGGCCAGCAGTATCAGCGTTGGCGTCAGGATAGGTACGTTAAAAAAAAAGTATTCTCCTAAACACCCACCCACTTTAGTTTTTCAGCAGCCCCCACTGCACAAAGGCAACAATCTTAGTACTATATTGAACTCTGGTGAATATGCCTTGAGAGTCATTGATTTCCTCTGTAATAACCAATCCATTTTCAACCACACACTCATGAGTGGCTTTTGCATTGATTGTAAATACTACCAATTTTCCAAAAGGAAGCAGAGGAATACCTTTGAAAAGTGATTGCCCATGAATGCACATTTTGGCCAAATGTAAATTTAAGGATTAAAAACAATTTCTACTGATTCATCAGTTTCCAACAAGTCCACTAGACCACTACTGGGGTGGTAGGGATTCTGGCAGCTAGGAAACAGCACTACCCTGCCCAGAGAAAAGTAACTATGTTGTGGGCTTACTTCTCGCATATTTCGGAAAATTGTTAAAGCTGGGATTAAATGCCACATTTTCTAGTTCATTGGCTAAAACACACCTCCTCGACCACATCTAGTTCTGCTGTCTGTCCACTTCCAGTAATTTACCCACCTTCTTAGGGAACCTCTCGAGAGTTTTCAAAGCACTCACTGTCTTTTCTTTGGTTCCCGTTGGCATTTGGTGGTTGCTGGGTAGTATACTTGGTGGATATTGATATTTTCCATTGTTTTTATAAAGTTTAAGACTATTTCATTCCATTTTAATACCAGAGGCATTCATTTTTTCTAAACAGGTCTGTCACAAGCAGATGAGGCTTACCCAAGGAGGTGCTACAGGGGTTGGAACTCAAATGCAGCATGAATAGTAATCAGTCAAAATGCTCTATCTCTGGATGAGGTAAATGTTAAGGATGGCCTAATTTAGCGGAAGGGGATTTAGAATGAAAACCCAAAAATATGCTATATGGCTCATAGTCCGCCCGTTCTCCAAAAAACTGCTTCTAACACAAGTACAAAGTGTCTCCGTGAATATATATGTTCCCGCTAGGTCAAAGTGTCCTGCAATGTGATAATAGAAAGTTGTCCACCCTAGTGCTGCATCTTCACTCTTCAGATTGTGAGGCAAGGGGTGGGGCATCACGATTGATGTCTGTGTGAAATCAATCCTGTTTTTGAATAGTCTAACAAAAATGCTATGGGCTGTAATAAAAGCAAAGAAAATTCCCTCATCCCCGATTGAGTAATAAAAGGCAGCTGTAATGTCCAGGGTCTCACTCCATAGACCCTGGTGCCACTGTACATGCCACACTAATTATCATCCAGTTGTGGCAAAGCAAAAAGCCTTTCAAGTTGATAAGTGTTCTATAGAACTTTGCAATGGTTGCAAAAAATCCTTTGCAAAAATTCACTCCAACCTGAGACACACAACATTAATGCACAATCATTAATCAAATTGTGTGAACACAGCACATAAACAGTGGTCTATTTAGGATCTTTTAAAACATACAAGTGTTCATTTAATTCCAAAGTAAGTGAAATGTTGAACCCGGGAGGTTGGGGGGAGGGGGTGATAGATTTGACCTGCTTCTCTGCAATTGGGGGCATTATTTAACTCGATTATGCGACTCAAGCCTGCAAAATGCATTGAAGTCTTGTAAGGTCATCTCTGGTCATGGTCATGATTATGCTGCAGCTGTGCCTATATAATGAGCCAGGTAGATGGATAAGGGGATTCACTGCTGCTAATGTCTGTTCTCTTAGTAAATGGGAAATTCAAAACTGTCTAGAAGGACGTTTGTCTTGGGTGTTTACAAAGACAGGAGCGGTTCTCTCAGGCAAGAGATTAAATGATAGAAGAAATGTCTTTATTAGGTGTTGGTACTCTCAATATGCGCGGGATGGTTTCCAGAAAGAATCAGGGTATCAACAAAAATAGCAATACTATTTCCTACATGTATGTGGTGGGGATCACGTTCCATCCACAGTATCATGGTGTGTTGCGGTGCCCCTGAAACCAAAGTATGCTTTCCCAACAGAAGCGGTATTCATTTTAGTGCTATTGAAAATATAAATAAAAGGCTGAGCCAAAAACCTACACATTTTGACTTCTGATGCAGCAGTTGCACACATATCCAAACTAGGTACAGCAACCAAAGTTATTGTCTAATGGGAATAGAGCACAATTTGAGGATTGGGTGGGGAAAGGATGAAGTTGGTTTGAAGGGGGAGGTTGGTTTGAGAATGAGGTATGGTTCAAAGATGGAAGGTGGTGTAGAAATAGGAGATGTGGTTTGAGGATAGAAGACTTTGCCAAAACAAAATGGGGCCTGAGTGAGAGGGCACAGCTGCGCATAGACTGCAGAGTTTAATGATTGGAAGGCGTATCCAACAAAAGGTACTGGGGTTGAGAATGCAAAAGGGACCTCATGATTAGAAGTGGGGTTCAGGGTGGGAGGAATTATTCAGCCCTAGGTGGGTTTTGAGGAGATTCAGGATTGGAAGTGATGTTAGGGCATACAAAGTGAGTTTGAAGGATTAGTAGTTTTGGTACATAGCCGGTCGCAAGGACATAAAGGGGTTTGTTGATAGAAACTGATGTTTTAGGACCTAATGGAGGCTTATAGGGTTCTGTGTCTTCAGGATAACTTGGGGCTCCTACGCCTGGAAGAATGAACGATGGGTAGGCACTGACAATATTACATGGCCAGATGCAAACAGGTGGCTTTTAAAGAGTAAGTCACTCTGATTGTAATAATGAGTCCAGATTCTTGTGGTATTATCTTTTATATGTTTTATTTGGTTTGCTTCCTCTTGTTTTCTGTCCCTAATGAACCTCAGTTAATTAGCTTTGCACAACGTAAGCTGAATTTAGGAATTGTTTTATTTCATGGGTAGCAGTGCTGTACATTTTCCTAAATGCTATTATAGCTTTAACTCTAACAAATACTAGTCCTTATGTCCGGCCTGGCTTCACATTCAACTCAATGTTTCTTCTTTGACCAACACAGCATGAAAAAGTGACAAATTGCACATGATTTCCAATCCAACAAACTGACTCATTGCTGTAACAAACACACCAACATGGAGGAAACTACAACTACTATGCACAAAACAAAGCCTTACTTAAATAAAATCTTGGAGAACGTAGAGAGTTAGTTGTGAAGCTCAATGTGAAACATGTGCCCTCTCATTATCAAAAGACCTTTAAATATGTCTGAATCAATCCATAGTGCATGACGACAAGTCACCAGATTCTGTACAAAGTTAATTCAACCAGCGTTAAGCTGGTCACATAAAAATACGTAACACAATACCATATAAACCTGCACTCATTCATACAAGCAGAAACACCACAATTGACGCCTCAGAATGAAAACTAGGTAAACCCTAGAAGATTCAGGAGAGCACATGGATCCAGTGTGAGGGGTATTCCAAAACCATAACATTAAAGGCCTTCCATCTAGGGGTCTGCATGGTAGAGAAGACGAACCAGTGATGAACACCGATGGTTCCACCAGGAAAAGCTGGAGGACTGGTCCAGTGATGGACTCTTGATGAGCCGCATGCAGGATTTCCATGTATGCTCAAAGACTGCAATAGACTAAGTAGACATTAAGGCCACTTGTGAAGAACAGTCTTTCAACAGATCCCAATGGTAAACCAAACCACTTACATCCAGCACTGCCGTTGATGGGAACCAGCGTGAAGTTGGACGCCCAAGGGTTACGGACGATGTCTTGCCAATGAATTGTGTCAGCGTAGCAGAGGAACTTGTTCTGGCCAACATATACACCGCCATTCAGAATTTCTGGAAAAAAAAAAATTCAGCATCAGACTTTGGAAAGAGTTTCGTTGATATAATGACATGGACTATATTAATTCTATCCATCCTTTTTCTCAAGACCAATAAACTTTTTAGGGTAAGGAGAAAAAAATAAATTAGTTAAAAGTTGCACAAATCACATTTTTACAATTTCGGTCCTGGTAAATGGAAATGCAATTCCTTATTCAACTAAAAAAACAAAGCACAATGTTGGCTTATGACCTTGAAGGTTGAGTCAAAGCATGATGCAAGAATCAATCTAGTTGTGTCCCCTTTTGACAAAGTGTGACTGTTATTTAGAAAGCAGAGCATGTTTTACCCATGTAGACCCGGATTATAATTTGAGTGAGGGGTATCCCAGGGTGCTCCCCCAATTATAGTTGACCTGGTGTTCCCGCACTGGCACTCAGGATATCTGGCCGGGTCTTGCAGGAGTCTCAAGCTTCAAGCGCGGCACAGAATGCGCCCTCATGTTTCACCCCGGTCTCCTCTGGCCCGATAACCCTCCCAGTCTCCACAGCCTTACTCCAAAAACCTCCATTCCCTCACCCCCATTTGCCACCAGCCCAGAGCAGGTTTACAGGAGTGAGGTGTGCATGCCACCAGTACTGTGCAACTTATAACAGGGGAAGTGGTGTTTTGTTATATATTTCAGCTCTGAAAAGAAACGTCTTATTAATCATTTGAGGGAGCATTGGATAGTTCAAAGAAAACGTTTCACACAGGAATGAGAGATTTGGCAATGACATGTACCCTTTAAAAATACTGCTTAAACAGCATTGCAAAAAGCGAATACATAGCCAACAGTTTTTTGTTAGTGCACTTTAGAAAGGAACTATGTGGAAATAAATGTACTGTGCACCAGCAGTCATAATCACACATTCCAACCTTGAAAATATGCCTCATGGGAAAGAATTTTTGTTTTTTCAAAGGGGCCTTTGTCATTGTACCTTTAAACAAAGCTCAAGGCCGTTAGATGGTACAGGAGGCATAAGTGTACAGGTCCAGTGCTTTTTTGGGCCTCCAGCCTTGTGCTGCCAACTCTATTTGACATGTACTGACATGTGGGTTGCGCAAAATATTATTGTCCCATGCCCAACAAAACCTCTGACAAGCCAGAAGACCAAAAAAAAACAGTTTTTAGAACACATGTCCAACAAGCCAATCCACACAAACCTTTTATTATAAACAGCTTCTTATCAGAGCTTCCATTTCCCCTATGCATTATTGCACCTCTTATGCTCAGGCCTTCCCAGTATGTAAATAACTATATGGAGAAGCAGTGTCCATGAAGCAGGAGCAGCAGCTCTCGTCTAATTGAAGATAAGTGCTATTCCAAGAAGATCCAAAAGAACCATATCTGGGCCAGGTTTTTTTTGGATAATGAGACGATACGTTTTCATGCAATACATCTAAATGCAAGTTAGATAGTATGTAGTTATATGAAAACCTGGGATGGGTCCAGCCCTTCTGAGCCAACGTTGGACACATCTTTGCAAAAGGTCTGATTGACACAGTCAGAAAAATATTTGCACAGCTCAAGTTTTGGACAAATAATACACATTATAGAGTATACTTTGGATTGGAAGAATATGTGTACTGCAACTTGTGTCTGTCATTTAATACTTTAAGCAAATGTGAAATTGAAACAGCAACGTTCTTAAATTGCTTCTTCGTTGGTACAGGTCCCGACATTCCTAAAAAATATGGAACATTTCTCATCTTCCTGCTCCTCTCGTTTCTGAAGCGCCCATTTTTAATTGGGAAATGAAGATCCTTGCCCTTGGAAACAGACTCCCGGGGCTGCACACGTAGCCCAGATCTGTACATTTTGAAGAGAACCTCCCAAGATTCCCTTTGAATGGTATGCCCTCAACGGAGTTCGATTTTCCCTGGTGGTGGGGTGAAGGAAAGCCCGGGGGAATCATTTTCACTTAAAACATTTTGACCAATGATGTAGAAAAATTCACATTACAGCAATATAGCAATATTATTTGGAACAATAACAATATATCTGCATTTACTTAAACTAACAAGACTTCTTACGGCAAATTGGTTAATAGACGGCCATACAACGAAAATATTTCTAAAATCTTATCACTGGCCCCTCCCTCTCTCATCCATCTGGTCTACTCCTGTTTGCATATAATGTACCCTATTATCTTCTTCCACATCAGTATTTAGAAGTCAGTTGTTCTGATTAGGTGAAAAGAATCGCAGACATATGCATGGAGTATTACCCTGAATGTGCAGTGGTGCAGTGGGAACTTGCACCCTCTTCTTTGCACATGTGGGGCAATTTTGTGTACAGAAAGGGTTGCAGATGCTTGTGAGCAGTACTTAATTAAAAAAAAATAGTGAGAGGGCCCTTTATAGGAGGCCACAGCAGCGTGTTCCAGCCACTGCCAGCACTACTAACCATTACCCCCAGGTCCCTACGTCCTCGACACCTTCCTTACAAAATGAGATTATCCTATCTCTGACAGAAAAAAGAAAAAGAAGGAATGCTGGACCTACCCTCCCCCTCCCGCCGGGAGTACAAAAGGGTACATGTCCCAGCAGTCCCTCTGTTTCTTTTTTCTGTCATTCTGACAGGGATTGCTGTGGCGCGTGGAGCATGGAATCGGCTCCTGCGCCGAACTTACCTTCCGCTGGGGCTTCGGTGTCCTCGGCGGTGTGGATGGCCTCTCCCTCCCTGCCGGGCTTGGGGGGAGTGGCGCGGGCTTCCTTTTGGCGCTCCTGGGGGTCGCGCTGTGCTGTGGGAACGCGTGGACCTCGCGTCTGCCCGATGGCCGCCCCTCCTTCCTGCCGGGCTTGTTAGGGGGCGCGGCCGACTTCGCGTCTGGGATTGGCTGGTTGGAGGATGCCTTCCTGTGACGTCGATGCCTGACTTCCGGTTTGGGACAGAGTCAGGCGCTTCTGCCCGGTCGTTTTTCCTGATTATTTAAACGGGGGCAGCTGGTGAGTACCGCGTAGCGGTGTTTCTTTCCTGTGCATTTCTTGCTGATTGCTACTGCCTCCTGGGTTGTTCATTGCTTCAGGATGGGGAAGAGTTCGAGGAAGAGGCGTCATAGGGAGAGGTCCTCCTCTTCTTCTTCTTCTGCCAGTGGGTCACGTTCTCCTTCTCCTGCCCGTTCCAGACGCCGTGGTGGGGGTGGGGATGCGCGCTTGAAGCGCTTGATCAGGGAGACCCTTACTGAGATGGGTTCTGGTGGTGCCGGTCGCAAGGTGCCTGCTGCGGCTTCCGGTGCTTCTGCTTCCTCAGCTGACGAGTCGGCTGGGGCTGGTGACTCTGAGCTGAAGGGGAAGTATATTGAAAAGGACGCACTTCCAGGTATCCTGATGCACGTGAAGCGGAATATGGGCTTTGCTGATGACGCTGTTCCCAGTACTTCTGGGGGTTCTTTGCTCCGCCAATTCCAGAGTTCTGCAGCGGTGGATGTTCCTGTTCATCCCTTTATTAGGGATGTCCTGAAAAGGGAGTGGGCGGATCCGGATCGCATTATGGTTCCGCGTTTCATGGCCCGTCTTTACCCACTCCGGGATATGGCTACGGATCTTCCTGATTCCATCCCCATTGACTCGTTTGTTGCGAGTTTGGTGGGTCGCACTTCCTTATCTGAGGACGCTGTGCTGAAGGACCCTGTGGATAAGAAGGCTGACGGAGCACTGAGGAAGGTTTATTCTGGATCTCATCTGGCCTTGAGGGCCGGGGTTTATGGTACTTATTTGTCGCAGTCGCTGCTGTCTGACATTAAGTCTCTGTACCAGTCAATGGACGATGCCACGGACTGTTCTGAGCTTCTTGAACACATTGAGCGGCAGGTTGAACTTCTGTCCGATGTGTCTTTTGATGTGGTTCGAGCTGCTGCGCTTTCTGGTGGGGCCTGTGTGGCGGCTCGGCGCAGTCTTGTTCTTAAAGACTGGAAGACTGACTCTGCGCAGAAGGCTTGTGCCTTGCGTTTGCCCTTTCAGGGTTCTATGCTGTTTGGGGGGGAGTTGGAGACCAAACTGCACAAACTGTTTAAGGAAAAGAAACATTCGTCTTCTTTTAAAGGGTCTGCTTCTGCTCCTGCTTCTTCTGCCCCCTCTAAGTCTAGATCTTTCTTTCGGCCTTCCTTTCGTGGAAAGTTTGGGAAGGGCCGTGGAAGGTTCTCTTCTGGCGGGGGTCGGGACCGTAAGGCTAGGTCTCCCCCTCCCCCGAAGCCTCGCTCCTGACTCTTTGGCTGTGGTTCCCGGGTTGTTGGTAGGAGGGCGGCTGCGCTTCTTCCTAGATGCCTGGGTTCAGTCATGTTCAGACGCTTGGGTGTTGGATGTTCTGCGGGAGGGTTACGAGGTGGAGTTTTCTGTTCCCCCTCCCGATTCCGGCCTCCGCCCGACACCCTGGCCTGCTTGCCGGTCCAGGAGGGACCACCTGGTTCAGGGGGTGGAGGATCTTCTTCGGAAAGGGGCCATTCAGGCGGTTCCTCCTTCGGAGGTGGGGTCGGGCTTTTATTCCCTGATTTTTCTGGTGCCCAAGAATACCGGGGGTTTTCGACTGGTCCTGGATTTGCGGCTCATGAACCGAGGGGTGTTGCGTATTCCCTTCCGCATGGAGACCTTGCAGCGGATCATTCCGTTGGTTCTGCCGGGTCACTTCATGTGTACCCTGGATCTGCAGGACGCCTATTATCATGTTCCGGTGCATCCAAGGTCCCGTCGGTTCCTGAGATTTTGTGTTCAGGGGTGCCACTTTCAGTTCCAGGTTCTGCCCTTCGGCCTTCGCTCTGCCCCGAGGGTTTTTACGAAGGTTGTCGCCCCCTTGGTTGCCTGGCTTCATCTCCGGGGGGTGATGGTGTATCCATATTTGGACGATTGGTTAATCCATGCTCCCTCTCGGGCCCTGCTGTTGGAGGCGAGAGAGTTGGTTTGCTCGGAGTTGAGGCGGCACGGTTTTCTGATCAATCTGCCGAAGTGCCACCTGACCCCTTCGCAGGATCTGGTGTTCATTGGGGCTCGGTTTCGCACGGACCTCAACCGGGTGTTCCTACCGGAGCCTCGGGTGGTAACCCTGTTGTCCCTTGCTCGCAGATTCCAGGCGGGAGGTTCCTTTCGGGTGCGCCTCTGGTTGCGTCTTATGGGTCTGATGGCGGCGACAGTCTTTACGGTGGCTTGGGCTCGGTTTCACCTCCGCCCCCTGTGGTGTTACCTTCTGTCTCTCTGGGATCCGTTGTCCCGCGATTGGGAGTGTCTGGTGCCGGTGTCTCCTGTGGTTCTGCCTGCACTGATTTGGTGGTCGGATCCGGGCCATCTGTCTCAGGGGCTCCCCTTGCAGCCCTCTCCGTCGCTGGTGTTGACAACGGATGCCAGCGCTTTGGGGTGGGGGGCGACCTTGGGTTCTCAGTCCCTTCAGGGTCGCTGGTCCCTGCTGGAGAGTCGCAGGTCTTCCAACTGGCGGGAGTTGACTGCTGTGTCCCGTGCCGTGATGGGTTTTCGGGTGTGTTTGATGGGCAGGAACGTCCTGGTGCGGTCGGACAATATGGTGTCGGTGGCCTATCTCAACCATCAAGGGGGGATTCGTTCGGCTTCCTTGAACGCAGTGGTGATTCCGTTGTTTTGTTGGGCGGAGGGTCACCTGCTGTCTCTGACTGCGATTCATATCAAGGGGGTGGACAATTGTGCGGCGGATGTCCTGAGTCGCTGCTTTCCGGCTCCTCTGGAGTTGTCTCTCACCCGGGTTGCGTTTCGGCTTGTGTGCGAGAGGTTTGGGCGTCCCTTTCTGGACCTCTTTGCCTCCCGGCTGAATGCGCAGCTTCCTCGCTTCTGCTCCAGGTTTCGGCAGGAGGGTTGTTGGGGAGTGGATGCCCTGTCGGTTCCCTGGCCGTCCCGCCTGCTCTATGCCTTCCCCCCCCTGGCGCTGATCCCCAGGTTTCTGTCCCGACTGTGTCTGGAGGATCGGGAGGTGGTGGTGGTTCTGCCCTTTTGGCCTCGGAGGTCTTGGTTTCCGACAGTGCGTCTTCTGGCGGTTCGGGGCCCGTGGTTCCTCCCTCTGTCCCCGTCTCCCCTGCGGTCCTCACCGCCACTGTCTCTTCTCCGCTTGCGACTGTCGGTGTGGAGGTTGAGAGGCAGGGGTGGCGGCGGCGCGGATTCCCGGAACATTTAGCTGCTGCCATCCAGAGTTCCCGTAGGCCTTCCACTCTCCTGTCCTATGATCGCCACTGGGGTAACTTCAGTCGTTGGTGTGCGGCCTTGGACCTTTCCCCTTTGCACTGTTCTTTGCAGGCGGTGCTTCAGTTTTTGTGGGAAGGTTTTGAGAAGGGTTTGGCGGTGTCCACCTTGCGTGCCCAGTGGGCGGCTGTCCGGGCTTTTCGTTCCCCGTGGGGTAATCTGTCTGATGATGAGGATTTGGTCTCCAGACTGCTCCGTGGTTTTTCTCTGTCTCGTCCGGTTTCCCGGCCTTCCTTTCCCCTGTGGGATTTGCCCTTGGTCCTTCGGGCCTTGCTTAGTCCTCCGTTTGAACCTTTGTCGGAGGTGGATTTGAAATTTGTGACCTTGAAGGTTGTGTTCTTGGTGGCCATCACGTCTGCCCGACGCCTGGGCGAGTTGGGGGCCTTGATGTCACGGGAGCCTTTCCTGTCCTTTTCGGAGGGCGGGGTGGTGCTCCGCCTTGATTCCTCCTTCGTGCCCAAGGTCGCTTCTCAATTTCACCGGTCCCAGGAGTTGGTCTTGCCTGAGTTGAGTTCTGTTCTGGATTCCCCGGGTGGTCCTTGTTGGTCCTTGTTGGATGTGTGCCGGGCTTTGCGTATTTATCTTGAGCGCACGACGGCTGTCAGGTTGACGGACTCCCTGTTTGTCTCTTTTGGGGCTGCTCGCCGTGGACGTAAGGCTTCGTCTGTGTCCATTGGTCGATGGCTGAAGCAGGTCATTTCCTTGGCTTATTCTCTTTCTGGGTCCCCTCCTCCTGTGGGTGTTCAGGGTCGATCTACAAGGGGGGTGGCGGCCTCCTGGGCTGAGGTCCGGGGTGTCCCTCTTTCGGAGATTTGTAGGGCGGCCACTTGGGCGTCTTCTAATACGTTCATCTGGCATTACCGTCTCCTCAATGTGCTGGGTGATGAGGGCGGTTTTGCTTTGGGGGTGTTGGGTTGTGTTCGCCCATGATTTATGTTCTGTGCTCAATAAATGCCTGGTTTTTGCTGTACTGGTTGTTTGTTGTGGTTTGTGGGATGAATGCCGGGGTTTTGCTTTGGTATGTCTCATTTTGTAAGGAAGGTGTCGAGGACGTAGGGACCTGGGGGTAATGTCCTATTACTTACGGTAATCTTCATTACTCCGGGTCCCGTAGTCCTCGACACCTTCCTGGCTTCCCTCCCTCCCGCCCTGTTTGCCGGCCTTCATCCTTTGGCTTGGTATTTCAGAGGGACTGCTGGGACATGTACCCTTTTGTACTCCCGGCGGGAGGGGGAGGGTAGGTCCAGCATTCCTTCTTTTTCTTTTTTCTGTCAGAGATAGGATAATCTCATTTTGTAAGGAAGGTGTCGAGGACTACGGGACCCGGAGTAATGAAGATTACCGTAAGTAATAGGACATCACACTCGACAAGTGTGAAAATTCTGATTATTTCATGCCACCCAAAGCTATAAGAATGACTTAGGTGCCAGGTATTACTCATTTTTTATGTATATTAAAAAACTGAGCAACTGTTGTGCTTATTTCCAAATTAGTCAAACGTCTCTACCGTATGGTGGACTGTAAAAAGTGCCGGTATTGTCAATTAAGTGCTGGTGCCAAGCCACTGGCTCAAATTAAGCAATGCTTGGGGCCACTTTGGTAACATAGATCACCCACAATGTGTGTCAGCGATATTCTTAGGGTTGTTTCTTTATCTCCACGGGGGTCTGGGCACATGCAAATGAGGGAGACCCCATGCCTTTGCTACAGTACAGAGTGGGCCCAATGGCATGCAAGTGGTCTAGGGATGCACTGATTGGCACCAGAAGCTCGTGTACTGTTAGTGCGCCCTCCACACACAGCACCCTCCTAAGAGGGGCCTCAAACTCCCCCTCAAGAATTATGGCCAGTTTCAACATCGGCTGTGAAAGGTGGTTTCAAAAATCTAATCTACATTTCATGAACTCAATGTAAACCTGCCATGGCAACAGTGCATTTTTGGGGCGGTACATAGTCCTGGAGGGTGCTAGGTGCACCCAATTTAGCTGGGCATCCCGAATAGATAGAACAAAACTGCTTTACCCAGTCTTTAGTCTTTAACAGGCATTCCCATTCCCCACTTGATTTGAAGATGTATTATTTGGGTTTTTTAATCCATCGTGACATCATTAAACAGATGGTTTCTTCTAAAGCACAATCAGAAAAGTGTACATAAACTATAATCCAGCTCCTACAGGTCAGTGTGTTTTTGAAAGAATAATGAACGCATTTCTACCCTCAAGTATACAAACTACGGAAAAGGAAACCTCAAAAGTGCTGCCTTGCAGGGAAGAAACACATATTCGTGGCTTGAATGCTGCATATTTCATTGATGGCGATCTAGTTACTGGATGGGTTTCAGATATGCAAAACTAGGATGAGGACTCTGAAATGCACACTACTCACATTTTTGGGCGAGCTGGGTGGCTATCACACTACCCTCTTCATTAGCTGAAAGGCCAGGGTCTTGATAAAAAAGTTATTATATATTCATTCACGCGCTTAAGTACTCTGTTTAAACTTTCATACTAAGATGATATGCAGATCGAACTCCGAGATTAGCAAACTTGCTGATTTATTAGAAAATATTTCATCAGTGGCGTCACACTTTTCCGAGCCCTCGGGAGTCCGTTTTTTACATGGAGGTGTCCAGGTGCAGATTCGTTCCATCCATTTTCTGTTCGTCTCTGTCTCGCACTCTCTTTCCTGGTTATTTTGCTGTGCCCACAGTCCTCGCCTTGTATGGCTCTTTCTCACCTAAAGCCTCTTTGATCTCCATTGTCTCTCCCTTTTTCACCTTCTCTGTTCCTCCCTCGCTGTTGTGCCCCCTGTTCTCTCACTCCACTTTACTCTTGCCCTCTGATAATCTCCTTCTCACTCTGTGAAGCTGTCTCGTCACCTCTCTCTTTTTCTCTAATTGCGTTCCTCTCTCCAGAATTCGTTTCACTTCCCTCTTTGCAATATTTCCCTGACATGGTTCCTTGCTTCCTTTTCGCCATATCTCATTCTCAGTCGGTGCTTTAAGGGGTTAGGTACTCACAGACACCAAGTACCTGCACTTCTTCAATTGTAAAGGGAGAGTACCTGCACTTCTCAGAGAGGGTGCAGTACTTTAAATAAGACAGTACCAGCACTTCTCAGGAGCCATCAGGGACTATGAGAAGTTGAGTACCTCTACTTCCATATCTGCATCACAGCCAGTGCTCTTGGTTCCTCCTTGCACTTTTACTGTATTTCTCTCTAAAAGGATGAATGCATTTCATCTTTGGCTCTAGCTTGTGTTAGGCAGGCTGCTCTACCAGGCTATGCACTGATGTGGCTTTTGGGTCACCCATGATTTGAAATATCTATGGGCAGTGATTAATATGAGCCAGTGTTTGCCGGTGGGGGGGCACCTGCACTTAGATTTGAGGACTGGCACTTATTTTTCCACATCATTTATTTACTGAGCGCAACATAGGAGAATTACACGGACTGAAAGACGGAGGAACAGAAAGACGGCAAAACCGTCATAAAAGGAGAACGCAGGAACCTTCTGGAATGACATAAAGGGAGAGGGAGTGGCTGGTGGTGGATTAAAGAGGTCTGAGCAGGGCCACTGGAATTATGTGATGATATGGCTGCTGCATTTTCCCACATAATTGTATATTTGCTGCATTTGCCGCATAATCCATTATCTGCTGTACAATAAGCAGATTTCAACAAAATAAATTGTTTTTAGCTCAAACGGTTCGAAAGTTACTAAAAACGCAGTGACACATGTTGCTGCGCAGTGGAAGTCCCTTTGTGAAGGTTGACTGGTCACCTATCTGTTGCTTATTGCCATATTTGGGTGTTTAACTGGTACTGATGAGAGGCAACCTATGCCCAGACACTGTTAACATGTGTAAAAATGTACAAAACAATGGAGTAATATTATCACAAAATGTGCCACATTATGCCACAAAATTTGCCTTTTCTTGCCCTATAATCGACTCAATTGTGCCACATAATTTAGCCCTCCGGCGCATAATTCCAGTGGCCCTGGGTATGAGGCGGTTTTAAACCTGCCGGCCATGGTATTCTGTGCGCTAACATTTAATTGCGCCGGCCTGGTTTCTGAGCAGAGTTTCGGGCACCCACACTCTTTCACAAATTAAGCGCTGAAGTCTTGGGGTATCATTAACAATGTCGTCCTGCTGCCCCTTCATCCTTCTGGAAGAGAACAAAGCGGGTCTTTCGCAGTAATCCAGAGCATTAATATTCAAATTGCTACAAGACGGGATATATATCTACCAGGAAAGACAATAGGCGACCCCGAGCTACCTCCTTCGCCCCCAGGAAACTCGAAATCTGGTTATTTTGAATTAAGGGAGGGATTGCGCGCATGAGCGCGAGGCTGCCCCATCCATATTAATCGGCTGGCAGTAAGATTTCTAGGAAAGTTAGATTCGAGGGCTCGCTTCTGCAGTGAAGAGGGGCTTAGCACTGAGCCATTGAGACATTAAACACCGCCTGTCTAATCCGTCACAGGGTCGCATCCAGATTAGAAACTGCAGATTAATCTGTTTTTATGATACATTGTGTTATTATCAAGAAAACTGTAATGCCAAGACCGCCGGCTATTAGATACTTTAATTTTGCAGGAAAGGCGAGAGGACAGGATGCAGGTCAGGGGAAAGCGAATGAATACATTTTACTTAATTGCTCAGCAAAACACGTTTTTCGGCATGGATGGTGAGAATTATAAAAACAAAAACAACCCAGTAACATTGCTTGTGTCGGCAGTCCACGTGACGAATTGCTTCAATAATGGACCATTTTCAACCGTAAATCGCTTCCAGCATCATCCATCTTATGAAAAATTGGATGTCCGATTTTTCTATTGTCCTAAATAAACGATTTACGCCTTCTTTCTAAGCACTCCTCATTTTGACCGATAAGGGGAATGAGACTAAGGGAGATAACGTTATTTGCACACGATCACACAGTTTGGCCTAGTGTGGAACTGGAGATTCAGCTCGCTTATATCAAATAAGCCATGGATCCACATTTCATCTTCTTCCATTACCTGTGAACCATGCCTCGGTGTCAGACAACACTTTGATGGGGTGTGATGATGAGCAAGTCTCACTTTTTGAGGAGGTGAAAGGAACATGGCAGGAAATCACAGGGATCCAGCCAGATCCTGCATCCGGCAGCAGTTATTGAGCTAGATCGGGGATCTGTCTGACCCCAAGGAAATACGGTGGATTCCTCCCAGTGAAATTTGAGGACATCAAGACACATACTGCAGCAGCCACACATTGAATGCTTTCGGTTCCGTGCAGCAACCAGCAGACGGTGAAGGGCCTTTCTTATTTCACTTTCAGCCGGGCCCCAAAGCAAATAACTGATTTAAAGGGCCATCATCCCTCTTTATTGAGTACCATACTGGATGACAGCAATCTAAAATCTATCATCTAAATGCCAATGCAATGGGCGGAAAAAAGGTACACAACTTATCACTTCCAAAGTACTTAAGAGAAACTTATGTTTTGGAGGCAGGCTTTTGACTTAGTTCAACTCAGTACATATAAGATATGCATCCATTGTGATAATATCAGGTGTAGCAGTGTGAGTAATTACACAAATATTGATTTGAATAGCATTTACTTTTTTTAAAATTCTTGTATAGTTAGTGCCATCCCAATGTATGATGTCAGAGCACTTTACATCATACACACATTATATAAGGGCTATAAATCCTACAAATGGAGAAATCAATGTCCAGGAAATCTAACATAAGACAATGTGGGTTATAAAGGTGTAGGCGTCACATATCGTCTTTACTGGTAGGCATTATATTTTTTTTGTAAAGAGTTGGTCAGGTTATATACATTTATACTTTTTGAGTAAACTAGACGTTGTATATGGATAAATCAACATTCTACCAAATAGCCTCTGTTAAGTATGTTTATTTATATTTCATCTTTTTGTTGTTTTTTCCTTTTTTCTCTTATTTCATTTCTATTGATTATACATATATCCACACCTCTTTGTTTTTTTTGTACAAACACTTTTTACATATAATATATTGTAATCATTACACATCAGATAATCCTTAAAATATTCAACAACACGCAGAGAATATTCCTTTCAACGCGTTTCGGCCGTTCGCCTTCCTCAGGAATTCTGCATTTTTCTTTTTTAAATCAACAGTAGCTTAACTTTCCAGACTTGGAGGTCATCGGTCTGGACAAGTGATATGTCGCACGAGCGTAATTAAAAGCCAATTTCTAGCCAGTTTCTAGCTCCCTCTGCCTCTTACGTGCGCGTCTTCGTCCGGATGTGTCACTGGCATTATATGCATGGCTCGAGTCGGGGTGCCACGCGGGTGGACGGCCTCCCTCCACTTATTTTACCGGGTGGACGCAATCCCCCTGCCGGTCCCGTTAAGCAGGGCAGCCTTTTGAGCGGGTTAGAGTAATCAAGAAGTAAACAATGCGGTTAATGTTAAAGGTCGCACAGCTGTAGTTATACGGGTTACAGAGCCTCTTTCATGCGACTGCTATTCCGAGACGCAGCAGTTTCATGTGGAGGAATCTAGAATGCCGATGAAAAGAAAATTGTCTTAAATGCATTGCAGTGGAAGCAGTCCATAAGAGATGACATTAGGAACCAAACAGCCAATAAATAACATGTGACGAGAGAGGTATGCTCCTCTTAGCGGAGCCAAAGTCTACTCTGTGTAAATTGTAATCAAATTGATAAAAACAGGGTTGCCTTGTCAAGCCAGAGCTACCTTTACTTTCCTGCCTTATGGTACTTTCGGTGCCGTACAGACGGTAACCATGCTGCTTAAAGAGCGTGGACGACGAAAATACAATATGGGTAGGTACACATGGACTCAATTCTCCTATTTTTCAACATCTTAATAGCTTGAAGACTCGACATGGAAAGCCTATCAGGACATAATTTAACCTCTATGTAAATTACAAAATTCTGATAGAATGATGCATGCTGCTCTTGTGTATGTGTTTCCTGTATTTCAGTGCCCCCCCCAAGGGAAAAGGTCCCCTGTAATAAGAGGGGACTGCTTTGCATGACGTCACTTCCTGTTGTGACGTCACTTCCTGTGACACCACCTATATTGGAGCGTCCCCTCACTTTTTTTTAGGACTTGTGCCCTAATTATATGTTATGAATGCATAGTCAGGAAAAATAGAAATGTCAGAATTTAAAAAGTAATATAGGGATTGGGGTTAATAAGACTTTATTGCTACACAAAGGAACCCTTTTTTATTGACCTTTGAATAATGACCAATTGAGAAACCAAAGAATAAGGTTCTAAACCTATGCCGTGCAGTTTGCATGGAGCTCATTGATGCGGTACACAGTTCACTGTGTTATATTAGAAGGATTGCAACTTACGAACTGCAAGTATCAAAAAGATCTCTGTGTCAAGAGATGTTACCCACTTACGAGGTTTTGCTTGCAGGCACTTCCACCCCCTTTGCTGGTTTATCAGCCAAAACTGTGACTAGACAAAGCGAAACCTTTGCCAACATGTGCATTAATCACCAGAGTTATCTTACTATTCTTATTTCCCCCTGAAATCTTGCAGGGCACAGGAATATCTCTGCATAAGGTGTTTTAACCCATTAGACGTTTTAAAATTGATTCTCATTGTGACTAATTCAGTCAGCCAGAACAGATTTACTGTCACACTTCTCTTTGTTACAAATTTCTTTGTGACAGAGTTAAAAAAACATAAATGTGTAAGTTGACTGTCAGACTGCTTTTCAGGACTATACCCCTTCTGACCCTATACACTTTCTGCTGCCACATCTAGTCCCCCAGTTTATGGGTTCCCGGAGTAAATATTTTCCAGTTTCAGCACTTGAAAGGAAGCTTTCCCAAAATGGGTGTATTGTCCCATAGGGCACATCGTTTGCTATCTAGAGCACTTATATAAGAAATTATAAAGACAAGATTGCTTGAAGGTGCTGTGGTGAAATCAGTAATTATAATGTACTCTTTATACTGCAGTCAAGGCCCTTTGTGTGCAGGTTACTGTTACTTGGCTTTGCATTTAGAGAGCTACTTGCTAAGATGCTGCATATCTCTTACTACAGAGGAGTACACCCCGGGGCAGGGTGTGGTATTGAGAAGGTGCAGGATATATGTGTGTGTGTACTACATGCACTGGTAGTAAACGGCACCGGATGGTGAGTTCAGTAATGTGGGGCCTGCTTCTTGCATTGATTAACAGCTGGATCATGGAAAGGCTATTGAGCAGTATTTCCAACGTGCAAAAGAGTAGAAGAATAGTGTTTGATATTGATAGTTTAGTTATGGCAAATCCTCTCTGATAGTGTAAACGGATTTAACATTACTAATGTGGAAATGCCACTTTGGGAAACTGTGCATTTCTGTGCTTGTGTGCCTGCCCGTCTGTCTCCAATCCATGTCTGGGTGCTGATGGGACAGCTACATCTGTGCATTCCTGATAGGCAGCCATAACCTAGGGGCTCAAGGGAAACTACAGACCTCTGACTCTGAGGGGCCTCCCTGGAATCGATACAAGGGGTGAAATTGGCTTCTTTATTCCAAGGGGCAAGGTATATATATTGATCAAGACACTCAGTGTAGGATGGCAGGCATGAAAACATTTAGAGAGGGCATGTGTATTTCAAAGGTGGCCCTGAGAACTGATCTCATCTTCAAAGACCACTGGGGGTATAACCACTGGGGCTCTGCTCTCAGGAAATAGAGGCACTTTTGAGATTGGAACCATACTACACTGTTCCAATGCTGGGATGTCAACTAGAGGAATAATTGGGGCATGAAGGACTGTAACTGGATTATCTGCAGACTGGTGGTGGCCTGGAGCTTGTCGTGCTCCAGGAAGGGACTATCACATGGAGGATTTTGCCTGGATGTTGCTGGCCTCCATCTAATTGCCAAATTTTGTGGCCCGGGTGCAGAGCACTCTCCAAGGCCTGGTTGGCTGCCCTCCTGTCCATGAGATTCCCAGGACAGAATAAATCTCCCCTTTTCCATGAGATCGTGAGGACCACGCAGGGTTTGGCAGAAATCGGTCGAAGTAATAGTCATTTGGAACAAGGATCATCCTGATGTATGTGATAATCACACTGTGCAGAGATGTGTACTCCTAAAGATCAGTGGCTCACCTGGAATGCCAGAACGTGAAGAGTTTGAAGAATGCTGGCAAAGTTTGCTGACTCCAAGGGACACATGCAACCTGAAACAAGTGCTAGCTCGCACTCCGTAGCGTGTAATGTCTGATGGGTTTTGGGGGATGATGGCCGAGTCTGTGGACCCGAGCTGGGAGCCTACACGCTCTGACCTCCAGATCTGGAGGACGACAGTGCCTGGCATCGCACCCTCCATCCAAGGTCGCCGACTCCCTCTCCCCGGACCCACACCACAAGGAACTCTTTTGTTCAGAATATCATGACTGGACATGAATGTCTCATTGTGCCTTATGTGCACACATGGCTGGCTGCCTGGAGAAACTGCAGCTTGTGTGTTCGCCTGAGAGGAAACAATTCTCCAGTTTGGAAGCATGCCAGATTACGTTGTCACAGTCTCTTGCCTATGGGGTTGGGGATAGTGGGTTGCCCAATATTACATTTCTGAAATACAAGGTTATGCCATCATTCTAACACTTAAACAGTGTGTGTATACCATGCACAGCCCCCGCAGCTACACGTTCCCCAACCATCCAGGGGCTCCTATTCAGTCCAAGGACTATGAATATCTGTGAGATATGAGAGACTCAAGGTCCCCTTACCACATTCTGCAGGAACGCTCCATCAATTCATGGTACACCACTGGGATGGGTGCGCATTATAGCAATACGTATAATGAAAAAAACTATTGAAGGAGCTGAAATTGTACCTTCACCTATAAGAGCAAATCATTAGGTCATCCTTAAGACTGTCTAACCAATTACATTGGGGTACAAGTGTGTGTTTGGGTGCGGATTTTGTGTATGTTTCTGTGGCATGTCGTGTTTATAAATGTGTCTATATGCGAAAGGGAAAATGCGTCCATAAAAGAGGTCAAATTATGACACCGCTCAAATAAAAACATTTTCTGTTCATGAATCTGTGATTAGAAACTTTTAAACAAAGAAAATGGTACATACTTGAAACAGATGGAAAACTTTGCCCAATTGAATAAATCTGAGGTACTCACTGTGGGTGAGTATTGTGACATTAGTATTTTTTTTGTCAGTGACATCTGAAAAGTTTTCAACAACGATTACTTGTCCAAATAGCAAGCTAAATGGAAAGGACACCTTAAATTTAAGCAGGAAAATATTCAACTATTTCATTATAGGCGTTAGACCTACTTAGATCACACTGTTCCTATCGCAGGCCTTTTAAACCCCACTAGGCAGTACATTATTATTCCCAGACATGCAGAGATCTATGGAAAAAGCGACCTTGGGTGCAACTTGCTTATGGTAAACCTATCCGGTTCTTCACATTCTGCGGGAGAGGTAGGTAATAAAATGCTGGATCAGACCACCTGGTTACTAATAAATTCAAGCTGTATTATTTTAGCAATAGAAGATAAAATGTTATAAGGTCAGATAATGACATTAAACATCTTTCTTTGGTGCATCACGTTCTTTTTGGCACTGGTGCCCCAGTAATCCAAGATAAAATATCACAGCCTTATCTCCACGCCATGTTTGTTCATCCCCCTATATTACAGCTATGGTTCCCTGTTTTAGACTCACACAACTAGGATCCAAAGCCTTTGTGGTAATAGCCCCGAAATTATGTTATCGACTCCTTACATCGCTATGAGGCATCACTTTTTCTTCCATGAAGCACTGAAGACTCATTTACAGCGTCATTTATACAGTCCTGGGGCCCAGATGCCTGTGGGTGAAAGTGGTCTCTATAAACATATAATTTAGTCAGTCATTAAGGAGCAGCTTCATTTTTGGCTCCACCGTTATACGTCACAAATACGCAATATAATCGTGCACTTAGCACCTGTTCTCTGTGTGTGCCCTAATGATATTAATGTAAAGTGTTGCACTTGACATCATTATTGGCAGTGCTTTCACTGTAGGATTAAAAAATCCATATATGCTGTGTGCCATAACTATATTAAATGAGTGTTTCTTGTTTAGGTGATGGAGTTAAACCATCCTCACACTATTTACTTTAGAAACGACGATGGATTTATGAAATGTGTGTACTAATATTTTACCTTTGCATTTGAATGTAGTTCCTAGTCACATTTAAAGACATATATGCAAAGTTATTTTACCTTCATGAACTTTAACCCCTTGGGCGCGGCCGTGATTCTGCGCCTGTGCGGCAAATTCCGATCGCGGGGGCGGTCATGACGGCTGGGAGCCGTCATCAGCATACGAGCACTGTGTGCCATGACGGCTCCCGGCCGTCATCAGCATAGAAGGGGTTAAAAGGATTACTTCCCGTTCTCAATAAAGCCTAAAATGGCCTAATAAAGCAAAGTGGTCATTCAAAGCCCCCTGTGTCAGCACCCTCAGACATCCTAAACTTAGCAACTCTGAGTTGTAGAGAAATTTAGGAGCCTCCTTTGAGCGCAAACCCCATCCCACAGCAGTTTGTGAGAATGGGGTATTTAAAGCGGCAGTGGCTCCCCACGGACAATCGAGCTCTGACGTTCCTCGCTATTCTGTACAGATGATTTCAGGCGAGATGGCCTGTGAAGAATCCAAATGTCAGATTTGTATTAGCAAGGGAGGGGATGGGATTTCTGCGATGATGAAAATGAGGAATTTAACCTTCTCTTTCGCTGCTCAGTGGCCATGCTCTGAAGCTCAGGGCTGTGGATGCTGTGTTTCAGGTGCTGCCGCTGGACAGGTTTCGATTCGATCTGACAATTCTAAGCAGGAATTATCTGGCCCATTAGCTGGAAGGCAGTTGTGAGCTCGCCAATAATGGTAAAAATATCTTGTTTGACTTCTGTTCCCTGGAGTTTAGTGATATTTACACATAGAGATGCAGCACCACTTTATTGTCTGGTGGTGACGCATTAATGGACTGGAAGCATGGACCAGAATTGCTAAGGATTTACAATGACAAAGGGAGCAGGGTGCATTCACAGCATGGCAGGCCGGTGCGGAGTCTGACAATGTGGTACATTTAATTGTAGCTTATACCAAGAAGCAATAGAGCAGTCTGCTACCAGAAGTTACTTCCAGCACATACAGCCTTTTGCTATTACTTTTACAAGACACTGACAGCTCAATCAAACAATGCAATTGAGAAAGTCTATCTTGGTTGTCAACAGATAGCCCTAAAATGCAACCTTCTGCCCATTGAAGACGCATCTGTATATCCCAAGTACATCGGAAAGGACTTTGGGGTTAAATAAGGTACTTGACCTCACAAACTAAGACTGCACCACCTTCTGGGCCACAATCCACATCAAAGGCCCAATCATCTAAAATGTGGACCCAATCTAGAGGGTATTAGGAGGAGCCTATGGCCCATGTAAAGATGGGACCAAATATTGTAGTGTATTGGTTGAACACAGTGAAACCATTGCACTCACTAATGCAGTCTAGCACAATGTAGTTCAATTTCTTCTACTCAGTCAGTAGAGGAATTCACAAGAGCTGCTTAAATGATACTTCGGATGAATCCAATATTGATGGAAATTCATGTACTCTTTTTCTTTTATTCTTTTGTGTTCCTTATTTATTTGTTTCACATTTAATATGCTTTATCTGCATATCCATCAAACAGATACTACCAGCCTTTATGTGAAGCCCAACGCCTACACTTCAAGGGGAGGATTTGATCCCTAAGCCTTATGTTGATATCGCAGAAGCTCTAGATACAGAGAATCCCCAGTTAAGTCAATCTGCTCATATGTAGGAGGAGGAAGAATTCCAGGAGAGTTATCGAGAATCCTAAGAGAAAGTACAAATGAGTTAACTGGCCCATGTGCACATATATCAAGAAGGAAATGTCAAACTCCATTATCTCAAGGCATATATGTGCATATGGGAGACACACTTTAGTTTTCAATACGAGAGATGAATTGCTATCCATGGAAACTGAACTTTGAATTATTGTGCATTATCTATCTGTCCAGCTAATATATCATACCCTGTTCTCGACTAAGAACAAGAATGAATCATTCTTGTTCCTGGTGACGGTGGCCGGTCTGATTTTTGGAGACCTTGCTGTTTGGACTGGTTCCAAATATAAAGTTTTGTACTCAGTGAGATTATGACTATTGGTCATCCTTTTCAGATTGTTTCTTTTGTATTTGGTGGTTCATTTATTCCCTTAACGACTAGACCTAGTTCCTCTGGGGTCTGTCTTTTTGCCATTCTTGACACCTTGTTCTGAAGATGGCGTCTTCTGGGACTTGAGAAACCGAAACATTGACGATGCATTCATTTTGACTATTGTTTAAACCACGAACCATAATTTAATAGACTAACATTTTTGAAGGAATTTTGGTTAGATGGAATTTTATTGATTCTGTGAATTTCAATTTTACCAATAATCACAAGTTAGTGAATTATGATTCGTATTCTATGATTTCTTGCATGGCAGGTTTGCTTTCAACTTATGACCCTCCATGAACTTTCTCTGATTGTGATGTTTATACATATCTATTTTATGTATTGTATTGAATTATTTTCTGTATTACATAATATATTTTGAAAACCTACTCAGAGTCCACCTCAGCACACATATTTATTTTCTGTAGTTCTTTCATTGTTGCTAGTGGGTGGATTTTGTTTTCACCAACCACCTTGATTGGATTGAAATAAATGCAAGGTACTTCTTCAAGATCTGCTTGTTTGATTACTGCCATCTTCAAATCACAACACATGCCACAGGACAGGCCTACTACAGCGAGTGGGGAATGAAGAGTTGTCTGTGGATGACTCTGGTTCCACTGCACAAGAGCAAGTCCTGCATTTAGTGCATGCTAATACCATAAATTACATGCTAAAGAAATGTCATATCAAGAATATCAATAACAAAAATATTGTAAATACATTTACTACAGAATTGCTATGGAACTTGATGACATTTATATATTATTTTGAGAGAAAAAAAAGGACCACTGCTGGTATGCACAATGGCTGCAGGTTGAATGTATTCATCCAGTGCTTAATTTGAGCTGGTAATTTCTGAAGCTCCACACCAGCACTTGATTGTCAACACCAGCACTTAGAACAGTCTGCCACATGATGACACTGCTTGTGTATTTTGGAGATGAGCACAACAACAGTTGTGTATCAGCTTAACACACATTAAAAACAACTAATATCTGCAGCCCACCCCATTCATATATCTTTTCTTAGAATAGTCTGAACTGTCACACTTGTAGGAGTGTGATAATTAGTAGTTGAGCAGGTACTGTCATTGGCACTGCTGACAGGCGAAATGGGTGCTGCAAACTGCAGTGACTGCCTGATAAGGGCCCTGGCACTTTTTTTTTTTTTTTTTTTACTAATTAAGCACTGGGTTCACCTAATTCTTCTTTGTAAAACCCACAATGTAACATCGCGGACTTTTTTTTATTGTCTATATCGGTTTATGTGTGACTACATCCACACTATGCCCAAAGCTAAGTAGCCTTGGAAAATTGTGAAAGAAAACAAGCCACATCCTTAATTCCGTGTAATGTCCTGGCATCTGTCCGCTGTTTTCTAGTGTGCGATCGAAGTCACAGTGTATGATTAAATTCAGCGCGGCAGAAGGTTCTTTTCAGGCAGAATGCAGGGGAAACATTTATTTTCATACTCCCTTTTAATGAATATGAAAATCCGCCAACTTGCATGGGCAGAGCAGGCAGATGCTGCAAATTAAAGCACTGAAAAGGTTATTCATCTCACCGACTTCAGAAGAATCGAGTTCTGTTGAATGTGCCTCTTTTTTATTTCCCCAATAAAAAATAAACTATTCGCACATCAAAGTGGGAGCACTTGTGACCGGCAGCTCCCGCAGATCTGCATACGGCTGTGTCAGGCCAGGCCTCCTCTGCAGGGCCGGGTCTCCTTCGCCATTACAGCGCGCACTTTCCGTGCCCTTGTTCCTGGCTGAGAGAATATTATTTATGCCAGCAATAATCCTCGCGCACAGGACATTCAGAGGCCACTTAATACCCTTGCTGGAGGAGCTGCAGACCAGAGTGAAAATAAGAATCATTATCCTGAGCAGGACGTTAACTGATGCGGCTCTTGCTTTTACGGCAGGATCAAACCATTCTCTTGAGCAAAAGAGGGGGGAAGATGCAACACGGGACGAGTAGTGGCAAGCCAGAAGGTCTGGCCTTAAAGTGCTGATGCATACAGTGTTCGTAAATTCGAGCGGGACAGACGAGAGAGGGGCAGCAGAGAGGGTTGTTGTAAAGTAGTCCCGGCTACTGGGCAGCCTAGTTGTGCAGCGGAGGTATCTGGAAAAATCGAATCAGCCACTAGTATCAGGTGAAAGGTAAATAAGCCGTTAGGCTGAGCTATGTTTTGATTGACTAAGTCTCCAGCCAATGGCTGCAGATCACTTTTTATTGAAAGCCAATTAATTGAAGGGGTGTTTTAAATATCGGTTTCCTTTAATATATTTTTAATGTGGGAATGTGTAAGACTCTATTATAGACATTTTGCAGAGAAATGTTGTGATTATTTTTCATTTCAAAGACAAAGGTCCTTAGACAGAGAAACATTTAAAGAAAATGAATATAGACCCAATGGAACTATATTTTTTGAGGAAATGTCCAGCTGGACAATTTATTACCTTGATACAAAATAGTCACAAAACAATGAACCACTGCGTGTGATAGAAGCGGGACACCAGCCGATGTCCGACTAACACACTGAGAGAGCACAAACAGGGGGGAAGTAGTAGGCAATAGCAGGTCATCTGATTATTGTAAATCATATAACAGACAATCCATAAAATACACATATGCCTGAAAAATATATATCAACTATGCATTTAGTGCATTTAGGTGAATATTATTAAGTGATTATTTTTCATGCAACGTCCATAAAAAAGTTTATTTTAGGTCAAAACAGGACCTCACGTATCAGAAATGGTACAGTGTCACAAAGATTATTTGCAGTACTATTAGTGTGCTGCTGCGGTTTAACAATATTGAAAAAACAAGTCACTATCCATGAATATTAGACGCAAACACATTTATAATTTGGAGAAGTGTGCCTGTGCACTGTGGGCGTCCTGGCCAAACAGGACATGAAAGAGCTGAAATTGGATCATGAATCCAAAGCTGTTGGGAACAGAGGGCCCCAAAATACATTTGGCCCATGCCCCCATAAAATCCTTAAGATGTCCCTGCACTGCAGCACTAAAGCTGTGAGGTTGGCAAAGTGCTACCAAATCAATTGCACTGTCATGCATCAAACTAACATACACCCTGAAGCAGGCTGATACAATGAGTAAGAATATAAACTCCTCACATACAGAACATCACATCATATGACCCAGACATTGGTTGCAAGAAATAAAATCACTATATTCTGTTCAAGCAATCGACCAATGATTCGCCAAACTGAGATAAAAAGGGAAAGTCCCTCTGAAAACCCAACCATGCCCATAAAAAACTCAGAAGATTGTTTATCTTGAACTCATTTTATTTTTACTCTAACTTCCACAAACCATTTTAAAACATAACACTGAATACGTTCTCTGCTAACCCCATGCAACCAAACACCAATAAAACACCATGCAATATCAGATCTTCCAGCTCAATTGGTGGACTTCCCAGGTCTGCATGGAGGTCCCCAGACAGGTAATGCTTTCTGATGACATAACAATGGCGAGTGGCGAGTGGCACTATAGCAATGATAACAACATAACAAATATCAGGGTAACAGAATCCCAGTGATTGGATTAATCCCCACACAAACATGAGACAAAAAAGCCACTTGCACCTAAATGTATACATCATGTTTTAGCTCAAATGCAATACTGCAACCATTCTAAAACTACATGGAAGGAAAGAGTATTTATGTATGTGTATCCCCTTTATCATATGTTGTCAGCACACTACATCAGAGCAATTTAATTCACTGAAAACATGCAAAATCTTCATCTACATCTCCAAGCAAGTGCATGACTAATACCAACCACCATAGCATGAGGAAATACACAGACTATCACAACTGTGGAACTCGGGGAATGGAAACCTGTATTGGGAAAGGAAGTGGAATCCCAGCTGCAGGACTTTAGAGAGAATCCACAACTTGTGATGCCAGCAGTCCCATCCTCCCATTTTGCTTTTTTTGAGAGTTCCCTATTTCTGACATGGCCATGTGGTCTCATTTGAAGGTACCACCTAGGCACAGTGGTACACAGCATGGCTGTAAACCACAGCTTGGATTGCAAGTGTTCCTCTTGGTGCACCTCACCCCTTGACACTCTTACTTGAGGGATAAACCCCGGTGTCAATAGATTTTAAGATTTTTGTTGCTTCAGCTTACATGTGGCCAATTGCACTGTTAATCCATAACAGTGTAAGATCCCCTTAAAACAGGGATACCCAAAGTACAGCCCGGGGGCGCAGCCGGCCCTCCTAACCTTTAATTGTGGCCACCCGGTGAACAGCAGCACTGGGCAGCTGATCACTTCACAGCCCAGTATACAACCTTCGTGATCAGTTCCAATAGGAAACCTAGCATACCTCTCCCACGCAGACCCTGGAGCCAGGGTTTTATTGGCCTATAGGGCTAATTGGCAGTGCGCATGAGCCTGGTCTCACATATTAGTTGTTGGGTGTTAGTAGGCCTGCTTTATGGTCTGGTGCATTGGTTTTTACTGCTGATTTCTCTGACAGTACTACAAACATTGCCTGCAGCAATCACAAATACATGCAGTTTTCCATAGCTTGCAAAACACACAGCTTCACTTTACAAGTTTAAAACTACCCTGATTTGCCAATGTTGACCACTTTATTTTAGTTCTCTGAGCCGCTAATGGGGGCCACTTATAATTTGGTGTGTAGGCTTTTTTTCGGTTCTAGTCCGACCCTACCTGGAGACAAAGAAGCTTAAAATATAGCCCCACTCTTTCTCTACTCATTTGTCAGGCTATGCTCTGCCCTGTCAGTCACGCTGCACTATATTGCCATGCTCTGAACTTCTGTAGGTTGATAAATGAATATAAGCCAACGTGCCATATTTGTGTGGCGGCCACCTCTTACCTACTCCAGAGGCTGAAAAGGGAAGGCCAATCTTGGCACTAAAAAATATCAAAAATCAATTTTGCTGAGAAAAATTAGATCATTGTTCAAGACGTCAGTCGAAAAGTGCTGAAGAGGCTGGCAGCAGTGTCTATTATTGTCAAGCTCTGGCAGGTGCTGGAGTGGAACATAGGGACTCACAGCGGATTTTTTTTGCTGATAATGGAGAAAGTCAGAGATCTAAATTTTCTCTTCCCTGCGGTCTCATTTTGTGTAACAGGGAATCAAATAGTTTGGCTCAAGCAACACGCTTCCCAGCAGCCCAATTCAAAACTGTGATCCATGGCGGACCAAAGCCAAACCACTAGCCTACCGCAGGATATCTGGGTTTCAAGGCACTGACTGCTATTCCTTGGGTAAATTGTCCTTTTAATGTCTAAATGTATATGCAAAGACAATTCACTGAACTTCAAAAGTAGACACAGCCGCTCCATTCATTACTTTGTCTTAAATTGTCTAGGCATCCGCCAGAGGGATTAATAGAGAGAATCAACATGGGGTGGCCAGAGAGAAAAACAATGCTTTTCAAAACTGAGGCTTGGGCATAAAACGTGTAGTCAATATAGCCTACCCTCATGGAAAACTTTGGAAATTAAAAATAGAGTTTAACCGAAAGACATCCAGGAGAGCCCTGAAACAAAGTTCAACAATAGAATAAGGGCAACATATAGTTAAATGACTTTCCTAGCTTAGTCAAGCAGATCTGGTACCAAGTCTTCTTCATTGAGATATTAAAATATAAATAGCAATGCTAAAAGTCGGGGCCTCTGATTCATAAAACGTATTCAAGCATCTGTACACATTAATGTCATACAAACCCCAGATTAAATTAGGCAAAACAGGCGATGATCCAGCTTAATAGTGGTGCCAGGTTCCACTTCTGAGCCTGGCCAAATGGCTTGTTCCTAAGCCTGCATCTGGCTAAATCCTGGTAGACGATTCAAGGACTAACAGCCCGATTCATGAAACAAAATTGCGCTCGCAAAGGGCCAGATTCTGAGAATCTGGCCCTTTGCGAGTGCAATTATTGCATTTGGGATTCATCATCCCAAATGCAAAATTCGCTATTTGAGAACTCGCAAATTTGCGAGGAATAGCATTTAAGGAATCTCTATTAGCGATTCCTTAAATGCTATTCTTGAAACATTTAAAAATTGTGAATTTGCAATTTTGAACCGCTATTTACCACGAGGTCAAACCTCGTGGTATATAGCGAAAACTTAGAAAAATGCATTTAAATGCATTTTTCTAAGTTGCATGTTACACACACACATGTCCTTTAGACATGTGTGTGTGTAACATCTGTGTGAATTTACATTTCAGGGGTGTTACAGGGTGTCCTTTGGACACCCCTGCACCCTTGAAATCGCAATCTCATTTGCGATTAGCTAATTGCTAATCGCAAATAAGGAATGAATGGGGAGTTATTCCTTATTTGCGATTAGCAATTAGCTAATCGCAAATAAGGAACCTGTAGGAATCGCAAAAAATATTGCGATTCCTACATGAATCCCGTTTTGCGAGTCTGGAATAGTGATTCTTTATTAATCGCTATTTCAGACTCACAAAACTTCACAATGATGAATCGGGCTGTATGTTCAGTATTTAGGACTTTAAAGGCGCTCTGCTGATTAGCCAGTGGAGAGGTGGCATAGGGACTGGAGAATAATCTATTTTTCCCAAATCATAAAATTTGAACATGGAATATTAGCACCAGAAGCTGATAGCACCATTCTAAAACCTTCTACATTTGTTGAAATGCTCTGAATGCTTCCCTACTGTCCCACTCGTTTAGTAGAAAACAATTGTATCAATGCTCCCCACGTTCAGACTTGGGTTTCTTTATTGAATGGAACCTGTTACGCTATGTCAGAGTACCAGTAGAGATCCTTGATACCTCACTACGTGTCTCAAAGCCGCGAAAACAATCACTCAATTATGAAAAGTCCATGCCATGTCATGGCTCTCTCTGGAATCTGCTCTGACTCCAGCTTTAGAGTATTTATTGTGTTGCTGATACTAAAAGCCCTCAGAACTCAGACCTACTCTTATCCCCACTGACCCTGCCAGGAACCTAGGCATCATTCTGGACAGCAAACAAACCATGACAAATCAGGTCATCTCGGATCTTCTCCTCCTGCTTCTTAATTATCCTCACGCTTCGTAAGATATTCTAATGTCTAACCCAAAGCTCAAGATGTACCATCACGCGGGCCCTCATCTCCAGCAAACTGGACTATGGCAATGCTCTCTACACAGGGATCGCAGATCAACTCCTCCTCTTACCACAGACCATACAGAAAACTGCAGCCAGACTCGTCCTGGATCTCACCGGATTAACCCAAATCACCCCTTACCACAATGAACTCCACTGGTTCCCCATGCAGAAAAGACGCCAGTTCAAGTTTCTGACCCACGCTTCCAAGGCACTACACAACTAGAGGCCTGCCTACTTGAACCTCATTTTATGCACCATCATCAGTGGGAGGACCAAATTTGGTTCTGCCCTGGGTGCTATCCGAGCAAAGCTCGGCCCTGGAAGGGAGTGTTATCTGCACAAGTGTTTACCTGTTGACTTAAAATTACAGATGATTCTAAAAAAGCAAATAATATGTTTTCAAACACCTCATGCTACAACAGAGTTGCATCTAATCACTTCACTAGTACACTCAACCTTTAATTAAAATGATCAACTATAGCAAGGTGAACCCTTGTATCTTCAAGTGCGGGGATATTGTATATTGCATGTGTACTGAGCTACGGGTGCTTGTTCTAAATGTAAATATATGACATGTTTGTTACATTCTCTGGGTTGGCATGGATGACATTTGTCTACTTGTCCAAAATGAGTGTGCCCACCCTGCTGTCTCTGTGGATAAGAGGTGTCTCCACCCTTCAGGAGGTCCCCATTCAGCATATGAATGTGAAATATGGAAGTCTCAAGGGCTCATTATCCCTTTCTTCATGTGGCATCATCGTTTGGCCATTTGTCACTGATGGGTTGGTAGACTAAATGATATGTTGTGAACTAAAGTGGGAAGTTAATTGCTTTGGTGGCAGTCAAGTATACAGTTGAGGTTCTCCGGGGTTAATTGCGGTAAAGCTTCCAAATACTAAATTGAGCTCTGTAGGTCTACAGACAGTCTATATGCTACCATTGGCTTTGTGCCTAACTGGCCTTTTACTCATTTTAATGACCTATATGTGTGCTTTCGATTCTTCTAAAGCATGTAGGAGGCTACTTAATTCTTTAATCGCTGTGGCGTCTCGTACCTAGATGTCAAAGTGTTTCTGCATTTTCTTATGTGCTTAATATCCATCTTCATCCTGCAAACAGTCTTCTCACTGACTGAAGGTAAACCTTCTGTATTTATTTTATTTTATTTAGAAAGTTTTATATAGTGCGAACATGACCCCTGCGCGTATCAGAGCTCTTTACAAGATGACCAGAGACAAACAGAATCAACAATGTCATAGTTGAAAGCAAACGTTTGTTTACCCTTCACTGACAGCTCCTCTATGTGGGGTTGCTGGAGTAGTGTGAGTCGACACAGGTCTGTAAGGCTGCAGTCAGTCTCAAACCTGACCCTGTAAGGGTGGTCACAACAGGTACAGGTGAAGTGAATGGGGACACACAAATTCTTGTTAGGTGCTGATAGACCTGGCATCTTATGGTGTGGTTTCCCCAGTCTTTTGGATTCTGGCTTCCTATTTTTGATTATGTGTTGGACTTTTTTTGCTGGTGTTTGGACTCTGGGCACTTTAGCAGACCACCCTCCTCATTGCCACAGACAACATAGTTGTCCTCCTTGACCAAGGCCAAACAGCAGTCCTCATCCTCCTGGACCTTTCAGCAGCCTTCAACACCATCTTTTACCATACACTAGCCACCAGACTCCACGACTGCGGCATCCAAGGAAAGGCCCTAGACTGGATACTCTCATTTATCAAAGGCAGGACACAGAGAATAAGACACCCGCTCTTCCTCTCAGAACAAAAAGTGACCAGATGTGGAGTAACCCAAGGATCCTCTCTCTGCCCCACCGTCTTCAACGGCTGCATGGAACCACTCACAACCATCACCAGAAACTATGGATACAACATTGTCTCCTATGCGATGATACCCAACTCATTCTCTCCCTCACCAATGAACCTGACATCACCAGGAACAACTTCCAAGAAGGGATGAAAGCCGCTGCAACCTGGATGAACAACAGCTGCTTGAAACTCAACTCAGAGAAAACAGAAGTCCTCATCTTCTGATCCACACCTCAGCATAGTACAAAACCTGGTGGCTCCCCACCCTCGGAAACCCATCCACCCCGACAGACCATGCAGGTAACCTCGGTATCGTACGGGACTCATGGCTTACAATGAATCGACAGATCAATGTGGTCCCCTCCACATGCTTCAACACCCTCCACATACTATGTGAAACATTCGAATGGATGCCCGCCGACTCAAGGAAAACGTCACTCACACCCTCATCACCAGCAGACTGGACTACGCCAATACCCTCTACGCCGGAATCAAGAAGAAAGTCCTCTGCAAACTCAAGACAGTCCAGAACGCAGCAGTCAGACTAATCTTCGATATCATAAGACACAACCACATCATCCAACACCTCAGTGACCTCCACTGGCTCCCTGTCAAAAGAAGGATACATTTCAAGCTGCTCACACATGCATACAGGGCTCTCCACAACATCGGACTTTAATATCTCAACAACCGTCTCCCCTTCCATGCACCAAAGAGAAACGTACATTCAGCCGACCTCTCCCTAGCCACTGTCCCACGCTGTTACAGGAACAGAACGGGTGGAAGGTCCTTCTCCTACCTTGCAGCCAAGACATGGAACGAGCTCCCCCTCTGGCGAAACTCAACACTGGACCAATTCAGGAAAAACTTCAAGACCTGGCTCTTCAAATGACCCAACGGAGCTACAACCCCACCCCCAGCACCTTGAGACCTTTATGGGTGAGTAGTGTGCTCTACAAAACCACTGATTGATTGACCACTGCTGACCAGTACTAAAGCGCATGTGTTCCGTGTCTAAAACGTAATGGCATTTGGTTTTTCCATGATTGGCATGTTTGATTTACTATTAAGTCCATAGTACAGTGCACTGCCTATGCCCAAGGCCTGTAAACCAAATGCTACTAGTGAGCCTGCCATTAAAGATAATGGGGTAACCCTGTGTCCTTCAGAACCTGGGTATTAGTAATACAGTCTACAATAGGTTCTGTAGGATAAACCAATTGCTCAGTCTTCAATAAATGATACAGTATAAAAGAAATTAATTTATTATAAGAACAGAGTCTAATAAGAATTTCTTAGACACCAAACTAAACACCCTGAATATACTTATTTATTTGTACATATGTATTATATACTACTTTAGTATATGGATTTCACATATACGAATTCAACAACATATAACATAAATAATGTGACTTTCATGAGTCAAGTGACAAGAAGTGAAAGGTGGTGTTGTGACTGAAATATGCAAGACATATGGATTACAAGCAAATGTACATAATATGAATTACTGCGGGTCTGTCCCTTTACAATTTATCTCACATGTTCTAACCGCACCCTTAAAAATTCCTTTTTCTGGTTTTGAGGTGAGGAGACTAATGGAAATGACCTGAACCAGAAGCATGACATTTCGACCCAAGCATATGCGCAAGTCAACAAGCATCACAGCGGGTCTTCCTCAGGACTGATAACAGAAGTGTGGACAGCCAAATCCACATACAGTAAGACTTCCCATAGGGTAAATATGGCTTGAGTAAAAACTGGGACTGTGTCAAACAGCTACAGTTGAACAGATTGATTGTAGTGTATGGAAGCCTGAAATGGTCAGTCCAATAGGTACACAAATCCAATTTTCGTTTGAGGTCACAAATATCTTTGAATTACAGAATAGTTCTTATAGAAGGTTCCACCATCCAATTGGAATTGTACTTCGGTGAGGTAGTTAATACCATTCTTCAACTGCGAGACTCTTTGCAACTGTAGCTGTTTGACGAAGAACCAGTTTTTACTCAAATCATACTTGCCTTAAGGACCCAAGGTCTTGCCACTGCAACCACTGCACCACCTCCTCTGCGCCCGCATCTTCCCTGGACGTTAGAGGCTCAACTAACCTTCACCTCCTCCAAGAACTGACTCATCGCTTTGCTACAGTGATGCCTCACCTCCTTTGTGTAACGCAGCGTCCCTGAGCGCCAACGTATTGCATAGCAGTAACCAACCGGATCATCACCTGCCTTCGAGACACCTCACCTCCTCTGCGCATCACACAGTCTTTGACTTCGGAATGCATCCAAGGCACTGCATTCGGGTGCGTGTGACTCCTGTAGAAGGCCAGTGCTCCATTGCAGTCAAACTGGACTTGTGAATTTGTCTCAGTCAAGGGCAAATAAATAGCCCCAGTTGGAGCTATTGTTATCTAAACGCTATAACAACATTTAATATTGACGAATTCATATCTTGACTTGTGTATTCTGGATTTTCATTGTTCTGGTCTTGTTTTACTCTGATAAATATTTCCTATTTTTCCAAACTGGTGTGGAGTACTTTTGTAGTGTTTTCACTGTGTTAATGTGTATGTGTTCACACAAATACTTTCCACTTTGCCTCTTTAGTTTAGCCTAACTGCTCTGGCCAAGTTACCCGAGGGTGAGCACAGGTAAATTTAGTGTGTGTGTACTATTTTTACCCACTGGCGTACCGAACCTTGAGGGGGCCCCCCTGCAAGGTACGTGAAGGGGCTCCCTCCAGACCAGCTCTTTGGCCATAATATTGTACTGAGGGGACCCCCTGCTGCTTGAAGGCTTGAGTTACGCCACTGCCCTTACCCTGACCAAAGTGTGGGTTCCCTATTGGACACTGTGCAAACTGCTGCCAACTAGACCCAATTTCTAAAAGGTGTTTCAAAACTTCACTGCATGCATGAATGAAATCCCCAAATGTTGGCCACAATCCTATTGAAGTTATGTTACCCATATGATACCCAGTTTCTTATTCTTAATGTATTGATGTAATCTCTTTCCCTGTCAGTATCTCCTTAATCCTATAAACTGTGATGACATTCTGATAATTCAGATATGCACTCTTTGCGAGAACGTACTTTTTATATTTTGACCCAAGGCGTGTCCAGCATCCAAGAAGACCCTTCGGAAGGCACATGATATTTTTTTAATAATCGCAATCTAGTAAACAGCATACAGGAAAGCACAGAACTTCGAATGCCCTAGAGCCACACATGGTTGGTCCACTAAATAGTCGTCCTGAGAGCTGCAGTTTCAACAAGTGTTCGTGTACTTAGGACATCTGTGAAGGCCAGGGCATTGTCCCCCTCCGTAGTAAATCCGTTCTGGGCTATCTCCCCAAGTGTTGTTTGCACACTGAATGACTACCATTCAGATTTAAACAGAAAGGGGGTTGGAAGCACACTGCCTCACAGTCCCAGCACAGTTCGCCCCAAAGATTTAACCCTGTCATCCAAGGAGGCTGTGCAGGAGGTGCAGTGAGAAGCAGCCACAAGGCACCCTATCAGAGTGCCAGAAAGGCGTGCAGACATGGCAGACATGTTATTGTACACTTAACACATCAGGAACTGCAATCAGGTCTCTCCCAGCTGGACACACTGCTCTCAATATACTGGTGGGATTAAATGTTAAAGTTCTGATCGAAACTCTGCTTTCTTCTCTGCCCTTGAGATGAAAACCTGAACTGATGGGACAAGTATGCATCACGGCCAAAAAACATGAGGATTCTCTGGGTGAGATATATGTTTCACAAAAAATGCCATGCCTCTGTTGTTGCATTCCCTCCCCTATTGATGAGAGCATGTAGGTGGGTGGCAGCAGTGCCCTGAATCCCAGCCACACCACTAGCAGGTTTTGTGATGTTCTGATGTGATCCCTGAAATGAATCCAATGAATCATCCTTTCACGTGTGTAAATAATGCGATTAGGTGGGTCTCCTTGCTTTCACTTCTTTTCTAGTGAAAGATTCCCTCACCTCTTTCCCTGTTTAATCTTTACTGAAGAAATGTTTAAAAAAAATCAAAGATGGTATTCCAAGGGAAGCAATTGCCCCACATAACCTAAAGCAGGAAAACATGTCACATTTTAGACCCCATCAGGTATCCGTCTTCAGGAAAAGAACTAAAACGAAGAATATGTGAATCAGTACTTTAAATGGTGCCACGGCTAGGGCGACTGACTCCGGAATCTGGGGATCACGGTTCGACCCCCGGCACCAGCGGCAGATTAGCCCAGCACCATGTGACTCTGGGCAATAGCTTGCTTAATCTTCCTGACGGCCCCCAGTACCTAGAGACCCTTATGGGTGATTGTGCACTTTACAAATGTTGATTATTATTATTATTACTCACCGGTACTGAGTACCGGCACTTCTCCCCCCCCCAAGAGTACCGGCACTTCTCCGTTACCAAATAGAGTACAAGTACTCACTTTCACACATTGTCATGTGAGCATGCATTGCATTTCTACACTGCGGTGCATGCTCACATATTGGTGATTTCTCAAGGAGGGCTGTGACTCCATGGCGCCAAGGCAGAGCAACTTGTGGCCCAGGCACGCAATGCCTATTGGGATCAAAGGGCTTCAGTCCCCCCCTTGTGTGTGGCAGCCTGGGCTGAGACAGCTTCCCAGGCACGCACACAGCAGCATCTCCCCACCCCCCAGTACTTCACCGGCCGTTAAGAGACCTATTGCTTGTTAATGAGGCTTTGATGTGTTTCACCCCTTCTTCAAGCCTCTGCAGCTCCACTCTGACTTTTGCTTGAGGAATCAGCCTCCCCCCCCCAAGAAATGTGACTTTAGTTGCACCTCTGTCATGACCTCACCCGCCAGGAAGCTGTGCGCAGGAAGAAAAGGGAAGCTCTTTAAAAAGCGCAAAAAGCTCTGACTTTCCCTTTCTTCTATGCAAAAGAGATGGAAAGGATAGCACAGCAGCTGGCTGTAAATATTGTCCCAAGAATGTAGTTGTCATTTCAGATGAGGCCAGAGGGCTAGACGCCTCAGGCGAGGCAAGAAGCTTAAGAACCGCCCACACCACTACAGGCCAGGACACATATCCCCACACTGGAAGGAGGGAGCAGGCAGAAAAGTCAAAAGAAGGAAGGAACATGGTTAGCCGGGGAATCGGAGGTATGTCTTTCCAGGACAATGCTGTGGAGGCATCCATAGGTGTGTGGCTGTGAGCAGTGCAGAGATATGAACGAGAAGTGCCAAATGTCTGCCCCTTCCAATACCCCACCCAATTTCCAATACAGCAGCTTAGAAATCTGTAGGGTTCCACTGCATTATTAGGTGCACCAGACCGGTCATCACCAGTTGACACAACAGCTGGCTGTATCTGGTATTCGTGAAAAAAGTGAGCCACACAGTAGGAGTGGAAGTACCAGGGAACCCAAAATACACAAGGGAGGAAGCCAAGCCTTGGACTTGAGGAGAACGAGTTGGCCTAGGGGAAGCTTTGAGCATCATACACATGTAGGTACAGGGTGACTCCCAGATCAGAAACAGTGGCTACAGCAGGCCTGCTGACCACCATCATCAGTGACACCGTGCTCATATGTGCTCATATGTGCATGGTTATTTGTGCCTCCATCCCTTTACTAGCCCCTCAGAATTTCGGACTAGGTTTTGCTGGTTGACACAGTATCTGAAAGTGAAGGAAATGGTGAAATATGATTGCTCTGTTGTGAGACCCCAGATACATTTATTCTCCAAGGATCATTACCATGACAACTGATGGCTTCCTTCCACCCCCGTGCGGGTCAGAGTTGCATTTTAGGATGTAGTCTTTTTTCCTTTAATTAATTTTCAGTAAAACAAGTCTCTGCGCCTTTAAATATTTTGCTTAATAAACAGGTGCCTCTGACAAAAAGGGAAACCTGATAGTTATGTTTCAATAGTCTGTCAACTAGTACAACTTAATACATGCAAGGGCATCAACAATAAATTGCAGAGGGAAGCAATTTGTCAACATTTGCAACAGAAAAAAATTATTGCGCCCTTCAAATGTTTTTCATTAGACCCACCCTTAGTCCCGCCTCTAGCCCCACCTCCTTGTCACACCCCAGCTCGATCTGATAAGTACCTGCACTTCCCCCCCATTTAAAGCACTGATGTGGATAGAACTACAGCACTGGAATGTGGTAGCCATTGAATGAGTCAGGTTACCGGTGTTTGACGTCCAGTGCCAAGGATTGCCCCAGAAAGGGAGGACAGTTGTGATGGCGCATCTACAGGAGATGAGTCATGGGAAGAGCATATCTGCCGAAGCAGAAAGTAGTTAGTCAATGTGAGTGAGAAGGCATGTGGGGAAGGCAAAATGGGTGTCACCAAAGGCTCTTCTATGCTGGATGCTAAGACCAGTGGCACTTATTTACAGGTGCGGCTCCTCGGCTATGGCGGAGGAGTGTCGCCCCCTTGGCTCAAAGGCAGTAGCTAAAAAATAAATTCATATTTCATTATTGTTTTATTTTTAAGCAGCTAGCTCCGCCAGCGTGTGCAGTGAGGGCCGGGTTGGGGCATGGGAGGGGGTAAGATGTGCCTATGTGTTTGGCTGGCCATCTAAGGCTGACCAAAACACACATGCGCACTTAGGTTTCTCAAACCAGTCTGCATTGAATAGCCAGGCTGGAGAAACCTCACAGACTCCCTGGCCGCGCCCACTCTCCCCCGCCTCACCACTGCTTATTTAAACAGGGCTGCATAGGAAGACATACGACAATTACAATAAAATGGTCTTTCAACACAAAAAAAATCATGAGAAAGTGGAGTAACACTTTCGGAACACAAGTACACCAAAATTGTATATACTGTACTGTAAGTAACATGAGGGGAAGTATAATTCAGAAACGCATACCTTGAGTGAAAGCAGCAGATGTAAATAAGCAAACCCATGAAGAAGCAAAGACCACGGTTATAAACTCTCATTGAGACCAGCTTTTGGACTATAAAAATGCATTATGCAATACAATGTCTATAAAAGGTGTTTTTGTCTGCACAGAGTACTTTTGTTGGAAATGTGCTAATTGTATATGCATTACAATGGTAAAGCGTTTATAAAGAATGTATACAGTTTTACATTAAAATTAAATGTGAATATGTGACCCTTTGAGATTGAGGTGGCCAGACCAAGGTTAACTACTTAATTTGAAATTAAGAAATCACAACTAAAAGTTGCAAGACTACGTGGCAGTGGCGTCTCTCATAGTCATTTTTTAGAGGGGGCACACATGGAGTCACATATAAAACTGGTGGTCCCCCTCTACAAAAGGTAACTGTAATGTGTGTGCATGGACACATAACTATATATAGATATTCATCTAAAATGTTTAAATCTGAGTTTGTATGAATACACGCACAGGTTGTTAAGCAAACATGTAGGATTGTGCATTGCCTCAAACAAACACTTGGCAACAAAATGTAGCTGGACAAATGTATGTGGCAAAATGTAGTGCCTGTTTTTTTCTGTGTCTTGTGGACCATGCAGCAGGTATGGTGGTGTGGCCTGGTCTGATAGAGCTACAGCATGGGACCCATCTGCCACATCCAGAGATGTCACTGATAACTGGGTCCCTTTATATTGGTCTCAATTAAAAAAATTAAGCTAAACTATACCTGAAGCGGCTCGAACCAGTGATCTGTGGGTTGCACCAATGACATTCCTCATTGGCTCTTATTTCCATCTAGTCAAGGTTCCATAACCCAATGATGCAATTACAAATTATACTTTGCTGAAAAACTGCAGTGGAGAACATGATTAAAATAAATATATATATACATATATATCAATGGCGTATATCAATGTGATGTCGAAGGCAAAAGCTGAGCAGGTTGTCCTTTCGAGAACCATCATCAGCCAAAACTGATGAGCACGGAGGAACTGCTAAGCAGGCAACTGAAGGTCAGATGCCATTGGTCATTTGAATTGCATACACACTCCACAGGCATTTCCAAAACCTGTTCAATGATGTCTTGGCATTCCCACCGTACATCGCTGCACACATGACGCAAATGACTATAAAGGTAGTGATTGAGAATGTCAAATGTTAATTATATGTGTGTTCACCGGTTTGTTATGAAGGTGGTATTACAGATGATCGCATGTTCGTGTTATTTGTTTTTTTTAAAGCTAGGGCCTTGCAGAGATAGCAATGATTTCTGACAGGAATCCAAGAACTAGTGACATGGAAGAAAATGGCAATCTTACAAAAATGCTTTAATGTGTGACTTGAATAACTCTCTGGTGTGTCAAAGCCAATGGACTACATAATGCCTTTATTTGAGGGGGGTGGATAACCACCGACCCTGTCCATTACAGAGGGTTGCTGGCTATCCCCTTTACGCTACACTAATATCGACACCGTGCTCCATGTCAGAAGGAAACCTACTTTCAATTTATGAATATCCCTTTGTAAAAAAGATTTCAGTTGGGACAGCATGATTGGTTTAGGTGATGTAAACCATCATGTCTGACACCCCGTGTATATCTAAGTTAGAAGATCATTAACAGACCGCACAATTTGCTATTAAATGACCACAAAATTTGCACTTGTAATTAACATGATCAAATATGTAGCACACAAACAATAATGTATGGAATTCGGGTTATAGCAAATATTTACTGTTGGCACATCACCAAGTCAAGTGTTTTGATATCATTAAAATTATTGTTTCTATCATACTTCAGAATTACAAAAAAAGTGCTTCATTTTTTTCATAACTGCTGATACATTTTGATCTATTTATACAGGTCACACATACAGGTATTTAAATGCTGAAGTTTGTCAGAAAAAATGGCATCCAGCATTCTATCCTTTCACACTGCCTATACCCCAGCAAGACTGTCAGATAGTTCACTTCACAAAATCCTCTAAGTTTGCAGTCAGAGAAAGGAAAGTAAACACCAAGCTCCATGTTAAAAAATAGGAGAATAATCACCAGAAGACATAGCCGTATATTTGACCTCTGTCTTTGAACGCACAGGATTTGTGACAAAATAAAAAACTAAATGCAAATACATCTTTATTGTTCATTCACCTTATGAACGCCAGCAAGGTTATTTGGGGGTGCTCCAGCATCCCCTGCACCCCTACTCCTAGCACCTGTAGAAAATACAAAGCGACAAAGCGAAGGCATCACATGGCTGCATTTAATGGGAAGTGTGAGCCTCTGTGATTCAAATTCTCCCAATTAAATGATTTTGAGGCTCATTAGTTTTGTGTAGTGGAAATCGTTGTACTTCTGAATAAACTAATAATTATAGAAATTATGAAATATTTGTTTCTGTATGGACGAACATTGCAGCAGATTTACAAGAAAGTGACGCATCTGTAGAGATGCGTCACTTTTCCTGTGCCACCATGCAAAACACTTGGGTCACCATGGATGCGCCGTATTTACAATACATCACATAATGACGCAAGGATTGACAGATGCGTCAGAAATTCTGATGCATCTGGTGACGGAAAAGCACGACCCAACTCCAGCAATGCGCGGTGCGGCCTATTCTCAATACACTGCGTCACGCCTTATGTCTGCTTGAAGCAGGCGTATAGATGTCACTGCATCACTTTTATGAGGCTTTCCTGCGTCCGAACAACTACCCTGCATACATTATACCCGACGCAGGTATGTCGTCACGCAGGGCTTTACAACTTGACACATCTCCCTAGATGCGTCACGTTGTAAATAGGCCGCAACTTTTACCCCGCTGCTGCGTTACAAAAGTGATGCAACAATGGCGCAAAAGTGGCTCAAGGGGCTTGTAAATCTGCCCTATTGTGTCTCACAGGACTCAAATGTGGTGGTACATTGAAGAAATTTCAGAAAGAGGCAGACGTCTGTGTGAGTATATGCCTTTGTGGTCCAGCTTTTTATTTGTCCAAAAAGCAGAATTCCCCCCACCGCCAGCTGAAAGCAGGCCGGCTCGTTCTGTGCCGAGAACACTTCTGCAAGTCCCCGGATTCCATCTGAGCCGATCACGCACTGTACTTCATGTTTTCAAAGTGAAGAAAAATAAAGTACATTTTTAACGATCAACATGAAGCAAACGCTTTCCGGGGAATTAACTGCATTTCAGTAAGACTTGCAAAAAAACCGCACATCCACCTAGGGGGAAGAGTGGCAAATCAATGCCCTCCAACAAAGCGCTTTACGCGGGTTTTTATTCTGAATTTTCAAAGCTTTTCTCTCTTGCAATGAAACATGGAGTGCAGCCGGAATAATCCTCAAGACAAACACATTTTCATGTGCAAATATTTGGAGAGAGCACTAGGGCATAACTCCGTTCACAGCGGCAGGGGGAGAAGACGGGGGCGGGGCGGAATACCGCACGCCTTTCACTGCGCATGCGCATTGCTGCAGTGCCTAATCCGTTGAGTTATTTACTTTTAGGACAATTTGGGGGTATAACTTCAAATTCACTCCCACAAGAGAAGAGTAGTCTTTGCAACCAATCCCCTTTCCCGCATGTGCCGATGGATTACATTGACTTTAGAAACTGTACGTCAATACATTGAGCATGGATCTTGAAACCTTTGAAATGCAAAGGGATACTCAAAGTACCACCATACAAATGTACATAATACATATAAAACCTGTAAATCGTAGGAAATTTACGTGGGTTATGCACAGAAATACTATGCAGTTTTGTTCACCTATAATCATGAATGACTATATAGTAACCATTTGCAGACCTCTGTCTGATTTGAAGAGATAATTCGCAAAATAAAACACTGACCCATGCCAAACCATTAAGCTTTTTGGCCCACTCTACAGATCACATGTTTTTGGTTTGAATTTCATATCATTCGAGTTTGACATATTGATCCCATCATTTTATCACCATTTACTTTTACTATATAAATAAAATGTATCTGAGTTTACAAAGTAATTCTGCTTGTATTGTGTAGTTTAGCCAGGTGCTTTACAGTCATTTGCACAAATGGAAATAGTTTGAATAAATTATATGATATTTTGATGCCCACATTTAGGCAAATTGGTCAAACATATATATCTGCGATGAACATGTTGGTGAATCATCAGTGTTAACTTCCTTCTGTCTGGAAGCTGAAACTGATCCTTAGGACTCAAAATGGCAGAAGGTGCTGGTGAGAGTAGGCTAGTCAGTTTCCTGGTTGAGATGTCAGGGACTCAGGGCCGGTGCAGGAGGCATTGTTTGTGAAATGTATTTGATGGGCTTCCTCCACCTACGATGAGCAGGGAAATGCCTTCATGAACCAGCATCAAGCTACTAGTGTAGAAATTTATGGCCTACTGGCCATAGTTAGTTCTGCCGACTCCTTGGAGTTACCAATTTTCCATCAATCCCTTACTAGGCTGGCTGCAGCAGACGAGTGTCCACTTGACGTGTGATGGCTTCTGTGGGTATATGAATTACGATTGGAGAGGGGCGATCTGCCTCAATTACTTATTTTATGGCCATCTAATGTATGCAGTAGAGACAGGGAGTATTTAGCATATATCGGGATCTGCCAGGATATAATTTAGTACCTAAGCCACTATGGGTCCGGTCAATCTAGTATTGAGTATGGAGCTATCTGGATGAGCTTATGTATTTCACAATGGATCAAGATCTTTGTGAATGCACTGTGGTAGAGACCTCCATTTTCCAGCCAACAGAGGCGGCTTTCAACCTCTATGAGGACCCACCTAGCATTGAGTGTTATGGTAGTTGCACACATGAAGGGTTAGGATGCTTGAAGCATGTCTTATAGGTTGTAGAGGGTTCTGTTGTCATGTTTCTACAGTATGAGCAGCTCACTATGAGACCATCATAGGTAGTTTCTGATACTCGCCACTCAGGTAGGCTATGGAGCTTTGGGTCAGATGAGTGACTGCATCTGTCTTCTTGGCATGAGCACCTGGTCGAGGAGTAGTCTAAAATCTACCGGCAGTAAGGAGGGTGGCAGTCCATAATTGTTCCAAGGTGTATATTGATATGAATATACTGGGACTTATTGATTGTAGAAACAACTATGTTTTTGCCTCCCTTTTGAATTTCTTTCGATCCTAAATATATGGTGTTATGTCTGGGAATGAGATGCAGAGTTTTCCTCCTGTGAATGAAAAGGTGGGCCCTTCTATGGAATGATTTTAGAAGGAGAAACACTGATACATTGCGCTAATTTGTGCAGTTGAGGTGATGCGTCGGCTCCGGTTAGTGGGGAAGCTGCAATGTGGAGTTTCGCCGTTGATATTGCCGTTGATGGGAATGCAAGGACTTTGTGCCGGGTAGAGCGTCGAGCAGTGGCAGTTATGAAAGCAATGCGTTGTGTCTGATCCATGCAGGAGCGGCAACGTGCCAGTTCCGATCTGCGCAGCAGATGCGATGCATCTGTTTGACTGGAAACAACCATTACAACGCAGTCATTACATTGCACTACATTTACAATGCAGTCATTACATCGCAACATCCTTTACAACGCACGTCACTCCAATGCAGCCATTACATTGCATGTCACTTCAACGGATGGCACTACAACACATGCCACTACAACGCAGGCATTACAATGCATGTCATTACAACGCATACCATTACAACGTATAGTACCCCTACACTATCCAACACTTACCCTACTGTGTCACACCCTGGAGTTAGAATAGTAATTTTCACCCCTTCACAATCCAACACTCACCCTACTGTTGAACCCCCTGGAGTAGGAATAGTAATTTTTACCCCAACACTATCCAACACTTACCTTAAATGCAATGTAATGGTATGCACTATAATGGTATGCAGTGAAAAGGTATAATGTGATGTAATGGAATGCGTTGTAAATGTAGTTTTAACAAATTCATTTTTAATGGCATGCAATGTAAATGTATGCGTTGTAAAGGATGTTGCAATGTAAAAACTGCGTTGCAAAGGCATGCGCTATAAATATATGCGTTGTAATATCATACTTTACTGTTTGACAGAGGATGTATTAGTTCCACTGGAGCAAACACCTTGGGCCCACATCCATGAGTCCAGAACTAGGGGGACACCACTTGGCAGGGCAGACTTACAGATGGCAGAGTTCTGGTGCAGAAGCCGGGTGGCTGGAAGTCTTTTATGTCTCTGGACTTTGGATTGGGAGGCACCTATTTTATTCAGGTGTGAGACTGGGTCCGGCTCCTCCTGCCCATTCTCCCAGGATGGCCCATCAAGTCACACTTAAGCTCCCATTGTTTGTGGATGTCTGGGGGAATACACAAAGCCCAGATGTCACCCACCTCAGACAAGTGATCAGAGATCGGCAGCAGACACCAAATGGCTAAAGTAAGAAAACTGCAACTTTCCAAAGGTTGTATTTACAGAATTGCAAATTAAAATCCAACTCCACCATCAGTTGTAATTTTAAATTGTGACTCAAGAGACACCAAACTTGAAATATTGTCTCTTCCAGATTATGAATTACACTTATAAGATACAATTAGGTAATCACAATGTTATCCTATGGTTGTGATAGGCCTTGCAGTAGCAGACATTGCCTTTTGCACCTTTTCACTATCAGGACATATAACATTTTAAAAGATATGTCCTGCCTTTTAAATACACTGCACCTTGCCCTCTGGTTCGTCCAGGGCCTACTTTAGGGGTGATTTATATGTATAGAAATTGACGTTATGAACCTGGAAAAAGATTTATCATGCAAGGTCGACAATGCAGTTTGAACTGCACACACATGCTTTGCAATAGCAGACTTGAGCCATTGTTAGAGGGTTACTTAAGTGAGTGGCCACATAAGTGATACAGGCCTACTAGTAGCATTTAATTTGCAGGCCGTGGGCACATGTAGTGCGATTTACTAGGAACTTATAAGTAAATTAAATATGCCAATTGGGAATGAGCCAATAGTACCATGTTTAGGAGAGAGAGCTCATGCACTTTGGCATTGCTTAGCAGTGGTAAGATGCACAGAATCCTAATGCCAGCAAAAACAAGGTTAGAAAAGTGGAGGAGGTAGGCAAGAAGTAGGAGGGAAGACCATGTTAAGACTGTCAGGTCTAACATGTAGCATGTGATATTGAAGAATATGGTCATGTCCAGTAAGGGTGTGAAGTAAAGGGTACATTGAATGGGAGAGATGATGGACCGCTGTGAGATGTGACTGTGCAGTTTGTGAGGGATAGTTGAAAAAGCAGTAAGAACCTCAATCTTCATCTGTCATTGAAAAAAGATACTATCAATTTTTAGGGTGATTTCTCATCTACCGAAATGCTGAAGTCTAAGTGATACAATCTGCCAGTGATCCACATTTAAAGCTGCAGATAAGTCAAAAAGTAGTAGTGCAGCTACACCCCTTTTGCCCTTAGTAGGTATGAGGTGGTCCGAAATGGGGATGAGGGCTGAATATGTTCCTCTTCCTGGTCTGAGTCAAGATTGTTGATCGAACACAATTATTTTCCTCAGTCAAGTGAAGAGCTGGGTGAAGACCCTTCTTTCATTTAGTCTATTCTGTATGGCCATTACATATTGGTCTGTAGTTTGCTGTATTGTGTGTGTGTCAAGGTTCTTCTTTTTGGAAAATGGTTCGTGGATGCAAGAGGGGTACTTTGGAACAGGATTGGGTTGGAAAAGGCAAACTAGTTGGGATCAGCAGGGCCTCACTTCCATCTCAATGAGTCAAGTACTGTAGTCTAAATATTGTGGAAGTGCAGTTAGAATGAAACATTATCCTATTTTAGAATATTTCAGTGAATTTGTTTAGCGGGTGCAGTGCTTTTTCACCTCTCTTGGGTGTTGACAGTTACAATCTGCTCCACTGTTTCTGAAATTGTCAACTTTCATTCGAACAGTTGGAAATGTGGCAACACATTTCACTCTAGTGAGATGGAACTGTAAATGCTATAAAATTTATTTTTTTCACCAGTAGAGTTGCTAACGCTTTGAGCCTCTAACATTTTCAAGCTTCAATCGATCTATTCCACCATGTTCATATATTCTACATCATGAGGTACAAGGACCTTATCTTTTAAGCAGACAGGAACGGCTAGGGCGGTCGTCCTCGTAACTGGGGAGTCTCGGCAACGACGCTGAACATCCTGTGATTCTGGGCAAATCACCTAATCTCTCCATGCCTAACAAAAAAAATGAATGTGTCCTCATGTAAGGCAACTGGTGCTATGTAAAGCGCTCTGCAACTAGATTTTGGTAAAGTTTGCGCTATATAAAACTCTGTAAAAAAAAAGAGAAATAAAAAAAATATATATAGAACCCTTTCAAAGCATAGTAGATATGTGTGACCTGTCAAGACACTGCATTAAATCTTTCCATTACTTGGTCCAGAACTATTCTGGACTTGATCTGAATGTGTGTCCAATGGGTTTTGCCTGTTGTCTGTCTGCCTCATTCCCAGTTCTGCAGGAAGTAACATGTGCAATCAGAATTTTAGGAAACAGCGTCCATATAAGCTGAACTAGACCCAGGTCTGATGCCCACCCTGGCAGTTAGAAGCTGGAGCAAGCAATGCAAAGAAGGCGTGTGAGAGCGGAAAGGGTAAACAGACTAACAGAACATAGGTGACAATATTTGGAAAGGCTGAAGGGGACTACGTCACTCTAGGTCATTATGAACACTGCCACCAACGCTAACCATGAGACCTCCAAGTAATTGTTTTCAGGTGTGTTAGTGTAAGTAGTTCAATGGAACTAACACAAGTCTACAACAACCAGAATGCGCTAGGGGGCGACTCAATTGTTCAGGACTGGAAAAATTGTCCATAATGACCTAAAAAATGGCTGTCGCTTTAAAAGGCTATACTATTAATAACGTTAAATGTCATATAGAGCTTCATACCATTCCGTTAATAACAGGCACTATATATCCCTAAATTAATGGTACGCAATTTACTGACCTTCTGGACACACCAAATTATGGCTGTGTAGATTAATCTCACTGAACCATCTTGTTGGCAATGTTGCATTAGGCAAAATTCACATAATTTCTCTGCTTTTCCTTAGTGTGCCTCTTGCATAAAAAACAAATCACAACAAAACAGTTGGAGACTCTTTTACCCAGAAATCGTCTCACCTGATAAACATTTTAGGCCTGAACATGTCTCCTCTTGGGCTCCCGCAAGACTCTTTTAGGTGAGGTGTGCATTAGGGTAACAAAAGTGGCGAAAATTACCGGCAAACCACATTTTATCACCAAAGCATAATTTTGTGAAAGATTTTTGCCATTTCATGAAAGTTGACGAGAAAAAAAATGACATGATTTTGCACACCCCTCATTTTCTTATAAATGGATGTGCAATACATTCAATTCTGCTTCTTAATCACCATGCAACCTCAGCGTCCCATGCATCCATGGCGAAAATGAAAATGACTGTAGGAAGTAGGAAAAGATACGCTGGCGCTGATAAGGGAGATTCTACCTTTCTCCATACATCTAAAGATAAACCGCCCACCATGAATTGTACGCGCGTTCTTTGGATAGCAGCTACATTATTGTACCTGTTCTGGGAATCATAAAAAAATAAAGTGCTGGAACATCAGATTAGGGAAGGGAAAAGGGCTCGCGCGAAAAGTGAGAGTGAAATATGCTAGGCGTGCGGACGGCATTTTGAGCATGAAAACCTTCCTGCACTTTGGCGCTTGCTACCGCTCTCCTGGGGGTTGTTTCCAGGCAGTACAAATTCTGTCTCTTTACTTCAGTCACTTAAAGACTGAGATCTCCTTCCAATGTTCAACGGTGTTAAATGGCCAAATAACAGCCTCGGAGCTCTTTATTAAATGTAATATTTTACTAAAATCTCATTTCTCCGGCAGGCCATATTTCTGAACTAAGTTGCAGTAGAAGTTGGTGAATCCAATATCCTGAACGGCGGCAAGAAACCATCTCTAACACTGCACATTGAACAGTGTTCCCCTGCCTCATGAGCTTCAGTGAGCTTTTTGTGGCAGACAGATTTCAATCACTGCATCTGGGGCAGGCTGAGAGGCTCCTCTCTATGTCCAGCCTTAGACCTTCCAGCACATGCTTTTGATAACATATAGCTTCCACCCTGAACCATTACTAAAAAGGAGGATGACACCTATGAAATAACCTAGGGTCAGATGTAGGTAAAATAGATTTACCGATTCTCAATTACCGAAAATTACCGAATTTTACCGATTCGGTAATTGAGAATCGGTAAATCGGAGGGGTGGATATGTAGGTATTCCAAATGTGCTGGAATAACGATTCAGAAGAATCCGGTATCTACCGATTCGGTATTTACCGAATCGGTAAATACCGATTTTCACAAGGGTGCAGGGTGTATCACTTTGACACCCTCTGGCACCCCCAAAACAGGCTCGGGTGCCATGTGGCAGGCATACATGCCCTAAGGGCAGGTCTGCCTGTCACATGGCATAGGTGTGCATGCACACATGTGCATGCACACCGGAATCGGTATTTTACCATCAAATTGGATTTGATGGTAAAATACCGATTCGGTAAGGCCTCTGGGACTCAGAAGAGTCCCACCTACATCTGGGTGCCTCAGAATCGGTTAATTTACCTAATTTTTATTTTACCGATTCAGTAAAATTACCAATTCGGTAATTTTACCAAATCGGTAAAAAAATGCCCCCTACATACCTGTCACCCATTTACCGATCGGTAACAGCCGAAAATACCGATTTTCGGCCGTTACCGACCTACCTACATCTGGCCCCTAGTGTATTGATAAAGCACGAAGTCAATCTAAAGGGCTCTTGGCACTACATTGTAGAATTATTTTTTTACCCAATCTATTGATACCCATTTTATCAACTTTAGAAGGATGAATTGCTGAGTGGGCCCATTGAGTATTGAACCAGGGTCTATAAATTCAAACACAGACCTCGTCAGCGGGAGCATTAGTCTACTGAGTTATCATGTCTGGTCTAGTAGATGGCTGTCCTGGGACCCCGTGGCAATTTATTTTCGCATCCTATACTCGGAACTCACTTCTACCTCCTCCCTGTCTGTAATACTCTGCCTAAATAATACCTAACTTGATCTACTTTATGTATCAAAGTGCTTATTTCTTTGTCTGTTTATATCACCTTCTTTTTAAGAGAGAAGACCTTCTTCTACATATTGCTTCGACCAGGGCACAAGTCCTAAATAAAGAAGTGGGGGGGGACGCTGAGAAAGGAAGTGACGTCACAACAGGAAGTGACGTCACGAAAGGTAAAAAACACAGACTTCAATCAATAGAAAATAAAACACTCATAGGGAATGCTGCAATTCCCCTTTTAAGGGAAACCATTTTGTTCCAAGAAAGACGAGAAAACAGAACTGCACTTCATTGGCAAACTCTGTAAAGCGTTGTTAATGTGTAATGCAGCGCTGGGTCAAAGTAGTGTGAATTAAGGGGGGTGTTGGAAATGGTTTAAAGGAAATAAGAAACTGAGTGAACGTATGCACAAAGTACGTCAAGGTTGGGAGATCGACGGGGCGGCCGGTCCGGTAAGTAATGCCATCATTGTCCAGTCCTGCTTTTGGGCAGGTGGGACGGCGTCCATCCAGTAAAATAAGTTAAAAGAAGTGGGGGGACGCCGTCCACCCGCGTGGTACCCCGACTCGAGCCCTGGCTTCGACATTGGGTACATCTTCATCCACATGTTTTGCCCAGATTGGGCTTCTACCAAATATTTTGAAGAACTTGATATTAAATTTTGAACGGTTGAAGAAAGCACTTTTGTCTAAATAATACCTTATGTACTCTTGTTTTTCACATACAATCTCCACACTGATGCATTTCTAGCTCATTCGATATTAGCATTGAGGAGTCTCCATGTTCATTTTATATTCATCACCTCTACAAACCAAGAGCCAACCACCCCAATTTTCCTAGGCCAGCAAGCAAGCATTTCTGACAAGGAGACGGCTTCCAGATCGAGAGCTTGTTGCAACAGGGGGATGCTGGTTTTTGAAGGACTCGGGCACAGGCTAGGACAGGGCCAGAACTTTCAAGACTTCCCCAATATTTGAAGTCTGTGGACAGGTTTTGCCTGATAACAAAAAAGCAACAGTGACTTTGGTTACATTCCTGCACTTGGTGATGGAGAGGACATTGGAAGATGGCAGTGGTCAGCTTGGTTTGTGAGTTTTAAATCAGGAAGCAATGATTTCTGGGATAGTAAAATGGAGTGTTTTTGGATGGTACAAGCTGCAATGGATAGCAATCATTGGGACTGCGAACATGGACATCCGTCAGGTGTAGTCAGGGCAAAGGTAGGCTAGGTCTTCAGTGCCTCCGGCAGGACCCTTGCTACCTTTGGCCCTAGGGAGCACACAGTGTGGCAACAGGAAGAGAAAGCTATGAGCACTTAAAAAGCTCTGTTTACAATCTGTGTTTTGCACTCCTTACTTTTCGTGAGTTTAGGGTATGTGAAACAGTTAAACGTTTTGATGCCAACAGAATCAGAGTGATCAGGGTCTCATTTCTGTTCCCCTGAATCAAAAATGGATTCGAAATCAACGGGGAGAAGCGTGTGTTCTCTCTGAGATCCCCACTCAGGAGCTGAGCAGAAGAGTTTGAGGAAGGCTAAATTTGAAACCGAAAAGGTGGTTATCTCAGCGCTGTAATTTGTTGGGCGTGGATAAGATTAAACGGTGTAGCCTACATCAAAATTTAGCTTCAAACGTTTAGATACTTTAACAAGCTGACTAGATGCCCATGAGCAGGTAAACTGTGAATGGATGTGTGCCAAGTAATCCAGTAGTAAAGATGCAAAACTGGTAACGATTATGTCATCAACCACAGCAGTCCAAAGTCACCAATAAACAAAACCAGAAACATTAAGAGAATTATTGTATCAACATCAATGCAGGCTGTGCAATTTTAGCAATCAGTGAGACAAATGTTTTTCCAGCCACTCCACTGAAGCCCCTACGAAGCAAGCCAGACTTCCGTGCACATCTTGCAGACACTGTTGAGGGTTACAGCTGGTGAAATGTAATTAAACTCCATATTATATGAGGAGAACCTTATAATCTCACTAATGTGGTGCTCCTAATGCACAGAGCATAGGATAGCTTAACTAGCCCTCTGCCATCTACCTTGAGGCAAAGGTTGAGCAGACGTTGCAGAAGCGCAAAGTTGTACCACAGATGTTCCTACTGACAACTTGTCTCTCTCTCTCTCATCTCTCTCTCTCTCATCTTGCTCTGTCCAGGGTTACATTTCCCCGCATTTCTTTACCACAGCTATGACAGTGTTGCAGATATCTCCTTGAGTTGCTTTTGCTGGCCTCCCTAGATGTCTCTCTAAATATGATTATGAACAAACATTTCTAGTTCATTTTGAAACTCAATAACTATAAAAATACACTTACTTAAATATGCATATTGTTTCAACAGTCTTGCAAGCACATGGCTGCTCCAACCTGAGCGGTTTTAACTCTAGAAGTCCATCTGTCCTTCACAAACATCTATGAATGTATTGACTTCCAAATCACAGTCAGTTTTTGGCTAGAAATACAAATCTCTCGAGTTCTGGCTCTCCCTGCATGCAGCTCCACCAACAGCGCTCCTGGGCAGTGCCTCTGCCTCTTCACTGTTGCTGACCGCAGTTCGAGGCCCCGTGCTTTCACTCATTTGTTGTCTCCCCTCTATTGCTTTTTTGGTCTCTCCTCTATTGCGTCTGTTGTCTCTCCTCTCTCCTCTTTTACTTCATTGTTATTTATTGTTATTCTCTTTTACTTCATTGGTATTTCTTTTCTTATTTTCTATTTCTGCCGTTCCCGCCGCTGCTTCCCCCGCAACCCCCCCCACTCCTGCGTTTTCCCGCTCCCGCCTCCCAGTAGTTTCATCCCCCATGATCCCTACTTAATGGTGGCCGCTGCACAGCTGCACTGCTGGCGCGCCAAAGGCAAGCCCGGCTTTGCATGTCCGCAACCCGACCGTGACCTGACCGCAACCAGCGCCAGGAAACTTGGTTCTCCGACCTGCCAACACTACAGCTCCACGGCTCTCCACGCACTCAACGTCAGCAAGAATGACAACTGCAGGCTCTCCTCACCACTCAACACTCACGAACCCTTCACCTGCCACAACTGCCGCCACTCCTTCAACCTTGCTGAGACCCAGGTCACACCTCCACCATCCAGCAATTCTCCATCGCACCCAAATCCCTGCAATGCATCCTCCTCAACGTCTTCTCCCTCCAGAGACATGACACGGATATCTGGGACCTCCTCGACAGCAACACTCCTGACGTAGCCTTCCTCACGAAACCTGCTCAAACGCCACCTCAGGACCAGACATCGCCATCCCCGAAGGATACAAAATCACCCGGAAGGATCGCCCAAACCACCCTGGGGGAAGCATCGCTCTCGTCCACAAAACCAACCTATGCCTGAACACCTACGCGGACCGGCCCACAAACATAATGAAACACCTCACTTTAAGATACAGGCCACCCCGTCCACCACCCTCCAAGGCACCCTCATCTACAGACCCCATGGACCCCTGGCACCCTTCTCCGACTCCATCACCATCATCACCCCGCATGTCATCACCTCCACCGACTACACCTTGCTGGGAGACCTCAACTTCTACCTCAACAACAGCCAGGATTCCAATTCCACCTCCCTCCTGGGCAACCTCCACATCATTGTTTCAAACAGATCATACCAGAACCAATGCACTCAGCAGGACACACTCCCGACCCCATCTTCACAGCAGGAGACTCCGTCACCTTTAGCCACACCTCCGAACTCTCATGGATGGACCACCGCTCCGTCTACTTCACCTTCAAAGCAAACATCTCCCCAGACGCTCACCCAAACTCCAGCGCAGGAATTGGAAAAAGATCTCAGACGACCAACTCGCCTCCTCCTTCAGCGGCTCTGCTCCCACCGCCACAGACGATGACCGCACCACCGCCGCCCGTACCTTACACAAATGGAACACAGACTGCGCCAACACCATCAACCCCTTCAAGAAATCCGTCAACCTATGTGCTAAGAATGCCAGCTGGTTCTCCAGCGAATTCCGGGAATCAAGAAGAACCTGCAGACGCCTCAAAAAGCTATGGAGGAACTCCAAAAACCCTGCAGATTTCGACAACTACGGAGCAGCCACCACCGCTCACCACAAACTCATCAGACAAGCAAGAAAGAAAGCACTCCAAGACAGAATCTCAACCCACGCGCACAACCGCAAAGAACTCTTCGGCATCATCAAAGAGTTTGCCGAACCCAACAGTGAGACTACCGACATCCCACCCTCCCAGGTCCTCTGCGACACACTCAGCGCCTTCTTCCATCACAAAATTATGGCCATCAACCCACAACTTCGATGCCAACAACCTCCACGAGGAACCCACACCCACCTCTCCCTGCACCTCACAAACAACACTGGACAGCTGGACCTCTCTAAGTATCGAATACACCCAGAAGACTATGAAGACCACCCACTCCGGAGCCGCCACGGACCCCTGCCCCCACCACATCAACCACAGAGCTGCAGACATCATCGCCCGAAGCTGCTAAAAATAGTTGATCTCTCCTTCAAAACCGCCTCCTTCCCCCATGACTGGAAACACACCGACATCAACTCTGTCCTGAAAAAACTCTTGGCGGACCCCACTGACTTCAGACCGATCTCCTTACTTCCATAACCGGCAAAAGTCATAGAAAAAGCAGTCAACAGCCAATTCGCCTCCTTTATTCACGAAAACAGCATCCTCGACTCCTCCAAATCGGTCTTCAGGAAGAACCACAGCACCGTAACCACCATTATCGCTGCAACAGATGACATCCCCTCCCTCCTTGACAGAGAGACTGTAGCCCTCATACTCTTGGATTTCTCCGCAGCCTTCGACACAGTCTCACACCACACCCTAATCTGCAGACTCCATGACGCAGGAATCCAGAACAAAGCCCTCCGCTGGATCCGCTCATTCCTCTCTGGCAGAACGCAGCGAGTCAGACTCCCTCCCTTCCTCTCGGATCCCACAACAACCACCTACGGAGTCCCCCAAGGCTCCTCCATTAGCCCCACCATGTTCAATGTCTACATTGCCCGCACGTAACCATTGTCAGATCACCTGGACTCAACATTGGATCGTACGCAGATGACCCTCAATTCATCCTCTCCCTATCCAACAAACCCAACATCTCCAAACACAACTGGAAGCAGTTGCCAGGTGAATAAAGAACAGCTGCCTACAACTTAACACGGACAAAACCAAAATACTCATCATAGGCTCCCACGACGCCTGGAACGATATCTGGTGGCCCCCCGCCTTCGAGAACCCACCCCAAACCATGAACCAAGCACGCAACCTCTGAATCATCCTAAACTCTGAACTCAAAATGGACTGCCAAACCAACGCCGTCACCTCATCCTGTTTCCACACCCTCTGCCTCCTACGGAAGGCCTTCAGCTGGATACCTCTTGAACAAAGAAAAACCGTCACCCGTGGTCTCATCTGCAGCAGACTGGACTACGGCAATGCACTCTACGCTGGGATCATCAAGAACCTCGCCCGAAAACTCCAGAACGCCGCTGCCAGACTAGTGCTCAACCTACCGCACCACTGCCACATCTCCCAACACCTTCGGGCACTACAGTGGCTCCCAGTCGAGAAGAGAATCACTTTCAAGCTTCTCACACATGCCCACAAGGCCCTCCACAACACAGGTCCCGCCTACATGAACCACCGCCTCTTGTTCCATGCACCCCAAAAATCACTCCACTCAGGCCAGCTCTCCTTTGTGATGGCGCCGGGCATCAAGAAGACCAGAACAGGAGGCCATTCTTTCTCCTTCCTCGCGGCCAGGGTATGGAACTCCCTCCCTCTCCACCTCCACCTCTGCCAGACTCCAACTCTCTCCAAGTTCCCGAAGCAGCTAAAAGACCTGACTCTTCGACAAATCAGTGTGAACCCCCAGCAGCTGACCAGCCCCCCAGCTCCTTGAGACCCTTCGGGTGAGTAGCTGTGCTTAACAAACCATTGATTGATTGAAAGCGATTTGTGCACCTAAGTACTTAGTGAATGGCCACCTTTGTGCGGCCAACTGCAAATGTAAACTTTATTAGAACATTGGAATGTTGGAAGCTTCATTGAAAACAATGGAGTGCTCCTGGAATATAATGGCTGGTATAAGCGTGGAGCTCCAACATTCCAATGTTTCTTTGTTCACAAAGGCTTCAGGGAGCCTGAGGGGATTTCAATTCCCTCACGCTCCCTGAAGGCTTTGTTTTATTTTTAGAACATTCTACCCTCTAGTGGCAGAATGTTCTAATGGCCTTATAGCCCTTCGTAGCAGGGCTATACCGGCTTTTAAAGTCCCGCTGCCTTGTTAAAGTCCCTCGCCTTCAGCTTGGGCCTTTAACACTGCAGCGGGTCTTTACTAGCCGGTATAGCCCGCTAAGGCGGGCTGTAAGGCTATATTATCTTTACTGTGAGATATCCTGTCGCAATGAAGAACAGATGAGAACTTTACCTACTTTGTCCTGCTTTTAGTAACTTAAAGCATCAGTAATATGGGATCTGAGACCAACACATAGCCGTGTTTGTCATGGCGGTCTTCGGTTATGTAGAACAACTTATCTAAACAACTTATTGAGATCTCACTGGAAACATAAGCAGGGAAGTTCTATAGGTGCCCTAGATATATGTCTCTTTGTTGCAGTAGTAATAGTCTTCTGCCAATGTATTTTCATTTGCCTGTATCAGAGTTTTAAATTCAATGCCACCATATTCCAGGGGCCATGGAGCTTATGCTGCAATTCAGAAAAAAATACCACATTCTGAAGTCTTTCCAGCAATGTGGGACTCAGACATCCGTGGATGAGGAATTTACAAGATTTAAAATTCAACAACTCGGTGGCTTGAGTCGGAATAGGGGACAACTCGTAGCCGATCTCTCGAGAAACGGATGTTCAAACCTCATATATGGCGACGTGATGACACCGTGTAGAGGCGCCCTTCACATTTACAAGAGACTGTGCATTTTAGCATAGCCATTGTTCCCTGGTAGATAATGTCTGCCTTAATTACACGCTGGAACCAGAACAATGCTCTGGGCTTCCAAAGAGCCGGAGAAATTTAATACTTCGTCCCTTACATGCGCTGCAACACAAAAGATAACGGCGGCGGATAAAGCCACTCCTCGTAATGGACCATTGAACAAATCTTAATCTTTTTCCCAAAACGGTTCGCCCTCTATCAGCTCCTTGCCTCGGGCCCTGCGCATTGTGCATCTGCTGATGGCGGGAGAGGCAGAGTCGTACATTAATTCGGAGTCAATTAAAAACATCCCCTCTGATTTATTATAATATGAACCGGAAGGCGTGTTTCCTCCCAGAGTAGGTACACAATAGAAGGTTGCCAGGCAGTATTATGGTTGGTTTTATTTAGACTTGAATCATCCCTGGACTCATTTTGTTGGCTACCCATCTGAGTGGGGCTGTATCCTGCCCTACACCCCTCGACCCCGCCAGGAGAACAAGCAAGAGATGTAGTGTGCAGACTTTTTTTATATGTCACAATGTTCATCAACTGACTATCAATGAGCAGGGTTAGTCATATTGGGGGAGCATTTGACAATTATAAAGGAGTCGGTTGGCTGCAGTGGGACACGTTATTAGGAGGGGCAATAGACAATCATTACTGACTTGTAAGTAACATTCCTTATTGTACTGACGGCAATATGCCCTCACTCAAAGGCTAACAGGAGTGGACAGGTAATCTCCCAACATGACTGAATGACAGCTACTGACTTTCATTATTTGTTGAGCAGCGGAGGACGCAGGCGAGTGGCAGTGGTGAAACTTGGGGTGGCTTGTGTTGTGATTCTAATAATACATGACCTTGTTCCAGTATTACATAGGGTGGTTGAGGGGTACTGGATTCGAAATCAGGGGCCAAGATAGCACAAGATGCTGGTCTACTGAAACGTTTTAATGGTGAGTGTGTTGAACCTCCTGAAAGATAAATATTTACAGTATTTTTAGGGGAGTGGAAACTCTGATGCACCCCAGGTCTCTGTGTATATGGAAATTAAGGTATGAGCTTGCAGAGTGACTCTAGCAAAGTGCAGCTACAAAACCATTCACAGGGACTTCAGGCTGTGGGGTTTTGGAGTTCTGAAAAAAGTCCTAAGGAAGGAAAAGCCCTGTTTTCCTATTGTTATGGGCTTTTTCCAAGAAACACACTTTCTCAGTGGCGGCTCCTCCGCTAAGGCAAAGGAGCGTCGCCCCACTGCTTTCCGCAGTGTAAATAAAGGAACAATAAAATGATAACAACTTCTTGTTATCATTTTATTTGTTCCTGCTGCAGGGTCTGTACGGGGCGGGGCAGGGCTGCCCTGGGAACAGCGTTTACAACGCAACTTTTACCACGCACTACCTTTACCACGCAACTTTTACAACGCAAGTCGTTACAACGACTTGCGCTGGGGGACGCTGTAGGATAGGGAATGGTTTAATTTACTGTCCAAAACCTTCCCTACTATCCACAGGGACTGGAGTTGGAATAGTAAATTAAACTATTCACTATCCAGCGCCCCCCAAAGCAAGTCATTGTAACAACTTGCGTTATAAAAGTTGCATGGTAATGGCATGCGTTGTAAAAGCATGCGTAGTAACGACATACTTCCGGCTGCCCTGCTCTCAGAGCAGGGGGAGGAATGGTGGATGCTCTGTAAGTGTGCAATGACTGTTTGGCATGTTCTCCAACCAGGCTGCATTACAGCCTGAGTGGAGAACATGCCCAGGCTCCCATTCCCTGGCTGAGCGCTAAACCATGAGGCTCGGAGCAATAACAATGCTGCATTGCAGCATTGTGATTGGTCAGGGGAGCCTGAGTACTTCTTGTTCCGTTCCAGTTGAGAAACGACACAAGAGACGATGGCGGAGAGACAACACGTATCGAAGAGGTAAGTTTTATCATTTTTTTCTTTACCCACATTCCACCAGCCCCCCACTCTCACGGACTATACCCCATCTATGCCAGCCGCCACTGGCTTGCCTTATCTGTATTAATACAAAATTGCGAGAAAAAAATCTATATAAAAAGAGAGGCAGTAAATGTCGTTTGGGCACACTTTGTAACACGTGTGTGCATCATCGTCTGAAGATGTAGAGTAGTTTAAGCTACTTTGCAGCTAAACAGTCTTCTTTACATCTTTTTTGCTTGCTGGGCACGCTGGTGCAGCACTGTACACAGGTAGTTAATATATAAATTAAAACCTATTCTATCCCCCCATCCACGTGTACATGGTTTCTCCATCTAACAGCACTAATACTGCCTTATTGGATGGCACTCCTTGAACTCTATGATCTAAACATAGTTACACACTCCCTGAACAGAAGCAGGCGCCCTATCTGGCCTGTACAGTCCCATACTGTATGTGCTTGCCTCATCTTAATATAAATCAAAGTGCCTTCGAGTCTGGATTCTTGTCCCAGACCGGCTGTGTGCAATGCTACCTATGAATTTACAGCCAAATTAGACAGCCTGCCCAGAGCGTACCAGAAAGCCAGGTCCACCCTCACAAAAGGGGAAACGCATACTCCATGATGCTATTCTCATCCTTCGTTCCACGAGGCCCAGGGGCTGCCCCTACTCGCATTAGAGAGATATATACTCTCTCAGCCGCCACTCCTTGACTTGGGAAAGGGCGCTGCGCCCTTGCGCAATGACGATGAGCTTATTTACTCCAGAAGTTTTCTATACCTACTTTGAGTAATAAATGCTGAAAAGACAACATGTCGTGGGAGCAGAGGAGGGCATCATTTACCACGAAGCTCCTCTCGGATCCATCGGTGTTGGGCCGGTACCAATAGCTCTACATTCAGGATGCAGAGGTGCGAGTGCATGGCTGTGGCCCACTCAGTGTGGGAAGGAGGCACCATCTAGAAGCACAAGCATCCGCCTCCCCTCCCCTACCCACCGCCCTTAAAGTCATCCATGGGATTGGTAGCCCTTAGTTGTGACGCACTTTGCCCGCTCATTCTCCGTGGAGTTGTGGGGCGGGTTTTGGCGACTCCACTCGGTTTCCTCTGCACCTGTGACAGGTGAAGTTGGGTGGGGTGAATCTACAGAGAAGTAGTTTGCCATTCAAATCTTAGGTACTCCAACCATTTGATGCTTCCTGTTAGATGAGCGAATAGGATGATCCCGTTTTGAGGAGTGATGTCAGGTTCCTGATCCCCATGGTTGCCTTGGCATGGAAGGTGTCTCAGATACAGTGCCCATCAGTGCTGCTCTGCTCACTTTGGAGACCGGCTTCAATAAAAACTGTAAACTTCTCGAATTCCCTAACCTATCCCATTCCAGCATGCGCTGTCAGCTATTCAGATCGCAGTACTTCCCCTATGTAGGCAGAAACCATTACTTTTCTGTTTCTTCCTTCAGCCTCCTTTGCTGCTCTAAATGCATCTGTTGTTCCTTCTAACCTCGAAATGCCTGGTTTGGGTGGATTGCACCCTACAAGTCGCCCACTACACTCCTTCTGGGTTAACACACACTCCTCTGCCTAGATGTAGGGTAGCAGTGCTATCTTTCCAACAGCGAAACTGTCAGAGAAGGATTTCAGGGGATTAGGAGTATGTGAGAAACACCCTCGTGTTGCTGAGCCGGTGTAAGTTGGATGAACCGGATGGGAGTAAAACGAAAATAAGACAAATGGAATAGTACCCCTCTCTCCCTTGCAAGAGTGCGATGAAAACCGTGCGAGAAGGACGTTGCCATTTGTCTTTAAAAGCTGCCAATTCCCATATGTGGCATGTTTTAACCACCCAAAGGGGATATAGTCTGACGTAAGCTGGTACTTTACAACAAAAATGTGTAAGCAGTCAGTAAAGCCAGTGGGTTTGGCTTTTCTATAATCAAAAGACTTTGTAAGAATTCATTAAGTCCCAGAATAGCTGCTGTGTGAAAAAGCAGTAGAGCAAGATGGCTTAGCAAATAAAGTTAGCACAGTATAAGCTACAGTGCAAACCATCCTCACATAGGGCCCGATTCACAGAACTAACTTAAGACAAAATCCTAAACTTACTTCTTTTGGTATTCACAGAATGCACTTACTACTTTTGGTATTCACAGAATGGATTTACGACTACTAACTTTACGTCCTCACTTGGACCGTAGGCGGAGATTGCAGCCATGGTTAAATCCCCACCTCCTAGCCGGAAGCTCCGCCTCCAAGCCAGAAGCTCCTCCTCTGGGCCGCAAGCTCCGCCTCCAAGCGGGAAGCTCTGCCTCCCGGCCAGAAGCTCCGCCTTCGGGGCAGGAATTTCCAGCCCAAGTGTGGACGTAAAGTTAGTAGTCGTAAATCCACTCTGTGAATACCAAAAGTAGTAAGTGCATTCTGTGAATACCAAAAGTAGTAAGTTTTGGATTTTGTCTTCAGTTAATTCTGTGAATCGGGACCATAGAGAACAGTCACAACACCGACATAAACAGGGCAACCTACTTTTACTTTCAGAAAGTTCAAGCATCCCTCACACACAGAGGACAGGTACAGCCCAGGCTGCTACATTGCAAACTGTTCTCAAACATAGGGAGACGGCATATCGTAGGCAAGAACAATGCAAGCTTCCCTCACACACAATGGACAGGTCCAGCGCAGGTTGCTGCACTGCAAACTGTTCTCAAACATAGGGAGATGGTATATCATGGGCAACAGCAATGCAAGAATCCCTCAAAAGAAACATTGTACCCAGAAGCATGTAGTTACCGTTCCTTATCCCATGCACACCAGTCATATGTGCAGCAGACAAAGCATCTCGAATATGGACCAGACACATAACTGTCAGATCAGAGCAAGTATACTCCAGGAAACTATGGCCAGCTAGGCAACAACGCAATGCAAGCATCCTCAAACAAAGAGCTGCCCGAGCAAAGGCAGCAGCAAAAGGTCTGCTTACACCCTTAGGATGTACAGCAAAGATAGGAGGAGTGCATCCATCCTTCCTACACAGGTCAATCCCTGTATAGACAATTGCATTGCAAGGCCCTCCTCCTCCCCATCTCCTCACAGAGCATAATCAACAGGTAACTGTCATGCTATTTTCCTTCACACACAAACCGGATATAATGGAAGTAGTAGCAACACAAGCTTCCATCACACAGAACAATTGAAAAGTCTGCAGTTCAGAAAAGATCTCCATAAAGTTTGTGGAACACACTTTACTTATTAGGACACACTAGCTAGAAGGCACATAGAGCTAGTGGCGACTGGGAGTGATGGTGGCAGCAGAGAGAGTGAGGGAAGGCCAGAAGACAATTTACATTGACCTGTCAGTTAAGCTTTCAGTAGAGAAGAAACCTGTAGTCATTGTCCATGAGACAAGACTGGGTGACAGACACGTGCCAATGAGTGAAGGGGGCTTGGCAGGACTCTCAGGAGTGCTTGAAAGGAGGAGGAGAGGGCAAAGGGCAAGGCATGCGTCAGTGGCACACGTGGGTACATGGCGTCCACCCACTATTTTCACAGGGTGGACGCCGTCCACTCTACCAAGAAGTAGGGCCCCACAGTAATATGTTGAACTTGTCCCAGTGTAATTTTCAGACACTGGGACATGTTCAACAGTTCCTGCGCGTTGTCTGCTTTCCATTCCTAGCAGAAACGTTCAGGGAGCGAAGTGGACTTTTTTCACCTACAGCTTGACCAAAGATAAAGGCATAAGTTAAGGAGCCATCAGGTGTCTTTTGGGTCGAGTATCCTGAGTGGAGACATCCTGGAACCTCACACTTAAATGCAAATGCAACAGAAACAAAAGCACACAGCTTGTCTCTTCACAGGTACTTAAGAGGCACGATATTGACATTGTTCAGTCTGTAAATATAAGTGCATGCACAGTAAGAATGTCAGATGTGTTGGTCTGTCCCAGTATTTACACAAATAACGATTTAAATAGCACTAATTTATTTCTTTTGTATCATCATGTGCTTTGCAGGAGACATATTAACCTTCTCTATTACTTTGATTCGAATATGGGCCTTACACAAACACAGATCTCTCTAACAAATGCGTTAACCTCCAGAGTTATCTCACCATTATTATTATTCCCTGAGATGTACTGGGCACCTCTGTAGCAGATGCCGTAACCTCATAAAATATTTTTCTAATCCAGACTTTGCAACCAATTAAGCAGAACAGATCTACTACCATGCTTCTCCTTGTTGCCAATTTCTTTGTGGCAGGGTTTAAAAAACATAATATATTAGTTGAGGCCCAGAGTTTGCTTCGGGATTGCGCAACTTTTATGGCGCAACCCCAATTCTAAATCTAATGTGCTCAATTTCCTAATGCGCTAACTCATGATGTACTAGATAAACATGTGGGAGGTCTTAATATCTGATGTCACTTCCTGTGATGTCACTTCCACTGAGGTCATTTCCTGTGATGCCACGTGTAATGTCACACGTCGTGATGCCATGCACTCTGATGGCAAGTGTCATGATGCCACCTGCATACTGCCTAACTTGGTTAGTCCCCCCCACTTCATTTTAAGAGACTTGTACCCTGGCAAGGGGTGATAGTATTCCACAAGTTTGCGTGCTGATGAGGCAGTATAGAGGGGCAGTTATACACAGCATCACATTCTAGAGTGGGCACATTTACACCTTTGGAGACACGTCTTTGTACATTCTCCTTTCGTGGATATGACGTTTGACCAATGTTAGAGGCAATATTTGGAGTGGAGATTGTGTAGTGAAGATTCTCAGGCAGTAGATGTGGTGCTCTGGAGCAATTTAAATTGTTCAGCCATTGGAAACTTTGGAGTTGCTTGTAGAAAAATAGTAAAACAGGCTTTACAAAACCTCTTCCGAAGAAACCTTCTCCAGGAATCAGTTTCCTCAAATTGCCCCAAATGAATGGCATTCTCTGGAGGTCGAACCCATCCTAGTAAATGAGCTTCATGTTGTAATAAAGACCTGAAGTATGTTTTCTATAACCTACATAGATCCCTTTTATGGTAGTAACCACTGTAAGCTGTTACTCCCTTTTGGTCTAATTTCTTTTCACTCATCCTATATCCAGCAAAGTTCCTCCGCCTTTCTGTCTCACTTATGTCTTTACTATACACCTGCCTGTACCCCGTATATCAACCATTAACTATGCCCATGACCCTCTCTCCCTACTTAGTTCCCAAACTCATGCCTACATCAGAGTACCTTAACCCCTTGTAATGCCCTGGCACTGTTATCAATACCAATACTCTTGTGTCTCTAGTCCTAGATGTAAAAACCCTACTACCTCAGTCATGGTACTTCTGTTCCTATACTACAGCAACACTGCCCCTACTTATGCTCTTGTACCTATAACTTACCCATAATTGTCTGTATGCTTACATCTACCTACATCCAGGTTGTAAGGCTGGTGCTATTCATTGTCGATGTTCTGCAAAATGAGGTATCATCGACTGTGGGTGTATGGGGGAAGTATAGGCTTAAGGACAATCTCATCGTAGAGGCGCTTGAAGCTGGGGGCGGCGAGGGAATTCTGAAACTCATGCTAAGGTGAAGAGTTGATCATGATTAGGGCTTCCGGTTTTAAGGTATTTATTTTTTTTACATTTCCATCTATATTTATCCATATTTATTTTTGGGGCATCTTCTTGGTATTTATCCATATTTCTTTTGTGTTTTAAGAATAAATGGAGTCATAAAATGGTATATTCCCACATTTATTTAACTGAAAAACATGCAACCATCCCTTGCTTCCTGTCGTGTTATTAGCAAATTAAGCAGCCAAATATAACAAAACATTACACCCACTGGTGAATATTACCATTATAATACAAATGTATGTTAACATATGCAGGTATTTAAGGAAATCTCAACCTGTTTTTTATCTCTCCATGCTGTCTATCTGCTCAGCTGTTGTCCTGGAAATCACAAAAGACAGTTTGTAGAGTCACCCACAAGAAGCACAATGTTTCGTGTTTTTCCACTTTAATAAATAAATACAGACAGGAAACACATTGTTGCCTGTCAGTATTTATCTTTAAAAATCAGTAAAAACTGAAAACTGGGAGGCTTAATCATGGTTTACAAAACTCTTTCGTTAAGCGACTCTTTTTCCTATTTGAGTGTGGATCAATCTAGTGGCGTTCCTTCTACTGCGGCAACACGGGTAGCGGCACCCGGAGAGCTCATGGCACTGACTTAATCCCGAATTTCTGGGACTAGGCCACACTTCCTTACAGAAAAGTGCTTTGTGAATCTGGGTCTAAGTGAGGAGAGGAGGGCAAGGAGACTGTCGCGGGAATCATTGAAGAGAGAGCGGTGTGATCCTGGGGTATGCTTCCAGAGAAACAATACCCTTTGGAGCTCTTGGGCCGCCATGTTGTGGCTCAGATGGATTCCTCCGGAAGCATGAATGTGATAACGTCCTTGACGGCCAGTCACCTGAGAGCTGTAGAAGTAGGCAGCGATTGTATCAACTAGGAGAAGCCTTGGGTGAGAGCGGGGGCGGGGGGGTGGTGACCCTCGATGCTTCAAGGGCGGTTGTTTCTGACCCAGCGAAATATGACGGTCCTTTACTGTCTTACTTAATAGTGGAATTAAATTAATGGATAAAACTGAAAAATAAAAAGCTCTCACAAAGTTCGTGTAAGGCATTCAGACCTCATGAAAGGCTCGTTTTTTTATCCATTTACATTTGATTTGGCATTTACTGCTGTAACTCCCAGCATCCGACATAAAACCACGGAGATATAGTGGGGGTAGCCGGGCAGAGCTGGCACATCCCTTTCATCTACAGTCACCCCTGGTCTCTGCTGCTCCGCGTTCGAAGGTCACTGCGTTTTAACAAACCTGCAGTACTCGGAAATACTTGAAATGCAACGCTGGGGCAATGCCTCCAGCCATTAAAACCATAAAGAGTCAGATTTTATTTGTTCCAAACAAGTGTCTGGCGCTTTTAAGCGGTTCTTTATTTATGCAACTAATTTTCTCTCCTTTCTTGTTCTTACTAACGTGGTCCAGGCTTTAGAGCTAAATGCGGGCAGAGGAAAGTCCTTTCCTGAAGTGTGTGGGTAAATAAAGCCAGTACCTCTGAATGGTACCGGGAGCCTACCAAGTGCTGATCTGCTTTGGAAAGCAGAGTACTGGCAGTGGGTTAATACCAGTGCCTGCCAAAGGGACCCAGACAGCATTCCAAGTCCGTGCCCCATGGACTGCGCTGTCCCTGTGGTCATGATCTCACGACCATCAACTACTCGATATTCCATTATCTTGCCGTGAATCGTACCGCCAGGCCAAGGGCGCAGCCAGCTGGAGCTTCAGTCCTAAACAGGTGAGTAGCCAGAAAATTCCGTCTCTCCGATGCCCAGGGGAGAGGGAAGCGAGTACGCAACACTCACACTATGTTTGGTCCCCTCATCCCACATTCCGTCCATCTATCATGCTTCCTTCCTTTATCCTTCTGTCTAGTCACCCTTTCATCATCATGCTTCCACCCATCCTTCAATCCTTCCACTCACACTTCCAGCCATTCATTCATTCATTCATAATTTTCCCATCCACACAGCCCCTCTTTTTCATTCAGCCATCATTTTAACCTTTATGAATCCACCCATCCATCCACACTTCCATTCATCCATCTCCCCATTCATCCAGCCTTTCATCATTCCAGCCATTCTCTCTTTCACCCACCAATGCAGTGTTTTACATTTCATCCATCAATTTTTTCACCCTGGCATCCATCTTTTCATGTTTTTTGCCTTCCTACGTGTCACAGTTTATTTCTTCTTTTCATATGTTCTTCATTTCATTCTTCTTTCGAGCCATCTTCCCGCACACTCAGTACTATAGTCAGTGTATTGGGGGCCGCACTATAAGGGAAGTGAATGGGCCCCACGGCTACTATTTGATTGCTAAAATACTAAACTACAGTAATTAACAGGGTCCAGTGAACCACTTATAGTGGTCCTGATGCCACTGTACCTGCTGCACCAATTGAAGCTACGCCCCCGCACACTCTCATTCTCTTTCTCTCATCATTTCTCCTTATTGGCTTCTCACCCCCGACCTTTTCTGTTTTTTATGAGCGTTTCTTTTCTGCAGACATAACAAGCTCATAAATAATTACAGGTGTCATCACCACCTCCTTACAGGTGTCAACACGACCCCGCTCAAACTGTGAAAATAAGGGGGCGGTTGGGGAGGAGGGGTGTTTCCACGGCGCTGCAGTTGCCGAGGAGCACAGTTATGCTCGACTGGACCCCACACCCCCAAATCAACCCAGAGACTGGAGACCCACTCTTCCAGACTGATGGCTCTGCATCACTCCTGGACTGGACTCAATATAAAGCAAATGTCTCCATAGAACCAGGACCCACGACTTTCACCTGCTCACCCAATCATCCGTGACATCCGGACTTTCATCTTAATGGCTGCACCTGCAGTTGGTTATCTGTGGCAACCAGTAACCTTTTAGGCCACCTGCGAATAATAAAGTCCCAAGCACTGCACAATAGAGGCATCATCTAAATTCACTCAGTGCACATGTTAAACGGTTGCACCCAGTGATCTAGCCTTTGAATGCCAACCTCATTGTTCCTTTACAGTGCTAACATGGGGTCTTGGCTACCGATGGTGAAGCGGGTGTAGTGGCACCGAAAGCAATGGATTTGAGGGGCCCACGGCACCCCAGTTACAGCTGATGTTTACTAGCCTACCGGGAGGTAGGCCCCCTTTTCTATACCATCATTAGTGCCCCAGCCTGCCTTGAAGGACCGCTGGTTAAATTGTCATACACAAAAGCAGTAATAATAAGCGCAGGAGCCAGAGTTTTTCAATTAAGGAGCTTAGAGCTGCCAAATTCTGGGCTTACTGAATACAAAGGATGCCTACTCTTAAAACTACCTCATGCCTTTTTCTTCTGCTACCCTGCTTTTCCTGTCTCTTTAGCTCACTCTTGCGGGTTCCTTTTTATTCTGTTTTCTCTATGTGACACTTCTTTTCTATCTTTCTCTTCCTCTAATGTGGAAAAATATAAGTTGTGATTTGAAAAAAATAGTGGTGGTGCCCATCACCAGCTGCCACCGGCACAAATTAAGCACTACTAGTTCACGTACAGCTCTGGACACACTTTCCTCACATTACAAACCCACTCTCTTATTTGACTGCTCGTGTCACGTCAGACCTCCCAAAGATTGTAACTTCAGTCAATGTGATTGTTACAGCCCATCACCACATAATGGTAGGGATCAATGGAGAAATCTCACATGCTCCCACAGATGTTGAGCCGACACTGCCTTCGGCCCAATGAGTGTACCTGAACAAGCCGTTCCAGCTTACGCTGACCTTCAATTTCCAGTCCTTTGGGCCGCAACAGCTGTTGAGCGGTTACCTTCTCCCAAGGCACAAAATGTATTACCGTTGGACTGCCCATGTTCCCCACAAGCTGGACACCTATGTAGCCAAACTGACCCAAGTAGGCATGTCTTAGAGAACACCACGTGTTCCTGATGCCTCCTACAAGGACTACTCTTGAAGACTGACATCCAGCCATTAACTGCATGTGGAGGCTCATACAAGCGCAGGAGCGGTAGACATCGATGGATATGCTGCACTATGTGTATGACTCTGAGCACTGCTCAGAACAACATACATGACATAAAGCAATTCCCTTATACATCAAGCGGCATCTACACAAACAAAGTTGCAGCCACACATGCATTCTCCAACCTGCAGCAGAATGGAGCAGCTTGAGCTCTGCGGAGCCACGCAACTGCAGCTGCCGTCTGCACAATTATCAATTTACAATGGCAATCGCAGAGTGTAAAGCACAATGGCATAAGGAGCAGATTAATTAGATAAGAATTCTACATATGCTGGCGGCCTCTATTCTGAATACTTTTACTTGGGGAAATATGTACAGTGCTTTGGGTTTACTCCTGGAAGCATCTTCAAAACCTAAGGAGTGGCACTAAATGGCCGGCCTTCTTGTAAAAAACGGGAAACAATAACGATGATCAAACCTACAGAACGAGGGCTCGCTAGCCTCCCTTCCTTTACCTCAAAAAGCAAGCCTTATGGTCCTTTGCCTCATATGAGACCCGCTACCTTAATTTATTGGCTATTTCTCATTTTATCAAGCTCCTGAAAGGACGCATCCCTCCTCCACCAGGGTAACTGTATAATGGCCTCGCTTGAAATCTCTAGATGGTATTTATTTTTTTCTGGGGGATTACAATTTCATTGCCATGAACTTCCAACATGAAAACATTTTCGGCTCAAGAATCTGTTCCACTGTCATGCGTCGCTTTGCGTCCCCGGTTGCGTAAGAGCGTCATAATCACAAGTCTGCCATCACATCAGTATCATCTCTGTTTCTCTGGCTACACCGCTTAACAGGACTTCATCTGTACTTCTCTCCAGCTAGCGGACGGAATCAAAGAGCGGTAGTACCACGACACAAAGCTCAGATGTGGCAATCTGCACCCTGAAAGAGTGAGGATCATCTGCTGAATGCCCTGGGAGATCAAGGCTTCCAGACAGATTCAGAAGACTGACAAGATCAGATAAGGACCAGGCTGTGAACTGCAGGAAGGGCTCAGGTATCTGTTGCTATGGTTGCAAACCAAAGATGGATTAGTGTTTAACATGAACTACAGACTTACGGGAGTCAATCTCTTATTCATCTTTCTATTTAAAGTTATATCTTTCAGTGTCAACGGAGAGAACATCTCTCTCTAATGCGACACATCTGTGCTACTCCCACCACTGTCTGAACTGAGAGAGAACACCACAACTGTTTGGTTCAAATCACTACAAGAGTTCAGTGACCACAGGATCCACAGAGCTTTCCATAGGATAGTACCTGAAGGGAGCCATGATTCTTGTGACAAATCCATGTGTATGGATACGTTTGGTTAGTGGCTGCTCACTATGTAGTTGTGCAAATTAATGCATGGGTTTTACAACTAATTATAAACACGAAGTCCCAAACTAAATGGAGTGCTACAAGTGAGGGGGACCAAGCAGTGCTCAAGGCCGTGTTCCTATATTTTATATATTGATCCAGAAGTAACAGAAGTTCATCACGGCACATAGAACATGTCTGGGGAGACTGGGCCCAATAAAAAAGTCACCATATGTCTAATTACCTCACAACAAAGCTTGCCGCCTGCTTATACTTCTGGGTGATCAATGCCAATGTCTTTATAAAAGAGGGATCTTCGTATTCTGGAAACTAAGTAAAGGTGCTAATGCTGAAGGATGACAAAGTTAAGATAAAAGAATTAATTTTTTGTTGTTGTAGATAATTATTTAACAGAATAAAACATTTATTGCACGTTAAATAGGAAGCTGAACTGAGCGAGTGGATGCGAATTCGAGTACTCTGCCAAGATTTACTCATGTAGAGTTTCATAGCTAGGAATCCTCTCCTACAACATAAAACGCATACTTAGAACCATGTCTCGCCTGCAGCAATCTTCGTATTGCTAGTTTGATCTAGAACATTGTACAGTAGAGTTTAAAAACTCGAGCCACAGTAGGTGGATGCGTTGTCCAAGAGTGGGTTATGTCTGGATTCGGCTCTTGAAAAGAAAGGGGCTATTACTGGAATGAGATCTCCTGAAGGACTTTGAGGAGCGCAGGCTGCTGAATCAACTCTGCCCCCAGTGTATTTTTTCAGTAATAGTAATAGCGTTAATGAATTGCAAAGGATCAGCGAATTGTCAATGCAACACTCTGATGAATTTCACCAGGCCCGCTTGTGTCTCTCTCTGAGTTTTGTATCTTGTCCCTTCTGACAACTAACCACAGATGAAGCCCTTTAGACAGTGCAACCAAAAGGGAAAACATCACTAATCACCAATCACACCTCAAAATCATTGAAAAACAACTATTAAATTACATGCTACCGCCCATTGAAATGATTGTACTAAGAAGCCAAGAAAGGATATTAGATTAAATGACTGCTTGTATCAAAGCTGATAGGCTGCATCTGTTCAGTTCGATAGCTGCTATGGGCCTCTGTGCTACACCTTCAAAATGGAAGCGTAGCACAAACGTGAGCAGCAGGTTCTCCATCTTTACCACTGGAATATGCATCCTCGAGAACACTACTATTGCTTCAGCCATCTTGTAATTGATTAGATACATGCTGGAATGATCCTTAGAATATTTTTTTAACAAAATACATTCCTTTGAGGTACCCTCTTTCTAAATGTGTGCACAGTTATGTACCATCTTATGTTGTGTGCATTTATGAAAAAAGAAAGATACAGTCAATGAGTTACTTATTGATTATTTCCTGTTGTAAACAATAAATATCTTCAAATTAGGAAATCATTTTTAAGTGAGCAAATACAATGAATACATAACCTCTTTTGTGACAATGTTCTTTTATTTGTTAAATTGATTTGATCAAATACCACCAAATATGTTATCTTAGATATTTTCAGTTCCTGACGACCCCTCCCACCCCATTGAGACCTCAGCATTAAAAAGCAAGAGCTATGAAAGCTGCCCTTTCTGTTGCGGTCTGTTTCTGCCGCACTCCCAGATGGCTAAAACCTGCTAAGCGGTCACTGTTAACACCACCTCATCCTTCCTACTTCCAGAGGGAAGCCTATTGTTCTAGAGGTCAAGCATCGTTAACAGCCAGTCTTAGATGTGTATTGTGTCTGAGCATACTTAGTAGGCGAATGTAATGCAAATCTATGTGCATTAATGAGGCATGATCAAAAGGCTGCGTGTCATTTGACGCTTTATGATGCTGTCCTGTACTCAGCCTTCAAAAACGTGGACAAATAGAATAAACAAGTATTATCATGCAGCGCTCTTACAGCCTAAGCATATCTAATGAATGTGACTCTAAAAATTGCTACACCAAACAATGTTTCTATTTTTAACTTCACCACATTAAGTTAAATTATCAAGAACAGATATCTGTAAACCTATTCAGCTAGATTCATCATAGTGCCGTTTTGCGAGTCCTTAATAGCGATTATTAAGGAATCGCTATTAAGGACTTGCAAAACGGGATTCATGTAGGAATCGCTAAATAAATTGCGATTCCTACACATTCCTTATTTGCGATTAGCAAATTGCTAATCGCAAATAAGGAATAATTTAGTTATTCCTTATTTGCTATTAGCAATTTGCTAATCGCAAATAAGGATGCGATTTCAAGGGTGCCAGGGGTGTCCAAAGGACACCCTGTAGCACCCTTGAAATGTAATCTACATTGGTGTTGCGCACACACATGTCCAAAGGGCAGGTGTGTGTGTAACATGCAACTTAGAAAAATGCATTTAAATGCATTTTTCAAAGTTTTCGCTATTTACCACGAGGTTTGACCTTGCGGTAAATAGCGGCCCAAAATAGCGATTTCGCAATTTTTAAATGCTACTTGAATTGCATTAAAGGAATCTTTAATTGAGATTCCTTAAATGCAATTATTCGCAAATATGCGATTTCTAAAAATGAGATTTTTGCATTTGGGATGATGAATCCCAAATGCAAAAATAGCGCTCGCAAAGGGCCAGATTCTCAGAATCTGGCCCTTCGCGAGCCGTTTTCGGCTTGATGAATCTGGCCGATTATTTCTGCTGTACCTTTATGGAAATTGTAGTACTGAACATTTTTTATTTTTGGTGATAGATCAAATCCTGCCCCACATTCATCTCCTACCAGAGGCTCCTTCAAAAGGCTCGCTAAACACACTTCAAATCAAAGCCAAATAATCCCTTATCTTGACCAGAGACAATGCTTAGAGAGATGGCCATTATATAACTTACTGCCAAGGACTAGATACTTGAAAGGTCTATTGGGTTCCCCTTTCGATTGCCTGAAGAAAGTTCAACTGGCTCCATTAGCCATGGTGCCACGGTAGTAAGTGGTAAAGTCTTCCCTTAGGAAAGTTTCAAACAGGAGGAAAAACATAGAAAGGAAAGGGGAAACACTCTTTGGTCTTATAAATCTTGATTGGTGCTTTTCATTCTCTTTATTTCTAATGCTCACCTTCAAAGCCCTTTAAAGGAACAGGAAGGAGAAAAGAGCCAGGTCAAATATTAGCAGAGGAATCCAAAAGAAGTTTCAGCTGCCAGGAGCAACAAGCATTGACAAATGTAACAGTTCTGGTCTTTTCAGCATGAAATATGTAATTTTTATATTACTTTAAACAAAAAAAAAATATGTAAGTAAAGTTGCAAAATATAGAAATAAAGGAATGGTGTTGCATCCCTGGAGCACTGTTAGAAATGGGGGCATCTAGTTGGCAATGTTTGGCACCTTTGTCCAAGTAGGGACCCTTGCTTCTAGTCTGGGTAAGGATGTTACGCCCTTAGACAACCCTTGCTCACCCATTAATCGCTTGGCACAAGCAGACAGGCTTAGCTCAGAGGCAGGGTGTAAAGCATTTGTGCACACATACACTAATACAGTGAAAACACTACAAATGGACACCCCACCAGTTTAGAAAAATAAGTAATCTTTAGCTAAACCAAACAAGACCAAAACGACAAAAATCTAAATACAGTTATCAAGATATGACTCTTTAAAGGTAAAAACTGTTTTGGCCATAGCAAACTATAGATACGACACATTCAACATAGAGTACCTTGGATGAGTCAAAATCATAAACAAAAAAAGCAGCAGGGAAGGTGATGCGTTGGTTCCTTACATGCAGGGAAGGTGATGCATAGGTTACTTAATGAAGAAGAGGTGATGCGTCGATTTCTTACTGTGGGAGGAGGTGATGTGTTGGTTTCTTATTGTGGCCCCGGAGTTGTTGTAGATTTGATGCACCTATACGTGGGGATGCGGTGGTTCCGATGCCATGGTAACAGTGCTGCATGGATCTCTCCAGCCATGGTTACACATGTGTCAGTTATTGCAATCCCACAGCAGGGCATCTATCGGAATCAGTGTTGTGATCTCGGATTTCGGTGCATGAGACTCGGCGTGCAGTGATTTCTCCAGCAATGGGCAGGCGCTGCATCAGTTTCTTCAGCTACACTGTGGCGTTGCATTGGAAACGGGTGCATATGCGTCACGCTTCATTAGTTGCTTCTCTTTACCCAGCAGCAGGAACAACCTATAGAGGCCCAACACAGGAACAGGCACCTCTTGACAGGTCAGAACTTCCAACAAAGAAGTTCAGGGGCGCTGGTGGTGAGTCTTTGTGTCCCTGAGAATTCAAAACAGGAGGCAATCTCTACCCCAAGCCCTTGGAAATCTTCTTCAAGCAGGATACACAGCACCCAGAAAAGTCTTTGACGTCTCCTTGGCAGAAACATCCACTGCAGGCCCACCCCAGACAGCACATGGCAAAGAGGCAATACTTCTCCTTCAGCTTTCCTAGCTCTTCTCCTTGGCTGGCAGAGGTTCCTCTTGAGTCCAGAAGTGTTCTAAAGTTCTGGAGTCTGAGCTCCAATATTTATGCTCATTTTCTCCTTGTTTTCTTGTTTCAGAGAGGTTCTGTGCTCAGTCAAAACCAGCTCTGTCCTCCTAGGTGCAGCTTCCCGGCAGGAGGTGGAGACAGAATTGTGTAATGCAGACTAGGCCTATTTAGGTGCAAGGAAATCTCCTCCCACTACTCTAAATGCAGCCCAGGTCTATTCAGCCAGCCCTGACTCATCCAGTAAATGGACATCCTCAGCCCCTGTCACTCCATAGCCAGATAGTCAATCCACAAACCACAGAAGGACACAGGATAACTAAGCAAGAAAATACCCGCTTTCTAAAGGTGGTATTTTCAAACACACAATATAAAAAATGATCTCTATTAAAAGATGCATTTTTATATTTTTATATTCTGAGTTCATGCATGCTAAACTCCATCTTTCCATCTTGTCCCAATGGGAAGGTATACTTATAAGATGTTATAATTAATCTCCCATTCTATCCTATGGGACAGATAGCCTTTCAATAGTGAAAAACTAAATACATTGTATTTTACTATCAGGACATGTCACACACATCAGTACCAGGGCCAGACTGGGAACTGAAACGAGCCATGGCAAACTGCTCAGCTGGGCCCCCTTGGGGTGAGGGGGAGTGCAGCCGAGCAGTTTTGAGGGCCGGTTTTGGACGATTTTGTTACCAGGGGTGATATTGCCATCCCCCGGTAACAAAAACAGCCCACCAGGGGCCCAAACCGGCCCCCTCCCTAGCAGCCTACCAGGGAAACGCCTGGTGCCCAATGTGGCCAGTCCTGCCCTGATCAGTACATGTCCTACCTTTCACATTCACTGCACCCTGCCCACAGGGGTACTTTGGGCCTAACTGAGGGGTGTCTTACATGTATGAAAATGGAAGGTTTGGGTCTGGAAAGTGGGTGCACTTGTCAGGTTGACATGGCAGTAAAAACTGCATGTAGGCACTGTAGTGACAGGTTTGAGAATGTAGGTGGCACACTCAATGCTGCAGGCCCACTAGCAGCATTTGATTTACAGGCCTAGGCACACACAGTGCACTATGCTAGAGACTTAGTAGTAAATCAAATAAGCCAATCATGAAAAGGCCAATCCATGTTCAAAATATACAGGGAGAGAATATGCCATATAGTACTGATCAGCAGTGGTAAAGTGCCCAGAGTCCTAAAAGCAATAAAAAGAGGGTCAGAAACATGAGGCTAAAAAGCAAAAGTTCAGGTGAGGTAAATCCACTGAAAAGCCAGGTCTAACATGCACTATCCCTGCCATTTTCAGGTGGTTGTGTTCATGTGATGGGGAAAACGTTTTTCCTTCACAATGCAAGATAGCTAATGTATAAGATTGACTCACTCATTGCTCCAAGCTCTATGCTGTGGTGGGCAGAAGCAATATGTAAGCAATACTTACACAGACCAATGGATGAAGAGGGCTCACCTAAAGGCACTGTCTTTATTATTTTAAAACATGTGATAGGCAAGACAGCTTGGAATCCTCTGCCAACATTCCATGAATTGACCACGATCTTGGAAAAAGCCTAATATAAAGTTTGATCACACCTTCATTCTGGAAATCAGGGTCTTCACTTTGAAAGTGAAGCAGTATACATTCTACATTGTTCTCCCAGTTCTGAATTTTACAGTTCTCCTGATGCCATTCAAGCCAAAAAACCCAAACAACTCATTCATCACTACGCTGGGTCGTCACAAGCACTAGGGCCGTTCTGGCAGCATGGATGCTCCACCATGTGCTGTGCATGGCATCTCACAAAAGGCTGCCTAAAAGTGTGATTAATGCTTCTTCCTCTCTGTATTATATAGGGTCTTACAAGAGGTTAACTTCATTCGCTGCACAGAGGTAACACATGTTTGTTCAATGAGCCGTTTGTATCAAGAGAATTTTTAGCTGTAGCAATTTTTTCTATTTTCCTTATCTTTGTCGTTTCCCCTTATTTTTACCAATTTCTTGGAGGTATTATGACTCTATGCACAATGAGTCTGCATCACAGTGCATGTGCTCAGTTCCTAAAACTGTGCTTTTGAGTTGGCTACACCCACATTGTTTATGTATCTTTCCAGTTAACCCCTTCCGTGCGGGCGGTTTTCCCCGCCCATGCTGACTCCGCCTTGCGCGGGCGGAGTCATGACGGAACGGTTCCGTCATCCGCACAGCTCACCCGTAGTGCATGACGGAACCGTTCCGTCAGCAGCATGGAAGGGGTTAAACCATGGTAAGCGGAGTCATTGCACCAATGCTCTGTAAGTTAAATGTCAAATGTGTCCTGTAGGGCGCAGTTACACAGCCATCATATATTACTAACCCTGGGCAAAGGACTTCGCTGCGCCCACGGAGTGGGCGTAGTGTTGCCTACTTCGCGCTTCACAAAGTAGGCGTAGTAGGCAACACTACATGAATTGGATATCCATCACATTGTGAAGCAGTATCCTGTATGCTAAACTTTAAATAAGTAGGCACAATGTAGTAAACAAACATAATGTAAAAAGCAAGTATAACATAACTTGTGTTACGTTAAATGAATGTGTCAGTCTGTAATGCAAACGGTACTCATGTAAAGCGCTTTGATACCTTCGGGTCTAGTTCGTGCTATAGAAACCCTCCCCCCCAAAAAAACTTACCACCTAAGGCAGCAAGCACATTTGATTTAATAGCTAGGCATGATGGAGCAAACAGACAGCAAGTATGATGTAACATGAAGTGCAATAAAACTAATGAAGATGAAATGACAAGCAAACAAAATGTACGGTATGGCATGATGTAACAAACAAGCAAGGAATAAAGAGCAAATATAAAGAGGCACATTGCAATATTTGGGAACATTACTGAAAATTAGTCACATGATGCTCTAGCTTAACAGTAGCCCAACAGTCGAAATGATGACAGTTTTCTCAATTTGGCAACAAAAGCAAGGTCCTGATTAAAAATCAGCGACTCACTCTTGCAGGGTATATTTTCAAAACGGAAGCACCACGAAGCCCTTCGCAATGGGCTCTCATAAGCAGGGTTGCCACTGAAAGTTCAGTGTGACACCCCTACATAATATAGAGTGCAGTGGGTGTCTCAAGTCCCCTGGCTCATGCCTGCTGCTTTGCTGAAGAGCATCCCTTCGCACAGCAGACTGACCCCCCTCGTCTTGTAAGTGTCTCACCAACTTCCCCGCCTACAGGGCTACAGGCAATAGTGCTGGTTTAGCCGTATGAGAACTTTGCAGTGTACTTTAAGAGGTAAATAAGCTACACAAGACAAAACACTAAGCCAGTTCAACAGCAGAGTTCTACTGACAAATTCCTTTGACAACATCAATAAACAAAACGCTGATGGTATACAGTCATTTATTATTTTCCAGCCCAACAACGAGACTTGCACATTAGCTGTCCCCACCGAAGCATTATACCAGATCATAACAGCAAACACGGCAGCAAACCCAGCGATGGATTAACCGGATACAGTAAATATTTGGAAGAATAATCTGTATTTAAACATTCAGCCTGTGATGCGCTTTAGCACATCTCCGCTGGTGCAAACATGACTATTTGGCTAGGGATGCAAAGGATGTTGATCCTCGTTTGACCTTCTCTGCCCTGCGTGTTTCTCATTGGATGCTGTTTTTGCTGGTGCCAGCTTCAGCACCACAACTCAACTGTTCCACTACTCTTTTTTGGGGCTGTCACAGTCCAAGCAGTGCACACCAAGCAAGCTTCTTTACAATGAGGCAAAGGGTTGAGGCAGGAGGGCATCGAGGCACGAGTGTCACAGATGGGAGCCCCAAAGGTAAGGTCTAAAGGGATCACTTTCTGCATCCACCCTTGTAATGGCAAGTGGGCATTTAAGGCCATGTGTGGTTGCTGAACCTGGTCACTAAGCCCACAAGTGAGAGCTAGACTTTCCTCTACACCTATGGTGTGAATGGGATTTGGGACACCATTAAAGCGTGTATCGTATTTTCTACATTTCCCCAGCATGTTCAAGATGTGTCTCACCTTCAGTTTACCCACGCCCTATCACTACTCGAAGAGCTCGCGTGCCCGGGTCCCTTGAACACCTCCATAATAGGACTTCTAAGTACGTCTCCTTGAGACTTTCCACTGCCCCCACATGCGCCTGCATGTGACATACCACATTATCCTACATGTCTGCCTGAAAATGAGCAGTAGCCCCAGATTAGCTTCATTCATTCTTGGCATGCAGAACAATTGCCCCTATGTGAGGCTCGCCAGTACCGGCGCAGGCTGGCTGTTCTTTGCTTCTTCTGTGTAGTGCCACAGCATGTCCAACTTTGTCCACTGTTTCTTTCTGCCTGCTTTATTCCTCCACTGGCTTTTCATGCCTACTAATTGCCGCCACTGGGTGGGTGCTCAAGGCTTGCAGCTGCTTCGCACCTTTGTCAAGGTCTGATACTTACTTTCAGACGGCCCAACCAAGAGGGCTGTGAACTACCCTCACATGAATCTGTAGCCATGTGACTTACTGTCTCATGGTTCTCAAGGATCGGTACTTCCTCAGCATGATCTTCCGACCTTGTCAATTACCCTTAGCGATGAAGGACTTTGCATGCCAAGGAAAGTCAGCCTTCAGTCCCTCCTGCAAGTATTCAGCAACACATGGGACCACTGTGAGTGCTACATGGTTTGAGGCATTTCATCAGCAGAGCATGACGTTCCACAGGTCATTCTATGAGCGTGGCCGTCCAGTGGTGGCAGCTGAGATTCTAGTTGGCAGCACTGATGAAGTAGCCTACTGATTTCTGCTGTGTTAACTCAGTTACTCCCCCATAACTGTGTACCTCCATTCCCCCTACATGAAGTGGGTGTAATGTGTTATGGGTGCAGGCTTACGTGCGGTGTGCATGGAGCCCATTTGCTGCATGCGTGGCGGCCCCTTCCATGAAATATTGCATGCAGCAAAAGATGGCGCTTCCAACACACTGGACGTAGGTTACGGTTTCACTGACCCTGGAACAGGGTCTGGGGCTGCACCTCAGACACCCCTTCGCAGGTTTGCTTCTTTCTGGTTTCAGGGTGCGTGTACATTCCGTTCTCATCGCTGCTTCAGCTCCATTCTACTTCAACTGATGATGGTTTGACTCGATGGGTAGACATCATCAATCAATCAATCAGGATTTATAAAGTATGGCTAATCACCCGCTTAGGTATCCAGGCAGTGTAACCATCCCCATGTGTGCTCTACTCAGGCCTTTCAGGAAATCCCTTTTAGGGTCTGCCCTGTCTCCGTGGAATCCATATTTACATGACCTAATGATGCCTGCACCCACTCTTTCCTTGTAGAGAAAACCTAGAAGATCCACCATGTGTTTCTTTTTTTAGTGAGGTTTGTGGTGACTTTGGCTTGAAGATGTTTAGCCCACGCTGTGTGTTAATCGAAGCCATGATGGTAGAAGACACTTGCAGTAGCCTTGGTGCCATTTTACAGCTCTTGCAGGTGATTTTGGAACACTGAAAGGAATTCTGCAGAGCAGATGGCAGGACAATAAAACATGAGTGTTCGCAGCTGCTTTGGCACTCTAAATCATTATCATGACCATTGCATAAAACGTTTATGGTGGTTTCATCAACAAGATGATTCTTAATCGCATCCTTTGCTCTGTTCTGCATGAAAAGGTATGTACATTGTGCAAGGACAGATAACCACGTGGCACGTGCACTGTGTGTCTGAGGAATGTATGACGTTACAATGCATACATTTACAACGCATGGCTTTACAACACAGTTTTTACATCGCAACATTCTTTACAACGCAGTCTTTTACATTGCATGCAATTACATCGCATTTTAAGAAACTACCTTTGCAACGCATTCCATTACATCACATTATACCACTACAATGCATACCATTACATCACATTTAAGGTAAATATTGGATGGTATAGGGGTAATAATTACTATTCTTCCTCCAGTGAGTGCAACAGCAGGGTAAATGTTGGATAGTGTAAGGGAACTATGCATTGTATAGGAATGCATTGTAATGACTTGCGATGTAATGCCTGCGTTGTAGTGACATGCGCTGTAATGACATGCATTGTAGTGACATACAATGTAATGGCTGCGTTGTAATCACATGCTATGTAAAGGATGTTGCGATGTAATGACTGCTATGTAAAGGTAGTGAGATGTAATGACTGCATTGTAAAGGTTGTTTCCCGTGTCTGAGGTTTTGCACATTTCCCCAGTCTTCACTATAGCCAGGGCCGCTGGAATAACACAGCGACGTAGGACACACCTGTGCTGCAAGTAGGCCTCAATCATACTGCAAGAAAAAACAGCATTAGGGAGCACCTTTTGTTTCGACGTTACCTTGCTATTTTGTCCTTTGAACACACAATAAAAAGGAGAGCTAAATTCAAAGGTTACACATTCACCAGACTTAAAGGAAAATGTCATTCACCACAAATAATTGATTCATCCCGAGTGGAAGCCCACGCCCCTTTTTATTAACACTATCCCCAGAAAACAGGCTCACGTGTGCACACAACATAATAACAGGTGTCCTGGTTTTATTTGTTATATCCCTAATATGTTTTTGGACCCGTTGTATATTTTGGTTTTATTCAACGTCCCATCTCGACGCACTTATTTTCATTACACAGGAGCCTTCTGGAGCAACACTTTACATTTTCCATATGGATCAGTATCTAAATATCGAGGGACAGAATATCGACTTACCAAAATATCGATGCCAAAATATCGAGGCACAGAATATAGAATAACTATCTACAAACAGGTAAGCACTAAAATATCGATTCCAAAATATAGAAAGTTAAAATATAGTTAACTAAAATATCGAATTTTTTAAATGTATTAAAAATACTATAAAAGTAATTAAATAATAAACACAATTAAATAAAACATAGTTAAAATAATGTAAAAAAGCTTTAAATGTAAAAATAATAACATTTTAAATTATTTTTCTAATATACTTACTTAATAATATTATAAAATAATTATTAATCTTATTGATAAAATATTTAGAACATTAAAAATATATTTACATATATATTAATACACATATTATTTAAATATAAAAAATAGATAATTAAAATAATCAAAGTAAAAATGTTTACGTTAATTAATAATGAGTGCAACAGTAGTGAAAGCGTTGGATAGGGTAGGGGTAAAAATTACTATTCCCACTCCAGTGAGTGAAACAGTAGGGAAAGGTTGGGTACAGCGTAGGGGTAAAAATTACTATTCCCACTCCAGAGAGTGCAACAGTAGGGCAAGCGTTGGATAGCGTATGGGTACAAATTACCATTCCCACTCCAGTGAGTGCAACAGCAGGGAAAGCGTTGAATAGCATAGGGGTAAAAATTACTATTCCCACTCTAGAGAGTGAAACAGTAGTGAAAGCGTTATAGTGGCAGGGTAAAAATTACCATTCCCACTCCAGAGAGTGAACCAGTAGTGAAAGCGTTGGATAGTGGGAGGGTAAAAATTACAATTCCCACTCCAGAGAATGCAACAGTAGGGAAAGAAATGATATATTTAAATATTAATACATTAATTATCAATACCAATTTAAAGTTAGTTAAAATAATTACCAATTACAAAATATTTAATTCATTAATTATAAATACCAATAAATGTTATTCATGAAAAATTAATCACCTATTAATAATTATTTACAAACGAATTACTTTTCAATACCAAAAATGTAATATAAAAAGATACCAAAACAAATAAATTACATATAATAATTATTTAACAATTAATTATCAATACATATAAATACATATTTAAATCATTACAATTAAATTACTTCCCACCCTATTCCCTATACCACACAACCCACTCCAACTAATAAATTAAAACAATTAACATAATTACCAATTAATCATTCAATTAAAACTTACATTCCAATTAATAAAAAATTATTACCAATTAATAATTAATTAACAATTAATTATCAATACATACAAACAAAAATACTTATTTACTTAATGACAACTAAATTGCTTCCCACCCTATTCCCCAATACACCCACAACCTGCAACAGAACTAAAACGCAAAATTAAATAAAAAATAATTAATAATTCATAAAAACTAATATTTAATTTACTATAATTAAATTATTTCCCACCCTTTTCCCCTATGAATCCACAGTCCTCTACGTAATTAAATTACGCAAAAATTAAATGACAAAACCTTGATTATTTTAAAAAAAATTAAATATACATTGCAAATATAATATATATTTTTAAAACATATACTAGCATACATAACACCAATTTTTTTTGATACTATGCAAAACGATATTTGATATTTGATATTATGGGAATCGATATTTCTTACCTTCATTTCGATATTCTAACCAACTATATTTTGGTCATTCGATATTCTGTCCATTCTATATTTTTCACTCAATATTCTGGGCAGTCGATATTTTGGAATCGATATTTAGGGTGTTCACCTTTCAATATATAACATAAGCGCTTTACTAGGAGGCGCTGTCCAGAATCAAGATTACACATTAAAAAACTGAAGATATTTTTCCAGATTTTTGATAGCCTTCCTAAAATAACTGTTGCTTTAAGAACAGTCAGTGTTGTAACATACACTTTTAACATAAATGAAGCAAACATTTTTATGGCAGAAATACTAATATTTTCCCCATTTTCCATTCAGCTACATATGCCAGGATTGTTGTCAATATGTGTGCACAAGTTACCCCCCACTCCATCAAACAATGGCGCTAACAATGTTTGGGCAAACGACTCACGCCATTGGAACCAAGTTATTACCAGAGAACAGCAATCAACATCGGGGATGTTACCACGTGTGGTGCCTTTCTTCCATATGAGTTAGTTGCAGTTTTTTGGTCGAAAATATAAATTAGAGAGCATATATGATAAGTGCAAGGGATACACATTTGTTTGTGTCACTGATCACATGCAATAATTTAAACACAACTGGTGAATTATTAGCCCAGTTATTTTGACCTTAAATCAACTCATAGAGAGCTCTATCTCACATGGATCCCAATACCCTTTTTCATAAATAAACCCCTTTAATAGCAGCAAGTCATGTGTATGGAACGCTTTCTGTTTGTTGGCAATGGGGTAAATAAAACATTGCCCTTAAGGAAGCAAGCTAACAGTTGCACAATTAATATAAAGTATGCAATTTAATCCCACCTTTATATTAAAGATAGAGCAGTCAAATCTCAAACCACCATCACTCACCTGATTTGCAGAACACCCGCCCAACCATCATAGCACATACCTCGGCATAGCTATACACAGCTTGATGCCCAATTGACCGCTCAAGCCCACACTGCTTCTTGCTCTTTACTCATGTCCTTCCTGTCCTGTTTACCTGTTTATTTTGGATGGGGGATGTACTACGGGTGAAGACTAACAATTGTGCCATAGGTAACTATCCTGCCTCTCGCTTGCTCCTCAGTCTACGGCCTCTGCTTCTCTCAGTCTCTGGCTGGAGTTCATGTCAACATGCAGGATCTGTCATTTTCAGGTCTTGCCTAAGACAGTGCAAGTGCTGTCGCTTGCGACCATCTACTGTTCAGAAGAAAACAAAATCTTAAAAGGGACTTACACCCTGCCTATTACTTACCATGTACTGATTTTGTTGTCACTCTCATTACCTTGATTTATTTTGCTTTCTCTAGAGCATGGTCCAGGAACCACCTCCTTTAGGAGTTCTGTTCAACTGCTTTAATGGCAGGGGCTTCTTTCTTCTTTGTAAATAAGCCCTCTCTGCCAGTGCATGTTTTTTTTGTAGTTGTGGTTCTTCACATCACTGTCTTTACACAGCTACTTAGTTCTCGATTTTTTTAGGTCTCGCCCACACAATGCATTGGCTGTGCTGCAAGATGTATTGTATACAATTCAGTGGGATTACAACAATGCCATAGCATAGTATTAGTTGTTTTTGTTGTCACTCTCCATAGCAATCTTTCAATTGCTTAGTTCCTCTGTAGGCCTCCCTTTTATTTTATAAACGTTTTGATAGTATTCCTGGATGTGCAATGTCCTTTTTTACTATTAACACCGGCAAACAGCTTCTTCGTTATATTGCTTTCACCCTATCTGCAGCCTTTATTAAAGCTTTAGTTACTTACACTCCACAAACAACTGTACTACTCTATGCCACTCCACTCTATGCCACTCTACTCTACACAACTCCACCCTACGCGACTCTACTCTACGCCACAACACTCTACTCTACAGAACTCTACTCTACGCCACTCCACTTTGTCACTCCACTCTACACCACTCAACTCTATGCCACTCCATTCTACTCTACACCTCTCCAATCCACACAATGCCACTGTTTGTAACTCCACTCTATGCCACTTTACACTACTCTACGTCACTCCACTCTAAACCACTCCACTCTACTCTACGCCACTCTACTCCACACCACTCTACTACATCCCACTCTATGCCACTCTAATGTATCCCACTCTTTGCCACTCCACTCTATGCCACACTACTCTCCGCCATGCTTTTCTGCTCTATGCCACTCTTCTCCTTGCCCCTCTACTTCACTCTATGCCACTCTGTTCTAGGCACTCTACTCTATGCCACTCTAATTTACACCACTCTATTCAACTCAACTCTATACCAATCAACTGTGTACCACTACTCTATAACTAGCCTAATCTATGCAACTCTGTGCCACTTTACTCCACTCCAGTCTACGCCACTCCACTCTGCACCACTCCACTCTACTTTACATCACTCTACACCACTCTGCTCTACGACACTGTATGCCCCTGCACACCACTCCACTCCACGCTTCTCCATTCTACTCTATACCACTTTACCCAATGCTATTCTACTCTACACTGTTCCACTCCATGCCACTCTACTCTACAACCCACTACTCTATGCCACTTTGTGCCACTCTACTCCACTCTCCTCTATGCCACTTGCCACTAACTTTTAGCCATGCTGAATAGCAGCCAAGCTGCTGTACATCATGAGTAAACGGCCTGGGAAAGGCAATAGCTCTCACGTAGGCTACACCTATTGGCTTTGCCAACGCTTGTTTTAAATTGAGGTCCGTGCTAGGTTAGTGCTTTTATTTAAGTACCTTTTGTATATTTTTAAGAAGTAAAGAACTGCTGAGAAGACATTTTTTTAGGCTCAATACTAATGATTTTTTTGTAAATCGCATGTTCTCAAATCTAGGTTCTCAAAACTGAGAAGGCCGGGTATGAAGCACTAGATCTAAACATTATTTAATGACAATGGCCCCTTTGGGAATGGGTACAGGTCATGAAAAGACATTACAGTAGATTAAGCCCTTCTTTTGGCATCCTTGTCAAAGCCGTTTCCGCTCATTTCTAAACTTAACGTAATTTTATCATAAATGTACAGGGTCCAGTATGTTTTAGGTGCCATGTGTATTATTGTAAATTAAGATTATAATCATCTACTCACATTAGCTCTCTATTTATTAATCAATAGTTCGGAAAATCCAGACAGATTTTCAAGATATCCACAATGACTCTGCATTAGGCAAATTTGAATTTTCATAGAAATTTTCTGCATATTTCTTGGTCATTCCAAAAACCTGACAAAACTTTACTATTCAGTAGGTCTAGGAGCCCAATCCTAAATAATATTGTTATAAATATAATGACACAACATTTCTTAAACATTTTTTTATACAGCAAGCGTGACTCCAAGATTCATTTTTTAGGTCTGGCTTGATAGCTCAGCCGTCTGAGACCTGTTGCTGCTAATTCTTTAAAGTATATAGATGAAACTTTGGTGTCACCCAGAGGAATATGTTTCTCCTCATGCTATTGGGTGCTTTGTGAATCATCTGAGCCTTTGGAAGTGTATCGTTTGAAATGCGTAAGACATAAGTTTACTTCTGAAAAGTACACCAAATCATCTCACTGCTACACACATGCAATCCTTTACGTCTTATATGCACTCAATACAGAAAGCAGTACTTTTTTCCATCATCCCCCACCTCGGCATTGGCAAAGCCCATAGGTCTGGTTTTAACATGCAATAGCGCTTTTGTGCTTGCAACAATAGTAAACAGTATTTGCGAATGCCTGTTTGCATGTCTTTTGGCACTTTAAAGCCGGACCATTTGGATGTGTGTTATGAGGGTCCGAGGACACTCAGAAAGTTTGAGACAATTCTTACAAATGTGTTCTGAAGGTTGCGGTGACCTGCGGCTAGGAAGAGCACTTCTGATCATTGACCCCAAAGAGACCACCTAACGACAGCCCTAAGAAAACTCCATCTGAAAGAAGCCACCACAGATGCCAATTTAGCATTAGGGGAGATGTGATCTAAGTCTTCATCAGCCCAAGAGAGGGGTTCAAATAAATCTATTTTATGAACTTGCGCTAATGATAATTGGCACTACTTGGTTGGGTCATTTCAAGCGTACTCTTCTTGTCTTCCTCTCAAGGCTCTTGCATCATAAAGAGACAGAAATTGAGAACAAGCCCCCCCTGAAGGCGCGATTGTAAGCAGTACAATTTCTCCTGCGGTATTAGTGACTCACCAATTTATTCGAAAGGTAGCGGGGGTCCCTCTCAGAATGCTTCCACCACAAGGATCACTGAACATTACCTGTGACTTAATGGACACCTGGGTGCTTCCTTGCTCACAGGCTATTCTGATGCTAATATCTCTCCAGGTGTCCCCTTCCATAAGTAATTACTGCTCTGGGCTGCTCCAGCAGCCATTGTATCATGGCGCTAGCTGTGCGACTCCCACCACCGCAGAGATTAACTCCTGCCTCCCCTTCATGTTTACCCAGGAATATTCAGATACTTTAGCAGCTGCCCGGGCTTCTCAGGAAGTCTCTAATCCTTTAATCTCCAGACAATTTTTTTGTCATAAAAGATTCACAGGCAAAACAAATGCAATATGAGATCAAAAAATGTAATCAGAATGCTTAAAATGCAATTACATTCATCGGGGTGTTCTGTTAGGCTGGGTATTAAATCGAGGCTTTATTCAATATCCTCCTATTATTATAAAGCAATATTTTTCCACTCTGCAAACCATCTGATCCCCAGGCTAATGCTCGGCTCCCCTCCGCTTCCGAGTGCTCTAAGAAAAGACACCTTAATACTCGGGCGACAGTCGCTCCTGCTGCTGCTTCTGAGGAACGGGGCTGCCCCGGGAGCATCGCTGGGCCTCTGGGACAAATTTACCCCAGGGGGATTTGTTAGCACGAGAGGGGTGGGGCTATAATGTAGGTCCCGCACTGTGTTTGTAGGGGTAAGTCAAGGCGGCCTGCCCGCAAAGGTGCAGAACCCACGGAGCAGCAGGGAGTGTTGTGGCAGACTCCACGCACGGGCCGGCTTTAGGGCTGTGCGACTGGTGCGGCCGCACTGGGCGCTGATCTGTGGAGCGGACGCTGTGACCTTTGGGGGGTGTAGGGGCTATGTTTAGCAATATCTTATGATATGAAAGATGAGGGGCCCTTTTGCAGGTGGTAGTGAAAGAATCCAAAGAAGCATTCAGGGAACGTGGGGCCACCAAAAATAATTTTCGCACCAGCCGCCACCAGCGCTAAAGCCGGCCTGTCCACGCACAGTGTTTTATTCCTGCATATATATATTAAGAGTGGAGTGAGTGATGCTTGTGTCTGAACTGATAGTTAGTGTTCCCGCCCAAAACCGGCCCCCACCCTAGCGGCCTTCCGGGGAAACGCCCGGTGCCCGCTATGGCCAGGCCAGCCCTGCAGACAGGTAAATTAAAGACCTAAGAGCAGCTAAGGGCGAGAAGAGAGGTGGTCAAAGACATAGGGTGAACGCCCTGTTCCTCTCACTTTTCACCAACCATCAGTAATGCCATGCCCCGGTATCCCACGATTCTCCTCTAAGGGGCACTCTGAAAAAGAAGAATTCCAACATTGTTGCTGGTAGTTTCGAGCTTTGATTCTGAGGCACGTTGTTGGAGGACAACATGATTACCTGGGGGTGAAAATAATAGAACTGCGCATACTCACACAGCACCAGCTGATCACAGGGCGCTTTAACAGGTAGGTTAAGCCATTGAGCAGTTGTCATCGGTGCGTCAGTGGGTGGTTCTAAATGATGCACATTTAGATTAGCCAATAGATTTAAACATCATCCGATGTATTGCCCTTCTTCCGGTCAGGACGTGTGTGTCATTAACCAGTCTTGAATGAATACAATGTTATTGTTTCAATTAATTAAAATTGTTACAATGAAGAACCAGCGGAGATATTCCAGCACTTAATTAATTCAGGTATAACGTATTTAACCGTTAATGTATACCGTTCTAATACATGAGTAAAATAGATTTAAAATATTACATTTGATGATAAAACGAATAAAGCAGTGAAAATGGTCAACTGTCAAAGCCTTCAATTAGTTCAAATCCCTGATTAAGGCGATGACTTAGAGTTTTTTCGTTAAAGTGCAAATTTTCACTCATCTCTACGGGACCAGCAAAGATTTCGTAGTGACTGTGCAGGTGCAAGTTCGATACTTTAGCCACGATAAATGTCAATAAAGTGCGATTGCGAGAAGTTAGCTAAAAGTTCTTGCACCTGGTGTACAAATTTCGCAAATCTTGCCAGTTCCATTGGGATCAGTGGCGTCACTGGGGTTGGTGTCACCCGGTGCAGGTAACTGTCACCCCCTCACGACTTACCGCATGGACTACCTCTGTCGGAAATGTACGGTGCTAGGTACTGTCTTACTCCCTCTAGCTCCCTCTCTCTGTCTAGCTCCCTCTCTCTGTCTTACTCCCTCTAGCTCCCTCTGTCTCCCTCTCTCTCTGTCTTACTCCCTCTAGCTCCCTCCCTCTCTGCCTTACGCCCTCTAGCTCCCTCTCTCTCTGTCTTACTCCCTCTAGCTCCCTCTCTCTGTCTTGCTCCCTCTAGCTCCCTCTCTCCCTCTCTTACTCCTTCTAGCTCCCTCTCTCTCTGTCTTACTCCCTCTTGCTCCCTCTCTCTATGTCTTACTCCCTCTAGCTCCCTCTCTCTGTCTTACTCTCTCTGGCTCCCACTCTCTCTCTTACTCCCTCTAGCTCCCGCTCTCTCTCTTACTCCCACTAGCTCCCTCTCTCTCTCTCTTCCTCCCTCTAGCTCCCACTCTCTCTGTCTTGCTCCCTCTAGCTCCCTCTCTCTGCCTTACTCCCTCTAGCTTCCTCTCTCTCTGTCTTACTCCCTCTAGCCCCCTCTTTCTTACTCCCTCTAGCTCCCTCTCTCTTTCTCTTACTCCCTCTAGCCCCCCCTCTCTCTGTCTTGCTCCCTATAGCTCCCTCTCTCTCTGTCTTATTCCCTCTAGCTCCCTCTCTCTTACTCCCTCTAGCTCCCTCTCTGTCTTGCTCCCTCTAGCTCCCTCTCTATCTGTCTTGCTCCGCCTAGCTCCCTCTCTCTCTGTCTTACTCCCTCTAGCTCCCTCTCTCTCCGGTTTGGTCCCACTAGCTCCCTCTCTCTGTCTTGCTCCCTCTAGCTCCCTCTCTCTCTCTTACTCCCTCTAGCTCCCTCTCTCTCTGTCTTGCTCGCTCTAGCTCCCTGTAGCTCCCTCTCTCTCTATCTTACTCCCTCTAGCTCCCTCTCTCTGTCTAGCTCCCTCTCTCGCTGTCTTATTCTCTCTAGCTCCCTCTCTCTCTGTCTTACTCCCTCTAGCTCCCTCTCTCTGTCTAGCTCCCTCTAGCTCCCTCTCTCTTGCTCCCTCTAGCTCCCTCTGTCTCCCTCTCTCTCAGTCTTACTCCCTCAAGCTCCCTCTCTCTCTGTCTTACTCCCTGTAGCTCCCTCTCTCTCTCTGTCATACTCCCTCTAGCTCCTCGCTCTGTCTTCCACCCTCTAGCTCCCTCTCTCTCTCTTACTCCCTCTAGCTCCCTCTCTCTCTGTCTTACTCCCTTTCGCTCCCTCTCTCTGTCTAGCTCCCTCTAGCTCCCTCTCTCTCTGTCTTACTCCCTCTAGCTCCCTCTCTCTCTGTCGTACTCCCTCTAGCTCCTCGCTCTGTCTTCCACCCTCTAGCTCCCTCTCTCTCAGTCTTACTCCCTCAAGCTCCCTCTCTCTCTGTCTTACTCCCTGTAGCTCCCTCTCTCTCTCTGTCATACTCCCTCTAGCTCCTCGCTCTGTCTTCCACCCTCTAGCTCCCTCTCTCTCTCTTACTCCCTCTAGCTCCCTCTCTCTCTGTCTTACTCCCTTTCGCTCCCTCTCTCTGTCTTACTCCCTCTAGCTCCCTCTCTCTGTCTAGCTCCCTCTAGCTCCCTCTCTCTCTGTCTTACTCCCTCTAGCTCCCTCTCTCTCTGTCGTACTCCCTCTAGCTCCTCGCTCTGTCTTCCACCCTCTAGCTCCCTCTCTCTCTCTCTTACTCCCTCTAGCTCCCTCTCTCTCTGTCTTACTCCCTTTCGCTCCCTCTCTCTCTTACTCCCTCTAGCTCCCTCTCTCTGTCTAGCTCCCTCTCTCCGTCTTGCTCCCTCTAGCCCCCTCTGACTCCCTCTCTCTCTGTCTTACTCCCTCTAGCTCCCTCTCTCTGTCTAGCTCCCTCTAGCTCCCTCTCTCTCTGTCTTACTCCCTCTAGCTCCCTCTCTCTGTCTAGCTCCCTCGAGCTCCCTCTCTCTCTGTCTTACTCCCTCTAGCTCCCTCTGTCTCTGTCTAGCTCCCTCTCTCTCTCTGTCTTACTCCCTCTAGCTCCCTCTGTCTCCCTCTCTCTCTGTCTTGCTCCCTCTACCTCCATCTCTCTTATTCCCTCTAGCTCCCTCTCTCTCTGTCTTGCTCCCTCTAGCTCCCTCTCTCTCTATCATACTCCCTCTAGCTCCCTCTCTCTGTCTAGCTCCCTCTCTCTCTCTTTGTCTTACTTCCTCTAGCTACCTCTGTCTCCCTCTCTCTGTCTTACTCCCTCTAGCGCCCTCTCTCTCTGTCTTTCTCACTCTAGCTCCCTCTCTCTCTGTCTTTCTCACTCTAACTCTCTCTCTCTCTGTCTTCTTACCCCCTCTAGCTCCCTCTCTCTCGCACATTAAACCCCGGTGGGGGGGGGGGGGGGGAGGGGGGGGGGAGTTTCTCTTGTGGTTTCTCTTTTAAAGCTTTTCAAGATGCAAAAAGAAATCTGTGTACAAGGCACCAGCGAGTTTGTAGACGTGAGAATGTTACGATATGTAACAGCTAAAGTAAAAGCTAATTTCCAAGCGGTTAATACCCCCCCCCCTCCCCGGCCCCCCCTCTTTAGCACTGTGTCTTTTTCCATATAAATGGCGGGGGCCCCTCATTACTACACTTTTCAAACTTTATCTAATGAGAACATTTTAATTCGAATAGGTGAGAAAATATCTCGGTTCGCTTTTGTTTTTAAAGCGGATCGAGTCTCTCCGAGGCCTTCGGGTGCGGTGCAGGGGGTGCCATGTACAGAGGCCTGCTGGGGGGGCGGGGGGCGCAACCAGATGGTGTCACCCCCATGTGAGGGTGTCACCCGGTGCTGTCCGCACCCCCCGCACCCCCCTAGTGACGCCATTGATTGGGATGTCTAAATTGAAGAGAAGTTTCATTGTATCTTGGCATGTGCGTATTCATTAACCAGTCTTGACCCGGTCACTGCCAGATATTCACACTCTTACCTCCTGGGACCAAACTCTATGGAAGTCAAGTAAGGGTAGCAAGGGCTTGCAGTTTAGTGCCACTGACCGCTGTTGTTGGGAAGGAAGCCACCGAAACAGAAACTGACCGGGCACCAGAGCGCGGTTTACTTTTAACGTTTCCACTTCTTACCCTTTTTCACTAGGTGGCTAAGTTTGTTTGACGTCACTTCCGTTATCCCTAACATTTTGTCAAATCGTCGGAGCTCACGTCAACGTAATGACGGCTGCCGTGTGCTTCTGCTGGGACTAGCATCCGGTTGTCCAGTCCTGCCAAGCGTCACGCATCAGGTGTGACGCTCACGCATTTCAGTGCGGTGATCTGCATCACCGCACTGAAATGCATTGTCACGCATTTTGCCACCTGCCAGGTGCGCCACTAGTGTGCACTGACTCTGCCTAGGCACTTACCGGCTGTGACTGTTCCCTGCAAACAATGAATGCAGCAAGCTGTGACTCCTCACACTCTTTCACACTAATTAGGGGGGGAGGTGCTGCCCTCTCGGCAGTCGATACTGCTGTAAATCACTGTGGCACCATGGGGGCTGGGATTTTAATCTGGATGTGCCGGCGGTAGAGTGCCGTCACATCCAGAGGAGGAAGAGGAAGTAGGCAGAAGCGGCAGGAAATCCAATTGAGCAGCAGGCAGCACGAGAGACAGACTCGAGTCTCATGGCCATCCGCCGCCGCCAAGATGCTCAGTAACAGAGGTGAGTCACCGACTCGACCCTTGGACAATGGCAGCGTGCAGGAGACGTCAATATCGATCTCCGGTCCCTGTGCATTGGAGGGCCCCAGGGGGCATGGCCTCATAGAAGCCCATGCAGAAGACTCCTTACACCTCGATGTTGCGCTGCGCTATGAGGCCCCATTAAGGTACTGGCTTAGGCACCTCCTTCTATCGCTCTCACCGAGGGAAAGCAACATGAACCACATGCGTAGCGCTACGGGATAGCTGTGAGTACTGGCCCGGTATTTTGACGGTGTGCTCCAGGCAGGTGAGGGGAATTAATGGATTAATTTGCGGCGGGCGGCCGGCTGCGCAGCACTGCAGCCTGCCCCACCTAACACTGCAGCCTGCCCCACCTAACACTGCAGCCTGCCCAACCTAACACTGCAGCCTGCCCCACCTAACACTGCAGCCTGCCCACCTAACCAGCCTCAGTCTCCGGTCACTTGGATCTGGAGGCGGAGACAGAATCTATCGGCAATTTACAACAGCAGCACAGCAAGTACGCACCAGGCCCTACGCAACTTTTGGAGTCGTCAGTGAATGTATTTAAAGAATATTTGAGGCATACAGTGCGTGCACTCTATATGGTCTACACCTCAGACATGTCGATGCCGGACCGCCCTCCCTGGGGCCCAGAAGCTAAGTTATTGGCCTCGCCGCCTGCCGTGAATTATTTCCGAGCAGCTGGCCTTCTCAAGGCCACTGGGAGAGGGAGACTACACTGCAGCATCATGCAACCAGGACACCGCAGAGAGAGGGCCGGTTGTCAATGGAGGAGAGTCACGCTGTTATGAACTTGGGGGCAAAAGAAAGAACGAAGGGGCATATTATCAAGGACGGGCGATACATTATCACCGCTTTTATCGGCAGGAAACTGACAATAAAGCGGCGATAATGAGCTTGATAATATGCTCTCTGGAATTCCAATCGAAGCCCATGTTAGATGTCTTCACATCTAACATGGACTTCGATTGAAATACCATAGAGCATATTATCAAGCCCATTATCGCCGCTTTATCTGTAGTTTCCTGCCGATAAAAGCGGCGATAATGTATCTCCCGTCCTTGATAATATGCCCCAAAGTTTGTAAATCATGACAGCTGAACTGGTGAGGTGGAGCCGCGCTTGCAAAGGTCGGTGTGTTTACTGTTGTGCGCTTTTCGGCTGTTATGAAGTAGGTGTTCACTTTCCTGTAAGAGAGCATGTTTCACAATTTCATATTTATTTCCCTGCGTACGATGTTGCTGTTCGTGGGCATGTGTTTAAGAAAGCTTCAGGCTTCTAAGTCATTCTGATCATCGAGTTAAACACAGTGTTGTACAAATTACGACGCGATAAGTGGTGGAACTAAATATATACGTTTGAATGCAGATACAATATATTGCATACTGCTCACAGATAAACAGACACAATACCATGCTGTTGACATTGAAGACACTCCGGGCCATCACGACAATGCACAGTATATCTGTCAGCCTGCGCCCCAGCCCGGGCCACCAGTAATTATTGCTATGGCCTGACAACACTAGAACTCCTCATGAACACGTGCCATACGTCCGGGAGAGGCTGAGCAGGCGGTGTTTAGGGTAGGAACACCTCTCACATTAACCGAGCAGGGCCAGTTAAGAATTAAGAGCTCTTTGGGGCTCCTCACCATGGTCATGACTTGGGACAGACTGACTTTGCTACTGTACAGCAGCTGAGTGTATGCAGAGGGCTGAGCCATGAGCCAGTGAGTGTGACACAGACGGACTCACAGGGACACTTCTCAAAGACATCGGCAGCTGCATTTTGTTTTTATTTTGCCCCATCTCGGTGCAGCAATGTAGTGTTGTGACTTTATTAGAGACAAGGTATTATTAAATTAAGGCTATCCCAGTAACAGTTTACAAAAGCACTAGGTCAGTGCCCTTCCATTTCTGGTGATTTGCAGCAGTTTTAAGACTTTCTTAGTTTCTTGTTTCTCAAATGGGTGTAATCTCTGATATTTATATGTTTTCCTCGTCTTTATTGCTTTATTTTGCTCGCAAGATACCGTCACTCATAGTGGTTGAAATGTCACTCCTAATTACATTGAAATTATGAAAATGTCACACATAGCAATCTGAAACCTTGGCAGCTATGGTTGTCAAAGATGGTCCCTTATCTCGCTGCAGCTGCAAGAACCACCTGGATACTAAGATCCCTCAAAGTGCTGAGAAGGCGCTGCAGAAATGTGCGTGTAGCCTGCAGGAAGGAGATTCTGACCCGGAACCTTTTATCTTTTCTCAAATAATATCTGCTACGTAAGCACCTGGTGGCAGGTCACTCTGTGGAGCTCTCCAGGCTGATGGTCCCGAGCTTCAACTTTCATCAGCGACCATCCGGAGAGGCAGCTGAATGTAAAGTTGTGCAAGGATGTTACACAGCTCTGTTGTCATGTGTAGGTTTCCCTCAATGCCAGCCGCTTAGCATTATTCACGGCATCATCAGGCCAGCGGCAAATTAAGACATGTCTGGACAGGGACATCTTAAGCATTTTGCGGGCCCTGAGCCAAACCTATTTTGGGGGCCCTTGTTTGGAACAGATTTGAGTTTATGATCCAGTTTGAGCTCTGTCATGCCCTCTTTGGTCAGGTCACTGACAGTGCACAGGAACACTCGTCCAAATTCTAAATGTGTCTAGATCTACTGATGTGTATTTTTAATATTGTAACACAGGGGCAGCTCGCTAATGCTACTGCAAACAATCTCTGTGGCACCCTCCCTTTTACTTCATATGTGAAGATCTATTTTTATCTAACTTCTTTTTATGGATGCTGCATGAACGATAAATACACCATTACAATGCAAAATGTCCATAGTAGACCCACACACATCACCCACATTTAAAATGCATTGTAGGAAAATGGTTCATAAAACAATCTTTTAAAGAATTGTTTAAGGTCATTAGGACAAATCTCTCTGCAGAACAGAGCTAGCTCTATCATGGGGTCCCACTTTGCCCACGCCTTAAAACGTCTGGGGGAATGTTTTGTGCTGCATGTCTGATTTTACCTACAGTGCCTCTGCTGTCTCTTGATAGTTAACGTATTTATACTCTAAACCTTACTGTACTGTTATGAAGGGTAACCGAGACTTGTCCCAGAAGAGTACTTCTTCATTTCGATGCCTGGATACATTGCAGCAGCTGACACCATCAAGCCATCTTCTTCCTCCGTTCCCCACTCTCCTGCTACCAGTGTTATGCGCATCATCACAGAATGTTACCAACACCAGCCTTGGTTCCATACTTGGAACCCTCCCCAATAAGCCCACCACTGTTAACAAGGTGATCATCAAAGAATTGATTCGTTTGACCTTAGTACACGTGGTAGAAAGTTAATTATCTGTCACATAGTTATCCTTTCGGAATGTAGATGCCCGATCTACCAAGGTGGGCTACGTTTGCTCCAATTACAGTCATTGTTGCTATTATTTACTGGTGATTCATACGGATCTAACATTTAACCTTTACCATGAGGGCCCTAAATAATAAAGACAAATGTCACTTCTAGTGCCCATGTATCATATTTATTTTGGTGCTTAATTTGAGCCAGTTGTTTCCGGTGCTTGGCACCAGCACAACTGTCAACACCGGCACCTATAACAGTCTGCCATACGGTGGCGCTGTCTATCTAATTTAGAGATCAGGACAACAACAGTTGCGTTTTCATTCAATATACATTAAAAATAACCAATACCTGCAGTATAAGCCATTGTTATAGCTTTGGGGGCCTAGAATACTCTTAATTGTCACACTTGTAGGAGTGTGATGGTTAGTAATTGTGTTTGTGGTATCATTGGTAGCACTGGCAGAGGTAATGGGTGGCATAAGCTGCAGTGGCCTCCAGACGCTTATTATTATTTTTTTTTTTACAAATTAAGCACTGATTTATTTCACACATTTCACTCAATCAGTCCTGTTTGTTTCCTTCTTACTCTTTCCAGCAGATCATTGGTTCCTATCTAAAACTGTGATATAGCATTGTGCATTGCTTGAATTCATGAATGTACATCTGTTGCGTTCCCTTTTGCCTGTTTCCAGATCCCTCTGACTCAAAGCTTATCGAAATAAGCTGTGACGTACAACACAAAAAAAGCTATTATGAAGTGTTAATGAACACAGATGCTGTGAATAAAATGTTTTCACCTTTTGATCATCATACTGCTTGCAAGTTATTACTTTAACATATATATTGTTTTAAGCATCAATTAGTACATTATTTTGGGTGCCTGTCTTCTACGTCACAATTATCTCCTACATTTGCGTTGTAATTTAAGATTTAGGACTAGGGTCCAAGGGTGAAGTTAGATCACTGCATGGTTTGGGTTAGGGTAAGGTAAATGACGTGGCTGGGGTGGCGTTGAGGTTCAGGCTTACATTATATAAGGCCAAGTGGTGGGATTCATTTTGGAATAATGAGTTAGTGTTATGGGAATGTCCCAGCACTGGGTATCCTTTTGTGACTCAAAGCGAGGTTCTTAACTTGTGTTACCTTTTCCTGCCTACACGATTGCTCGCAAATCGGGACAAGACAATGCAGGATTTATGTTCTGTTTTTGCATGACACCCGGTAAATACCATGCAGAATAGATCTAAGAAACAGGACATTTTGTGTATTTTAGGGTGCCTTATGTAATGTCACTCAAAAGTTCCTGTTTATTTTAAAATGTGTTTGTTCTTATTACTTTGTTCTGTATCCTCATCTTCCTCGAATTCAGGCCTCTTGAGAACACAGCTGGAGTCCCTCTTAGACTCTGATTACAGAAAGACAAAGTGTCCTCCAGACATTGCCTTACCAAGAATTAATCCACCTCCCGCAGTGCCATTGCGGAGTGTTGGTGAGACACACAAAGTCCAAATAGCTATAGAATGACACTACACATGTTGTTCCCACACAGTTCTGGGAAGGAAATGAATATTACATTAATAGAACTCATGCAGAGTGGGAGATTAACTTGAAGCTGTAAATTCAGAAAATTGGCCACACAAGGGAGAGAAAATCCTCTATGTAAGTACAAGACCTCCTAGTTCTAAAATATTAAATCTGTATGTGTGCCCAAGTCTTCCTCTACTAAATACATATAATATGATTGAGAAGGCAGATGCAGTTAGAAACTGAACTACATACATTGAAAAAATCTTTTTGTAAAGTGCCGCAATCTCATAGCTGATGCGTTCATTTAAGCTACATGAGGCTCTGCTGTACAGGAGGGCATCACATAATGCATTCACAGCAAAAACTGGTGCAATAATGCTTTTTTATCGTATTATGGTAATGGTATAGCATTTACTGGCCCTATGTGGGGCACTCAATTGTTTGCCTGTGTCAGTATCATGCTGCACCATGTAGGTCTGTGGGTGTGTGGTTTAAAGAAAGCTTTCAGCTTATGCGAGACTTGTCCTCATGTTGTTCATGATAACCACTGTTATCATGTTATGGGACGCCTTATGCAGTGTTGTCATGGATGAGAAAGTGTGAGACATTTTTATAGTATATGTTATGCTGGGAGCTCTGATTAGCTCTGCAGGCCCCGTTATCATGTTGATATTTTATCTTTTATGTTCGTGATCTGATTTCCTTTGCTCGCTGCGGCAGGAGCTCATGGACTCAGAGCTTATGACAGTGGCGGCTCCCCGCTATAGCGGAGGAGCATCGCCCCACTGCGTTGAAGGAAAGGAAAAATAAAATGATAATTACATTGATGTTAATATCATTTTTTTGAATCCTTCTTGCTGCGGCAGCATAGGGGTAGGGTGGGGCCACTCTGCTCAGAGAGCCGGGGAGGAGTGGTGGGCACACTGAAGTGTGCATGACGCTTTGGCCGGCCGGCTTGGGCCAACCAAACAGTCATGCTCGCTCACCATGTTCTCCACCCAGGTTGCATTACAGCATCCTGCCTGCTATGGGTAGAACTGCAAAAGCCACGCCCACTGAGGGTGGTTCACAATTGAAATAAAAAGAATGGTGAAACAGGTGAGCTCGTCTTTTGCCTTTGTCAGCCCATGATTAAGAGGCGTAATTTGCCCTGAAATGCATCGGGCATGGAGTGATGTGGGAATCGAGGTGAGCAGGCTGCAAGAAGGCTGACATAACCTGATTGTAACAGAACATCTTAGCATGACCTCTCAAGAGCAGTGGTGTTTGGTGAATTATTGAATTGCATGGCGGCCAGGGCCTTGGAGAGGAGCACCATTCTTAAACTCTAAGAAGGCTGGGGGGAGCGACTTTCGCTTTCCGGACCGGCAGGATGTTCTATGCAAATGAAAGCCTGCACTCCGAGTATTCCATCCTACTAAAAGAGTACAATTAAAGCAGTAACAACAAACAGGGGCATGACACCTACTTAAGGAATAATACTATTAACTCACATGTTGGACTACACGAACCATAATGCTATGGGTAGAACTGCAAAAGCCAGCTCGTCATCACCCACGGGCGTCTCTCTCTCTCTCTCTCTCTCTCTCTCTCTCTCTCTCTCTCTCTCTCTCTCTCTCTCTCTCTCTCTCTCTCTCTCGATTCAGCCATTGCAAATGGTGTCCGCAGGCAAACCAAAGGTCCATTGACAGGTCCACGCTTTATTCCTCCTGATATTGCTTTGTATTGCTTCACACGGTCTGTGCAGCGCCACTCTCTCATTATTCAACTAACTTTCTTGAAAGCCAGCAAGTGTCTGGTGTGAAACGGGGAAGCTGCTGTTGAGCACAAAAGAATAGAGGGGGCTACTCTATGACACTCTGAGTATATGAAGAGCAACTGTAAACGCCCATCAGAAGAGACTTAAGAGACAAAAGCAGGGACAAGACCGAAAGAATCTGAAACAGACTATGCCTTCCCAAGAAAAGTAAATTAAAGTGTACAGGAAATAAGAGCATAAATATTTTAAAATGGGTTTATTTTCTTTTCTTCCTGATGCAAGGCCATTCCTAACTTGTAGCACGCTTAATTAACAAAGGTGAAATCATAATAATAACATATCTGTATTATACAGCTCTAGATAACACATTTCTGCCGTTTCTATTGTAAGTCATTATTACCCAGTTTATAGCACTCAATTCTGCCACTTTGAAAGGATGGCGGGCCGAAATTCTCTAAATAAAGCAATGAACAAAAACAATACTGCATCCTGCCATTCTTTGGGTCCTGCTTCTTAATTTAGATGCTCCTCATGGGTACATAAATGTGTATCTGGGCCAGAACTCTGTACCCTGTAGCCAGGACTATGTGCTGTTGTTGGCATGGATCCAAGTGATGACAAAATGAGGGAAAGATGAGGCTACGGATAGGTGTGTGGGAGGGTGGGGCTACAGTGACCTACAGTTTGTTAAACAATGCTTCAAACTGGAGGGATGCAAAACACAAACATGATTTACATTTTGTATTTTGGATTATGGTACTATTTCTCCCTGAGGATAATTTGATAATGCGTGAGTGAGGTAAATGTATATATGTACGTATATATATGGTATTCCTATAGTGCAAACCTAGCCAAACGTCAGGCGAGCGCTGTGCATGGTCAAATACAAGCATGAAGTCAACAAGTAAGAGGAGATGGTGCTTACTTGTGAATTGTTATGATCCATTTAAAGTGTTCTGAGGGAATACTAAATGGAATTTTGAAATTTTTACACAAAGTGAATTGGAGTCCCCCCTCCCCCCAAATTGCTGCAAACATTAATGTGAATCTCGAATAGTTTTAAATACGGTTCATTGGGGGTTTACTCCAATGAGGGTCGGGGACAATACGCTGCAAAATGTTACATTTTAAAGTTCAGTGAAACCAAAACATTGCGAACAAGTTGGAAGAATTATTTATTTATTTATTTATTTATTTATTTATCTTGTAGAGCGCGAACAGCTACCCGTGAGGGTTTCCCGGCGCTGATTGGCAGTATAGCATAGTAATCCAGAGGGAGATATATCGCAAAAGCCAGAACTTGAGAAAGCTTTGCGGCTTACCGAAAGAGTTATTGGGCAAAAAGCCAGGTCTTAACGGCTTTGCGGAAACGAAGATGACAATGATCCACTCGTAAGTCCAGAGGAAGAGAATTCCAAAGTCTGGGTCCTAGTACAGAAAAGGAACGGCCACCCACTCTAGAGAGCCTAAACTTAGGCACACAGAAAAGGTGTTGGGAGGAGGAACGGAGGGAGCGTGCGGGAACATAGGGTTTGACCAGGGATTGCAGATAAGTGGGGGAAACTTCAATTTTTATCTTATGCATAAAGCATAGTGCCTTGAATTTGACTCGTTTATCAAGGTTGAGCCAATGGAGTTGTTTGATGCGTTCGGTAATTGGATCATATTTACGACAGCCACACAGAAGCCGAGCAGCGGCATTCTGAACTAGTTGGAGACGGCGCATGACCACCTTGGTCGCCCCCAGAAAGAGCACGTTACTATAATCCAATCTAGAGGTCACCAGCGCCGTCACAACAGATCTCTGGGTGTCAGAAGGTAGGATCCAAAAGATTTTTCGCAGCCATCTAAGGATGATAAAGCAGGTGGCTGCAACTTTATTAGCCTGATCCTTCATCGATAGCTCCCTATCGATAATGACCCCGAGATTTCTCACTCGTTCCGATGGAATGGGTAAGTCGCCCATAGTAGACGGCCAATGTCTCGAGCTCCATAGGTCAGGCTTATTACCGAAGATGAGCACCTCCGTCTTATCGCTGTTGAGCTTTAGGAAATTACAGCTCATCCAGCGGGAGATGTCCCTTAGACCTGATTGTAAAGAAGAAGGTGATGAAGGGTCGGCTTGGGATAAGGAAAACACAATTTGTGAATCATCTGCATAAGTAAAAAGATTAAGACCAGAGTGATGAGCAACATGTGCTAAAGGAACAACATAAAGATTGAAGAGAAGAGGGCTTAAAATAGAACCTTGGGGGACACCATATGGAGAAGGATAAGTATTAGAGGTGGAAGTATTGGAAAAAATTTGAAAGGTCCGGTCAGTAAGAAAAGAAGAGAGCCAATGTAAGGCTTTGTCACATATACCAAAAGAGGCAAGGCTACTGAGAAGGATACTGTGCGATACAGTATCGAAGGCTGCACTGAGATCAAGCAATATCAGTGCAGCTGTTTCACCTCGATCGAGTAGTTGGCGAATATTCTCAGTTACTCCTAAAAGAGTGGATTCAGTGGAGAAACCTTGACGAAAGCCTGACTGAGACGGGTGAAGAAGATTGTTGGTGACAACAAAACGAGATAAATGTGCATGAATATGCCGTTCCAAGATTTTAGAGAAAGCCGGCAACAGCGAAATGGAATTGCAAGATGCTCCTAGGGTTTCTCTCTCATAAGGAATCTTTTGTAAAGTAGTGATATAGGGTATATGTTAAAAAACATTAGCCTTGTTTCACTGAAAAATGGGATAATACTTAAATATACTTTATAGTGGGGTTGCAGTTCTCTTCCAATTAATGTATGGGAGGAATAGTGTAAGTTTTACATTTTCAGACATCTTTGGTCTATAATATTTGTAAAACATTTGGCAGTATTAAGTATCACTTCAGAACATGGCTTTGGAACCTTTAGTGTTTTTAGAAAATTAGACAAAAGATAAATTTAGTTGAGAAAAAAGGACGAGCTTTCAACACAACTTTACTGAGCAGGTTATATGTGTCTCATTCATTCATCCACCTTCCTACAACTCCATTTGCACCTCTCTCAAATTAAATAGGTAACAACTTGCATTTTAGATTTTGCTTACCCAAATTCTGCTGTTCCTTTTTCATGGCTCAGTAAAACTACACATTGTTGTCGACTAACTTAATGGTACCCATGTTTTTGACTTCAGAGGCCTGAACTTCTGAGGTAGCCATGAAGAGATTCAATAATGCGGGGTGCCAGCTATACACAGGTCAGCTCCAGGCTTGTCAACCCAATGACCTATCTTAGTGGGTACCATTAAAAGTTTACTGTAAACCACCTGTTTTAAATTGGTCATAGAAAATGATGTGAAATTTTCTATTTTTTTTTTTTTTTTTTGAAAAGTAAACCTAGGGTGGTGTTATATTCAGTGTTTCCAGAATGTCAACACCTGGTGGTGATGGTATTCACAAACCACATGTGCATTGGGGCTCCCTGCCTTTTTAGGTCGAGTCTGGGCACTGCATGCGATGCTCTGCGAGGCATGCTGTATTCGGGAATGGACTTGAAGCTCCACCCACTTTCGACCATATTTTTCATTGGCTTGTGTCTTTGTCCATTGTAAACTGTGGGTGTGCATTGGTTAAAAGGTGTAGTAGTCCCTGCTTAGTACAGTTGTCTCATTTTGTAACCTCCCATTGCGAAACCCCTTGCTACATGTGTTGTTACTCTGAAGGCTTTAATTACAGCCTCTGAGCTCTATTTTCTCCTAACGCTTTAAAACAAATTATTGTCCAATCCAATATAGACCAATCTCCCCAGGATTAGAACTTGAAAACTGAATTATCAGATGGTCTATTATATGTAAACATGCGGAAACAAATCTGGTACTAATCACTAGTACCCGCACCTGTTCTCTAAAAGACTTCATTTAATACAGGGCGTGTACACTAGTTTCTGAACAGGTTCATTTGTTAATATGTTGTCTATTCGTCCAGTCTTGTATATTCTTGTCTCTAAGTGCACTTAATGTTGTCTCTTGAATGTCTATTGTGTCCACTGAATGTTTTTTGCAAAGTGATATACATCATATTTGAATTGTGACAATCTTTGATATATATTGTTTGTTTTTGTATGTACCTTTCAAGTCTCCATTCTTGTGATACAATTTTTGTTGAAAAATAAGGTCCAACAAAATATAAAAAACATAAGGATTAATAATCAAATAATAAAAAGAAATATTCATAAAAAACCAGACTAAAAGATTGGTCTTTCATAATTGAGGATTGTTACTCAATTAGTAGAAATCATTGAATTGAAGTGCAGTACTGGCATTTTCTTGTTGATTCTTAAAACAAATTATAGCACACATTTGCAATGTAATAGCTCTCACATTTGCCAGATTTTAAGCTATTGTCATTGTAAATGACAATGTCTTTTATTTATTTGTTTTAAAAAGAACACATAAATAAAAGTCATTGTCATTTACAATGCCAATAGCTCAACCTCTCGTAAGTGTGAGACCTATTGCATTGCAAATGCTTGTTTAAGGACTCATCCTGTTTAATTATCAATGCAGGTGCGCTTTCGCTTGAAAGAGCCACCGACTCTTGCATTAAGATATATGCAAGTCAGAAGAATTCAGAACGTGCAGCATTTCTCACAACTTGTTTAGAATCCTTATCCTCTCACATATGAGCACTTATCTCTTCCTCGGTCAGCATAAAAGAAGAGATAAAAAGCGAAAACCAGCCCTAATGTCCAATAACACACAGGTCTAGCAGCATAAACAAAAGGCACTCTTTCATAGTTAACCTTCTACACAGGAGCACAGTCAAACACAGACCCAATGACATGCTTCGGCCTCAAGGCATATCTCAGCCCTGTCTCTCCACCCACACACATGTGACACTGTATGGTAAAGCAGTGTTGATCTTGATATGCAGGAGAACAGACCAAAGATGAAATTCCTTTGGGCTGCAAGTTGTACTAGTGGCCCTGAATTTTCTGTAGTGACAGAAGGAAAGCCAATCAGAAAATGTTCTCTGCCTCTAAGGTTCTAACATTAGCAGGGCCACGGATCAGGATGAAACTAGGATGGTTATCTCTAAACCAGGTGGCACCAGATCTTCCAGCTTTGACTGCACAGTTCAGTTTTAGTAGTAATACTTGTTTTCTGGAAAGCTTTAACCCCTTCGGTGTTAAAATCTAGTTTGCGACATCAACATTATCAGCTCCATCTTGTCCCTTTTTCAGGCTCATATGTGCGCGTAAGTAGCAGCCATTTTGAATGCCATGGCCTCTCTGCCCACTGCCGATAGCCAGCGCGTCTCTCTCTCTCTCTCTCTCCCTCTGACCTCGCAAGCATCCCCCGCGCGCTGACAGCCCCGCTCTCACATGCTTGGGCCATAAACCTCCCCTTCAGCGCGACCCTGCTTCGGAGCCACATCCCATACCCGGCCAACACCTCCCTCCGTCCCTTTCATGATCACACATCCTTTGATGTACCCCCCCTTCCACTGTGCCCGATTGTCCGGCCCGATCCCAGGCCACCACCTGGCCCTGCGGATACAGTTTATTGCCCCCTACAGTAGGAAGCTGCCCCTCTTCAAAGGATCTATGACTGATCAAAGCCCCCACCTCATGAGATCCGATCAACCGCACACATTCCGGGAACCGGCGGAATGTCCAGCTGCGCGACAGTCATTACCTACTGAGATCGGGGTGGGGACTTCTACTGTAAATGTGTGTGGGAACGGGCTTGAAGCGGGGATTCCGAGGATGTCTTTCCGTACTTCAAAGTATTTGCAGGAATGTGCAACATGTAATAAACTGTAATAAAGACCATAAACCTGTGTATAAGAGGCCAGGCCTCAGAGAAGCGGTTAGAGCACCTCGAGAAGATACCCTGTTGTCTGATTTGACGTGTTCTGCTCCGTCGGAATAAACTCCTGTTTCCTGCCTTCCAGTCTCCAGCGCCTGACTCTTTGTTTGATAATTTCGAGTGGTATGAGAGGCGGCTAACGCTGGGCAATATTTAAAGGTTATCGGTCGAAATCGGCCCTACCTTTCACATCGGTGCTGATGACGGCCCCCCAGCCATCATGCATTACAGTGCTCGTGTGCTGATGACGGCTGGGGGCCGTCATGAACCCACCCCTCCGCGATTCTGCCGCACAGGCGCAGAATCGCGGCCGCACCCAAGGGGTTAATCTTTTGCTTGCGATGCCAGTGGCAACACCAGTTTAGCTGTCAGAAGGAGAGGGGGATTCACAATGCCACTGATATAATATGTTAAGACCTTAATTTAGCACTAGCAGAGGCCACACACCAATGAAATCCTACACACTGCTGCCATTACCAGGCGCCTAGAAATATGAGAAAAGAAGAAGATCACAGAAGCTGAGGGCTGGCATTACAAAATTGGGCCTGAACACCTTAGTGGTGAATGTCAAATTCTGTTTGCAGGTAATGCACACCTCAAATTCTACTTTTTGAGTAGTGGCTCTTTATTCAACTATCTCACCGAATCGCATATGCCGTACTGCCCCGGGTATGTAAGCCTGCTGTGGAAGAGTATAGAATAAGAGACACTCCTGGATTCCCTATGGACCATGATCTTTAGTCAAGGGCAATGTTCAGGAAGGTGCAGTTGTGAGGGATATTTTATCAGCCTTTACATTTCCATTGTAAAATATGATTGTGGAAGAACACCTTGTAGTGTTTTTAGTGCACTAGAGATAGCCTTAGGTGACATTGTGGTGCTTTAAAAACCCCTCAGTAAATAAACACACATATAAATAAAAAAGTAAATAAACCATCCCTGAAAATACAATTTGATTGGGACCAGAGAGCAAACATAGCAGACATTAGCCTTCTGAAGATATACTCTGACACCTTTACTACCACTAACATTCAAAAAGAATAAACCATGGTTGTCTCGCCGCTAAAAGGGTGGTGCTTGTGAGGTAATGCGTACTGTGCGTTCTGTTGCTTTCCAGTTTATGAGTACTGATGCAGCCAGAATACAGACAGCTTCGATTCCATGGGGGGAATGTCAAAAAACATCATTATGGTATGAATCAGAAAGAAGGCGATATAATCATGTGGCTTATTACGATCTTGGAATTTATTAGGTTTGCCCAACAGAATGTGGATGACTGAAGTTCAGGCCAGAGCCGGACTGGGATAGCAAACCTGCCCTGGCAATTATGTGGGACCAACCAGGGTGGGGGTGGGGTTGGGGGGTGCTTTTGTTTTAGGGGGGAGGGGGGCAAGATTGCACTGCTGCAAAAATGGCCCCAGTAACAAAAAAGGCCCCCACCGGCCTGGCCCATCGGGAAAATGGCCAGTACCAATTACGGCCAATCCGGCCCTGGTTCAGGCTCTAAAAAACAATAGTTGCCAATTAGCAGTGCATTTCAGTTCGAACTGCGACTTTACCGGACATAACACTGAGCGTGTGAGATAGTCAAGCTGATGGGAAGAAACTGACATACTGATGAACAGACTGCATTGTACAACCTCTTGTATTATACCATCCACTGCCTACCTCTTATATACCTCATGATATTTGTTTGCAACATCAGTGAACATTCTTTGTGCAAATACCACAGCACAGTAGCAGAAAGTGACTGCCCAAACCAGCCAACCAACAAGTCTCTTTGACATGGGCACACACTCTGGCCACTGTGATGCGCACACCAGTCCTGCCCGTGCCATGTGACATCACTGCTCACTACATGATCGCCTTTTGTCACAACTCTACCCTCTCCATACTTATCTTTTGCATTAAGAGTGACAAGTTGCAAGCCGTGATCACTTAGACCTACCTCTTGTAGCATTATATCATGCTCCTGTTTGATCTTAGTGTTTTTATAAATGTCATTATTTTTATTGGGGATACGTTACACATGTAAAGGCTTAAAGGAGGATGATCTGTCAGGAAGAGACTTCTAGACACGTCAACTCCATATAGAAGAATAAGAAGAACTTCTCATCAAATATACCTTCAGGAAGAAATATTTGTTCCACAATGTTAAAGTTTAAATATTGCACTGCCAAAATATTGTATCCAGAACATTGACACACAAACACAGTGAAGGCAATTGTAGGTATAGATTTGCCATTGTTAACTCCATATTTACATACCTTGATGACAAATATATACACTTATCTATATATGCTTACCTCATGATACTGTGGTAGTTAATATTCTGTACCTTAAATATGTGTGCATCTTCAAGGTATATCAATGAATAGAAAATATATACTTATCTATATATACTACCTTCAAAATACAATAAATGTGTACAATATTTTGGCAGAATGATACATTGCCACTCAATATTGCAACATGGATCCTAAACATCTCCAGCATTGCCATTCTGCCGGTGCCAGTTCCGTGCTTCTCTGTTGCACCATTACTACTCACTCTTCAATAGTTTCATTTCAGTATTCACTTCATCCTCAGTGCTTGCAGCCTTCCCTGCTCATGCCCTGGTAACACAAATGCCCACTTCCTCATACTTTCATTGTTACATCGGGGCTTATTCTTTGCTAGACTGGTGTGACATCAGAACCCATTGCCTGCTCTTCCCTTGTGGCATCTTTGCGGATGTGCCACTAATGACTGCATGGCTACATATTCAATTAGGCTGTTGTTAGACCTGGCATCCTTGGCGTGGTTTCCCCCTATCTTTCTGCCTCTAATTCCTGTATTTTTGATGCCATGCTGGATTTTATTTTTGCTGGTTTGGATGCTTTGGGCACTCTGCCACTGCTGATCAGTGTCAGAGTGCAAGTGCTCCTTGTGTAATTTGTGATTGTAATTGGTTATCCATGATTGGCATATTTGTCTCACCAAGAAGTCCCTAGTAAAGTGCACTGAGTGTGCCAGGGCTGGTGATACAAATGCTACGTGGGCCTGCAGCACTGATTGTGCCACCCACATGTGTAGCCCTAAAATGGTGTCTCAGGCCTGCCACCTGAGTGCCGGTATGCAGTCTGTGAAATGCCATGTCCTCCTGGCCAGTGTCCCCACTGACCAGGCCTAACACTTCCCTTTCTGTGCACATTGGTCACCCCTATGGAAGGCCCAAGGTACCCCCCCTGGGCAGAGTGCAGTGTATGTAAAAGATAGAGCATGTACTAGTGCAGGTAACATGCTCTGGTAGTGAATGGCAGCCATTTTCGTTTTTCACTATTGTAAGGCTACCTTGCCCATAGTCTATCATGGAGAATGCTGGCTACAGTGGCTACCAGCATATCTTCCCATAGGAGCAAGGTAGGACATTAAAGTTTGGTATCCATGAACTCAGAATTTAAAAACACATCTTTTAGGAAAGGTGGTTTTTAACTCCTGTGTTTGAGAACAGCACTTTTAAAAAGTTGCTGTTCTCTTGTCTGACCTTTCTGTGTGCCTTGACCTGTTTGTGAATTGACTGTCTGGTTTGAGAGTGACAAGTCATTGCAACCCTCCCCATATAGATCGGAGTCATCGCAACACGCCACTACATCCAACGGAATTGTCGCATCGCCTCCCCAAGGTCTCAGGAGTGGCGCATTGGTTGTTTTCCACCGCAACAGCTTCTGTTTTGGAACTATGTCGCATCTAAAGGTACTGTTAGCTAAACGTGACGCAACTGTGAACTTTTCATGCAACTGTGGATTATTTTGTCGCAAACATTAAGAACTCTTTTACAACCATATTCTTGAACTGTGTATGTTAGATTTTTTGTCGTTTTGGTCTTGTGTAGTTTAGATTAAATACCTTTATTTTTGTAAACTGTTGTGGAGTCATTTTGTGGTGTTTTCGCTGTGTTACTGTGAGTTTTGGTACAAATAATTTACACATTACCTTTGATAAACCTTGACTGCCCATGCCAAGCTACCAAAGGGGTGAGCAGGGGTTATCTCAGAGGGTTTCCTCCTTATCCTGACTAGAAGCAATGGTCCCTATTTGGACAGTGGTACCTACCTCTGCAAACTAGAGACCCCCAGTTCTAACATTGTTGGTCAGCGGTGGGATTTGAGTGTATTTGTACTAGACCCACAGTGATTGGTGTACAACACTAGTGAGTGCAGATCACTATGCCACCGCATACTACTGTTTTTTTTTGGTTAGTTCTATTTTTGAAAAACTCTTCAAAGCATCATGTCTGTGAATGGAAAGGCACCCAGTGAGGAGGCAGAATTGGAGTTTTGCATTGAGGATTTGTATTCCTACAAGGTTACACAGCTTAAACAATTCTGCAACCAGTTTGAGTGCCCCTTCAAAAGCAGCCTCAGGAAGGAGGACCTGCAGAGCATCTTGAAGGCCCATTGGGAGGCACAAGAGGGAAATGTTGCAAGTGGAGGGCATGGTTTTCAACCCCAAGATCTGCCTGTGAGCAGACCAGGCTCAATGCCTGGCAGCAACCATTCCAGTTGGGGTTTCACTCCAGACAAGTTAGATGAGAATCAGAGAGTGAGAGAATATGACTTGAAAGTCATGAGGATGAAAATGAAGCAATAGGAAATGGAGCCAGAGAGAGAAAAGGCAGCGGAGGAGAGTAAAAATGCCCGTGCCTTGGAGGAATAGAAATTGCTTTTAGCTCATGAATTGAGCATGAGGGAACTGGATATCAAGGCCAAGCAGGTGTATTCCAGTTCAAATGGTGGCAGCGCACAGCCAGTGCCAGGGGGTAAAGTATATATTCCCAAGGACTTAGTACAGAACTACAATAAGAGTGAGGATATTTATGCCTGGTTTACTGCTTATGAAATTGCATTAAGAATGAATGGTGTGCCCGAACAACATTGGGTGGCAGGCCTGTGGAAAATTTTGAGGCTTCTGGGAGGAGTGCTCTAGATCCCATTGAATTAGCAGGTGCCATGACCTACCCCAATATGAAAGAGGCCCTATGCCTCAGGTATGGACTTACTCCAGAGCAGTACAGACTGCAGTTTAGAAACTCTAAGAAGAAAGAGTCTGAGACTTGGATGGAGTGTGTGAATTTGTACTCGCGTGCACTCGAAGGTTGGATGAAGGGCAGCAAAGTAACTGATTATAAGGGGTTGTTGCACTTGAGTAGTATTTGTGTTCCAGAGCTGCACCAGCATCTTTTAGACAGCAAGCTGACATACCCCATTGAGCTTACTAAGGATGCGGACTGCTGGACCAGTACCAGGGTCCACAGAGGAATTGTGGGTACCACAGCCAAAGGTGGGCAGGGTCCCCAGCAGAAGAGTGGGGGGGACAAGGGTAACCAAAAGGACTTCTCTCAAGAGCCCCAAAATAATTCCCAGGGAAAGGAGTCCTAACCCCCAGACCCAAGAAGACATGGCCCCCTAGGGACAGATGGGAAAACAGAGGTCCTCCTACCTGCTTTCATTGCAATGAGGTGGGACATGTTATCAACAGGTGCCCCAAGAAACCCTCAGCACCCGCTGGTGCTCCAGCCCCAGGGTTAGCAAGTGTATCTTTGGGAGGGGATTTGATTTCTAGTGGGGAAGGGGAACTAGCAGTTATGACCCTGGTCTCTTTAGGAGACCAAGAGATGATCCAGGAAACCTTACTGCCCCCTAACACTAAGAAATTCGGGCAGAAGGTGATCATCAATGGGAGGGAGATAGAGGCTCTGAGAGACACAGGAGCCAGCGTGACATCTGTGAGGTGTCAGTGGGTGTCTGAAGAGCAGTGTATCCCCAATGTACTCCGCCCGGTAGTTGCAGCTGATAGCTAAGTGCGCCTCTGCAAAGTGGCACGTGTTCCCTTTGAACGGGGAGGGGTCTCTGGTCTCTTGGAAGTTGTTGTCAGTGATGCCTTGCCTGTAGACTGTCTGCTAGGTAATGACCTGGAGAGTTCTCCATGGAAGGATGTGAAACACGAACTCATTTGGAGATGTTGGGTTTGCCTGCGTGGATCTGTGTGATCACGAGTGCTATGGCAGCCAGTAGGAATGATTCAGCAGAACTGGAGCCTGAAACAGTGGCCCAGAGACCTGCCAGGAGAGGAAAAGGCAGGGGGAGTGGGAAACCAGCCCCAGCTGTTCCCACGGTCCAGGAGGGAGCAGAACCTGAGGGGGATGCCCTGGAACCTACAGGGAAACAGGTGGCCGAACTGGGCGACCTACCTGAGCTGGGCCATTGGCAGCAAGAAGGTGGGCTCTCCAGGGAGGAATTCTGCAAGGAGCAGAAAGAGTGCACTTCTCTCATTGGTATGCAGCAACAGGCTGCAGACCAGGCAGCAGGTGGAGTGTCCAGAGATCACTTCATCTACTGGGAAGATGAGTTGTTGTATAGTGAGCCTAAGTTTGCTGAACCCAGTGCAGCTCGTGTGCTGCTGGTACCCGCTCACTTCAGGAACTTCCTAATTGGTCTGGCTCATGACGAGCCTCTCGCAGGACATCTGGGGCAAGACAAGACCTACCACAGGCTTTGTCACCCACTTCTACTGGCCCCAGATGAAGAAGCACGTCGGTACCTTTTGTAGATCTTGCCAAACATGTTAGGCCATTGGGAAGACTGTAGTGTAGTGCAAGGCACCCCTCCAACCCTTTCCAGTGGTGAGCATCCCTTTCGACCGGGTGGGCATCAGCATTGTGGGGCCTCTGGACCCCTAGACAGCCTTAGGCAACAGGTTCATCCTGGTCTTGGTGGACCATGCCACCCGGTACCCGGAAGTAGTCCTTCTCAGGACAATCCCAGCACCCGTGGTGTGCCGTGCATTGATGAAGATCTTTTCCCGTGTGGGGTTCCCCAGAGAGGTGGTGTCCGACCGGGGTACCAACTTCATCTCACCGGGTATTACAGACAGTTTGTCAAGGGATATGGCTCCATCGTTACCCCCTTGACAGAGCTGACTTCCAAGAGGCAGCCCAAGAAAGTGAGTTGGACCGAAGCCTGCCAGACTGCTTTTGATGCCCTGAAGACTACCATGTGCACAGCACCGATGCTCAAGACACCGGACTTCTCCAGTGAGTTCATAGTGCAGACAGATGCTTCAGAGCATGGTGTGGGAGCAGTACTCTCAGAGATCAACGACGAGGGCTGAGACCAGCCTGTAGCTTTCATTAGTAGGAGGCTACTCCCCAGGGAACAGAGGTGGAGTGCAATTGAAAGGGAAGCTTTTGCTGTGGTCCAGGCTCTGAAGAAGCTGAGGCCCTACCTGTTTGGGACTCACTTCCGTGTTCAGATAGACCACAGGCCCCTCAGATGGTTAATGCAGATGAGGGATGAGAACCCAAAACTGTTGAGGTGGTCCATCTCCCTACAGGGAATGGACTTTACGGTGGAGCACTGCCCTGGTACAGAACACGCCAATGCTGATGGCCTGTCCAGGTTTTTCCGCTTTAGTGAAGAGAACTTCCAGGAGGGTGGGCAGTTATCCCCACTTTCAGCTGGAGGGGACACGTGTTAGACCTGGCATCCTTGGCGTGGTTTCCCCCTATCTTTTTGCCTCTACCTCCTGTATTTATGATGCTGCGCTGGATTTCGATTTTGCTGGTTTAGATGCTTTGGGCACTCTGCCACTGCTGATCAGTGTCAGAGTGCAAGTGCCACATGTGTAAATTGTGATTGTAATTGGTTATCCATGATTGGCATATTTGTCTCACCAAGAAGTCCCTAGTAACGTGCAATGAGTGTGCCAAGGCTGGTGATACAAATGCTACTAGTGGGCCTGCAGCACTGATTGTACCACCCACATGAGTAGCCCTAAAATGGCGTCTCAGGCCTGCCACCGCAGTGCCTGTGTGCAGTCTGTGAAATCAGGAAGCAAAAAGATCCCTGTTTGAACAATAATAGGCTAGAGTGGCCAGACCAAATAGTATTGGATGGGGTAGGAAGTAAGTGAATAATTAACCTTATGAAAAATCACTACTAATGACCTATTAAAGCAGGCAGGGACTGAACATTCACACAGCAATATTAGAAAGTATACTCCACAGATCAAATTTTGTTGGTTGCAAAAAGGTTAAAACAATTTATTACCTCCCAATATGGGTTACAGTCTAAAACATGGTAAAAACATTTAAGATTAAAAACCACCGAAGTGGTAAGGCAATGACTATATAGTAGAACAAAACAGTCGACGCGGCGTTTCGGTGTATTCTAATTCTTCACACCTTCTTCAGGACTTTTGTACAATATTGACTCAATATCTGATTTAATATGGACAAGGCTTCAAATTTCCTTTCCTTTAGGCTTGAATGGCTTGTGTTAATATTTCATAGGCTTCATGAACAATTTGGAAAAGCCTATGTATGCACGGAGGAGCCACAGTCAGTATGAAGGATAGATCATCTTTTACTTTGGAATCTGTTTCTGTTATTATTCTCTCAGAAGATCTTTGGAAATATAGATCAAGGGACGATAATCTTGTAGTACCAGGCTTCACCTTCTTGCTTTGATGAAGTGGTCTCAGTTTCAGAAAACGGCCTCCCTGCTCCTCCGTGTGTCACAGCTCCATGGCGATTCGAATAGCGTGGTTTCCCCCTATCTTTTTGCCTCTACCTCCTGTATTTATGATGCTGTGCTGGATTTCGATTTTGCTGGTTTAGATGCTTTGGGCACTCTGCCACTGCTGATCAGTGTCAGAGTGCAAGTGCCACATGTGTAAATTGTGATTGTAATTGGTTATCCATGATTGGCATATTTGTCTCACCAAGAAGTCCCTAGTAACGTGCAATGAGTGTGCCAAGGCTGGTGATACAAATGCTACTAGTGGGCCTGCAGCACTGATTGTACCACCCACATGAGTAGCCCTAAAATGGCGTCTCAGGCCTGCCACCGCAGTGCCTGTGTGCAGTCTGTGAAATGCCATGTCCTCCTGGTCAGTGTCCCCACTGACCAGGCTAACACTTCCCTTTCTGTGCACATTGCTCACCCCTATGGAAGGCCCAAGGTACCCCCCCTGGGCAGGGTGCAGTGTATGTGAAATGTAGAGCATGTACTAGTGCAGGTGACATGCTCTGGTAGTGAATGGCAGCCATTTTCGTTTTTCACTATTGTAAGGCTACCTTGCCCATAGGCTATCATAGGGAATGCTGGCTACAGTGGATACCAGGATAGCTTCCCATAGGAGCAAGGTAGGACATAAAAGTCTGGTATCCCTGAACTCAGAATTTAATAACACATCTCTCACTCTGAAAGGAAAGGAGAAGCCAGGAAAACAAAGTGCTCAAGGAACACACAAAACTAGTTCAGACCGGGCTCAGAGCCATCATGCACAAAGGGAACAAAGACTTGTAGGGGTATAAGTACAGGACCCCTGACTACAGAAATTTAGATCATCCTGGAATCAAGAAGGAACCTCTGCCAAGGAGAAAGCTTAAACTGAAGAAGGAAGACTGTCCTGCTGTTGCTCTGCTGGACTGACCTGCTGTTGCTTTGCTCCCAAGGAGAGGGGGAGGACTTTGCTTTGTGCTGTGCCCCCCTTGCTTGAAAGAATCTCCAAGGGCCTGAGAAGAGCTGGCTCCCTGTTTTGAAGTCCCAGGAACCAAAGGACTTCACCCCAGCTTCCCTGAGCTCTGCTGAGAGAGTTCTGTCCTTCCTAGAGTGTGTGACCCATGTGTGGTGCCTCTGGAAGTTGTACCTGTGTAGGGAAGCTGGAAATCAAGCTTTTAAAGAATTTTCTGCAAATTTTGTCGCAAACCCGGCAGAACGAGAAAATTCCCGTCGCTACAAAGACCGAGATCGTCGCAGTGCCTGTCGCCGCTGCCTGAAGACATAGCACCCTTCGTTAGCGGGAAGATTTCCATCGCTGCGAACATCGTACCAGAGCATGTCGCCGCTGGGTGAGATCACTGCATCAGGTTGCTGCGAGAACCATCGCAAAGCCATCGCATCGAGGAGCTGCGAGAGGAAGATCGCCGCTGGACCACACATCGTCGCCCCGCAGATCGTCGCAGCCCCCGAGAATCATCGCATCGTGCCTTTGCGAGCCTTTATCACTATGTCGCATCTAAAGGTACTGTTGGCTAAACGTGACGCAACTGTGAACTTTCACGCCACTGTGGATTATTCTGTCGCTAACATTAAGAACTCTTTTGCAACCATATTCTTGAACTGTGTATGTTGGATTTTTTGTCGTTTTGGCGTTTTGGTAACAGAGATGGCTTCCAACTTAATTAAAATGGTATTTTACGTAGAAATGAGGCCTAACTAAAACATCAGAACATTTTCTTGTACACATCCTAGAAAACATGTTTTAAAAACAATTATATTAAACCAGTCTGTACATGTGAAATCAAATATATAAACGCACAATGCAGATTGTTAATGATGCACAAAATAGAAATTCCTTAAATTCTCTTGCATCCCTATAAACTATCCATCACTTATTACCCCTAAGCACAACCCATCTCTATGCCTCAAAAGCTACCTACTATGCCTAAACACTACTCATCATTGAACCTTAAAAATTGCTTACTACCCTTATGCAACATCTACCCCATAACTATAAAAACACATTCCCCATATAAATTATTTAAAATGTAGCCCTATATTTAATTAAAATTACATATTTATACATTACTAGACATGTATTTATTTTTTTACATTTAATTAGCTCTAGTAGTTATTTAAATATAATATCAATTGCTATATTTTAGAGGTGTGTAATAAATACATGTTTTAAAAACAAAAAAAACAAAAAAAACTGATTTCCTTGTGAAGTAAAGCACTGAGTTATACCCTTGATGTAAGGACTCCTGGTGTACTTATATGCAATATCATGCTTAGTGGTGTAAAAACTGCTGTATAAAGTTAATGTACCAGTTTAACTATAGAAACCACATAGGGTTTTGTAAGGATCAGATTCCATGGAACATTTGGCTGCCTGACCTCCCAATAACTTCACCTAAACTAAATGCTAAACAGGCTAGGAGCAAAATAGGAATACACAGTTAATAAACATGGGAATGGTCAAACTGATTGTATTGCACATTTATATGGAGCTTACTACCCTTGCCTACATACAGAGCTTGTCTGCACTAGTAGCTCTCAAACCATTTAGTGTGTGTGATTGGAGGGATTTTGTATTTGTTTTGATCTTATGTTGGAAGTGTTCCATGTCATGCGTGATGATGTTGTTACTGTGTTACTGGAGGCAGTGTGAAGCAGTGTGCTGAATGATGAAGTGTAAGAGACAGATGCACAGTTTTGTGTTTTTCAGCATGCTGGTAGCTTTAAATGGCTCTGCAGATCTCTTTGGGGGATTTCATATAATACAGTGATATAGTGTGCTTATATGGTAACTGTGAATTGGGGTGGGTGAAATATTCCTTTCTGCCCACGTAATTTTTTCTCACACATGGCTCCAGAAAGGTAAGTTGGTGAGAGGGAGAAAGATTTGGTGTCCCCTTACCATGATTTTTGGTCGCTAGTAGGACATCTGGCAAGATTTTCCTAAGCAGGGCAGTCACAGGTGGGTGCTACTGTTTGTGGCCAGCAGTCTGCCGCTCAAGTAGAAAATCTACTCTAGCTGCGGTAAAATCAACTTGAGTAGCTGTGCCCTCTGGCATACTATGTGGTGCTGTACGTACTGATTTTTTCAGTGCAGCGTGCTGCCGGTGCTAAATTACAGCATTAGCAGTGCGACGTGCTTATTTCTGTCAGTTAGCAGACCTCTGCAGAATCTCATGGAGGTTTTTATTTAACTATGCATAATACTGCGGAGTCGACTGTGAACAGATTTTTTAAACAAGGCAAACATTGACCACAATTATGGGTGACACACTGAAAAGTGAAAATACTGATTTTTAAAGACAGTAGACCCCATTATGAACAAGTGGGGATATGTATTTCTTAATGTTTCAGCCTCACAGCCTCTTTGAATAAGTACAAGGGGGCCAATTACGATGCAGTTCGGAGGGCTCCGACAGTTGGTCAGAGCCTTCCGAACAACTCCGTAATGTGCCGGTTGGTTTCCTTTCCAACCGCCACATTTTGATGGAGGCTGTGGGGAAGGAATCAGACCGGTCATTCCGGCTGGAATCCAGCAGGCTTGGAGAGCCCATCCACCAGTAGGAATGCGGCAGGTAATCTTAAGGACAGGTTTCGCCACCCTTGAGATTATGATGACGGTTTCCAACATGGTTTCCAAGCTGGTCTATTTGACATGGAAACCATGTCGGAAAGCGTCTTTGGGGTCCCCAGCAGGGCCCCCTTGTGTGCACGGCCTCCAGTTGGAGGCAGAGAAAGCACCTATGGTGCCCCCCTGTTAATCACTGCATCTTGTGGCAGGGATGAACCGCACCTCCCATTTTACTATGGGAGCATGCATTACAGCAGTTTAAGGCCAGAATGCATGCTCCCATAGTAAAATATAGGAATGCGACTGAACAGTGTTTGGTCACATCCTGATGGGGTTGTTCGCAACGCTTACTGGGTATCGGTCAGTCCCATGACCGATGCATGTTGGGCGGAAGTGATTCTACCCAACCTCGTAATGACCCCCTAAGTGTCTTGTTAGGACACTTATAGAAAGTCAACAGTTGAATTATCATTAAGACTTTTAAATCCGGTCTGTTAAAGGTAATCTAGCTCAAAACATTTGTCAAGATCCCACAGAAAATAATCTTAGCATGGAGACAATACAAGAACCAGTATCCCATGAGAAAGAGACAAAGTATCTTGTTAAAAGAATTCCAGAAACAAAATTGTCAAAATACCTTTTGTGCTATAAGCAGTATTGTTCCTTAAAACTGTTGTAAGAAAAAAAATCACAGGAGGATCCTAGGAATGTCTGATAGATATTAACAGCCACTTGGAGTTTCTATCATTTGTATTACCCATGCAGGAAAAAGAGGATAGTGTGGTCAAATAAACTTATGTGTCATACCTGAACTTTTCTCAAGTTGTCTCCCAACTGTCTCTGCCTCAACAGTGATTACGTTACCTCATGTGTGGTGCAACTGAGGGTGTCCTCAACTAGAAAATATGAGAATTATCTAAAATATATCAGGTCATCACCTATATACTCTACATAATTGTATACATAGTAAGTCAGCACCTCATATCAGCAAACACAATGGTACCGCTTTCAACCCAGTCAACATGCTTCACGACTATTTATTTAGTGGCAATTCTTCAGGACTGAAATAATTTAACAGGCCCACAACATACTCAAGATCAGTGATATGTCAATAAAAAGGTGTTCACAGCATGTTAAGGACTGGACACTAAGCTGTTTGCCCAAAGAATGTTTGACTCATCTGAGCAGCCACACTGCCACCCTGCACTTAATAGTGCATGTGAACGTTGTCCAATATCTCCTAAGTGGGTGCCAGATAGGAAGAAAAATGCAAAGGATAAAACATCTCCTTGGCAATCTTGTAGCTCTTGAGTGTACACGAAGATAATGTAGAGATGAATAGCAAGGTACCAACTTTCCCCTGACAGCTGAAGAGCTAAGCAGGAAGGATCCAGAAGAAATCCAACTGTGTTTCCAGCTACAAAGGGTCATAAATCAAGGGCAAAAATAGTTACAAATGAAAGATGTCTATGAGTAAATATAAGAGAACTAATTTGTTGTGATGCAACCATCACTAGTAGATGTATCCTCGTATATGATTTAAACAGGAGCGGACATTTCCAGAAAAGCCCTTCTTTCACCTTAGATTGGGAATCTTGGATAGGTATCCCTGGAAGCACCTCCTTTTTGGAAAGGGCGGTTTATGAGCCTTGTCCCTGCCTCCTTCCTGAAAGTCATGTGTCAAGTAGGCATCTGTAGACATATGAAGAAAAAGCGCAAGTTTGAAATCCTTCCTCCCATATTGTACTCTGCTGCTCCATTGCCGCCCTTCCCACCTAGCCTTGCATAGAACTTGTAGAGCACCTTTGTGGGAGTCCACATGCACAGAAACACCAGTGGAGTCTATGCAGCAAGACCACCGTATTATGCGCTGCAAGTGATGTTCAATCACAAGTCCTACTACCTTAGAGGACAACACTGCCAGCATGACTGATACATACAGATGTAACATCCCCGAATGCAATAAAGCCAAACTTCCATTGCACAGAAAAGGCCATGTACAAAATATTAGTCTGTGTACCATTAATCAATGGAAGCCATAAAACTGGAGGGATAACACCAACTTTACATAAAAGCATGAAGTGCAGGATCATCCAAACACCACCACTGGTATCTTCTTTTCCAAAACCTGTCAAGTAGCAGGGACTGTATAGCATCACTTGTAAACAGAAAATAAGATGGTCATATTCAAGTCTTTGTGAACATTTAAGGACTATCACGTCCAATGGCGTGATGTACGCTCCATTTGGAGTTGGGTTGGTCAAGTTATTACTTGCTAGCGGTATTGCAAACATAGTCCACCACCATGAATGCACTGCACTCTCTGACCTCAAAATGCCAATCACAAGTTTTAATAGACTTATAGACAGGGGCAGGTGTTTTTTAGTTCAGATTTTGGAACCCACTGCACCAATCAGTTTGCAGTATGAAACTGTATTCACATTTCCATAAAGCCTTCAGAACGTGCGTCTTCTACGAAAAAGAGTGTTTCAGTCTGTTAATGTAGTATTATAATAAATAAGGTCATGTGTTCTGCATAAGTGCTAAGGACAAAAGAGAAGAATAACCAGCCAGTGTTTAATAAGCTGATCAAAATGTAGATTTTACCTGCAGAGTTTTGCCAAGTTTTTTAATTATAGACTTTTTAAAGTTTGCAAAACCATGTTTGCCGAATAAACCTCTTACAGAAACCTTTTTTTCCGAAGAAATTCTCCTGTTGTTGGGTATTGTTTGTTGAAATGCTATCCCATAAAATCTGATGTAGCATAATGTGTCTTTTTAATTTACATTTTGGAACTTATGTGAAGGTTGAAAAGCTTACATAGCTCTGAAGAAAGCTAAGCTAGCTTTGTGAAGGAATATATTGCAATTTCGCACACTCAAAAATATTATGCCCATGTTTTGATATTCAGTAGAAATAAAAAAGTCATGTATTTCTAATTTGACTGGTGCATTCCGCAAAACACCATACAGAGCTAAACACACATCATTCTAATGCAGGTAATTAGTTTTATTTTTCCTTCGGGTCGGGCTGCATTAGAGTTATAAACTGGTTAGCTAGAGCAAACCTTTTTGACAGCACAGTTTAACATGCAGAGCCATCATGCTTTTAAATGTGTCCTCTTCCACCTTGACAGTTTGTGTTTTTAGGTTTTCCTCTTTCTACTGACAAAGTGGATAACATCGTTTAAAACAATACGCATAGACAGGGCCATTCCTCAAGGTAAGCAAGGGTTGCAAGGAGAAAGACTATCACTGTAACTGTTCTTGAATGTCTTCTATATAAAGAGCTCGCCGGCTATTCAGCATTGATCACGCTATTAAAGCAGAAAAATATATAAAATAAAAAACAACAAATCAATGAGTAAATGGAAATGAATGGAGGGATTTCTTTTTCATTTGCCTTTCACATGCAAAGCCTGAGTTAGATTTGGCGGGAGAGTTCCTCAGTCACAGTCCTTTGAAGAAGTCCTTTCTCTAATCATTTACATATGCTATGCATTAAGAGGCATCCAAGTATCAGAACGTACGTTGGAAAATTCTTCGGTAATTTTTGTTTAAGGTTTCAAAACACAATATTGTAAATGAATCACTAAGTGAAAAATATACAATTAAACTTGATAAACAAGATAATTTAAAATGTTTAAACTGCAAAAGGTGAGGTAATCTTTTACATAAGAAATCAAATGGATAAAGTGCATAAAAGAATGTAAAGGCAGAGAGAGAAGAGCATTAGTAGGCAGAAAAACAGTGCACTACCTGCTTCCAATAGCAGAAGCCATTCATTCTGTAGTATTGTGAGACATTGTCATAATTGTGGTAATCGATCTCAGCACTGACCCCATAATAATTTAAAGAGAATATGTAGATTTCAACAAAAAGCTATTATTTTCAAGGGTTGAGGTATAGGAACACCATTGTACTTGAGTACAGCAGTCCCAACAGAGGAACCTACTCCCTCTCACATTGATTGTGCATGGTCCACGAATGTGTGCATCGGTGGAATTTGTAACCATTCACAAGAGTATCCACATGTATTAAGTATGGTTTATGAAACGATCATACATTTGCAATTATTTGCACAATTCACTGAACTCTCAGCCACATGGGTAGGTTTCCTATGAGCTTTAGAACTTGTACATATAAATGTATGCCATTTACGATTTTGCTGAATGGATGTATACGTGCAGAATATTCGCAGTGTAGGCAATCTGATTAGAGGGTTATGATTTAGTTTTTTTTACATATTTTATTAAGGAAACTGTTTTATTATCTTTGTCTTTCCTTTCACTATTTTGGGATACCATAAAGCATTTTCTAAACCACTTCATTCAGGTGTAGGTTTAGAAGTGCAGATAAGTGTGGGAGAGGACTTGGCAATGTCAGTAAATCTACAACTCTGGGGATGTTGCCAAATTGGTGTTAGATTTATATGACCACCTCAACATATCCTTGTAGGAAGTGATAGAGCGCGATTGTGTTCTTTCATTTATGGGGGTGCATTATAATCATGAGTAGTTCGCACCCACATATAATCCTTTGTTGTGTTAACATTTGGTTATTAGAATGTGTAATGTAATAACGTGTAAGTGAAGTGGTAGAGATATTTTCGTACCACGTGAAGAAATAAACATTGTAATCGTGTGTGATTTGATGAAGCTTTAATGTTCTGAATTTACATGTGATTAACTAGAATTAATTAGTTGCTTTGTAACGCACTGATTTAAACATGCACTGTAATAATGCTCATGTATACGTGTGCTTAATGAAGTTTCATATTGGTTCTTATGTTAGCCAATTTTCGTAAGCCTCAAGTGCATTTCCCCCCCCTGACTCTCTAGATGAGTTTGCTGGTCTAATTCATGTTCATGTAGAATCTGTTCTATCTCATGTGTCTGTTGCAAGTGGAGAAATTAATCTTTGTTGGTTAGAATAATGCTTTTGTTTTAGGAGCTCGTCTTAGGGAGGAGAGCATACATTTGAACAAGTGGTACTGATAAAGTGGGACGGTGTTCTTTATCATTGGAGAAGGCCTGGGAATCAAGGTCGTTGAGCAAGAGCCTGGGAGAATCGTTACTGCATGGAGAGTTACCTATGAGGAGGTGTCTAGATGAATGGGATGGTGGGTATGTCCAATGATTTTTGTGTTGGGGTTAGGTACAGCATCCGGGGGACTTGAGCAAGGATTTGATAGGGGAGAGCATCTTAGAACGAGCTCTGTAGCTTTATACTACTTAATCCATCCAACGCAAGTGCACTTCTTAGGAAGTTATCATAGGCTGACCCCTTTTTCCTGTACTTGCCTGGGAAATGCTAAGTAGGGATGTCACGATAGTGGTGGTGTAGGGTCAGACTAATGCTTTTCACTAACGAACCTCGAATGGTGAGAAAAATTGATTATGGTGCAGTAATCTTTTGTGTAATGCTATTGGAATTGGTCATCTTCTGCTTGTTACACAGTCTAAATTTTGCTTGTAGGTTTGGGTTTGTATTAGTGCCCATGTATTTTTACACCCACATCTTGAGGTGTTTGTATGTTCAACGTTTCTTGGCTTTGTAATAAATCTACTAAACTTTGGACTCCTTTCATAACATGGGCGATTGGAATGGTAATGTATTATTGGCAATGATTTTTCTCCCCTCCACACTTTTAGGCAGGCACCAACAAGCCATCAACCAGGGGTTCCAGAGTAAGTCTAGAAGTTGGAACCCGGCTCCTTCACAAGTCTTCTTGGTGGTTCTAACAAATGTGGGGAATCCACAGAATTTTCATTTAGTTAAGTAGCCCTTCCGCATGCAATTCTATTTTTTGATTCATCAGCCAGTTAAGTATGCGAATGGCAGGTTCTTTTTCCATGCACACATTTGATTTAGACACTGAAACCCTCTTGTGAATCGGACCCTTAATCTCAACGTTAATATTCATGTCAATGATTTGTAAATCCTGCACCAACCAAGCTCGTGCTGAGCTTTCATCAACTTCGATGTCCCCCGGTGCTCATACAGGGATTGTTGTGTCCTCAGGATACAGAAGAATGAGTAGATTCAACAGGATTTACTCAACCGCAGACATCCACATAAAATATGCATTTCACATTTGTATTAATCATTTATTCTTTTAATCAAGCTGGCTAGTGTTAACATTACAATGATACCTGCAGTTGATAAAGAATGGATTTATAGAGCGATATTACATAGGCCTCTGTGACAAACACACTCTAGATTTTCTAGTAGCAATCGCCTAGCATTTCATGTTCAAAAGGTTCAATATAAAATGCTTTAATGGCACAGTTGTTGGACCAGTCATCGGATTTTAGAATGTTCAGAAATGTATCTATTGAGATATAAGCTTTAGACCGGAATGTTTATTGTCATTCTAGAAGGCCTGGATCCACACTAGATTTTCTGGATATTTTCATACAATAAAATTAAAAAGAATAAAAAAATTAAGCTCATTTGCAAAGTCACAGCCCCACCCCCAAAAATACGCTTGATGCCTGAATGCCGCTCAGACGGCCCAGCCCCATGGAGTCAATTGAATCCAAAGAATGGAATGTCACTTTCAACATGTTGAATGCCCCACTGCATCCACCAGGGCAAGTGGGGAAGCAGGGCCTGGGTGAAAGTGCTAATTAAAGGCAATCAATACTGCCATGTTCAAATCGGGTCTCCGAGGTGTCTCCAGCCCTATGAATATGAATGGGTTTTATGAGAGCATTTCAAGAAACCCATGAACATTCATGGACGGTATGGGCTTCCAAACTTTGTACAGCGGGATTTGAGAACCCCTTCATTCAATAGTTTTTTTTGGTGCCCAGTGTGGGCGTTAGAGGGTGCACTAGGTTTATGCTTGTTAGTGTGGGTTTTACTTTTTTATAAAAATTTCCTTCTCAGAGAACAGTGGCCAATGAAAGGACTGTGTTCTAATTTTTCTGAGTGCTCCATAGTGTGGGGCAGGACTCTCAAGGTGTACAGTGCTTGCTCCAACTATTTTGATTTAATAGTCTGTCTAGTGTGCAAGAGGCCAATGTTGCTGGCCACCGCTTCAAAACAGGCTATTATGATTATATAAACCAGTATATACACCATGGGCAACCATATCTATGGTCTCTTAAAGAACAAAAAAAGCAAACATATTTTGTGTTTGTTGCTTCGGGGGATTTATTGAACCCAAAACTAATCAGGGCATAGTTCGGGATTTCCTGAAATTGATAGGTATTTTTAAAGTGAAGAGTGGGGGTCTTAATTCTCCTTATATAAACTGAATCCCTTTTGCTTGATGAATCTATTTATTATGCCCGTAGAAAGGACAGATCCTTCTAATGGATATCACCGCAAAAACAGTCACTTAAACACCAACAAGAGGATGCAGTTGGAAAAAAGAGATCTCTAGATTTGCACATCATTGTACACCTGCAGAGTGTTCATCCTATAAAAGGAGAAGAAATTGCCTCACTCGCCTAAATTGGTTATAGTGAGATTCAAAAATCTCCCAGCAAACAAGTTAAAACAAATTGATCCGGCTTTTTACATATCCTTCTCATCCCCACCTAGTACCTGAATGAGTGTTCAAGTGTGTCCCAAATAACTTTCCATGTGGAAGGTTTTCCAGGAATCCTTCAGAGTACGGGCTGTACGCATTAGAAGAATCAACCCATAAATGTACTACTTTTTGAAATAGTTGGGACAAGAGTTTCAATGTCTTTGCCAGGTGCAGGAGTGCTGGGTTGCACAACTCTACAAAAATAATGCTGAATGGTCTGCTATGACATGGCGGCTTCTAAGTATTACATTTTTAGGTCTCGGCTAGCGTAGGCTGCGCACATGCGCAGTCTTGCTGGTGAGATTTTGTGTTTCTTAGTAGCGAGGGTAAACCTTGCCCCTCTTCTCCATTGGCTGTCTTCCTAAACGGCGGCCAGCCATTGGAGAAGAGGTTTCAGTGATGTCATTTTTTCATCTAAGCTCCGTCTTTTTCGGATTGAGGGGCGTGTTAATTAGTTTCTTTCTCATTCTTCTCCATTGGCTGAAATGTAACAACAACAGTCAAAAACACGCCCGTTGTTTACATTCCAGCCAATGGAGAAGAGGGGAGAAAGAAAAACACGCCCCCCCTAGTCTAAAAATAACAGGGCATTTCTCAGTCTCTTTTGTGCTTGACCTCGGAGAAACATGGTGGTGTTCATGGGGTGGTCCGAGGTTCAGCTGAATATGATCGGCGCGGGTACCACCCCACTTATTTTAAATAGTTGCGAACAGGTGCCCACCCTGCATTCTGGCCGTGTATTGGTTCTACGTAACGTGTTCCACCCCGCGTATGTGATTGTTTTTATTGCACGGGTGCCCCCGCGACTTTGCCTGCATTTATATTTTTAATTCCTAAGCGGGTGCCCACCCCGCTTTTTACTTTCAATTCGGAGGAAGCCTACCCCTCATCTGCCCCGTTTTCACCTCCGCAGCCCGGGACTGCAGGGAATCACCGCCGTGGCCGGGGATCACGGCGGGTGGGACTTCCAGTTTCCAAAGAGGAAGTCCTGCGTTCGCCTCCGGAAGAAGAAGAGAAGCTGCCGGTGCGGGGCTCCCGTGGTTAAGGGAGAGCCCCGTAGATGCCACTGGTGCAGCCCGATGGCAGAGGGGCGCGAGGCACATTGCAAGGGAGAACATCAGAGTCCTGCGCCCCAGCCGGTGAGTTCCAAGGGAGTTGGGGGGCGGAGAGAGAGACAGAGTCAGAGCGACCCCGGGCACTCAGTGGGCCGCTCCAACGTTTGGGCAGGTGTGTGTAGCTCTGAGTGTGTGTGTGGCTCTGTGTGTGGCTGTGTGTGTGGCTCTGTGTGTGTGTGGCTCTGTGTGTGTGGGGGGCTCTGTGTGTGGGGGGGTTTGTGTGGGGGGGCTCTGTGTGTGTGAGGGGCTCTGTGTGTGTGTGGGCCTGTGTGTTTATGGGTGGCATTTGTGAGAGATTAAGCTATTGGCATTGTAAATGACAATGCCATTTATTTTTCTGTTTTTAAAACCAACACATAAATGAAAATGTTGTCATTTATAAGGGTGGGCGTAAAATCCGTTTCGCAGGCGGATTTTCTGCGATTTCGCGATCCGCGAATCTCACAAAATCGCGGTAAAATCTGCGAATCAGCGGGGACGAATTTTCAGCCAAGCAAGGGTTACAGCAGCAGGTGCAAAAGTTGAACCTAATTTCTTTGTAACCTTTTACAAAAGGGTTACAAACAAATTAACTTCAACTTGGACACCTGCTGCTAATTGCTTCCTGGCGCTTCGTTGCCTACTTGCAACTATTCTCTGACCCTGCTCTGACCCTTGAAGCAGGGGCAGAGAATAGTTACAAGTAGGCAACGAGGCACCTGTCCAAGGAATTAAACCTCATCAGGAAGCACTTACAGATATAAAAAACAGGAAGAAGGGAGAGGATGGCAAATACACCCATTTTGAGTTGTCAGGAGGGGTTAAACTAAAAGAGACCTTTACAGCACAATTTTCATATGCATTTTGCTAAAAATAAAAAGCTGTATGTTCTGTAGGGGCAACTCAGGAATCTGGCCCTTCAGAGATCGGGCCTCTCTTTCTTTCTCTCGTTCTCTCTCTCCCTCTCTCTTTCCCTCTCTTTCCCTCTCTTTCCCTCTCTTTCTCTCGATCTATCTATCTATCTATCTATCTATCTATCTATCTATCTATCTATCTATCTATCTATCTCTCTCTCCCTCTCCCATAAACGACTGCATGGGTAACTTCGCTATGCAAGCGGCTCGCGAAGACGCAAAAATCCCTGCGAACACGCAAAAACCCAGCGAATACGCAAAAAAACAAAAATCCGCAAATTCGCACAAATTCGCGAATTTTGCGGATCGCGAATTCGCAAATCCACAAATTCGCGGATCGCAAATTTGCAAAATTCGCCCATGCTTAGTCATTTACAATGCCAATAGCTCTAACTTTTACAAAGGTGAGACCGTTGCATTGTAAATGCTTGTTTAGTGAAGCGTCCAGCAAGAAAGGTGTGAAACTTGTACCAAGGAAAATGGTCCAGGCTTAGTTGGTGAAAGCGAGGTCTCCAGTACTTTGGTGGGTTGGTAGACTGTCCACCAAACTCTAAACAACTCCATCCATCATTTGTTAAGTGTTCTTTCCAATGTGAGGAAGCTTTCATCCTGTGCCTTTTAAATGTCCCCTATCTGAAATATACTTCGATGCAGAGCCCTGAAGCAGCTTCGAGTAGGTGTTTCACTGGATCATTTATTGTAATATTGCTGCAACTGGCGCTTGAAGTAGCATACACCCTGCCTTGTATGTTCGCCCTCTAGGCATATAGTTCCCTCTAGCACGAGACAACTTTTGGCTGTGCAACATATGCTTTCCTATGTGGAATACTGCTCAGACAAGTGCTCTGAAGTAATGTTATACCTTTTATGTTTCACTATCTAAAATATAGTTCAACTAGAGCTCTGAAGCAGCTGTGAGTCTGTGCAACACTGTATCCCCTAATTAATACCCCTCCTGTTTGCACGTGACACAGCATCCGCCCTGTGCCTCATATGCTCACCCGCATATACTTAGTTTTGAAGCAGCCTCCAACACGATCCTCATATGTTCCTTATATAAACATTACAGGCAATTCTAGAGCTTGGAAGCAGATTACAGCATTTTCCACACTGGTTTCCCAATTTTTATGCTTCATTGGTTTCACTGTCTGTAATACCGCTCCCGCTGGTGCACAAACATATTATAACGCTATATGGAATATTATACAGCTTGATTAGTGCTGTGAAACAACTTCTGGCCTCTGTCTCACTCACTCTCATATCCTCAATACTGTTTGACTGGTGCTCTGAAGAAGCGTTCGGCAATATATAATTCGATAAAATCAAGTGTTATATGTAGTCTCTAGGTTCGTTGTACCAGGTTTTGGATACTGTTAAAAACTCTCTGGCGTGTGGTAACAAGCACATTTAACTGATCGCAGGGGTGCCTTTAAACAAAAAGATGTTAAAAACTACAGTGAACGGATTGTTACATGTACCTAATTTCTATTGACGCTCTATTGATTTTGAAGCCGGTTCTTTGAGATTTGTGACAATTTAAATGAAGTCTTGTGGGGCGTTTAATTGCCCTACAAGGCCTTTAAAAATGTATTGCAAATTTCAAAGTTCACAGTCTTCGAGACTTTAGCCCTGCAGAGCAGAGTAGGGGCATGGAGCCATCTCTCAATGCTGAAGGGGAAGCTAGTGAAGCGGGACGGTCACACCCCATAAAGAGCATCACAGCTGTATCTCATGCTCTCTCTCCTGGCTCTTCGCCCACCCCCTGGCTTAGCTTTCGCCCCGTTCAAGAAATTGAGATAATCTTGTTGATCTCCACCTCCAAACCATCAGTGCATGTCTCAGACCTAATTCCTCCCCTACTAATCAAAAAAATGACACATGCTTTTGCACAGCTATGGGGCAAAATAAAAAATAGCTCCTTAAAAAATGGAGTGGTTCCCGATTGCCTTAAAATGGGGCAAGTCACCCCCAAATGAAAAAACCCGGTCTAGATTCGACAGATCTGAACAATTTGAGACCTGTATCAAACCTCCCCTTGCTCTCAAAAACACTCGAACAATGCGTACTTCACCAACTAATACAGCACCTGACAACATCAACCTATTGGACCCCCACCAGTCTGGTTTCAGAAAAGGGTGCAGCACAGAAACCGCGATTCTGTACATCATGGATGATATACACGGATCACTAGACTCTGACAAATTATGTCTCCTTATTCTCCTTGACCTCTCAGCAGCATTTGATACGGTGGACCACAAACTCCTCATCAGGGTTCTTCAAGAAAGAGCTGGTCTCTGCGAGGTAGTTCTCAAGTGGTTTTCCTCCTTTATACACAATCTCACGCAAAAAATCAAAATCAAGAACACTGAAACGCCGAGGGCTTACCGGCGTCTTCCCACGTTTGCTGCCAAGTTCGCTGTAGCCGCCTTCTGTCTTCAGCTACAGCTAGCCGCACCCGCTGCGCGGGTGCCGCGTCGCAGTTTGGAAGAGCAAGGCTGTTGGGAGCACGTTTGCTCACAGCCCCTAGGAAGGACTTCAGGGAGCAGGGTCGCGCTCTACACACCAGCGCTGCCGTTGCCGCTGCAGGGACTCAACTAACCAGGAGTCCCTGCGCCACGGCACACCTGCAGACCGATTGCCCCTCCCACCACTCGCTCTGAAGGAGAAAAGGAAGCAGATTCCCCTATCCCAGCGGGACACTGAAACGCCGAGGGCTTACCGGCGTCTTCCCACGTTTGCTGCCAAGTTCGCTGTAGCCGCCTTCTGTCTTCAGCTACAGCTAGCCGCACCCGCTGCGCGGGTGCCGCGTCGCAGTTTGGAAGAGCAAGGCTGTTGGGAGCACGTTTGCTCACAGCCCCTAGGAAGGACTTCAGGGAGCAGGGTCGCGCTCTACACACCAGCGCTGCCGTTGCCGCTGCAGGGACTCAACTAACCAGGAGTCCCTGCGCCACGGCACACCTGCAGACCGATTGCCCCTCCCACCACTCGCTCTGAAGGAGAAAAGGAAGCAGATTCCCCTATCCCAGCGGGACACTGAAACGCCGAGGGCTTACCGGCGTCTTCCCACGTTTGCTGCCAAGTTCGCTGTAGCCGCCTTCTGTCTTCAGCTACAGCTAGCCGCACCCGCTGCGCGGGTGCCGCGTCGCAGTTTGGAAGAGCAAGGCTGTTGGGAGCACGTTTGCTCACAGCCCCTAGGAAGGACTTCAGGGAGCAGGGTCGCGCTCTACACACCAGCGCTGCCGTTGCCGCTGCAGGGACTCAACTAACCAGGAGTCCCTGCGCCACGGCACACCTGCAGACCGATTGCCCCTCCCACCACTCGCTTCACGCCCCCATAAAGGAACGCCCAGTCCCCGCTGTGCGGGAGCACGCGGGAGTATCGCGGGAGAAGCCCGGGACAAGGGCGGGACCATCTCAGGCCATCAGGGGCCAGAAGAGGCCGGGCCGGGCCACATCTCTTGGCTCCGTAAAGTGGGCACGCAATTAACGGGAGAATGGCTTCAGGCACCCGATCCTGTAAAACAAAGAAATCCGCGGGAGACGTTGTCTTCGGTACAATGGACCAATTCATAACCCGAGCAGTCTCTATAGTAGAAAAGGAGATAATCTTGGCAGAACGAAGATTATCCCGGGACTCCATGGGCATGTCCAACAAGCGCTCATCTTTGGGCGCCATTGCCCTAGCCCCTAGCCCTGCACATGTTTCCCCAACTCCACTGGTGATAATTGATTCCCCAAACATTGATGAGAGAGTGAGTCGGATTAGGGCAAGTTTAGAAAGGGTAACTACCACCGCACCAAGCATAGTCCTTGACCCAACACACCTTAATCCACCCGCCCTAACTGATCTTTCGCCGGGGGAGCAAATTCTGGATTCCAACCCTGAAATCCACAAAGCTTCTAGTCCCCCCACGTTGTCTAGCGAGGCCTCAAATTCATCACCCACAGTTGTACACACTGAAGTTAGCACTCCCAGAGTAGTGGCTCACCAAAACACCCCTGTAGGGAAACTAGCTTTAGGACCAGTCCCACAAAAGAAGAGAAAGCGTCCTGCTAGCCCCCGCAGGGGAGGCTCTCAAAAGCCACATAGTAAAGTAAGTAGGAATACTGCGAGCAAAGGGGGTACCAGCACTAACCAAGACCCATACCCAAAATCCTATGCGACCCATACCAGAGATATCGTGTCGGAGGGCACACTTGGTCCGTTGGCTTCTTTAGATACCAGCATTTTCCCCCAAGTTGAGAGCATAATTAAGTCTGTGGTGATGCCTCTCGTAGATAAGATTGACAGCCTCACACGCAAACTAGCTACACTTGAACAGTCAATGCTGGATAACTTTTACGCTGTGAAATCACTAGTCAAATTTCACGCCAAGGCGCAGGTTGAAGAAAATGGAGGGCTAACGAGTGGTGCTGTCTCCTTAGCTCCCTCTGCCACCATAGCTCGCCCTGAGTCTATATCTTGCCAAAAGACGCCTGTACCGGGAAAGGCTTCCCAATTGCAGCAACCCAATAGTGGAACCATACCCGCACCACAAACTCTTACCCCTGTGCCCAGTTTGGCCCGCCCAAGGAATAAATCTAGTACCCAAGCTCCTAAGGCTCTTAAGGTTAATTTTGCCACAAACACCAAGCCCTTAGTGCCAATTACTAAGGCAGCAGGAAACACATCGACTACAACGAAGGGTGATACAACTCCATCCCTTTCCACTCCTGCCAAACAGGCTGTGCCCAACCCTCCAGCGGAATCCGTAGTTAAATCCCCGGCTAAAGATAGGGCAAGAAGGCACACACCAAATGCTAGTCTCCCCCCTGGTTGTAAGCCTTATGTGGTAATTCTAACGGGGGTTCCTGAGCTTGAAGAGGGTTCTTGTGAGTTGTATTCCGACCTCAAACACAAGACGCTCTCCTGGCTCAAAGCAAATAGACCCCTCCCAGGGCACATTGATGGTAGAATAGCCTTTGTTCGACGTGTGGGATGGATTGGAAATAGACGTAAGGATCTAACTGGGGACTGCGTGCTGATCAATTTTAATGATCCCAGAGCAGCAGGTATGATTTGCAGTCAGCAGTCGCATTACAACTTCTGCGACATTCAAACTAGGGACTTGGGGTACTTTTATCACCCCCCTCCTCTAATGGGGCATAAGAAATCTTCTCAAGATGGGGGCAGAGGCGCATGGTTCCCGCATTACCCAACCTTGGATGTCAGAGCAAGGGCATGGACACCTACCCAAGCAGCCCCATCCCAGGGCTGGGGTTGGTGACTTGGTGATATAGCAGTAACTAATGCCCCCCCTCTTAGGGTTAATACACCACACATAGTTGGGCGGGTATCCTTGTCTAACATTTCTGCGCCCCAACCCCCGCTCAACCCAATTACGCCCCCTTTCTCAGGCGATCGGTCTGAGACTATTGAGTTAGTGGATGGAGCACAAACTCTGGGTACACAGGGTAGGGAAGCAGGATGCGCTGAGCCTTTGTATCATGCAACCCTGAAAGCCATCAGCTGGAATGTGGCAGGCCTAAATAATAAGTTGGATACCCCGGACTGGGTGGCGCTCATTGAACCCCATTCAGTCTGTGCATTTCAAGAGACGTGGTGTGTGGAACCAAGGCACAGAGTGGGTCATGCCACCTTCTTTGTCCCGGCAGGTATCCCAGCATCGGGAAGAGGTCGCCCTTATGGAGGTCTCTTAGTTTGGGTAGATATTTCTCTAGGATGGAGAGTACACCATCATCCCCAAAAATCTCCAGACTTGATGCGCCTTACTGTAACATGCCCAAGGAAAGCTGAAAAACTGGAGATTATTAATATTTACACACGTGGGGCTTCTGGGAGAGCCTTGTCACCAACTCTTTCTGCTTTGGAGGTAGCCCTAGGTGAGTGCAGTGGAGACTCGTTAATTATGGTCATGGGAGACTTTAATTGTACATTCGAGCCCCTGTTGTCCGATGAATCTTTGGATTTGTATGACGAAGATTCAAGGAGAGGTGTCCCGTCACTTGATCTTCCAATCATAAATAGATGGACCCCCAGAATTATTCAGCTAAATTCCCTTACACTTGAGCACGGCTTGAGAGCAGCCAACGGGAGAACACGCTCAGACCTAGCGGGGGCACATACATATAACAGGGTTGGTCACTCATCCAGGATAGATTATATCCTTCTAAACTTTTCCTTGTGGGTCCACATGAAGGATATGATAGTCTTACCTTCCCTGGACAGTGACCACAACGCTCTTTCACTATCCCTAACATGCTGGTGGGGGGAGAGTCACCCAGCCTGTGGAGATCATGATGCACCTGAGCCAATGTCATCGGGAGGGGTGGTTCCCTCAAATTGCCTAAGACGCTTAAAATGGGACAAAGTGGCAATTGATGAAGAAAAACTATCATGCATTAGAGCTGTTACCACTGCGGCCTGTGCCATTTTGGAAAATGAGCCTGTCAGCCCAAATCAGATTTCAGCAATGTTTAGCGAGGTCTCGACGTCGATTGGGGACCTATTCAAGGTTAAAATAAAAAAGGGAAACAACAACCTTGATAAGCGACAGGGCAAATTTGGCTGGTACTCGAAGGAGTGTCGTGCCGGAAAGAGAGCACTAATATTGGCAGTAAAAAGTGGAGACGCTACCCTAATAGCCACCAAACGCAAGAGTTACAAAGCAGAGTTAAAGACAGCAAGGAGAGACTGGGAGGATGCATTTTGGCAGGAACTCCGTGTCGCCAGTGTAGAAAAAAATGCAAAAGGCTTTTGGGACTTATTACGCAAGAAAAACAGACCCCTAGATACTGTCATCACATGCAATATAACTGAGGATCTATGGTATTCACATTTTTCAAAATTGTACACAGCATCTGTAGCAGAAGCGATGGACTTTGCATTACCACAGATCTCTCGAGGTGATGGGAGTTACGAGGAAAGTCTGTTTACCAGGAAAGAAGCGGAAGGTGCCATAAAATCTCTTGTCCCGCGCAAAGCGGCTGGTCCCGATGGCCTTCCTGGCGACCTGCTTCGTGCAGACTTAGGTAACTGGAGTATGCTAACCGCATCAGTATTAAACGCTGCTATGGCGGGTGCTCCCCTGCCCGCCTCATGGATGGCCGCGGAGGTGGTCCCTCTGCACAAGAAAGGCTCAAGAGAAGACCCAGCAAATTACAGGCCGATTAGCCTGATTGACTGTTCGCAAAAAGTAGCGGGCAAGGTCCTTTTAGCCAGAGTTCAGCAGTGGGCAGATGAAAACAAGATACTCTCGGATTTCCAGGCTGGGTTCCGAGCTGGTACAGGAGCAATTGAACAATCGTTAAGGCTACTTATGATCTACTGGAAGGCCGTTATGATTGGGAAGGGTACTTTATATCTGGCCTTCATCGACCTCCGGACGGCCTTCGATTTGGTCCCCAGAAATAATTTATGGAAGGTTTTGTGTGACCTTGGCATGCCACCCTACCTGCTTCACCTGATCATGAGGTTCCATGAAAAAAACTATGCCCAAATTCGCTGGGGGCCGAATGGTCAAAAGACCTCAAGAATAGATGTGAATAGAGGTGTGCCCCAACACTCTTCTCGCTCTATGTAAATGGGGTGGTGGACTACTTGACCGGGATACCAGCAGATGCACCCCGTTTGGCAGGCCGTTTAATTCCCACTCTGCTTTTTGCGGACGATACTTTACTTCTGTCAAAATCCCCAATGGGCCTCCAGCAGCTTCTCTCTGGTTTTGATGACTTTTGTAAGCAAAGAGGACTCTGCATTAACACAGATAAAACAAAGTATCTTATCCTGAATCCCCCGCAAAAACTTGGCCCTCCTCCAACACTGGGGTCTGTTGCACTGGAAAGGACCAAGACGTTCGATTATCTGGGTACCCGGCTGGTGGATTCCATGAAATGGGACTATCACTTGACCAAAATGTTGCTAAGTTTGAAAAAAGTAACTGGGGCCCTGCTGAATGAGCAGAGAGCAGCCTCCACAAAACCTATAGCAGCAGTAATGGACATTTACTCGGCCAGAGGAGTGAGTGCCGCTCTTTATGGGGCGGAACTCTGGGGAATGTCAAACATGAAAGAGCTTACTCGAGCTGAGAACATCTTTTTGAGAAGTTTGATGTCCCTCGGTCCATCTGTCCCCATTCTGCCATTGCAATTGGACATGGGCTGTCGGGCGATTGAAGACCAAGCTAAGTTACGCCCTTTGCTTCTGTGGGCCCGCATCTGGAGAGTTCCTGAGCTCTCAAGTTATGCGGATGGCCTGCGGGAGATAATCAAATCTACAGGTTGGGCAAAAATAAAGTGCCTAAGGGACATCAAAGCACTACTTGCCAATCTGGGGCTGGAAGAAGCATGGCATCAACAGACAGCCCCGCCCAAATCAATGCTAAAACAACTCTACTGGAAATGGGTGGCAAACAAAAGAAACTCCTCTGCAACGATTTGTAAATCGACTAGAAATTTTATGGAGTCTAAAGATGTCCCCATTAGAGAACTGTATTTGGACATTATCTCAGCCCTATGGGAAAGATCCCTGTATTTCAAATTTAGAATAGGTCTTCTCCCCGTAATGGAACTCACAAGCCACTGGAAAATTCCCCACCAGACTGCTCCGTGGTGCCCCTTCTGCCCACAGCGCCATGAATCTGTCCCTCATTTTTTATTCGAGTGTCCTGCCTATAAAGTTCCACAGATGAAATGGCTAAAACCCATGTGTCTCACACTGGGAACAAGACATTGTAATGTGGCACTAAGGATATTACTTACAGACACTCGCACATTTTATGCATGCGCCACCTCGAAGTATCTTGGGTGGGCATGGCGGATTCGGTCAAAAAGACTTAGACAAATTGTTTAATCATGCTTTTATTTTTTCCGGTCTGTTTCATAAACATACCTTTTTTAGGTAATTTATATAATTCTCCCCCTAAAAAATAATAGTAAAAATTGCTGATTCCCATCATGCAAGGGGTCTTTTACACGTTTTACCCTTAATGTTTCAAAATGAATTTTATATGTATGTATGCTTTTTAAGATATTTTTTATGTCGAAATAAAGCCTTTTTGACTTGACTTGACTTGAAAATCAAGAACTTCACCTCCGAAACGCAGCAAGTCAACAAGGGCGTCCCCCAAGGATCGGTGCTCTCTCCACAACTCTGTAACATCTACATGGAACCGCTCTCCAAACTACTCCGAAAAGCCAACATCTGCTTCCACCTCTACGCGGATGATACGCAGATCTATCTGGAAACTACCTCTCTCAAAGACATCCAAAGACTAAACGATGTCCTGAAAGAAGTTCAAGAATGGCTGACAAACAATCACCTGAAACTAAATCCAGACAAGACCGAGACACTCCTCATCGAGAACAAGGAGGACAACCCACAAATCGCTGAATGGTTAAAGGCTATTGATGCGCTCAAAGGGAATCTTACTCTGACAGACTCTGTCAAATCTCTAGGCATCACCTTAGACCCAAAACTGTACATGATGAAACATATTAAGAACTTGGACAAAAGTGCATTCCTGAACCATAGACTTCTGAACAAAATCAAACCCTACATCCCAACAAAGGATCTCAAACTGGCCACACAATCTCTGGTACTATCAAGACTGGACTATGGGAACGCAGTGCTAACAGGAATTCCTAAAGCGCACCTGGCACCGATCAAAACAACATTACATGCGACAGCCAGAATGATCACCGGCATCAAAAAATCTGATCATATCTCCCCTGCACTCAAAGAACTCAAATGGCTTCCAGTAGAAATGAGAAGCAACTTCAGAACAGCCTGTCTAACCCACAAAGCCCTCCATACAGGCAAACCCGAATACCTGGCAAAAAAACTCAAAAAAGCTGGTCAATCCAGAAATCTGAGAAGCTCTAACTCCCTCCTACTCATCCCACCTAAAACTAGAAGGAACAGAACAGCGGACTACTCTTTCACTGGAAACACCCCCAAAATGTGGAATTCCATCCCCCAGCACATCAGAACCATACCTTCCTTTGTGGAATTCAAAAGTCAACTCAAATCCCTGTTCCTTAACCGTTCCCTTGGTTGTGGACAACACGGGACAGACAGCAACCATAGAGCTATGTAACCTCTATGAACCTTGAAACCAAAGAAGCTTTTCATGACAATTACGCCGCTCTATACTATGTCACTCGCTTATTGTTATATCGCTCACATGTCATGTTTCTGTTGATTATAGGCTATGCTCCTACTGTAAAACGCTCTGATACCTTTGGGTCTTCACATCGCTATAGAAAACTTCTTAAATAAATAAAAAATAAATAAATGTGTGGACTCTCTACCTGAATTGCAGGAGCTTTGAGGCTGGTATTTCATTCGCTGGAGATATACCTTGCAGGGTAAGGGATTATGCTGTGTGTTCTGTTCTTTTTCTGCTGTGAACCTGTATTTGGATGGTTGAACCTCAAAATGACAGGAAGTTACAACAATGTATGAGAAGGAGTTGACTTGGATCTCTCTGGGTTTCATCGACAACTCCGATCACCACTCAACACGAAATTCCTCCTTCCACTCACACCAACTTTCTTCCACTTAAATCCACATTTGGAATCAGGAACACTTGACATCATGCTCTTATTTCGTACTGTGCCATTTTATTTATTTATTTATTTATTTGAGTCTTATATAGCGCGTGGTTACCCTTGGGCATCCCGGCGCTTGTCAGGGAGTCCATCAGACCAATGCAAAGCTTTCCAGCGTGTTTTAAGATGAGAAAAGATATGTTTTCAGGAGCTTCCGAAAACGAAGGAAGCAAGTCTCACGACGCAGCTGCAAAGGGAGCGAATTCCAAAGGGTGGCTGTGTGCACCGAGAATCTTCTGCCTCCAGTGGGAGCCTTGTGGACTCTGGGGACCTGTAACAAAAGTTTATGATCAGAGCGAAGAGCTCTGTTGGGTTTATAAGGCACCACTAGCTTCCTTAAAGACGGGGTCCTTTCCCTTGAAGAATCTTGTGGGCCGTACAGAGAGCCTTAAACTTGACCCTCTCTCTCACCGGGAGCCAATGCAATGCTTCTAAGGCGGGCTTAGCTGATTGTCGCCTCGGTGTATTAGTCAGCAGCCTGGCCGCAGCATTTTGCACCTGCTGCAGCTTACTGAGCGTGGCTTCCGGAGCACCAAGGAATATAGCATTGCAATAATCAAGCCTGGAGATGATTAACCCCTGGATGAGTAACCTCCTTGATGACAAAGGGAGGAGGGGCAAGACTTTACGGGCTGAGCGAAGAAGCCCGAAGCAAACCCCGCCGTTTTCTTGGCCTGAGTTTTGAGAGAGAGATCCTGCTCCAACCAGACTCCCAAGCTCTTGATCTCCTGCTTGGGGCTGGGGGGCTCCCCCAGGCAGCTGGGCCAAACGGACAAGGGGAGAGAGGGAGTCTTGTGCCCTAACAGCATAATCTCCGTCTTGGAGCCGTTTAATTTAAGTGACGATTCACTCATCCAGGTATGTACATTAGTCAGGCATAGGCGCAGCACGTCTGGGTTCTTCTCCAGTTGGGATAAAGCGACTACCAGCTGGGTGTCGTCAGCATAGCTTACAATTTTTATCCCAGAAGGGGCCACCACTTCCTCCAGGGGGGCCATATAGACGTTAAATAGCGTAGGGCTCAACGAGGAGCCCTGTGGCACACCGCACTGGAGGGGGATAGATGGAGACTTCTCGCTGCCTTCCCAGACCTGATAGGTACGGCCATGCAGAAACGACCTGAGCCATTGCAACGCAACTCCTGTGACCCCCCACATTGGACAGCCGTTGGATCAACACTTGGTGGTTTACAGTGTCAAAGGCAGCACTGAGGTCCAGGAGGATCACTGACCCTCCTGAATCCAAAATGCTCCTTGCTTCCTCAACGACTGCCAAGAGGGCGGTGTCTGTGCCCTGCCCCGGCCGGAAGCCAGTTTGGGAATCTTGCAGCAAGCCATTAGATTCCAGAAAGACTGATAGTTGTCGATTAACCAGTCTTTCCGCGATCTTACCAAGAACCGTCAGCAGAGAGATGGGCCTGAAGTTAGCCAAATCTGACGAATCTAGATTGGGTTTCTTCAGAAGAGCCTTTACGACCGCTCTTTTCCAGCTCGGCGGCACCACACCCTGAGTGAGTGATGTATTAATCAAATTCGCTATAGGAGCTGCAACCACAGATGTTGCTTGTTTCAAAAATCTCATTGGGGCTGGGTCCTCCGGAGAACCACTCTTCATGGATCCTAGCTCCTTTGCGACTTCAGCTACAGGGATTGGGCCAAAGGTATCCAGGCGGGGGCCTTCTCCTACTATCTGATTGCCTATCTGTACAACCTGTGCGACTTGTGGCAGGGCAGCTATGATGTTTTCAATTTTTAGATGGAAAAATTCTGCTAGCTCTCTGCACTTCTCGGCAGGATTATCCTGAGACGGTGGGGGCTCCGGAATTTTGAGGAGTTCCTTTACCACTGTAAAGGTCTCTCTCGAAGAATTAGAGGCACTTTTTATCCTTTCTTCGAAGAATTGCGTCTTAGCACTGCGAAGGGAGTTTTTATATGTTCTTATTGCAGTGCGATATTCATCCCGGCTTGCAACCTCCCAGTTTTTTCTCCAGATTCTCTCCAGCCTCTTGCATCCTTTCCTAAGGATGCGTAAGTCCGGCGAATACCAAGGGGCGGAACCCATCCTTTTACCCCCCTTTGCTACTCTTTTTTTGGGGAGAATGACATCCAGGGAGTTGGTTATCCACAACTCAAAATCTGTATCAGCTGTAGCCGGATCCGCTGCTACCGGGGGGTCATGAGCTCTCAAGTCTCAGAATCCAGTTATCGACTGATAACCTGGACCAGGCTCTCTCCAGAGTACAAACTCTCAGGGAGGGGCCCACTCTCGGGTCAACCTGCAGACTAACCTGGACCAGAAAATGATCGGTCCAAGGCAGCGGACAAGCGGGCAGAGCTGTAAGATATGGAATATTCGCGAAAAATAGGATCAAGAAGGCGACCCTTGGAGTGGGAGGGTCCCAGATTTTTTAGGATAAGATTATAAGCTTTCAGATCAGTCAGCAGATCCACCGCCACAGAATCCGTTGGGTCGTTAAAATGGAGATTTAAATCTAACAGCATAAAATTAGTTGTCGAGGAAGCCAACTGCGTGACTGTTTCCATCAAAGATCCAACAAAACTCCCTAACACTCCTGGTGGGCGATAGATCAGGATGCCTGACACCGTCACCGTAGGAGACACCTGTAAAGAGAACTGGCAACTCTCACAGTCCGATACGTCACTGTTCTGCGCCTTGCACACCAATGTGTCTCGATAAATAATGGCAATACCGCCACCCCGCCCCTTAGGTCTATCAAGATGGTAAATCAAAAAACCAGGGGGAAGGGCTTGAACCATGTCTGCGCCTGAACTGGCAACAATCCAAGTCTCCGTCAGGAACAGGATGTCCAGTTTGTGATCTTGTATCAAGAAATTAATTTCCAAGGCATGGCACGGCAAAGATCTACAATTAAGCAGCGCCATTGAATAGGTGCTTTTTCCCTTATCTGGTTGCATAGTAAGGCATGTCTTACAGGCGGTGTAGGGTGATGAATCCTTATAGATGTACTTACATGATGGCTTTTTAGGAGCGCGCAGCGACATAATGTCCTCTCGGGAATATGTTATCAGCGTTTCAGGGGAAAGAGCCAGCGGTTCAGGCCCTAGGCCCGTCTGGGCCCGGACGGGCACAGACGGGCTGGACTCTGGCGTGACTCCGGCGCGATTACGGTGCGCCCGCTGCGCGTCACCGCTGCGCGTTTCCATGTGAGGATTAAGTAGGGAGCTCGTGTGTCCAGGTGAACACTAGACTACTGCCTCGAATGGCCATTCACGTCCCAACCTCCACCCAAGATGGCCGACACGTTTTCCCCAAGACCAGCAACCCGCTAATGGCCCGCCAAACAGCGGTGAGGATCACCAAGTTAGAGTGCAGGTAGGCGCTCTAATAGCAGTGCAAAAACGGCGATTATGACAGCAAATACGGCGCGTTTAAAACTGGGGCAAATAAATCAATGCAACTAAGATACAAAACAGGGGAAACAGTTTAAAAAGCGCAAGCGCCTAGAATGCAGTAGCTGTAATGCTGATACTAATAAAAACGCTGGGAAGTGCAGGGCAGCGTCATGCAGGAAGCCTTGACCATTTTCATGTATGACAACGTGATTGTTAACTTTTTTGACCTGGACTGGTTCAGAATTAAGCAAAGACCCTTTTGGACATGACTATGTTTTTTTACCAAGTCTTAAGCTTTGTTTGCCAATTCTCTATATGAGACTATGCTTTCTTTGCTCTAGGCTCCTCATGTTCACTCTTCATTCTACCCAGGCCACATTCATCATTGTCCTGCCCATCCAGTCCTTCTGCAGTCTGGAACCCGCCGCCCTTCCCCTTGACAAGATACTCAGTGATACCCCTGTGCTGAGCTTCTCATGGCCTACAGGACAATTTCTAAGAAACTGAAAAGGATTTACTTTATTGTGGGTAAATATTGGAAGCCCCTTTGTTGCGAAATGGAATGGTTTGAGCTGCTGTCACTGCCACTGAATCAATGTATTATTAAGCATTGCCAAAATCAATCGGCCTCGCATTGCCAATGCACTTGACTCATCACTTTTGGTTTTACCCATGCAGATACTTTCCAAATTGCGCTAGTTTTGGGAATGCAATAAAGGAGGGTGGCCATCTTTGACTTTGAAAGTACAGAGAAATAGGTGTGAGCAGGACTTGGGGTGGGACACACGAGAGTAAAGTAGGGGAGCAACATAAGAAGTGCTAGTGCCAGAAATAAAGCAAGTGAATGAGCAGGAGATAAGTAAAGAAGAAATGCTCCAGGTTTGATACAGACACAAGAATAAGTAGAAAAGATATTCAATTAAGAAGAGGAACTGTAATGCACACCGACAAAACATGAACAAGGACCTGACCCGAGCCATTTTGATCAAAACACGTACATCACCTGTCTCGATCACCCAATTACTGCGTAAAAACAATGGTATTGTGTTGAAGGAGGGGATTCAAAGAATTCATATTCAAGCTGTAAAGTTACCAATCTATTGTAATGAGCATCCCTTTTTAAAGTAAATACAAAAGTGCATATCAATTAACGTAGTAATTAGCCATACAATAAAAGATGTGTGAAAGGATTTTGCCATTGCAAATCCTACAATTCACAAAACTACTCAATTTGTGACAGCAAAATGCCCTTTTCTAACCTACACTATTTTACCAGTCCCCAAAAAATTCTGACTCTTACAAAGGGTTTAGTGACCCATACCGAATCACAATTTAGAAGGTACTTAAAAGGAACGTTCTTTCTAAATTGCGATTCAGTGTGCATTGTATCAAAGGCTTGCAACCACAATCCCAGCTGCAAACCATTGAACAGTTACTAGCACCTCAAAGGAGGTGGTAACTGATTTCTCCCCATGATGTTTTGTCAAATGGAAAGCAGCACCAGCTCCTTGAGGTAACACAGGCTGACAAAAACTAAAAGTGTTTTTACATTTGGGAATGAAATCCAGTCCGACTGTGAAAAGGCTGTTGGATAGTGGCTTTTGGGGCCCCTAGCAGGACCCACTTCATCTGGCGGCCTCTGGGTTGATCGCAGAGGGGGTACCTAAGGGACCCTCCTGTAAAACCCTGTACTGTGTTGCAGGCACCAGGGGGTGCTTCCGACAGGGTGCAGAGGTTTCCGCACGTCCCCATTTTCCCCATAGGAGCCTGTGTTGTCGGGCTGGACACAGCTCCCAAACGGGTCAATGGGAATCCGAATGAACAGTGTTCGGTCTCATTGTAATCGGTCGTAACCGGCGGCGCGAATCAGTCGATCCAGACTTCGAGACAGACTTGGGCGGAAAGTTTGCTCCTGACATGGTAATGAGGCCCCAAGTGACAATGTAAACAACCACACAGGCGACTGCGCAACTTTAACTGGTGACTAGGTTTAAGAAAAGGGGAGTGTGCCAATGCATATAGCTTCATCATCCACACACAATAAACCTACAAACTTGCTATTGTACACAGTCGCAGCCGGCACAGGTAAGGGTGGTGGGGCGGGGTGGGGATTTTTGAGCTCGATATACGACGGTATAATTTAAATGAAATTAAAAAACAAATAAAACCACTTACCTTGCGCTCGTCGCATCGCTGAGACGGCAATGCAGTGAGCACAAGGTAAGTGGTTTTATTTATTTTTTAACTTATTCCGTCGTATGTCAACTTCCCCGACCCACATCCTGCCCTGCCTAGGCATGGGCGGAAAATCCGTTCCGCTCGCGGATTTTGCGGATTTTCGGGAAATCCGCAATCCGCGAGATTTGCGAATTTCCTGAAAAATCCGCAAATCCGCGAGCAGCGGATTTTGCTCGCACTGCTCGCACTGTTCGCGTGAGTTCGCGCCCCGCGAATAAGTGCGAAATTGCAGAAATACGATTTTAGCAAAACTGAAAGTAACTACTTACCAGGTTCAAAAGTTCAGGCTCATCATTAGTAGCCATTTCCTGTAGTGCTTCCTGAGGGGCCCCTCCAGAGTTCAGTTGCCAGTTGCAACTATTATGTGACCCTGCTCTGAACCTCAGAATAGTTACACATATGCCACAAAGGTCCTGAATTACAGCTAAGGGAGACAAGCAGGAGCCAGGCTGGAAGTTAAAATCCATTAATCAGCCCCTAATTCATTATTGTCAGTTGGGGCAGGGCAGGTGTTGTAACTAATTTTGCAACAATGAAAGCACTTAGCAAGTGCAAAAGATCACTAATCAGGGCGCACTAAGGAAGCAGGTGCCAGCTAAAAAAATATTCTGTGACACATTAATCAGCCCCAAATTAATTCAGGTCACTTGAGGCAGGGAAGGTGTGCTTTGCTTTGCCAAAAATAATGTACACTGGACAACCAGAGGGTGTGGTGATGAAACAGAGGGTGGCATGGGTGGGCCAGAGGGTGGCATGAGTAGTCAGAGAGTGGCAGTGGTGACAGAGAGTGGCAGTGATGAAGAAGAGTGTCCCAAACAGGTTGGACACGTAGAAACAACAAGTTCGCAAAACTTGCGACCCGACAGGTAAGTTCGCAAATTGCGAAATTGTAAAAACCCTCGCGAACTGGCAGAAACACGGGCGAACACACAAAAAAAAAAAATCCGCAAATTCGCGGGAATTCGCGGATTTTGCGGATTGCGAGTTTGCAAATCCGCAAATTCGCGGATTGCCAATCCGCAAAATCCGCTCATGCTTAGCCCTGCCCCCATCCCACAGCTCTTGCCTGTGCCGGCCGCCACCGATTGCACAATCTCTCATACACTGCATACGTTAGTACTTAAATGTAAATGTATTGCGATTTATATAGCGCACGTATCACCCGACGGCATCAAGGCTCTTGCTTATTGAACCCGTCCTGGTATTCCCTTGTGAGATACCCCGGCAGGGTATCCGCAAGGTGAAAGCCAGGCATCCCGCCGCAAGGGGCCGTTGTGGAGATTAAACAAGCTATTGCCCAGAGTCGCAGAGTGTGAACCCGTGAATCAAGTAGGCACCGGAGCGAGAATTGTCGAGTCCATGGACATTTTAGGACTCAAGACCCCGCCGAGCCGGGTATTGAACCCTGATCCCGGGCTGACCTCTGCTTCCAGGTCTGCCTCCTCTAACCAGTGAGCCACACTTCTCCACTTAGTACATAAACGAACTTCACCATCAAGATACACCGTAGTCAAATACAGATGCTGTAGCCAGCTGCATGTTCATGATGTCATTATTACAGGCCAGGGCACGAAGTTAATATTTCTTTACATTTTAGTACTAGGAATCTAATGCCAGATTCTTTCATTCTAATCTTGATATTCACTTCAACTGTAATGTTTTACTGAATGTCAGGGCTGGAAGGCACTTAAATGAGCCATGGAGTTACATAAAAGAGAAAAAAATCAGTATTTTTACATCTGACTGATTCAGAGGCTCCTCTCCCCTCTGCCTGCGACATCCAGACAAGTTTCAATCTCCATGGTGGTTCTGGAACAAATTACATGTGAACTGCGCTTTTCAGGTTCAAGTTAATGAGACTGAGGCATTATTTCTGATGAGCCACACTCACTGCTTAATTTCCCCTAAAGAGCATGCACAAAATGGCACATTAGAGCTAGTTTCGCGGAAACTGCTGAACATTTTGACATACTTTCATGATTTTTCTGGCTGCAAGCTGTGGCGCAGATTTAAGCCACCGTTTCATGCTGCAAGCAAGTAAGGGATAAATGCTCTCCGATGGTGAGTCCTGTTTTATTAACCTCCTCATTAAAAATGGATTGCTTAAAGCGAGTTTCAATAAAATTGGAAAGATTAAATTCTACCCCCCTAAAAGGACCCGAATTTAACATTTCGTACAGTGATTCTCCTACAGCAAACTTCCAGATAGGTTAAAACATGCAGCATGCGTATGAACTGTACGTACTCTCTTCACACTTGAAATGTGACTGGCTACAAACATTTTGCACGGGCATCACTGACTAGAGGTCAAGCCTGAGACTCTAAAGGGAGAGAAATCGATTCATTTAACTCTTTTAATGTGATCAATGAACAGTGACAAGGAAGTATGACTTAACAGTGCAATTTCCAAAAGTTGTTTGTTGAGAGCAGGGCCGGACTGGGAAGCAAAACCGGCCCGCAAATTGCTCCCCACTTGGGGGGGTGGGAGTTTCAGCCGATTTTGTTACAGGGCCGATTTTGCAAAACGGCCCTGTAACAAAAACGGCCCGCAGGTGCCCAAAACCGCCCCCACCCGTGCGGCGCACCGGGGGATTAGTACTTGTTGGCTTTCTGGGTTGAAAAGATTTCTCTCCCAACATACTTTCTGCTGAAACTTATAACCAGAGAGACATTATCTGCTACAACTAGTACCATACAGCAAAAAGTGTGTGATGTTTCACGCGAGCTACATTTATGTAAATGAGTAATATTGAGAACTATGCAACTAATGCGAGCGTAAGGAAAAAGTGTGCAAAGTCCTAGTAACCCACAAGAAAATAGCACATGCATTTCCATTTGCACTAGTGAGGCAGTATTGCCGGATATCTGGTAAAAAAAACCTATTCATAATTCCTAAATGACTGAAAAGCAGGAAGATTCGAAACCTACAGTGAGTCCAATAGTAAAAAGTTAGCACTTCCTTAGTTTCTTGTGGCTTAATTGCTGACAAATGTTATCACAGATTCTAGAAATGTTTTTTTTAGAACCAACCATTGGGATAAGAAGGCTGTGCTTGGGCTCAAACCTGCACCTCTCAGTGGCAAAGATGATGCATACAACTGTTCCTTTCAAATTTCCTACCTACATTCCACATTCAAAAGCTCTCCTTTATGAAGATTGTTGGACCTAAATCTGCTAGATGTGGTATTCTTTGTAAAATACATTCCAATGATGTATCTGATTAATGTACTTTTATATAATGCTTCATGTCACACTTCTGCTATTTCTAACCTTCTTATATCTCCATAGGTCAATTTTTAATTGAAGATGAAAGTGATTTTCAGTGTGGTAAATCTAAAATCAAGGCAAGGTAGACTGTGGTTTAAGCATGCTTCAGGTGATAGATATATTGGTTGCTTAGAGGGAGTTGTTAGATAAGATGCTCATAGTATTCTCGACACTGAGGAAAAAAAGAGAAAACCTAAGTCATTAAACCAACAAAATGTTCTCCAAGAACGCCTTTTACACCTACAACTTCCATTGTAGATCAAAGACAACGTAAGGCAATGCACATCGAGCTGAATTTAATGCGGTGACTTCTTTGAGATAGGTAGGTCATAGTTTGCATGTATGTACTTTAAAATCGTGGTAGTAGGCCATATTTAGAGTTGAACATTTCTATACAATAATCACTGACAAACATTACAATTATTTCTTTATATGGTATGCTTGGCTTATTTCATTATTCTTGAACTTAATTATGAGTTTATTTGACAAAATAAGAAATGCTGACTTTAAACTGCAATTATTTTGCCTCTTTGCTCAGGCTGCATTATTTCATAGCCTGGTAATGGACTTTTGTTACATTTCCTCAATTGTTGCTTTATCTGTCCTTTTTATGCAACTTCCATAAATTAGTAGACCATTTTTCAGTAATTCGTTGTGAGTGAATTGATTGGAACGTCACCCTACAACTTAATACATGAAGAGCAATGAAGTAAAAAGATGCCATGTCAACTAACCAGTGAGAATGGAATGGACAGTCATTTATCATGAGCAACATGGGAAAATATGTTGGAGTATCAAGTTTGCACCTGATGAGCAGGAGAATGGTCACATGATGACCAGAGACAATTGATGTCACAAATGAAGTATGTGGGGTATAAAAAGTGACTTTTCTAGGAGAAGGGATGGAATCTCTCTCAATTTCCCATCTACCCACTATAGTATTGGATTTTCAAGGCCCTTTGCTGATGAACTTGCCTTCTGGACGATTTGGAGCTGGCTGGTTAGAGACCAGACTTGGACTTTCCCAATTACTGCTCCATTCCCCTTGCCCATGGACTTTTCCTTAGTGGACTCTAAGTTAATCTGTCACCTTTGCTGGCGGTAGGACACCCTGACCTAAACCATATTATGGATTATTTTATTCAGCAACAGATTTACTTTGGAGAAGTGTGGCTCACTGGTTAGAGGAGGCAGACCTGGAAGCAGAGGTCAGCCCGGGACCAGGGTTCAATTCTCGGCTCGGCGGGGTCTTTAGTCCTAAAATGTCCATGGACTCGACAATTCTCGCTCCGGTGCCTACTCGATTCATGGGTTCACACTCTGCGACTCTGGGCAATAGCTTGCTTAATCTCCACAACGGCCCCTCGCGGCGGGATGCCTGGCCTTCACCTTGCGGATACCTCACAGGGGAATACCAGGACGGGTTCCCTAAGCAAGCGCTTAGAAACCGCTTGGTGATTTGCGCTATATAAATTCCTGCACATTTACAAATTCCTGTACATTTACATTTACTTTGACTAAATGTGTCGTTTTATAATACATGCTGTAAGACTCCGGACTGAACTGATACAAAAAGTTACTTACATGCATTGATTTTGGATCTATAATACAATAACACATGTATTTAAAATTTGTCAAAGTCTTGTATTATGTGTGTGTTACTGTTCTTTCCATAGAAACTGTGCTTACAATTGTCTAATTTAAAATGCATGATAGAGAGAGTCATAGATCGTTCTCAGAACATCAGGTTATTTTGCTCTCGTCCTGTGCAGCCAGATCCGAGCTTCTACTATGTATGATTCTTGTTAGATTGAACTTCTTTAGAAGGTTTCGTCTTCCAGTTCCAATATTCTATGTCTATGGCATGGTTCTGAGAGAAGTGTATTTTAATTTGATCACTAATTTGTGAGTTGGCTACTAAGTATTGGTACTCATTGGGTGGCCAACAGTTCGACACCATGATTTCTCACAACTTACTGCAATGCAACAAGGTCCATCGGAGGACCAATGCCTATGAGGATGAATTACTGAATCTGAGTGAAGTGACCAAGTTGTAAAGTCATTGTTGGGCCCAGAAATGAGAAAGGAAAGAAACACACTAGTTTGACGTATATATCCATGTCACAAACCAGAGGGGTACTCTACTCCTAGTACAGATGGAAATGCTAGTCTAACATAAATACCCACATTACAAACCTGTGTGGTACTCTCCTCCTAGTACAGATAGCAATACTAGTCTGACGTATATACCAACATCACAAACCAGCAGGGTACTCTCCTAATAGGACAGATAGGAATGCTAGTCTGACGTATATACCCATGTCACAAACCAGCAGGGTACTCTCCTAATAGGACAAGAAGGAGTACTAGTCCAACGTATATACCCACGACACAAACCAGCAGGGCACTTTCCTAATAGGATGGATAGGAAGGCTAGTCTGACGTATATACCCACGTCACAATCCAGCAGAGTACTCTCCTAATAGAACAGATAGGAATGCTAGTCTGACTGGTGCAGTCAAAATATCGATTCCAAATTATCAACCAACATTAATATCGAGTTAAAAATATTGAAGGTGAAGAATATCGAGGTCAAGAATATCGCTGGACAGAATATCGACCCTAAGGTAAGTAATATAGATTTTTTTTATATCGATGTAAGTAATATCGAAGTTAGTAATATCGATATCAATTATATAGATGTTACTAATTTGGATGTTACTAATATCGATATTTGTTTGTTATGTATTTTATTATGTATTTTATATGTATGTGTTATATGTTTTTGTTAAGTTTTTTTATTTGTTTTAAATTATATATGTACTATTTTTTATATATTAAAAATGTTATATTTAATTTAATTTTATGTTTTAGTACTGGAGCGGGTTGTGGGTTTATAGGGGAATAGGGTGGGAAGTAATTTGATTATAGTAAATTAATTATTAATTTTTAGTAATTGTAAATTAATTGTAATTCATTTTTGCGTTTAAGTTCTGTAGCGGGTTGTGGGTTTATAGGGGAATTGGGTGGGAAGTAATTTAATTGTAATTAAGTAATTACTTATTTTTAATTGATATTGATAATTATTTTATTTATAATTAAATATTATTGGTAATTTATTATTTTAATTGCTAATTAATTTTTTATTGGTAATTAAAGTTTGTTATTGGTAATTACATTTTTTAATTGGCAATTAATTTTTTTAATTGGTAATTAAGGTTTGTTATTGGTAGTTACATTTTTTAATTAGCAATTAATTTTTTAATTGGTAATTAAGGTCTGTAATTGGTAATTACATCTTAATTGGTAATTACATTTTTAATTGGTAATTAATTTTTTAAATCGGTAATTGATATTTTTAATTCTTAATAATTGTTATTAATTGGAAATTCAGTTTATTAATTGGTAAAATATTTTTCATTAAAAATAATTTTTATTAAAAAAAACAATTTTTATTTATCATTTTTTATTGTTAATCAATTTTTAATTATTCATATTTTTTGTTTTGAAAAATATTTTAGTGTTTAATATTTATTATTTGGTAATTTATATTTCTTAAATATTATTTATTGGTATTTATTGTTAATTTATTGTTAATTAATTATTCAATTGTAATTATGTTTTAGTAATTATTAATGGGTATTTGCAAATGATGTAGAGTTATTTAAAAATTACATTTTTAATTATTTTATTTACAACAATTATTTATAAGTATGTTATATTTAACTTCTACGCTATCCAATGCTTTCCCTACTGTTGCACTCTCTGGAGTTGGAATAGTAATGTTTACCCTTACGCTATCCAAGGCTTTCCCTTCTGTTGCACTCTCTGGAGTTGGAATAGTAATTTTTACCCCTACTCTATCCAACGCTTTCCCTACTGTTGCACTCTCTGGAGTTGGAATAGTAATTTTTACCCCTACGGTATCCAACGTTTTCCCTACTGTTGCACTCTCTGGAGTGGGAACAGTAACTTTTACCCCTACGCTATCCAACACTTCCCCTACTGTTGCACTCTCTGGAGTTGGAACAGTAATTTTTACCTCTACGGTATCCAATGTTTTCCCTACTGTTGCACTGTCTGGAGTGGGAATAGTAATTTTTACCCCTATGCTATCCAATGCTTTCCCTACTGTTGCACTCTCTGGAGTTGGAATAGTAATATTTACCCCTACGCTATCCAACATTTTCTCTACTGTTGCACTCTCCGGAGTGGGAATAGTAATCTTTACCCCTACGCTATCCAATGTTTTCCCTACTGTTGCACTCACTGGAGTGGGAATAGTAATTTTTACCCACCCGCTACCCAACACTTTCCCTACTGATGTACTCTCTGGAGTTAGAATAGTAATTTTTACCCCTACGCTATCCAATGTTTTCCCTACTGTTGCACTGTTTGGAGTTGGAATAGTAATTTTTAACCCTACGCTATCCAACATTTTCTCTACTGTTGCAGTCTGTGGAGTTGGAATAGTAATTTTTACCCCTACGCTATCCAACGTTTTCCCTACTGTTGCACTCTCTGGAGTGAGAATAGTAATTTTTACCCCTACGCTATCCAACGCTTTCCCTACTGTTGCACTCTCTGGAGTTGGAATAGTAATTTTTAACCCTACGCTATCCAATGTTTTCCCTACTGTTGCACTCTCTGGAGTTGGAATAGTAATTTTTACCCCTATGCTATCCAATGTTTTCCCTACTGTTGCATTCTCTGGAGTTGGAATAGTAATTTTTACCTCTACGCTTATAAAACAGTTTCTCTATTATTGTGCTCTTTGGAGTGGGAATGGTAATTTTAAATTCTATGCTATCCAAAATTTTTGTTAATGTATTTTTTTTTACTTATGGATTTTGAATAGTATTTTTATTTATTTAGTTATTTTTTTTTTGTATAAATTTAGATAATGTAGGATATAATAAATTGTAAACATATTAAAGGTATGTTTAATTTTTTTAATTTATTAAACATAATTCTTTACTTTTTATTTGTTTATGTTTTATATTTGTAAATGTATTTGTAATTTATAATATTTTTTATTAATTTAGAAATTATTAAAATAAATATTACAACTTATTGTTAAGTGCTGTATATGTTTAATTAATTTATTATTATTAATGTATTATTTATTAATTTTAAACATTATTAGATATTTTTAACTATGCTTATTTTATTTCTTAGTGTTATTAACTTTGTTTTACATTTATATTTTTACAGAAAAAAACGATATTTTTAACCGATATTTTTAACATCTGTACTTTTTTTTCGATATTTTTATACTTACCATGTTGTAGAGAGGATGTCGATATTCTTGCCTTTGATATTTCTGCATCGATATTCCTGTTGGTCGATATTTTCAACGTCAATATTGTGTCAGTGATTCATTCTGACTAGAATATCCATGTCACAAAGCGGGGTATTATCCTACTAGATAGAAGTATGCTTATTTTCTAAAAATAAACAGCTAAAATGATCGTCAAAAATACTGTATACTTGATAAGGTCCATTGTGGCATTGATTCCCCTCAGTGGCAGGGTACTGCAGTCAGGGGTACTATTTATAACTCAGCATTTCTTTACCCCTCTGTGGCAGTTCCCCTTTCCAGAAACAGCATCACTCCCTCCCAGGTGACAGTTGTGTTCTTGTCAGTGCTACTTTTCCCTCTGACTGCTAGTGTTTTCTGCTATGTGGCCATGTTTTCCACTCTATTGTGTTTCTCTGCGATAACATTATAATTACAGTGACAAAATGTTCCCTCTTTAATGACAATATATTTCTAGGTGACAGCTTGAGTTTGGGCTGCGTTTTCTTCTCTTTGGCAGTGGTTTCAACATAGTGGGCGCTGTTGCTCCTGGGCACCAGTTTTTTACTACTACTGCTTTTACAGTCAGAACCAGCGATTTTACTCTAAACAATGATATGTTAATGCTTCTTCAGCTATTTCTCCCACAATTGAAATGTATAGGCTGTTTAACAGTGTATGCATTCTCTATGTTATTGTCCTTGCCGTCTGTTATTTTTCCTCAGCAGCAGTCTGTTTCTCCTCACTGGGAATGTGTTTTGCCTTCAATAACAGTATTTTATCCCTAGTGTCTGTTTTCATTTTCATTGATAACATTTTACCTCTCTTTCTCTCATGTACTTATCCCTCCCACACCACTGTGCTTTGTGTTGCTTTCTCCCTCAGGTGCTTCTCCCCTACCCCTGTGTACCTGTTTCTCTTATGTGCTTCTCCCTCAGCCCAGTGTTGCTATCTCTCTCATGTGCTTCTCCCTCCCCCATGATTGTTCTCTCACGCCCACTCCACTTTGCTTCTCCAAACATCTCCCGCACCCCTTCCTCTGTCAATTCCACAACCTACGTTGGTCTGTTTTTTAAAATATATTTTCTCTGGAGGACCAGGCAGCAAATTGCTGCCTGCTCCTCATTGAATATGATCTTATGCCCCTTCCTAGATAGGTAAATAAAAAATAACAACCATTGGCAAGGCCAACCGGTCTCGCTTTTACAGGAGTTAGAGCTATTGGTGTTGTAAATGAAAATGTATTTTATCAATGTGTTAGGGAGTGGAGTTGATGTGGTATCTAGTGGAATTATGTGGGATGATTTGTGATTGTTCATTGTTGAATTGTGTGGCGTGGAATTCTGTAGTGTGGAGTTTATTTGTGCAGTGGAATCATGTGGCATGGTGTGCAGTGGAATTATGTGGATATAAATGATGTGGAGTGGGATTGTGTGTCATGGAGTGTCATTATGTGAAATCAGACTTTTTGTTGTAGAGTGGTTAGTAGTATAGTTTAATTATGTCTGTTTGAGGAGTTAAAATCAGTGTGGAATGGCAGAGAACGGATATCCACGCAATGCTCAGACAGTCAACTGCAATGCATTAGGGGATAGAAAATGTACACGAATCAGAACACCTCTAAAACTAATGTGCTTTTTTAAAAACGCCGATGGTAATTGAACTGCATTGTATCCATTGCTTCAATACATTACACTAAAAGTCATTAACTCGCTATCAGCCAATTGTTGGAAGGAGCTGGTATGGTAAGTAAGAAAGTGAAAAAGGTACTTTAAGGTGGTCTAAAAAGTACAGGGTTGACTGTAAAAACATGATACTTGCAGAGACTGAAGTGGTGATTTAAAGATAATCTCAGGGGGCGATAAAGGGAGAAGGTGCCCCCGAGGAACATTTTGATGTGAGTTCTGGGGAACATGGAACCAACAGAGTACATGGGAAGAGATATCTCTCAGTGTACAATAAATGAATGAGGCAGGGGGCATTTAGAGCATTTGATGGAGATGAGTACCAGAGATAAAGCAGAAGCTCAGAAAGTATTTGAAATACAGGGAAAGATGCATTAGGAGGGTGTATACATACTAACACTGCTAAAGCTGGCTGTGGGAATCCCGATTTTTAAACCAAACCAACCACTTCTTTGACTTGCCTTTATCCCACTTAAAACTCCCTTCACTGATACATTTGTTAATGGGAAATTAAAATCCACAGATTTCTTCGGAACCCACTAACTGTTCACAAATGCTGCCATATAGAAAAGTAAAAAAGTAAAGTGCATAAAGGGTTCAGGAGGATGAGGTGGATTCTTCAAAAATCTGAAGAATCGAAGAAAAATAAAAGACTGGGTTACGAGTGTGATGAAGAGGTAGTGGTTGCTACAAATAGCATAGAATGTTACTAGGAGGAATGAGGACAACAAAGTGTAAGAAGAGATGACAAAGCAAGTTTAGTTTCCAAGAGATGAGAATGTGGCAGAAGTAGGCATTTTAGGAATGTTGAATTGTAAACAGATGCACTTTCTGAAACTGGTTGTATTACACACAGATGCAGCTTAATTCAGTTCTAAAAAAACAAACGACCTTAGTTATGCCATACACAGACTCACTTGAACCTTACAAAGGCAAGGGATGCTAACCCAGCGTGCCTGCTGACCTAGGCTCTTATGAACTCTTATGACAAGTTTCTGAAAAGGTTTGTCATTTGGCTGAAAGTCACATGGCAGCAAGCTCAGCAAACTCTGTATCCAGTTGAAACGGAAGATGGTGGAAGGCTGTGTCAGTAAAGCGCTGCAGGCAGCACTCTTTGGACCAATGCCCACCATCTTCAACACTATTTAAAGACTGGAGTAAGTACCAATGGTAAGTAGTAGACACTGAAGTAAGTAACAGTAGCAATCAAGATGATATCTAATGATAATCAGTCTGAAGGTCATTCAAGAAGCAGGAAGCAACTGAACTATTACATCTCCTACAACTTAATGAAGAATATAGTATTAACCGAGTTTGTCCGTTAGTAACAAAATAAAGACTAACTGTGCCAAGAATAATACAGAGGTGTCATAGGGGCCAAAGGATGAATAGCAACAAAACGTTTCTGTCAAAGAAGAGCTCATGGCAGTCACCACACACCTGGACACCTGAAGCAATCTAAAAAAAACAACACTGAGCTTGGGTAAAAGATCCAGCTATGAGAAACCAACCAGTACAACAATCCCCCTTGTATTGCCATACTTCCACAGCTCTCACTTACTGTGATCACCAGCGTGTCATTGGCTGAACACCAGCGCAGTCAGTTGATGACGTCAATGAGTCCGTGCTGGGCACAATGGGGCATGTAGTTCCTGCAGCACTGATCGGGCAAAAGAAGCACGCTGAAAACACACGAGGAACTGCATGTTCCGGCAGGTAGTGTGCATGGCACTTAACAGGATGGCAAGGGCAGCTTGGGTGCTTGAGAGCGGCAGGGTACAGAAACAGGTGCCCTCGGGAAGCTGCCTCTAACATTTGACCTCGTTCTTTGAATGTACAGCAAAGGTATACCATAACGTCAGAAAACATTGAGTGCTCAAGTGAAATGTTCTTAGAGACAGGGAAAAGTAGTCCCTAAACAGATGCTACAATGGAAAAAGTGGAAGGGTACAAGTACTGGGGAGCTGCTCTATGGGAGTGAACAACTGACGAAAAGGAGGAACAAATAGGAAAGATTAACCACTTGGAAGCAAAGCTTTTTAAAGGACACTGATACAAATAAATGAAAAGCAGTGGCTGAGCTCTAAACTCACAAAGTATGTACAACAGGTCTCCAAAACCCGACTTAAAAAGAAATGGCTCCAGTGCTGAGTAATCATGATGACACATGTGCACCTACAAAATGACTCTACCACCAAAAATGATCACTTCATCACACCTGTTTGGAATTTTTTGCCGATAGTCAACAGCACTAGCAAAAAAAGCATTGTTACTAATGCTGTTCAGCACTGCTAAAGAACATTGGCAGAGCCAGTAGATCCCAAATGCAAGATTCATTAGCTTTGACAATGCCTGTTTTCTTAGTAGAGATGTATTTATCTCTGTAGACATCATCTTTGTATTCACAGATGGCACAGTGCTGACATATTTCATGCATTGGGAATGCTGCCCTAAAAAATTTCAAAGTGTAAGGGAAACCGGGCTTCCCTGGTACTCTTAAATTAGGGAATAATTTGTGAGAATATGGACTTTAGGCTACCAAATGAACCACTATAAAATGTAGGCCCTTCAGAATACAGTTTACAGTTAGCTTCAGGTGCTTCATCAGACACAGACTGCAGCAAAATGTACAAAGAAAGAAATATTTTTCAGAATTTTGGCAGGAAGCTGTATTCTGCTAAACCTCCTGGCAAACACAGCTTGGGCTTGCTGGCACTTATGAGGCATTCTGGATATATTGTTTCTGATGACAGGAAACATGCTAATGGCTTGACACACTCGAGGGTGCGGAGAAACGCAAAGGTGACAACTAACTTCAGCAATCATGGCAATGGCAGTTAACAATATTCTGACAACGACATTCTGGTACCATGGCATTCATATTAAATGAATGCCATGGTACCAGAATGTCGTTGTCAGAATATTGTGTGGTTGTTAGAATAGTGTGTGACATTAATATCTCATCTACAAAAATAAAGTACCCTTGGAGTGAGTATTAGAAAATCTAAACCTTTTGGGAAGAGTTTTTCAGAAATGACATTAGAAAATTGGAATGCTGAGAGCTCCGTTGAAGACAATGGAGTAGCTCGGCCTATAATGGCTGGTATAAGCCTGAAGCTACCAACATTGCAATTATTGTTTTTTCGTTTTTAATTTAGAACATTCTACCCTTAGTGGGTGGAATGTTCTAATAGCATTATAGCGCTTCTGCCTCAGGATGTACCGGTTATTAAAGGTCCTGTCTCTTGTAGGCCAGAGCCGCAGGCGAGGGCTTAGAACTCGGGTTCAGGGCCTTTAACAACTGATATAGTCCTCTGCAGCATGCTATAAGGCTATATTACAACACAATATTTATGTCAGACAATATTTCTGACAATGGTATTCTGACGTACCACCATTATAAACACAATACTTCAAAGATGCAATTATGAGCAATTATAGATCAGGCATGCGGTGATACAGCCAGCTACCTACTGATTGTCCACGGCTCCCACAGTGACTGGGTCAATATCAGAGAGTTTATCATTTCTGATGATGTACATGGCTAGAAAACTCCTTGTCTCTGTACCCTCTATTACAAGCTGTTACATTTAATGAACAAAGAAAATGTCCTACTTTAGTTAGACAATCTGTTATTACGAAGCTTGAAACACTTTGTGGATTTCTAACAACCTTGTGGACCCTGTTTGTACATTCCTCATTATTGATTTGAAATAGATTTTATTTTCTTCTCCAAATGTTCTTAAGAACATTTCAGGTATATGGGATAACTATGGGGCATATTACCAAGCAATAGCGATAATTATCGCTATTGCTTGGTTAGAGACAAAAATTTACCGCTGAGTTGCGGCGATTTTTATCACAGATAAACCTTGGTATTACCAAGGTTTATCGCAAATGCGATAAAAATCGGCCGCAATGCATGAATATCGCTGAAAAGATGTGTGTGTGTGTGTATATATATATATATATATATATATATATATATATATCCAAAGAGCTGCTAACACAGATTGGGTGCAACGACAAAGTTTCCATCCAGCACCAAAGAAGCAGACACGAGCCCAAGGTAAGTGCAAAAAGGCTTGTAGCGTTTTATTCCTTCAAAAGTCCGCCATAACGCGTTTCACCACCGAAGTGGCTTGATCACATGACAACGTCGACAGATTTTACTGGACCTTATAAACAGCTAGCACATTGAGCACGTGATGCAAGTGTGAGTGACATAAAAAAAGTGTGTAATCCAGCAACATTTAAACGCTGTTTAGAAGATAGACTGCGCATTGTGAAATACCACAAAAATTACAAATTTGCTTTGACAAATTGATGGAAAGACAAATCAGAAGTGTACATCAATGCCAGTAATGTCATAAGAAAATTTTGCATTTAAAGAAAAGAAAGGAAAGTAAAGTATTCTTTTCACAAAAATATATATCCGCATAAAATGCATGGCTTTCGGTATAAATACTCATAGAAAAATATATGTATATATAAATATAAATATGCATATGCTTCTTGAGGTACAAAAATATATATGTATATATAAAAACATATAATTTCATTGAACCATATTTACAAATCCGCAATATCGCGTAAGTGTGACACAATTCATATATTTACACAATGCATGTTATGACATTCACTGGACAGATGGAAAAATATCGGCATAATGCCGTTGGGTTGATCAAAGATCCCTCCATTATATTGTGTAGGCAGTCCAAAAAAATTATGATTAGATACAGTTGCAAGAAGTGCATGAAAGTGCTATAAGTGCTCAAAACATTGGTGAGAATAATTCATGAAATGAAAAACGGTTCTTAAAAAATCCTAAATGAAAAGGATTGAGTGAGAGGCAAAGGGTGGTTATATGGGGCAATTTATGTAAGGTCTATTTCTGGTTTAAACGAAATATAGACCTGGGCATAGGGTGCCAATGATCAATATGGTACACCCGATGCTGATGTAATGCATCTGAAGAATTTGGAAAAGGATGCAGGGGGCTGGTTAACAAGAATGGTAGAGATCAACAGACCGCAAATTTCAGACATGATATTGGTATGGGGGATGTAGCTAGAAGAAGTTAATTACAGGCATGTGTATAAGTCTTCAGTATTATTCAGACCTCCGGGGCTTTTACTGTTGAAATTTAGAATGTATCTAGTTTCCAACATTCGCATGATGCGTTCCCTATCACCTCCCTGTTTCGTTTTAGGAACAGTGTCGATGACATAATAATGGAGATCCTTCAAGTTGTTGTTATGGACCTCACGAAAATGTCTTGCCACCGGGTAGGTAGGGTCGGAGTTGTTAATAGCTCTGATATGTTGGAGTACCCTGGCACTAGCTGGTAGTTTAGTGCTCCCTACGTACCTTAGGGGGCAGGTACACTCCAAGATGTAAATGGCGTACTCTGTTTTGCAATGGAGGTATTTGGAGATCTTGATTTCCTTATTGCTGAAGGCTGTGCAATAACTGGTTTTATTGATGCCATAATTACAGGCTTTGCATGTATGGCATTTGCTAAACCCCCGTGAGCTTTTTAGCCAATCCTTCGATGGAATAACCTCTGGGCAGTTGGAAACCAAACTATTGTGGAGAGAGATAGCTCTCTTAAAAGTGATACTGGGTTTGGCTGGCATCTTATAACCAATTATGGGATCAGAGCGTATTAGTGACCAGTTCTGGTTAATAATCTTGGTGATTGCGCCCTGTTGGATACTGTACGGCACAATGAGCCTGGCACTATCAGGTTCCGCTGGCTTAATCACAGGTGGGGTGGGGGGATTTCTGATGGCTTTAGGAACTAGAAGAAGGGTTCTGTCCAGATCCTTGGTCTTGTCCATGGCAGTTTGAATAATGTGCATGGGATAACCTCTAGCCAGGAATCGCTCTTTGCATTCATGTTGTGCTTTTGAGAGATCCGTGGGGTTGCTGCTTATTGTTTTTTCGTTTTTAATTTAGAACATTCTACCCTTAGTGGGTGGAATGTTCTAATAGCATTATAGCGCTTCTGCCTCAGGATGTACCGGTTATTAAAGGTCCTGTCTCTTGTAGGCCAGAGCCGCAGGCGAGGGCTTAGAACTCGGGTTCAGGGCCTTTAACAACTGATATAGTCCTCTGCAGCATGCTATAAGGCTATATTACAACACAATATTTATGTCAGACAATATTTCTGACAATGGTATTCTGACGTACCACCATTATAAACACAATACTTCAAAGATGCAATTATGAGCAATTATAGATCAGGCATGCGGTGATACAGCCAGCTATCTACTGATTGTCCACGGCTCCCACAGTGACTGGGTCAATATCAGAGAGTTTATCATTTCTGATGATGTACATGGCTAGAAAACTCCTTGTCTCTGTACCCTCTATTACAAGCTGTTACATTTAATGAACAAAGAAAATGTCCTACTTTAGTTAGACAATCTGTTATTACGAAGCTTGAAACACTTTGTGGATTTCTAACAACCTTGTGGACCCTGTTTGTACATTCCTCATTATTGATTTGAAATAGATTTTATTTTCTTCTCCAAATGTTCTTAAGAACATTTCAGGTATATGGGATAACTATGGGGCATATTACCAAGCAATAGCGATAATTATCGCTATTGCTTGGTTAGAGACAAAAATTTACCGCTGAGTTGCGGCGATTTTTATCGCAGATAAACCTTGGTATTACCAAGGTTTATCGCAAATGCGATAAAAATCGGCCGCAATGCATGAATATCGCTGAAAAGATGTGTGTGTGTGTGTATATATATATATATATATATATATATATATATATATATATATATATAAACAATGTATTGTGGGGGTGACCCCCCAACAACCCTGAATTTACCTTAAATGTGTGGTAAAGACATATATTGTAAAAGCATATACGTTCTAAAACCATGGGTGTTAAAAAAAAGGGTGGTAAAGGTACAACCTGTTAAAAACCTAGTTGTAAAGGCGGTTTCCCATATGCAGTTGCATCAGAAGGTTAATAATTCGGTGAACCAGCGTGTCTGTTGAAGATTAGAAATTTGTAGGCCGAGAAGTCGAGTATTGTATCCCATAGGTGGTTTAGGGGTACATTTGACATTAGTTTGAGCTCTATTATGTTAGTTCCAGGAAGAAGATGAGTGCAATTAAGAATCTTCAACTCTGAAAGAATACATAAACTGGTGCCACAACTAATTGAGCTAATCATCTGTTGGAGTCATCTGAAGGTCACTACCTTTAAACGCGTACTGCATGTTAAATAGGCATGTCGTGCTCATCATTTCACTTCAGGAATTCATTATATATTCATTGCAAAACTCATAACAGAGGAATAGCACATTTACTCTGATGCATTGCTTAACATGGGAGGATTGGGTCGTCAGGGAGGATCTAACCTTAATCTGGAAGGGGAGGCCATTCTGGCCTAAAATGTAAATATTCATAAAATATTAAAGGTAGGAAGTTGGTAACTGAGGTCAACTTCCACACACACACCTACCCCATTCTTTGGCAGCTTGGGATACTAGCCTCTTTTTGAACATTTTGCAAAGTGAATTTGATCCAGGATTATGCCATCTTCTCTAAGTGGCCATACTACAACCTCTCCACTAAGGTGTCAATGCTACTTATATGTATTTACAGATTCTTGTATCAGTATTATGCTCAATTAATCCACAGGCTCACAATAGCGGTTTCAAAATGAAATGCTCCAGTTCTGTTCGACCACTGCCATACAAGATACGCTGCCACAGTAGTTTATTGTTATGGTTCATTCCATTTTTTTGTTGCATATTTTATATAGCGCAAACTCGACCCGAAGGTATTGGAGCGCTTTACATGAGCACCGTATTTACATAACACATTCAGGCACTGGGGAGATTAAGTGATTTGCCCAGAATCACAGGATGTGGACGCGACCTCGAGGCTCGAACCCTCGTTTCCAGCACCAGAGTCGGCAGTTTAAGTGGCATCTTTGGGTGCAAGGACGTCCCAACATCTACTTTATATGTAGACAGCTCATGTTTATAGCTAGGATCTTCCCCACCTTTTGGAAGCATTCAGACCTGCTCAATCTTCCGGTCCATATGGCTTACTACATCTGCAAACTGAGATTGGATAGTAATGGCCACGGAGTGGATTGTATCAGCACAGTGAACTGAAATTAAAATACTGCAAACAAAGTTTTGCAAAGCGTGTCTTCTTACTGAGCAAAGATTGAAAAGTTTTATAATCTTCAAGAGGCATTATAACTGTGCAAAAACTCATCCCAACATTTTTATGGATAAGAATTTTCCCACCAAAATATTTTGGCGTTTTCCTAATTGAAAAAGAGCTATTTAAACGATTTGTTTCCCCTGCGAAACGTATCTTCCAGAAATTCTCTCAACTCGAACTTTGTGCCCTTTGTGCATTTTTCAAAGGTAACATAGGTTTGAAAGAAATTTCACATTGTTTGCAAAGAACACACTTTGCAAACTCACACAGCCATATTGGGAATGCACTAAGAATCTTGCCACCTATACACTTATCAGTGAGCCTCTCGCCCATTATATTGGTTGGTATGGTCCCCCCACGCGCTCACCTCTCCTTACCCAAGATCTCTGCGGTCATCTTTCATACCAACTCACTAGACAGTGCTATTTATGTCTAATTTCAGATTAAACCAAGATTACCCTTTGATGTGCTAACAGAGCGAAAACAGTGTGAAGCCATCCCAATTATGACTGTCTGCGGCTTTTTATAGCGTTCATCCCATCAGAGATCAATAATTAACTAACCCTGCTCGTTTGCAGGCTCTTCACACGTTGAAAAGACTGCAATTGTATGTCTCTCTGCCCCTTGCTGACACAATTTGAGTTTACTGACAGTAAATACCATACATTCCTATTTTTCCCACTCAAAATCTTTGATGCCACAAACATTGCTAATAATGATGGGGTATTCGATTGGACTAACAGAACTATAAACTATTTGTTTACTTCAGTGTTTAAGTATAATAGAGTAGTGCTCTTGCTAATATTAACACAGACCCTGGACCATGTGTGCTTTTGAACGCTGAAAGAGATATAGCACAAATGGGTGACTAACAATGTTGCAGGGAGTATTACCCCTAAATGAGAAGACTTTTTAGCATGTCCTATCAGTCAATAGTGGCCCAAGAAAGTATGTGATTTGATGAGGAACGCTATAGTCACTATGGAAACCCCATGAGTGTACCACACCTATGTCTGTAGCTGCCCCACTGCTTATAAATTACTTTCCAGTCTATGTGAGTATAAAGGAATTTACTGGCCCAGCAAGGCACCATGATGAAGAAAGCTTAGCTTTCATCTCCTTCGCTCAGATTTATAATAGTCTGTGAGGCCTGTCTCTTTGAATTCAGCAGAGTTTGAAATGATTTTTAAATTACTTCAATGTCCATTTTAATGGTGGGTAAATGCGGATGTCAATCGTGCTGGGTGGCATTGACTGTAAGTGAGTGCATGGAAGTTTATTTGCTGGGTTACATTAGAAACGGAATATTTCTCTTGCGTTTTAGTAGAATAGTTGCTTTCACTGTCATTCTCCATTCACTGAATTCTCTCTATCCCATGGCATTCTGACCTTTACTCATTTCTTCACGATTGAGTTCAGGTCTGTTGAAAACTATTGCACAGTGTTTTCTTGTTTATTCTTAATTACTGCCCAGGCATTTTAACATGGATGTCTACGTTACATTACAGGCATTAGTGACAGCTCCCTGGGAGTCCTAAGTGAATGAGTTTCAGAATTGTCATCTTTAATTGTTATTGTAACCCAAGGGTATGTAGTCACATATCCGTTAATGAGGAAATAAATGTTTGATACTATAGACAACACAACCGAATGAATGTCGAAAACTTCAATTCAACTATTTTTGTATTACTAGCCATGAAAGTGGAGGCTTGCATCGACCAGCTTTGAAAACCAAGAACGCTGCGGGTTTTTTACATTATTTTGTTGTTTCTTTAATATACTAGACAGGTCCAAATCAATTAAATGCTATAGTGGAGTCCAAATAAGACTACTACTCTCACTGTAGTTGTATTAGGGGGAGAGGATGTGGAGTTACCGCCAGGGATGTATGATGGTACCACGCGTACTATTACAACGCGTACCGTTACAACGCTACTTTTACCACGCAAGTCGTTACAACGACTTGCGTGGAGGGGCGCTGGATAGTAAATTATTTAATGTATTATTCCAACTCCAGTCCCCGTGGACTCTAGGGAAAGGAGTTGGATAGTAAATTAAAGTATTTACTATCCTGGAGCGCCCCCCAGCGCATTTCGTTGTAGTGACCTGCGTGGTAAAAGTAGCGTGCTAACGGTACCGCGTTGTAAAAAATGCGTGGTAACCGTTGCACACCACCGCCAGAGCTGCCGCCTCTGGAACTAAGCAATCAGGTTCCTGTCTCTGCATCGACTCAACATTCTTTGATTCTGCGCGAAGTACTTAGGGCTTAATTACGCGTCTGGTGGTCCATAGGACTGCCAAACCAATGATGGCATGACGGCTACAGCTGCACTAGTGGTCTGACCGCCGTATTACAGATTTGGCGGTCGGACTGCCATGGGACTGCTGCAAAAGCTGGGGATCTATGATCCCTCGGCATTGGTGTGGTGGTCTGGGGCAGTAATATGTTGGTGGCACCGCCGAGCATATTATGACTTTCCTGACCTCTACACTTTTCATGGTGGTGATCCCGCCACGAAACGTGTGGCGGTCAGGAAAGTACGGCAGGGCCCCCTGGTGCCCCTGTACATGGCAGTGCATGCAGGGGGCACAGGGAGCCCCCTGTGTGTATGCACTCCAGTTCCTGCACGGCATGGTCTGCAAAGTCCCCTCTTTGCAGGAACTTGCTTTGGCGTCATTCGGCACTGCAGTTCAAAGGCTCAAATATGAACTTCTGCAGCAGCCCGCCAAACCACAAAATGACTCGTAATCTGCCGGGTGCGTGGGTGGTGGTAGAGTTTGGGGGTGTTGGAGCAGCGCGCTGGCATGGAGGCCGCGCTCCAAGGCCGCCAAACTCATAATCAGGCCCTCAATCTTCCTGTGCCTACAAAAACCCAATGTTAAGTTGGCGAGCTCGAGTGAGGAAAATCATATGCTACATCACCTCCCGGCGAGATTTCTCAATGCGGGCAGTCGAAATCGCTCGCGCTGAGTAACCTGCTGCTCGTGTTGAGGAAGCTCAGCTCGAGTAGAATATATGCTCGAGCAGCATAAAGAAGCAGCGCCCTCTTGCACAGTGCATGGTGCTGTTTATGCTGATTTTTCAACACGGGGCAAACCCTGGTGCTAAAAATCAGCGTGAGCAGCGCGACCAATCGCACTCCGCTGCTAGCGGAACTCCACTGAGTTTTAGGAGAACTCCTTCAACATCACACAGGTCTATCCTTATGTAATGTAACTAGTGCGCATGTAAACTGCTACAATACTTTTGGGTCAAATATGCTCTAAAAAAATCGGCAAAAACAAAAAAAGGCATTAGAAATCTACGGGAAAATTAAAGGAGCTGTTGTAATACAATGCAGCAAGAGAGAGAAGATGGAAAAGAGGGAGACAAAAGGACAAACTAAAATGTAGTGGCAACAATAAGAACATTTAGAAGCTAATACAGCACAAAAAAAGTTATAAAGGTGGATAAGTGACACTATTAAAAAAAATGATAAGAGGAAGAACAAATGAACCTCTCAAACGTAATCTGTATGCTATTTACATATACATTTTTGTATACAGATGCCACTGGACTAAGAGGGTTGTGTTCTTCTTGCAGTATGGCGGAGTAATTTCTCCCCATCAGGGAACTACAGTGTGTAGAATATGCAATACATGCTAACTACTCCTGATAAACGTATATTACATTTAGAAAAAGGACTTAGAAAAGTAATCCTGAATAAAAGAGCACACAGATGGTCAGTCTATAAGAAGAGGAGAATGATTGAGATATCTGTGCGTTCTTCATATTCTCGCCCAGCTCTTTATGTTCCCTCAGTCATGCACATCATATATGACAGGAAATGCAGATAACTTATTATTCAAGTAGATCTAAGTGTTACACTGAGAAATTCCATACATAGGGTTCCCAATAACAAACCATCCATTGCTACTGTACGTTTGGTAAAGTGAGGCTGGAAGGACACATTACCAGCTTGTTCAAATATTTATTCAATGAACATGCGTAGAAGCATTGAAACGCAGAACTTTGGAAGATAACATTCTTAAATTACAAATGTTTCTGGAAAATGTTGCAAGCTTCCATATCCAGCGAGAAAAGACCTGACTATTCACAATTGGAACACTTGAGTATATTTGTCCCAAACATCTCTTGGTAATGAAGTTACACTTAAGTAAATAAGGGATTCTTTACCCAAGCTCAGTCAACCAAAAATGAATGTCATGGATCCAGGCCACGGTCTCCCAATGCCGAAGAATAACTACCTGGACACATAATAAAATGTGCAGGAAAGTGACACAGTTTGTCCATAAGCCCACAAGATTTTCACTCACTCGAGGTGACATTATGTTGATACAACTGGGGGTGTTTAGGTTATACCCAACTTACATAATCCTGGGTGTGCAGGAAGCTCTGTTGGTCACTCGGACGATAAGGCTGATCCAATCAGTTTAGTAAAATTCAAACTCTATGCAGATAATTATAAGTATTTTATATCATACTCAGACACAAATGAAGTCCCAAGGTTTGCTATCGTCATGAGGGTTGCAAATTAAGCATTGTTTGGAAAAAGCCTGCAAAAGTAGAAATGCAAAATAACTAAAAACTCACTGAGAGTGACTGAATTCTTTAAAAAAAAGTTGTTAGGTTTGTGGAAAATGTACACCCTTTGTGAAATGAGACGTTTGTAACTTTGCAAAAAATAGCCAGCAACATTTATGTTTTGCCCCTCTTATTATTGCCTTCCAGTGTGTTGGCAATTGTATAGTACTTGTCCTCCACCCCAATGCCAAAATCCAATACTACCCATACACCTATTTTAAAGGAGGGCGTGCAATTTATGTTACAGAACGTTTTAACACAGTCTATTCACATCGTTGGTCAAGAACACTTCACCAATTCTCTCAATGTTGAAAACTCTATTGATCATATAAATTGGGATTGCAAACTACTCCCTGTATGATCGTTAGACTTTCGGGCCAGTTTCTAAAGCTGATAAAAGAGTCATGAAAATCCCCTTATGAACAACCACCGTTTGCTTCTTTAACATTTTCCTTCCTAGTAGGCACTAGCTAGGGTCACCCCTGTGCATCAATACTTTAGGTTTAAGCTACTAAATATTAAACAAAAACCATTTATTGGTGGACTGCTGCTGATTAAATTACTACATATGCATAGAATCATGACTTGTAGAGTTAAGATTATCAAGTATACCTTTCAGAGAGTTCAACCACTGTCTCTTGCATTCCTGGCCTCCCTCCTCTACACTTAGGGGTCAATTCTGATGTCGCTAAAAAAGCCTCCCCAATGCTATTCGTAGACTTACCTTCCGACAGACTCGTATCCGGAGGTTTCTCCTAAAAAACCAGCAATTACGATGCATATAACAGGCAAATATCTGACCGAATCATCCACTACGATTCATGCACTACGTCTGTAGCGAATAGGCTCAGGAAACACAGAAATGGGAGCTTAGGTGTGACTTGATGGGCCTTAATGGGCTATTAACTGGCTGGATAAGGGGGCGGAGTTAAGCACAGCCCCACTTGCACCTGAATTGATTGTGCCCTGTCTCCACACAATAGGCTTAACAACCCTATAGTATCACTCCAGCCAGCTTAGAGCCAGGGCAGAGGAGAAAGGGATTCCCTGTCTTGCAAACTCACTGTGTAGAAGCTTCTCCCACCACCCAGAAGCAAGGTACTAAAGAATAAATACTGGATCTCAAAAACCAACACTTCAGTACACGTCTGGACCTGTGGATACTCTGCCAAGCTACTATAAGAACTGCCACTCTGCTGGACTGCTAGTCTGTTGGACTCCTGCTTTGCTGTGCTTAACGGCTGCCTGCTACATCCTTTCCTGAGAGTGAGAAGGACTGGACCTGCATCTCTACAATCCAGAACCCAAGGTAACCCCAAGGGCCAGCTGACTAGTCCCCTGTTTTTTGAAGTCTCAGGGAAACAAAAGACTTCTCATCAACCTGCTTCTGCATCTGGACTCTACATCTGTGATTCTGCCTTGCCAGGTGGTACCATCCCAGTCCTGGACACTTTGAAGTGGTCATAAGGAGATCTGCCCTCTGTGATCCTCATCAGAACCGCCATGAAGCCTCACGAAGCAATCCTAGACAGACCCCACACCAGAATTTAAGGTACTTTGTTTAGCAGGCCCAAGTGGGTCTCTGTAGTCAGCCCACACACCATCGTGGTTGGTCTCAACTTGTGACTTTGTCCCAGTCTGGCATCACCAAATAACTAAAGTTGGCAATATGTGCTTTTATGTGCTATCGTCACCTAATTGGTAAAAACTGCATATCTCAGGATCTATGCATTGAATTTTTGTTGGTTTGGGCTTGTTATTTTCATTATATTAATCTACACTCCTCTAACCTGGTGTGGATTCTTTTTGTGTGGTGTTTTCACTGTTTTACTGTTTTAAGTGTTGCGCAAGTACTTTACACATTGCCTCTTAAGATAAGCCGGACTGCTCGGTTCCAAGCTACCGAGGTTGAGTATAGGTTCATTTAAGGTGTTTTTCTTGGTTACCCTACTAGGATTGCAGTCCTTACTTCTGCCAACTAAAGACCCAATTTCTAACTTTGGTGATAAGCGGTGAGGATAGAAATTGTGTTTGTGCCGTGCTTTACATTCATTTGGTGTACACTACCAGCTGTATCAAAGACCAATGTGAGCCAATTCCTCCTGATTGTCATTTTTTCAAAACATTTTTATTGGTCCTCTCTGATTGGCATTTAAACATCTTCTATTCTTCCTGATTGGCAATTTTGCTTTTCCTAAAATCATGTCTCTGACTGGAGGTTCTAAATCTGCACCTTCAAATATGGATGTTGAGCTTGCCAAACTAGGGGCTACACTGCTCAAGGATTTCTGAAAGGATTTTGGTCCTCCTGAAAAGAGCTCCACTAGAAAGGTAGAGCTGCAAAAGGCACTGAGAGCCTGGTCAGGAGCCCATGAAGCGTTGAATGAGACCCCAGAGGAGGAGATGGATGAGAAGGATGATTTGGACCAGGGCCCAGAGGATTCCAACTTTGGCAGGAAGCAGTGTGTCATCTAGATGCCTCTTTCCAGAGGAGCTGGAGGACAGGAGGGAGGAGAGGAAGCTAAAGTTGGAACCTGCCAAGTTAAAGAGAGAGGTAGGTCAAAAAAGATTGGCTCTGGAAACAGAGCAGAGAAAGTTGGCTATAGAGGAGGGAATTGCTTTGGGAGGTTTGGCTCACAAGAGGATCCTTAAGGTGATGGACCTCAAGGCCCAGTGGCAGAGGCTAGCAGTGATGGTGGCAGTGTTTCTTCAGTGCTCTCTGGAGACAGGAGGGTCCCCATACCTAACGAGCTTGTGCCTGACATTGATAAGTGGCTTGAGGCCCATGAGACTGCCCTGTAGATGCATGAGATTCCTGAGAGGTTTGGGGGCTAGTCTGTGGAGGCCTATCCTTACTGGCCCTAGTGAAGGACAGGATGAGGTATTTCCCCATGAAGGAAGCCCTTATCAGGAAGTATGGTGTGACCCCAGAAAAGTATGGGCTCAAACTCAGGGACAGTCAGAAACTGCCCCGTCAATACTAGGTGGATTTTGTGTATTCTTTGTGCAAGGAACTGGATGTTTGGGTGAAGGGCAGTGAGGTGAATTATTACAAAAGGCTGTATGATCTAACTGCTACAGAGCACCTGCTCCGTCATTGTTTCCCATATCTGCGCCAACGCTTCATTGATAGTGGCTTACTGACCCCAGGGAGTTTGCTAAGGAGGCGAACTGCTGGATTAGCACTAGGGACCAAAAGAAGGTACCTGGGAGTGGCCCCAAGAAATGTGGTTCAGACTCTCCCCAGCAGAGTGAGGGAGAGGTCAAGGGGGACACAGAAAGGTCCATGGGTATAGGAGGAGGAAAGGATTGCAATGCCCCGTCTGAGAAACAGGGAGGAGATGCTGGCCCAGGGCGCCCTATTTCCAACCCTCTGCTTTGACTGTTCTTGGCTAGGACACAAAGAGGGGGTGCTGTACTAATAAAACCACCCACAGGTGGGCCCTGAACTTGTGACATTGTCCTGGTCTGGCACGGCCAGATAATCACAGTTGGTGCTTTGCGCTTTTATACACTATCTACACATATCTTTAAAATTCCACATCTCAGGATCTACCGATTGGATTTTTGTTGTTTTGGTCTTGTGTTGTTCAATAAATTAATCTACATTTTCTTAACCTGGTGTGGATTATTTTTATGTGGTATTTTCACTGTTTTACTGTTTTAAAAGTTGCACAAATATTTTACACATTGCCTCTTAAGTTAAGCTTGACAGCTCTGTGCCAATCTACCTGAGAGTGACTTACTCTGACTCGGATTGCGGTCCCTACTTGGACATGGTGCATACCTCTGCCAACTGGAGATCCAATTTCTAACAGGGAGTTATTTACATACCACAATAATTTAGTGAATCTTAACAAAATTACCCATTTTTTATGGTTTCTTCATTCAATGAAAAAGCATTGGAACATTATCTCTGGATCAATGGCACCTGATCATGTGATCTTGAGAGATAACCAGGATTTAATTGAAAACTAATGCCACTCAAAGCCAAATTCTAAAACATCTCACCATTCTCAGTGATGATGACAATTTCCTAAGAATATGTATATTTTGCTACCCTGGTGTACCAAAAGAGAGCATAACTGATCGGGCAAACTTGTTTAGGTTATTTGCATGTCTCAGCCATTCTCATACTCCTGTTGCAATAAACACAGTAAAATAATATTCAACAGTTTGCTCATATGAGATAAACAAAATGGGTAATATTGTGATGTTGGTGACCAATATGCCAATATGCATATACATTGATCTTGCTTCCAGTCACTATCATTCTGGAACAAAGTAGTATAGGGCCTATAAATGGTTACTAAATATCACACATCTAACTCCCAGTTTGCTTTTCTTAGAATTGATATCCCTATCGAATGTCTGTTTTTCCTTGCTTTTCTTGCCCTGAAACAGATTACGTTTTTTATAACTACATTTGTTCTTGTAAAATCACCCAATCCATGTATTGATCTATATATTGAATGCAAATGTGTCCTAATTTGTGACAGTTCTGATCGAAATGTCATATGCTTCTACATCTTTGTATAAATGAAGAAACAAGTATGTGATATTTCTTCTGCAACACATTAATTTTGTAAGAATCCAGGGGCGAATTAACAAAATGTAAACATTTGTAGGCTATAGGTACTATGGGAAGAAATTCAAGAACCTATACATTTATAACCTCAAGGTGAGGAGTGGAAATGACAGAAACATTAATTTCATTAAAGGAAAATATAGTACAGGAATTGAATATTTTAATTCGAATTGTACATCTAGCAATGCAGGCTATTACTTGACAAAAGAGGGATGGAGGAAGGCTTCGGAATAACAGAAGATTGAACTCCACTGAAAGTGTGGTGAATTTGCTTTTTATATTAATTCCATGCATCTTATATTAAAGCATTAAGGGCCAGATATATGACCCGTTTTTGCATGCGCAAACAGGTTTGACACCCGTTTGCACATCCAAAACCTCAGGGGCCATGTACAAAGCCTATTTAGCGAGTCACAATTTATTGGTGACTCGCTAAATAGGTTTTACGACTCGTTATTAGGAAGGGGTGTTCCCTCCCTAATAGCGACCACAAACCCATATATCAATGTTTTGCAACCGCAGTTGCGGTCCCAAAACACTTGTAAATTACCCTCCTCGTCAAGAGGGTGGTAATGGAGTCGCCAATGGGAAGGGGTCCCCAGGGGACCTCTTTCCCCTTGTGATCCCAGGGCCCACCGTCTGCCCTTAGAAAATGAAAACGTTATTTTTTTTTTTTTTAATGCATCCCGTTTTCCAGCAGGCCACCATCCCTGGGAGGGTCTGTCATTCCCAATGGGCTCACAAATTGCAAGAGGCTCATTAATATTCATGAGCCTCACAATTTGCAACCCCATTGGGAATCACAAACTGTGTTAAACACACTGTTGTACATCTCAACTGCAAAATTGTTGGGCGTTAATCAATAAATGCATACAAATGGCACACTAAGCATTCTGGAGATGGTGCAATATAAACTATGAGAGAAAAGATCCTAGAAGAAGCAGATATTGCGGAGCATAAATAACATTTAAGTGGGTGTTAGCACCTCAGATGCACTTGTGCTGCCAAGCATACTTTGTAGCCATTAGGAATGGTCAAATGTCATGAGGCAATCTTTTTATGCTAAATTGTAGCTGCTGGGATGTGGTTGCTTTCAAGTTGTAAAGAACTGCCCACTAGAGAGCCAACAGGGGAGCAAACTTTGTCACATTCTCCATAGGTACAAAGTGCGTGCAAGACAAATAACAAGCCTGTTACGGAGGTGCAGCTGCCTGTACACTTTACTTAGTGTTGATCAAACAATCAGTAGATTTGTAGAGTGCTTCTTGACAACTGTGAGGTTATCCTGGCACTGGCAGGGTCCAGTTGATTAGTTGACTAGCCAGATCTTCAAGGACTTTCGATACTCAAAGTCATGGAGAGGTCCGTAGATGAAAGGGTAGCTCATTCCCTGTCTTTGAAGCTAGGTAGAAGGAGAGACAGCTGCATCTGCTACACCAGATGTGGGGGCTGAGGGTTAGAGAAAGGGGCGCAGAGTGGTGGTGTCTGGTGGGCTAATGAACATTCAGGCAGCAGTTCAAGTAGGCGGGTCTGCAGTTATGTAGGGCCCTGTATGCATGGGCCAGGAGCTTTAACTGGCATCTTTTCTGTAAAGGGAGCCAGTGGAATTCCCTGAGGTAGAGGGGTGATGTGGGTTCATTTAGGGAGATCCAGGTGGAGTCTGGCTGTGGCATTCTGTATAGTCTGTAGTCACTGGCAGAAGGTGAACTGCAATCTTTGCAAAGAAAGCACTGCCATAACCCAGGTGGCTGGAGATGTAGGCCTAGATGACGTCTTGAGCTTCGGGTAGGCATTTGAATATCTTATGAAGCATTTGTGCAGGAAGAAGAAGCAGGAGTAGACAGAGTTGACCGGAGTCGCCATAGTTAACTTCTAGTCCAGAATGATGCCAAGGTTCCAAGACTGGTCAATGGGGTAGGATTAGATCCAAGTTCTGAGGGCCACTATGATGTATCCCATGAGGAGCTTTTGTTTCCAAAAATCAATACCTCCGAAAATCAATAACTTTGTCTTGTCTGAGTTGAGCTTCAGGCAGCTGTCCTTCATCCAGTTGGTTACGTGTGTCATGCAGTTGTGGAAGTTAGTCTTGGTGTTGGTGGTGTCTTTGGAGAGGGAGAGGATGAGTTATGTGTCATCTGCATAAAATAAGTTGTTGAGTCTGTGGGTTTTGGCAATGGTGGTCAGAGGTGCCATGTAAGTGTTGAAGAGGGTGATGCTGAGCAACGATTCTTGGGGTACTTCACAGATGATTTTCTGGGGTTCGGAGGAGAAGGCAGACTTTTTATTTTCTCACAGCAAGGAAAGAGGTGATCTATCTGACAGAGCTTCTTGGATACCTATGTTGTGTATAACAACAGTTGATGGACAGAATACAGAACAATGTCATACATTCACCCCAGTACAGAGATCTGGGCCTAAATCCATCGATTTTTTTTAACTCCACACCACCCCAGTTCAGACATGGCCATATGCAAATCAGCCTTGACCCTGTGCCTCATGGGAACAGTCAGCCCGAACTTCCAAGCCATGTCTTTCCTGGACCGGAATCAGGCATCCTAGGACCGGTTTCTGGCTATCAGCCATCTTCAGCCAGGATCGCTTGACTCCAGTGGTTTGGAGAGCATGGGACTCACGGCTGAGCATACCCATCCCACTTGGGGTGACAAATGCAAAACAACAGTTGATGGACAGAATGCAGTACAATGTCATACATTCACCCCAGTACAGAGATCTGGGCCTAAATCCATCGTTTTTTTGCACTCCACACCACCCCAGTTCAGACATGGCCATATGCAAATCAGCCTTGACCCTGTGCCTCATGGGAACAGTCCAGCCCAAACTGCTAAGCCATGTCTTTCCTGGACCGGAATCAAGCATCCTAGGACCGGTTTCTGGCTATCAGCCGTCTTCTGCCAGGATAGCTTGACTCCAGTGGAGTGGAGAGCATGGGACTCAAGTATGAGCATACTCATCCCACTCGGGGCGACAAATGCAAAACAACAGTTGATGGACAGAATGCAGAACAATGTCATACATTCACCCCAGTACAGAGATCTGGGCCTAAACCATCGTTTTCTTGCACTCCACACCACCCCAGTTCAGACATGGCCATATGCAAATCATAACAAACAAAGTGTAACAATGGGTCAACAGAAAATTAGTGCAGCTATCTATATGACTGTGTGCATGATAGAGGAACACAATCCCTGAATCCAAAGTATTCTTGGTGAAAAAATATATGTTCCCATCAGATACCCGTCCTGTACCGCCCTACATCACTTGGGATCCTTCACCCGAAGGAAGTGGAAAGAACCACTTAGGTTTAGGTAGATTGTGACCTAATCACAGTATGAGGGAATATAAAGTGTGTGGATCTGAGAGTTTCTTAATGGTATCAAGGGGCACAGAAAATTACCAAAAAGCAGTGCAAGAGGTGCTCAATGTAGCGTGAGAAAGTGAAAGAATTAATATTGGGTTGTGGGAGTGGAAAAGAAGTTTATTGGGGTCCTACCCACACCCAAGGCTAAAAAACAGTGCGAGTAGTGGTAACAAATAACTACTCAGATTTTGGTCGACATGTTTCTGCAGTATTCATTGGTTCAAAAGATACCAGTCTGCTTCATCAGGACCTTCTTATAATTAAAGTGCAACTGCTGAATTACAAGTGTTTAGTGTGTATTAAAAAATCATATCACCTGCAAGCACCAGTGGATATGATCCAAGTCATTGAGCAATGGACAGACATATGCAAATCAGCCTTGACCCTGTGCCATATGGGAACAGTCCAGCCCAAACTGCCAAGCCATGTCTTTCCTGGACCGGAATCAAGCATTCTAGGACCGGTTTCTGGCTATCAGCCATCTTCAGCCAGGTTAGCTTGACTCCAGTGGTGTGGAGAGCATGGGACTCACGTCTGAGCATACCCATCCCACTTGGGGTGACAAATGCAAAAGACGTGGTGGCCAAACACCACATCAGAATTGCCTTTTTCCAGGCAGGTGTGAAATTTGTGCCCCCTAAACTAGAATGTAGTTTTCAAAAATGTCAGACTAATCTTCCCATTTAATAGGAGGGTCCGCCGGCTGCATCAGAAACGAAGGAGGTACTGTGATTGATTAACTAATATTCATTGTGCTGGAAACTAAAAGGGCAACTTTGAATGAAATTCTAGCAGAAGTCCGCCAAGCAGTAGGTGGTGCTGAACCAAAGTAGAACAGCAGTTACACCATAGATACCATTGCAGACAACTCTCTTGAGTACAGGAAATCACTTCAGAATAAAGCCAAGCAGCCATGATGAGGAATGTTGGCACTGTGCAGGTAATGTGAACAAAAGACAGATTTCCTTTTCAAGTTAATGATTATGCCCCACTTCTGCAGTGTGAGGGCAGAGAGTATGCAACATAGCCAGCGCGCGTGACCCAGACAACAAGCGGTACTGCAGGAACAAGCGCATTGCTGCCAAGTGGTGGAGCAGAATGCTAATAAAACACTTACAGCTGAAACATCGCAGGTTGCAATTCGCACAGCAGAGACAAACGTGCTGCAGATGTCCTCCATAGATGTGCAGCTCGGGGAAAGAGCAAGCATTTACCTTAGGTGGTGTCACCCCCTGAAGTATTTGCCTCATGTAGTATGTTGTGTGTCTTCCACAAGCTGAAGTCTTCTGCAGAAAGCTCTACACATAGTATGCGCACAATGTGACATTTAGCCTCCTCCATTTTTGACATTTTCTACCCCACTAAGCCCAAGAACTTGCAGAATGAAATCGTGTTGTCTAGGGCATAGCCTTTTATTCACATCAAACCAGGTAATCCTTCACAGACCAATAGGAGAAGACCATTCTGTTTGGATATATACAATTATTCAAAGCATCATGCTTTAGCCTCATCAACCTGTCAAAGGCATTAAGTAAATCAGGCACGACATTACTTGAACTTCAGTTTTGTCCGAACACTTTAGCGGCAACAACATGTCAAAGGCAGTAAGAAAATTAGGCACAACATTACACCTGCACTTGAGCTTGGCCTTACCATGGAACTTGACCGACTCATCCATCCCGCCAAGCTCTCCACTCAGTTGCTCACATTGTGCCGACAGGCCCCAACGTGCACAGCAAACAGTTGCATTACTTGCAATACAGGGCACCACATAACGCACTGGATCACCGGGGTGCCTGAACACAGGCAGCCCCCCCAAAGTTCTAGTTAGTCCATACGTTGCGGGTTAGGGCAGAAGAGTCCTGGACTACTGGCAGGTCAGTCCTCCTTTTCGGCCTACCGTCAGCACACCTGGATCCTACCTTCTCCTGGGGTCCACCCAGTCTCTGTACTTCTCTTGTTGTGCATCCCCCTTTGTTGTTAACTGTCAGTGCTCTGCCACAGGGTGAGAATCTACACTGCGTACTCGCCCCTACCCCCCGTCGCTGACAGTGTTCCTTAATAGCCAACAGACTAAATGGGGATCGACGTTTAATTGTATAACTTTTTTAAGCCAACCAAACAGAACCTGGTATGTTACACATTTTATCCTAATGGCCATAATGAAAATTAGCCAAGGGAATCTAGAATAACTGACTTGGCTGTACACTAGACTGTGAATTCTTATTTGGACTCCTACAGACCCACTTATTTGCCCACTTTGTGCCAGCCGACCCCAAGCACTACCGGAAATAGTTGACTTACTTAGGAACCTGGGCCCCTTTAGCGGCCACAACATGTGGATGGCAGTAATAAATGTAGGCATAATCTTACCCCTGCTCTCCACTCAGCTGTGCACATTATGCCTGCAGGCCCCTATGCGCCTCCCCAATGTTCTATTCAGTCCGTACACCAGGGTGTCATCAAATAAATCACAATCCCTTCTAGGGAGTTGTTTTTAAAAAGGAAAGAGAACTTAGCAGAATAATCTTTGCCAAATACAGCCCTATAAGTTTGCACTGGCCTACTAATGCTTGGCGATTTTTTAAAGCCACCCTATTGTTGAAATCCCTATTGCCAGTGCAGTATGCCTGAAAATAAATCACCGCCTGTTCAACTACCAGGGGAAGAGCAACTTTAGTCGGTACATATTAGAGAATTGCGTTTGATCCCATACAACTGTACCTGTTATTCAGATGTGCTTGTACCAAGAATTTCCTTCCCCAGACCCACTCCCTGTTAATGGTGTTGCGTACCACCAGTCCTTCACTATTATAATGTATGTTTTTCCAGAGGCTCATAGCATGTTACCAAGTAGCACCACACAGTACTTACTAAGAACTAACTACCTTTAAAAAAGAAAAGGGGAAATCTGACTGTAATCACTTGGCCATTAAACAACTTCCCAAGTAAGCAAAGGCAAATTAATTTTGTACATATATTTAATTAATACACGAAAAGCATTTCCCCCCCAAAAAGAAAGGGGAAATCTGCCTAAAATAATTTGGCCTTTAAGCCACTTCCCAAGTAAGTAAAGGCAAATTAATTTGCACATATATTGCAATCAATACTCGAAAAGCATTTCCCTCCCAAGGCACCCTCTGGGTCCAACAAGGGACTATTCCACATTTACCCGGGTGATAATGCTTTTAAACAAAACGCATTAACCCACAGTTTCGGTATATAATGCCCTTCTTGCAAAGCCTCTCCGGTATTATGTGCAGCACGCCTTGGGGCGATGAGCGACTGAGATCCCTTCACCCTTTTATTAACTCTCCCCCAACAGTGATTCCCCTGTGCCCTCAACATTGGACACACTCCGCGCCAGAGGTAACTGTGACCACCGCCATGCATGAAGTTGTTTTGGTATTTGGGACAAAGATACACATGAATGATGCCTAAGCGACCAGACCAAACCACCTTAACTCCTCAGCCATTTTAGATACCTTATATAGGTAGCACTAGAACCATGCATTATTACATTTCCGAAGTAGGAAACCCCTAAAGCATCATAGCCAATAGTGTCACACCAAATGAATGACACCACACGGTGAACCCGTGGACCAGGCCGCTATAAAAGCTGAAAAGTTGTGCCTCTGTGCTGCCATCGTTCTAACCGGCGAAGAGTTACTACCCAATTGCAGCTGCAAAGCTTACTACCAATTTGCACTAGCTCGCCAATATTTGAACCAAAACATGATGTGTATTTGTCTTGGGTTCTCCTCCCACTCCCACCCCCCCCAAAAGCGGCATCTTGGCAATGAATAATATATGCTTGTTTCACCAACAGAATGTTTCTTAGTTGTCTACCCCATGGAGATGAAAGTCTAAGAATACCCACGGGGAAATTAAAGCTGTTAGCATGAGGCTGAACACCAATCCCTGTAATTCATGGGTTAGTATCCAATACTGGAGGTCTGAGGGGACAAAGAGGCCGAATACTCCAGAGTGCAGCCTTATATAACTCCCCCATTAATTCCTGCGCGCCCTGATGACATCACGCCCCTCCTTACTCAATACACCACCCCTTCTTATCCAACCTGTAGGGGGCTTCATCACATGGCGCAACTAAGGGCGCCCCTCCTCTAGGCGCGGAGTGCCTGTGCAGGAAGAACAGCCAGCGTTCACTTCACACTGCGCTCCTCAATAGTTCTCCACATGGCATGCTGCTCTTCGTCACATTGTGTATGTGGCACATACGCAAGAGTCAGACACATTGCATTGCTAGGGGCTGCTCACTTGGACAGGTGCTTAAAGCACAAAGAGTGCTGTGAAGATGGGCCAAACACTCATCAAGCGCTAGGACACCATGCTGTCTGCAGGCGTCGTGAAGGCAAGCCACATTCTCCTCATCAAACACAGATCAGCCGCTCTATGAAGGGACAAACAGGTTGTTCTGCTGCCTCAATACCACCGCACGGGGCAGGTGCCTTGTAGGTCCCTTGAGCATTGCCCGAATGCGCTGCAAAAGAATACATGTACACTTCATGAAGTTGTCACCAGCGGTTAATGGCAGTAAACAACCTGTGTCTGTAATGCCAAACACCTTACTAATTCCCGTTAACCAACTGACATAGAATGCCATAATGTCACCACCCAAGGCCCCTGACAGTGCCTGTGACATGAACAGGATTCCACAGACCCACATTCCAAAGGCCTATTGCATTCATTTAGTTCTCCAGTGAGCCCACAACACAATAGTACCATTGAGTGAAAAGCAGCAACTCAGCTGGTCAACTGATGTGCAAGTTGTGTATGGGTGTGGAATGGAAAGGGCATTTAGGCTCTCATTACAATGGTGGGTGGACTGCCACCAGCAGGCCATCATTGGTGGCGGTCGCCCGCCATCCAGGACATTTGTCCTACCACTGCATTACAATGCAGCTGGTTGGACGGCAGAGGTCAGAGGGTAGGAGCGTCGCCTCCGACCCGTTCAAAGTTCCCATCGGGACGGCAGTCGGGTTCCTAACCCTACAATAGAAGCAATGCTTGCACAGGGAATAGGATATTCCTTTCCGACTGCCTGTTCATGGCGGTTCCACTGCCATGAAAGAAAGGGATTTTGGGGTCCCCAAGCAGGGCCCCCATCCCCATAGGCTACTGCTAAGTGGCCTGGGAACACATGTAGTGCCCCCCCCCCCACACTTCCATGCACCATCTGCCCAGGCACACGATGCATGGCTGTGCACATTGTTCCTTACTATGGCTTGTGTTGTGTCCCTTTTTCTAGGCTGCAGCACAAGCCGCAGGTGAAAAGAGCACTTTACGACCACCTGCACAGTGGTCCTATCATAATAGGGAAGATGCGACCGCCGACTCATTGTCGAATGGTCACCTGCACGATACAACGGTGGACCTGCTGACTTCCATCGCAATAAGGGCCATAGTTTAGTCAGAAAAAAAGCTGTGAAGAAACTCAAGGGAAGCTGATATCACTAAGAGTGATGGTAAGAGAGAATCCTACTAGAAAGGCACAGAGAAACTGGAGTCCATGATGTAAATATGTGTCAAGTAAGCGGGCATTACAAGTCATTGGATGGGCAATATGGATTCTTTCATTAATTCCGTTTCTGCTTGTGTCCAAACTTCATGAACACTAATTTATGGGGCATGATTTACTCATTGTAACAAAAACTGGAGGGAAAGCTTCATAACTGTTCTGGGATCTCCAGAGATTTGATTTAATATCAAATGTTATATTTTTATATTAGGGGCGTTAAGCCACCTGTCACAATATTCAGTGTTGTTTTCAAGTTTATCTGCAATCTCTGTGTATATTGCAAAGAGATTGGTTTCCATTTCACGGTAATGAATATGCCAACTTATGCTATTAGCAATTACAATACCATCTGTTTTCCTACTGACTAATGATATATCTTCCCTTCAAATAAGCCTGTTTTACACTCTGCCCTTAATTTCACTGCTGATAGAAGCTTACAATTAGCTGTGCTTGTCAAGCGCCAACACAGATGTTACAATACATTCTATTACATTGAGCCCGTCCTGCCAATGCCATATAGAGATTAGGTGAATCATATTGTTATTTTCAGTATAAAATGTTAATAAACAAAAGAACAAACACATAAAAGACAAGATGATCAATATTCCAATGTTTTACTTAAAGAGGCAATAGCCGTTGTCTTCTTTCCATGGCACTGATTTAGTGGTGGTGTTGGGTAATGGAGCTGACAGCTAATTTTTCATGTCAACATAATTCCACTTCTGATGTGATATCCATTTCCGATGCATAATTTTCCATTTTACAAGAATGCAATTTTTCTAATATTTCAGTTTTTGACTCGGGCCGAGTCCTAGTTGGCCACATAAACAATTTAATGCATCATTTATTTTTACTTCATAAATCAGTTACCTTTTTCGAAGTTCCATTATATCATACATGGTAACACAAAAACCACAAGCCATCTTACTTCCTTCTCAATTTATAATCTGTCTACTAGTTTAACATAATAATCTCTCTCAATGGAATAACCTGATTCTAATGCTCACCATCCCACGCAACAGTACTCCATAAAAGACCTTTATGGGGCTGCCTTCCTCAACATAATATTCTAAATATAAAATGAATGCTACTAACTACTCCAATGACTTTTGTGCACGGTGCAATAGCACGTGTTCAACTCTTCATACCCATCCTTTCAGATGGTACCACACCCTTGTGTGCCGTCAACAATAGTCCAGATAGTTAAGGATGTTTTGTGCTGTCCGCATCCCAGACAAAATCCTCCATAGCCAGGGCTTTTAAATCGTCCTACCCCACACAGAGGATAGCAGATTCTTTTTCAAATAAACTCTTGATTGGGCACTCATCCTACAGTCTCCAATGTATGTGGGTTTACACACTCAACATTGCCCTCTTCAATGTAGAGCACCATTGGTGGTCAGAAGCAGCCTGCATTACTGACAAACCCCCAAATTAAATAAATGTCACTTCTTTATTTCTTTTCTCATTTACCACCTTCAACTGTAATTTTCCGAGGTTGACACTTTGTGAAGACAAGCATAAGTAAAAGATTTGCAAAATGAGTTACATTGCCACAACACATGTGCACAACTGATGTAGTAATTGAGAAGTCTATTCACCCTGAAGTCCCTCAGAAGAAATAGGAATAAAAGAGGGGGGAACTGTAATCCATCCACGCACTGATCACAATTAAAAGGATATTACAGTCAAATTACTAAAAGGCACATGGTTGCGAAGTGAAAGAAATAAAAGTTGGAATAAGGTTGCAGGGTCAGAGAATGTCTCCAGAACAATGTACAGTTGTCTTCCAGTGCACTAAGTGCCTAATTGCATGTGTCTGAAATCTTGGTTATTCCTTTTTTTGACCCTGAATTTACACTAATCTGTCAGCGGGTGCACACATGCCTCGGCCTGACCTTTGAAATGAATGAGGGCCTTGACAGGTCCTGTGTCCTGATGGTGCACACCCTCGTTAACAGACAGCAGACTGTTGTCTCTTTCATGGGTGTAAAAACAGGGCAACATGAATTGTGAATCAATAGTTGTGAGTATACCTTTTATATTTGTCCCTTTTTATATTTGTAAAAGTGTAGGCCTAGAGGCCTACTCCTGTAAAGTTCTTACCTGGTCCTAGTGCTAGCATCTGAAGTGTATGCTATGCATTTTTATGTGTGCAACCTGCTTGGCACATGCATGATGTATGTGGGTGAACCAGTGTGATGGATTCCTTTGGGATCCATTGTGGATACCATTGGCCTAGCCTCGGCACTAACTGGAGGTGAGGTAGCTTTGCCAGACAGTAGAAGTCCATTACTGAAATTTCTGAAGCTAAAGGGAGGGGATACAGAAGAGAGGGAAGAGGAGACAATGCTCTTTTAAAAATGTAATTAGATCTTTATCTGAGCCAGGGGCTGCTTATTAGTCTTCCTGAAGCACTGCCATTTGATGGATGGTAGGGGTGTATGGCGGGACTGCAGAAGGTGAAGGGTACCCCTGAGGTGTGGCCGCATCTTTTATTTTTCTCTGAGTACTCTTTAAAATTGGCTGATGATAACCAGGCACAGAACGCTCGCAGCTAGTTGTGCCTTTGTTGAGGGTAGTGTAGGCTGCAGGCAGCCCTACAGTGAGAAGCATCACTCTTGTGTCTAGAGAGCACGTTGAAAAGGACACTTGATAGGAGAACCACCTTAAACCACTTCTGAAAGTACAGACAGTTGATACACATCTTCTGTCTGATTTTACTGTATAAATGGAACAAGCCAACACCCCAATTGTTCTCCAGCTCCAAATTCTCCATGACCGGGGAAGGGAACCTACGCAACCAGAGCTAATGTTTGCCTGACAACCAGCTTCCCAGGGGTGAAGGAACATCACTCAAGCATACCCCTTGATGGCAACCTGATCTAAGTGTCTGGAAACAAGTCTCTGCTGAGAGAGGGAAGGAGCCTACCAGACCAGCAGGAGTATCTGTCAAGGAGGAGTGAGAGGCAGTGTGACACTCAGACTTCTAAAAGAGGAGGACTTCAGAAAATGAGCCATGTACCCTAGTGTCGGTAGGTTAGTCTCTCCAGAGACGGTCCTTGTTGTGTTCCTGATGGCTCAACATTATGATTGAGGATGCCTTATCGACGCTGTGATCTGAGTCCAGCACAGCCTGTCATAAGCCATAGTGCCCAGAAAAAGCATGGCCTGTATTAAGCCGTAGTATTCACAATAGGCACAGTCAGTGCTAATTTGTTTTACCATGAAGAAGCGAAGCCTGACTTAAGCATGTTGTCCAGAAGAACTGAAGCCTGTGTGCTGCCTTGTTGTTCATACGAGATCAGCAAGAGGGTGGCCGCTCAACTTGTCAGACCTTGGCCTGTGCATGGAAGACATTGACATAAGAAAAGGTGACTTGGCAAATATGATCTCCTAAATGGCTCCGTTGTGTGAGCATTCTCTTTTCCTACCTCCTATCCCTTGAGGGCAATTTTTGGATTTCAGTGGGTCAGATTGTTGCACCAATTGCTATCAGCCCCAGTCATGCTGCTTATTCTACCAAGTGGTTCTATTTCGTATGTGACACTTCAGCCAGTTTTGGCTTTTTAATCAACAAAGTCTTGCAATTGTGAGGCTTGCAGTTTCAGTTTCTTTTTTGTAACTGTGGACATACTAACTCCAGCATATAGAGTGTATTGGCTAAAAAGCCAGGAGTGGTTAATGGTATCAGACAAGACATGCCATATAAATGGGTATCATTCATACTGGTGAATTTCCATGGAGATTGGAAATGCTCTACTTTGTAAAATGTGTGAGTTTTATGGTTCATCTATTGTACAATACATATCAAAACCGGAAATACCATGAACATGGTTCGGGGATCTCTATGACATGACTGATGAATCTACCTTCGCCAGGTGGGAATTCAGAACTTTCATAGCTAGGGTAATCGGAAACAAGAACATTTAAAGGACTCTGCTGAGTTAAAAAAGTGTAATAACCGAAAAGGTCTCTTGTCAAAAAAGATGTTAATGTAATGATATAAAACTATAATAACAGGAGCAGATCCACACCATTGTTGTAAGGTGTGCATCTTCAGATAGTGCCCCTGTTTGGAAATCATGTCATCCTGTCTTGTTAAAAGTAGTCTGTTATTTGGGAAAATTTAGGCAAGTCTATTAAGACTATTAACCCGAAGACACATGCACATCAATGCTTGCTGGGATTTGTAGTTATCCATTTCATATGCAGAAGATGTTTTGGCAATCCATATTTATTTTCAACTACATGCAAGAAACTGGATCAATCCACAAGTATATAAGACAATCGGAGCACACTTAGCATGCTTATTATGGTCACAACCAGGTCTTAACAGAAGTCATTTCATTATGGCGACTCTATAAATTTAATTGCACATAAACAGAGCATTCTCCAGTCACAAGTAGACATTCTAGATCGACGCAAAATGCACAGATTCAAGATGCCGAAACTGACCAAATGCATTGCTCAACCAATGCCCGTTTAAAGAACCAAACAATTTGGAATCACATCTCGAATGCTGAAATGGGAGTTGACACTTGACCTCCAGTATTGTCTGCATTAGCAAAGAGGAACACAGGGCACGAGAAAATGGGCCCAGGGCATTGGCAGCATTCTTCATGGCCTCCTTCTGTGTGACCCGTTGATGGACGTCAAGAAAAGAACCTACCGAAGAGGAAGATGGATAACATAATAGAATAAAACTGTGGAAAATAACTCAAACTTGGTGAACATTATCGGCGTCATCTTGCCCCTTTTCAAGCCCATTCGTGCGCGTAAGCGGCAGCCATTTTGAATGCCATGGCCTCCCTGCCCCTCGCTGATAGCCAGCGCGTCTCTCTCTCTCCCTTAACCTCGCAAGCACCCCCCCCCCGCACACTGACAACCCCCGCTCTCTCATGCCTTGGGTCATAAACCCCTCTTCAGCGCAGCTTCACCACTGAATCCCATCCTGTTCCCAGCGCGACACCTCCCCTCATTCCTTTCATGGCCTCAAACCCTCTTGATGCAAACCCCCTTTTCCTGTGTCCCCGTTTGTCTTCCCTGTTCCCAGGCCGCCACCTGGCTCTGCGGATACTGATTATTACCCCGTACAGTAGGAAGCTTCCCCTCCCCATCAAAAGACCCCCGAATCGATCAAAGCCCCCACCCCATGAGATCCGACCAACCCCATGCATTCCGTGAATCGGCGGAATGCCCTGCTGTGCGACAACCATCACCTGTTGTGACCGGGGTGGGGAATCCAACTGTAAATGTATGTGGGAACGGGTCTGAAGGGGAGATTCCGAGGATGTTCTTTCAAGTACTAAAGTATTGCGAGAATGTGTTATGTGCAATAAAGGTCATAAACCCTAGTATAAGAGGCCAGGCCTCAGAGATGTGGTTAGAGCACCTCGTGACGATACTTGCTGTCTGAATTGATGTGTTCTCCTCCGGAGAGAATAAAATCCTCGTTTCCTGCCTTCCAGTCTCCAGCGCCTGCTTCTTCATTGATTAATATTGGTGGGTCATAGAGGCGATACCGCCGGGCAACATAAAAGGGTCTTTGGTTACCGGTTGTCTTTGGAACCCTTTTTAACAATTGGCGTCCCAAACGTGGGGCCCATCAGCGACTCGTGGATCCAGTGGGAGAGGTCCCGACGACAGAGTGAACGACTGCAACGATCGGAAGGTACCCTGTCCGATAGACCCTCGTCTGACAGCCGATCATCCGAACTTCACTGGTTCCGAATAGACCTCTCTCGAGTGATCTGCGGTCCTGACTGGGAACCATCAGGAGTGCCACGAGAAGTACGAAGAGAAGAGGACGATCGGGCGCTGGATTCGGAAGACGAGAAACTGTCCATGCGGTCCGGGTAAGGTCGTGTAAACACGACGAATTGCGAAAGTGATAGATAATTGAAAGTGATTGATAATTGTTGAGAAAATACTAGTATTACTTTTTGTTAATTTATTGGAGATTCACTGTCTACAAACGGAGAAACAACAGGCTCTCCCTTTATAAACAGCGAAGGATAGGTACGCACCCGTCGGACCTATCTTTCTCCCCCACTGAACAATTGCCCCTTCCCCCCATTGATTAACTGTTATAGATTGTTTTCTGGAGATTCTCTGTCTGCAAACAGGGAAAAATAGGTCCCCTCTTTACAGATAGTGAAAGGGTAGGTGACGCGAACCTTTGCGAGCCTACTTATTCTCCCCATTGACCATATTGATTTTTTATTTTTGACCTAACATTGATTGCTCAGAATTGGTTCATGAGGTATTCACTACGTGCAAACAACGTAGAATAGAAATATTCTATCTAGTCTTTGCGCGCAGTGATAAGATAGGTAGTGCTGACTATTATCCCATTGTGATCCGTCATGCCTGTCTTCTCCCCACTGGTTAGTAGCCTGTTTAGCCCGGACCGCTTATTAGAGATGAACCATCCGGCTCCGCTGGAAGGCACCCCTAATAAGGACATGTTCATGAAGCATGGATTAATTGCTATAGCCTATAGTGAGCTGTGGCATAAAATTACGAAAAAGGATCGAGAAAGACAGTGGCCACTGAGAGGATCCTTTGATCTTGACAAAATAGAAACGGTAGAAATAGCCCTTCGTAGGAATGAAACAACACCTATTATGCTCGATAGTCTCGGTATGTGGCGCAAAGAAGCTGCACGACGAAGGGAAGGCGACGAATTTAGAAAAGGTGAAGGGACACGACGGACAACCCTCCAAACGTCTAGTAGGCAAAGGGAAGGGCCAGCGATGGCACAGTCCCGAGGAGTAGACATGAAAAGCGAACGGTGTAAAGGGATGTGCCGACAAGCCAACCCCGGAACACAACGACCCGAAGGTAATCCCCCGACATTACGCACAGGACGGACAGATTTAAAACAAAACCAATGTGCTTTCTGTAAATGTCTCGGGCACTGGAAAACCCAATGTCCGACTTTGCAGAGCATAGGTAAGAATGGAGGGTCGACAGAAAGGACAGGCCGACAGAAAGGGAAAAGGCACGAAATAAAAACCAATCAGACTAGTATGGACAGGACAGATAGAACCACCCCGTTTGATTATGCTCGGTGGCACAGATTTCGTCAGACCAATTTTAATGACATGTTAGAGTTCTGGGACTGATTGCTCTCTGTTGCTCCCCCACTCTGAAAAACAAACACAACTGCAGGTCAGTGTAAACAACCCCCCGTTAGAGAAAAGACTCAAGAAAGCCAAGCGTCTATTATATAACTTAGGATTAAATTATGGTAAAACACACAACCAACAGTAAATAGAATAACTAGTAGAACTCTCTAAAAAACAAACTTTACTAATAGAAAAAAATACAAAACATATTATGCTCACTCCGGAAGTCTTCCAATGTAACAGTTCGATGGTCCCGCCCATCCGAAACACATAGCACGTGTGGGGCGGGGCCTGCCAGCAACCATGGGCCAAAAAGAGATCGCTGGCGAGAAGGTACTGGAGACTCCACACAGCAGGCAATGAAATGGTCTTCCCATACTACCCTTCCAGGGATGGCGTCCCCCGGACCGCGAGTAGGGAGGGGGCGGATGAAAATGACCCCCTCCCTTGTATCTCCTGGTCCGGCCATCACGAATTTCTCCATCGAACGGATGCAGGGTGGGCAGGGAGGAAGAGGCGACGCGGACGAGCCTCTTCCACCTCCACAGGTAGGAGGCTTCCCTGCCCTGGCCCGACGCCGATGTCCTCCAGCCGGGCGACGGCCATATACCTACGCTGCACAGGACACATAATGCCCGACTGGTATATTTTCTTAGCACAGGACATACAATGCCCGACTAGTATACTTCCTTAGTACAGGACATACAATGTCCGACGGGCATATTTACGGAGCACCGGATGTACAGTGGTCCCCCAAGAGTCGGAATCAGGGGTGTAGGGTGGTCATCATGTGCACCCCTGATTCAAAGGGACGGCGTAGGATGCGCCGGGAGAGGAAGGCGGCACGGGTGAGCCTCCCTCACCTCCCCAGATGAAGGCTCCACTGCTGCACCCTGGCGCCCCGAACCAAAATGTCCTGCTCCAGCAACATGATGCTCCGTCTTTCGCCATCACAAGAAGTTTCTTCCTCTCCTGATAGATACAACGAAGGGCGGTTGCTGCAGGGTCTCAAAATGGCGTCTGGGCCCTCGAAAGGCGGGTCTAGGCCGCTGGAGTAACTTTGTCCGAAATTGCAACTCGGGCACTTGCCCACCTGGGCGCAAGCCCCCACCATCGACAAACATCCCCTCGACTTTGAAGATTCTACCAAAGTCCCAAGAGCCCTCGGCCCCTTCAGGCTTCCGGTGAGGAACAGTTGAATTGATCTCAAATGAAATAACCACGGCACAGCAACAAGATGGCGGTGCTCTCGTGTCTGCATCAGCTTCCGTCTGAACCACCCAGGAACATTATGGGCTAACGAACTCGAGCAAGTTCCGGCTGAACATCAACATGACCCGGTAAGAGAGACTCTACCCCCTCCCTCTCTTGATTGACGGTCCACACCACCAGCCCCTCTGTTAGCACAGTTTTCTTTTGAACTGCCGAAAGGGACTCTGGTCCAACCGCCAATTGTCGGGGATATTTTGCCCCTGATGCTACTTCCGGACTAAACCGGCCTCGCCCAAAATGGCGCTGGTATCAATGGAAACTAACGGATGCCTCGTGGTGTTCCTTAGCTAATGAAACTTGATGTACTAAGATATATATATATATACGAACCATTGCGCACTCGATGTTAAAGGGAGGAGGGTTCACTTGGCGAACATTTAAGAAGGGTTCCGTAAAATGTTGATTTCAATGAACAATTTATTTTTTTGATATTTGTTGTAACTGATACATAACGTCGCTTATGATGCACACCCGCGGTTTACATCTAGGAAATGTGATTACGATGAGCTTGACTGTGTTTCCATTTATGAACTGAAATGCCCCTGATTCCTTCGTCACGCAATGAAATGTTTTTGGTTACTTGCAAATAATTAATTAGACCTTTTTTACATGTTCTTGTGCTACAAAATAACCCCCTACTGTATGTGCTTCCATCGACGACATGTCAGGCCAAAATATGAATTGCGCTCTCACATTTTACGTACTGAATAATTCTACAAATAAAGGTCTTAAAAAGCTATGGATAGGCATCGCATACTTTTGTAAATGCGGGTATCGGTGGGAGGGTTTTTCTGTGCGCAACTGTTCTGCTCTTTTTTTAAGGTTATCCGAGAAATGGTTGTTCGGCCCTGGGTTGATGGTCGAATCAAAGGTATGATACGCTGCCTCCAAGATATGCGACTAAGCTCAGGAACTGACGTATGAAGAAGGACCTCGACTTCTGAGAATGGGTAAAGTAAAACGGTGTGATTGATAAAATGTTATAAAGATATGGTGGTCGAAGGTACTAAGGTACAGGGTTGAACGAAGAACTGATATGCCTTAGAACATCACAGCTTTGGGAATGATTTAGGGATCCCGATGGCCGGATACATCTACAAAACCGGGTACCTCACGCTAGGCACCTCTGATTCCTCTTTTTTAGCGTTTTCACTACACACGATCCTTAATGCCATCCTCGAACCTCCCCATGAACCACCTATCACATTGCCTGCCCCCATGACTTTAGGAAACCAAAACCCTAAGGGATTATATCCCGAAGAGATAAGTACGAGTATGTGGTAAGTAAAGGACTTTCGTGCCCATACATTTGATGTGTTCGAATGTTGTCCCCCTACCTCCCCTTTTTCCTCCTTTTTCCCTCTGCAGGTTACATTAGAATCCCGATTAGAGTATCGTAAGGGATCTGGAATCACGTCACGCCCGATGCATGAAAACGGACTAGCGCTGCAAAACGGCACAACAAGGACGCTCTACCCAATGCACGACCTTTTTACCTGATCTAATGCTCTTCTGTCCCAAAAACTGCATGCTTTCTACATCCTAACACAAACCCGAAACGTCTAACGTTGGGTAACGCACTGAATAGCCCGAACAATACACGGTCATTCTCCATGTCCCACGTGTACTGTTTGACCTATTCTCTCTCTCTCTCTCTCTCTCTCTCTCTCTCTCTCTCTCTCTCTCTCTCTCTCTCTCTCTCTCTCTCTCTCTCTCTCTCTCTCTCTCCTCTCTCTCACTCTTTCACCCCTCCACGCTTTCCCTTTTCCGAACGACTGGCACCTAATTGACGAACCTGGTGCACCTCCTGATTGGCCCCAAATACCACAAGTATTTGCACAAATTTGTCCTAAATAAAATTGTATCGGTACCACGTTACTACCTCTCCTTTTCTACTAAAATATGGATGAAATTTAAATTGATCGATAGGAAAGGGACAGGTAAGACGACTAAGGTTCCCTAAATTTGACCCACTCTCAGGGAACTATTTGTCAGTGGCTTCTATGATAAAATGTGTCTGTGGTAATGCGACCATCCCCATTGAAAATTGTCTCCGTACCCCAAGCTGTAAGAAATGATCGAGACACCCCCATCTACCCAAAATACCCCCAGTTTGGTATCAGCTGCCCTGAACGAGAACTTGAAAAACGCCCCTTGCTCCGATTCGCTGTGTTCCTAATCGTTTTTCATAAGATCCCACCTTCCCCGAGGATAAGTTTAATAATTATCGCAAACCACCCCCCGAGTTTTTGTAGTAACCAGGTTGCGAGGATTTATATAGAAAGTTAGAAAGATGTATGCAAAGTTAAAAATTAGATCGAAAATCGAAAGACCTTGTTGCTGTAAGCCTTGCTGAAAATAAGATGTTTTGATGTAATGAAGACTTGTTTAGCCTATGTTCATCCCTCAGAAGGATGCCTATCAGACTATGGTGAATAGCACGTTGCACTTTTTGTAAAATACAAGGCCCTGAAGACCAGCCTAGCCTTGCAAGACTCGTACTAGGGAAATGGGTCTCTGCCAGAAGAACTGACATCTACTATAATAGACATATGACAAATGAACGTAATAATCATCAAAGCGTCAAAGAAGTAGCCAACAAAAGAAAGTTGTAAGGAATCCAGCAAATCCATCATCAATTGTTTATACGTTAACCGCAAAAATCTCAAATGTAGCGAGTGCTTACCCCAGTTGCTTGGTGTTGGGAGAGAAAATAGATTTATGTAATTACCTTTTTCTGCAAAATCTCTAAAGACTGTCTTTTCAACACTCATTTAAGGGTATCACTGTCGGAGGGGAAAGAGACCGGATGTGGGAGCACGCGGCCTGACTGCGGATGGTGGAACATCAGCGACGGAGGCCGAGGCGAGACCACAGCAGTAAGGAGTCGCAGGACGGGGCACTGTTTCAAACAAAGCTAAGGAAAGGGCTGACCTGAAGCCCCTGCTCTATGATCAACGTGTGCCAAAAAGTCCCCGCTCTCTGAACATGGTTACGGACCCGCCTGTCGCAAACCCTCCGTCCCCCTGATCTGTTCCCGACTTGGCCTTGCTCCATCCCCTCCTCCTGCGACCTACCATAAGGACTGTTCACACCCGCACCTTTCCACCCGAACTCCCAAGTTCCTCCAAATCCTACTGAGCTACCCAGAGAAGAGTACTCCCTGCGTCAGAAGGGAGGGAGCTCCGACTAAGTAGACAACGAACTATGTTAAATCCCAGAACGGTGACCTAGAACTCCACCAAGGGTCGCCCCCGAAGAAAAGATAAACAAAGTCTGTGGTTCTGCCCGCTACCAAGCACCTTGAAGATGATGGAAGCAACAGGAAATGCCCACCACAGAGACTCAAGAAACGAACAGATCTCACAATTCTGGAACAATTTCATTTTCCATTGCAAATCTATGCTCTGCATTGCGGAAGAAGATGCACCTGCTCCAAAACCGTAACGCATTCCTCCTACGAGGTCTGACGAAAACCAAACAGAATGCACCCCTACCCGCAGACCCCCAACGACTCAATCCACATGAACATTTCTGTTGATAGGTAATCCAGGTGCTCAACAGTGCCGACAGAAGACGACAAAGGACAACGAGAACTCTGATATATATATTTTTACTGTATCTCATTTCTCTCCCAACCACCATTGGACTGACTATGCACCCGCCGTATACAAAAAGGACTTACTTATATGATAACTTACCAGTTCTTATTCTATGATCTGTACCCAACGCCCTCGCTACATAATTCTAGTCTGATATTGCATTACGATGACTTTTTCTGCAACCAACTTAACGATGAACCCGCCTACTAAATGATGAGATTTTTCAATATGATGTTTATAATGTGATGTTTATGTACAGTTCTTTCGCCTAAGTCCTCTCTCCCTTACTTATGATCGCTGCATATAGGTGTAGATAGGAAATAGGCCAGCAAGATGTCTTGGAAATGTTAAAGGGAGGACTGTGGAAAATAACTCAAACTTGGTGAACATTATCGGCGTCATCTTGCCCCTTTTCAAGCCCATTCGTGCGCGTAAGCGGCAGCCATTTTGAATGCCATGGCCTCCCTGCCCCTCGCTGATAGCCAGCGCGTCTCTCTCTCTCCCTTAACCTCGCAAGCACCCCCCCCCCCGCACACTGACAACCCCCGCTCTCTCATGCCTTGGGTCATAAACCCCTCTTCAGCGCAGCTTCACCACTGAATCCCATCCTGTTCCCAGCGCGACACCTCCCCTCATTCCTTTCATGGCCTCAAACCCTCTTGATGCAAACCCCCTTTTCCTGTGTCCCCGTTTGTCTTCCCTGTTCCCAGGCCGCCACCTGGCTCTGCGGATACTGATTATTACCCTGTACAGTAGGAAGCTTCCCCTCCCCATCAAAAGACCCCCGAATCGATCAAAGCCCCCACCCCATGAGATCCGACCAACCCCATGCATTCCGTGAATCGGCGGAATGCCCTGCTGTGCGACAACCATCACCTGTTGTGACCGGGGTGGGGAATCCAACTGTAAATGTATGTGGGAACGGGTCTGAAGGGGAGATTCCGAGGATGTTCTTTCAAGTACTAAAGTATTGCGAGAATGTGTTATGTGCAATAAAGGTCATAAACCCTAGTATAAGAGGCCAGGCCTCAGAGATGTGGTTAGAGCACCTCGTGACGATACTTGCTGTCTGAATTGATGTGTTCTCCTCCGGAGAGAATAAAATCCTCGTTTCCTGCCTTCCAGTCTCCAGCGCCTGCTTCTTCATTGATTAATATTGGTGGGTCATAGAGGCGATACCGCCGGGCAACATAAAAGGGTCTTTGGTTACCGGTTGTCTTTGGAACCCTTTTTAACAAAACGAAGAAAGATTGGATATGGGAATAAAATCAGGGAACCATAGTTGGGAAAGCAATGATGTTATGAAGCGAGAAGGTGGGGGGATAGACAGAGCAAAGATGGAATGGAGGATAGAGGGAGGGAAGGCCAGGCACTGATACAAAGGAAAGATAATAATGGACAGTATAGCGCACCAGAAAGCAGCAACAAGCATTAAGGGCAGCCAGGAACTTTGGGAAATGATGAAGGTTGGGAGGTAGCAGAGAGGTTGAAGCGGAAAAGGTGGAACATGCACTTCCACTGAGTGCTAAGCCTAAAAGTCAAATGCTACAGAAACATGCAAAAGGAAAAACAGTCCCCTGAGATCAGCAGTGAAACATTATGCAATCAATAACCATGGTAAGATAAATAAAAACTCAGCAGTGTGATAAAGGCATTAAATTAGGAGCAGGAAATTGAAGCAGACATACAAGCTATTCAATTATGATGAAGGGCAAGTTTCAACCCCACTCTGCGCAAATGTTAAAATGTTGGTAACGTTCGGTCTCCCAGATAGCTATAGATGCCTATAGTGGGTCCTAAAAATATCTCAATCAACAGAAATATTTTACCTTCACATTTAAGAAAAAATAAATGTTTTATAATAAGAATAACATATCCTTTAAATAGCTAATTTTATTCATGGTCTTTAAATAAAACACTATTATTTACAGTGATCATTTATTTATTTATTTCACTTCTAAAGCGCACTATCACCTCAGAAAGGCATCCTAGCGCTGACAGACTTGTATCGAAAGAAAGGGGGCAACTGATAACAAGCTAGGCGTTTGGGAAAAGCCAAGTTTTCAAGTGCCTTCTAAATGCAAGAAGGCCGGAGGCCTGCCTGAGTTCTATCGGAAGAGAGTTCCAAAGTTTTGCCGCGGCCACGCCGAACGATCTACCTCCTGCTCTGGATCTCCTAAACCTCGGTATGGTCACCAACCTGGCCCAGGAGGAGCGTAGATTGCGGACCGACACATGCCACGAAAACTTCCTTTGTAAATGGGCATGGCCTAACCCACGGAGAGCTTTAAAGGCCAGACAGAGAGACTTAAATTTCACCCTTTGTCTCACTGGGAGCCCGTGCAGCTGAGCCAGAGCCCCTGAAGAGGACGATCTTTTTGGCCACCCAAGGGCTAATTTTGCCGCTGCAGACTGGATTCTCTGGAGTCTATCCACGAGATAGCTTGGAGACTCCAACAGTAAGGAGTTGCAGCAGTCTAACCTACTGAGCACAGTACAGCGCACCACCTCCACCCGAGCACGGGACGGTAACAAAGGAAGGATTTTTCTCAGGAGGCGAATAATGGTCAAGCAGCAGCTACTACCTTTGAAACCTGCGCCTCCAAAGTAAGGTCGTTATTAAACATCACGCCCAGATTCTGCACTACCTTCGCAGGCTGCATCAGTGGAGAAAAATCCACAGGCCAGTAGTTGCTGAGTAGAAGAGATTGTACCCTAGGCCTTGGGCAATATAACACCTCGGTCTTTCCTGTGTTAATTTGCAAAGAGTTGGTCAATCTAACCTAACACTTATTTAATTGACAATGAGGACGAAAGCCAGAGCTGATCATCTCGATAGTTGAGGTTAGTAGTGGCTGCACCATCGGGGTCAAACTGCTCTTACAAAGAGATTATGCCCAGAAGGAAGGTGAAAGAAGACTCACAAGCAGTGGACCTTGGGAAGGGCTGGGGTTTTGATTGTGCTGGGAAGATTACAGAGGGTTGTAGAGACAAGCCTCCTCCTGCCCCTTGCCTTTTGATCATAAATGTGGGGAACGGCTGGGTATGGTCAGGGAGACCCATCGGAGTTGCATTCCATGCAACTACATGACCATCTCTGTGTTGTCATTCCTAGGCCTCTTGAATAGTGGTGCCTTCATACTGTGGAGTACCTGATTATCATTGGCCCGACACAACCGACATGATGGAGGGGTGTGGGCGCACACTGCCTCACACTCCAGCACTCAGTTTGCCCCGATGCATCATAATAAATGCAGTGCATGATAACACTTTCTTTCGGGGTCAGGCTTTAGTTTTTCACCCTGGTTGGTGCAGCCAGTGCTGTGTATCTCTAGACAAGTGTTTCAGGATAATTGACCTTCTTCAGTAGAGAGCAACACTTTTTTGGGGGTGCTGGAAATGCTGCCCAAAGTCTTCTCAGGTCTCAGTACCACTCGCTGGGCACAGGTGCATCAACCAGAGCTCGCCAGCTTGTTAGCTCAAGGGAGCCTTTTCAAGTAGGAGGGGGGTGGGCACACACTGCCTCACACTCCAGCACTCCGGCTGCCGGAAACCGACTTTGGGGACCTGTAGCAGGCTCCCCTTCATGGATAGGCCTCCAGTTGGGGCCTGTGGGGTTACTCATGGGATCCCTGTTTCAAACTATGCACACTATGGCAGGCACAGGGTGCAGGGTTTCCCGCAACCTCCCCTTTTTGCAATGGAAGCCTGTGTTGGCAGTCGGAACACAAGCTCCCCCTGAAGTCAATGGGAGTCCGACCGAACGGTGTTCGGAACCATCATAATCGGTCGGTTGGACTCCCCGAACCTGAGTCGGTCGGAAGCCATTCAGACAAGGAATCAGTTGGAATGCTTTCCGACCAACATCGTAATGAGGCCCTAAGTGTAAGATTAATACATTAATACAGGTTTCTAAAGCAGATACTAATTAAGGTTTGTACCACATATATACTTTAATTGAAGTATTGCCATAATATGCTGTAAGTGCTGCTCTAATATGCCAGGAGTGTTCCCTTAATACCTCAGGTGTGCAACAGGCAGCCACTCAGATACAACCCACATTCCCAAATGCATATACACAGGCCCATATGCCAAGGCACACCTCAAAATGTCAAGGCACACCTCAAAATGCCCAGGCCCTGTCAAGGACCATACACTCTTCAATATTCTCACACAGCCTCAAACGAAAGGCACAACTATTATTTCAAGCTTCCATCACACTGGTTCGCACAGAAAGTAGCAGGGGTCTCACGGAACAAGCCAGGGGTTACAGGTGTGACCCCTGCCAACCCATAAATGACGTCCATGTAACATGGCTAGACTTCTGACTTAGGAACTTTTCAAGTTTGCGCTTCCTGAGCACCGAGGACTTGCCAAGGGGACAATAGAGTAATACACAGGTTGTCTATTGGGTTAGAGTGACAGATCACTAAGGTGCCAATCACAGAATGGCAGGTTTACTGGCTGCTCTCATGAGATTCTAGTCCAATTCCTAGAGTGAGAGAGAACATTAACGTACTTCCAGATAGTAAAGATGTCCGCCTGTAAATCACAGAACAAAAGCGAAAAGAAGACTATGTGGTGCAGAGGATGTGAGAATGAGAAGGAGAAACCCTTCAAGTATGAAGAATGGAGGGCAAGAGAAAAATTAGTGCGTGTGTGCGTGTCCCTGAGAGGAGCGAAGGCTGAGAAGGAGGGGGGCAATGAACCACATAAATACTTACAACATATTCCTTTTGAAGTCAGACATACATTTTAATCACATACTTTTTTGATTATTCATGGATAAATTATTAATTAGCACTGTACTCCCAACTAAAAATATCTGTTCAAGCAGCTTCTGAAATAAAGAAACAAACAGAGAAATGCAAAACACAATTATAAAAAAGCGAAAGCAAACGCAACCTCAAACAAAACAAAAAAAGAGCGAAGCTCTTCCACCTCATTAGTGCTGGTGCAAAGCCTTGGCATTTGATCTAGCAGTAATTAATGAATGCCTCATTTGCAGCAGACTTCTTCACATGGTTAGTCACAGCATTTGTCTCTGAGCCTGTGTGCAGTGTCTACACACTTTTTTTTATTTCAAGTTGGCGTCTCTTGAAAGACAGGGAAAAAAAACTAACCCAAGAACTTGCGGTAAGAGTGAAACAGCCAATCAGTACGCTCGTTTCCACCCTCTCCCTCTACAGCGAAGAATGTAATTAAGGATTGTATGTTGTTTTCTGACAATGGTTCTTTGGTTGTGTCTGACAACATCATTATAGGTGGAAAGACACTAGGAGGCCAACAGCAATTTGGGCAGGTGCCAGTGTTTCAACCTCAAGGACTTCACAAAACATGTTGGCTGGTAAATATAAATACAGATATCTAGTTGTATAAATAATAATGTGGGTAGCAAAACAAATCATATTGAAAAAGTAATCGAAAGATTGAAATGTACTTAGTCTCAGTAGTCATAGGGGAGAGAAGGTAGCTCTTGGGTTGGATTGTCAAGGACAATAGAATATGTTTAATCTGAATGAGTGACATGCTTGGCCTTCAGATAGGAGTTGAGGGTTTCTTTGGTGTACTCGAGTACTTTATCAGTGGACTTAAAATTTCACTCCCAGGCAGAACGCTTTACTGTACAGACCTTCATGCCACCTTAGTGACTCCACCTCGGATTAATTGGCTTTCCATATTTGCCGCCTGACGGCAAGACTCCACATTTCGTCAGGGCCCAAGCTGCCTCTGTGTGCGGCCATTCCAAGGAGGGAGGAGGCATGTCATGTAGATCACACCAGAGAACTGTGAGGCAACTTATTGAGTGGTACATGAAATGACGCTGCTGGAGTGCGACACTCCGTGAAGTGTGGTAGCACCCATCAGAAGTTGAGACAGAAAGACGTGTACAGCAACTGTAGAAAAATACAATCGGAAAGAGTAAGCAGAGAAATTTGAAGCCATCCGTGGGAAAAGGGTAGAACCCATGGCATTTGATACGTTTTTATTAATGTACTTGCACAATTATTGATGGTTCACTTCTTAATGCACAAGATAGAGTTTGGCTGATACAGAAAAGTCCTTCAATGCTCGGACACTTGGCAGAAAACAAGATTGTTGAAATGGTTTGGTCATGCTAGATGTGTTTGACAACTAGATGCATGCAGTTTGTATGACACAGGCTACTGTTATGCGCTAAGAGAAGTTGCCTTTTTAATGGTTTATGGGACAGAATGAAGTGTGGGTATGGGGATTAAACAGAATGTTTCAGACTGTTTGCACTGTCTGTGATGGTAGGATGTTTCTTCTTGCCGAGATGATGTCACTGAGCTTTTCCATTGAGCTGTTGTCTGGGACCCCTATTTTGCACAGAAGAAGCCAAGGCATTGTGCCTATTGAAGTAGGTCAGTTCCTAATTGTAAGGCCTCTGAATTAGGCTATGAGGCATGGGCGTGGGCAAGATGGCGGACGAGACAAACGTGCAGTGAAGGAGATCCACGCACCTCGCACGCCCAACAACATTCTGCCATATCACTGACCCACACAATTTGCTGATTTGATCCTCCCTGTGCTCTATGGTGGTGGAACCGGCGCTGTGATGATGGGGTGAGACACGTATCCTCCCCCTCCAGCAATTGGCATGGCAAGGCAGAGGGTCAGAGACTGAGGCCTGCACTGCCTGCATGGCCTCAGCGCCCAACGGAGAAGTTTGACTCCTCCTTCTTGGCCTGAAAGTGGAGCCGAAGCAGGAGAGCGAGGCGCTTCCCCACAGCGAATGTGGTAGGTCAGGGCATCAACTGTGCGGCTTTGCAGGACAACAGAGAAGCTCGGTCCCTCCCTACAGGCCTGGGAGTATTCAACTGGGGCACCTAGGGAGCTGAGCAGCATGTCCTGCAGGGATTGTCGGGTGTTAAGACACCACCCGGAGGCCCATGGGTGACAAGGACGGCCCAGGACTGCAGGTGCTGCACCGGGCGTCCCCCTCCCCCACGGGCCCTGGAGCCATGGACCATGGCCCTGGATGTTTGGCACCCCCGCTGAGGAGGGAGTTTGACTAATCATAATGGCCATTGGACAAACAAGTTCGGAGCTGTAGTGCTTCATCCCCCATTAACCCCTTTTAAGGTTAGTGAGTCTAGATGCAACATTGCAGGCCACCTCATGGACAAAGCTGGGCTCCAGTGACAGAGAGGGCTCTGTGCTCCCCCGTTGGGGGCACTAAACAGCTGTGTCTAAAGCTGTGGCAGTGCCTGTACTAATTTCGAGGTTCCAAGGCCCTGGCATGTGGGAGGTGTGATTGGCTCCTGTGGTAACATTGATTCTACCTCATGTGTAGCAGAGTGCAGGAGGCCTGTAAATGAAGACTGGAGCCTCCTGCCCCTGATTCCTGTTTAAATAGATCTCCCGGGATCATACTGGCCCCATTTAGGCCCTTGGTTGGGCTAGTGGAGAACCTAGAACACATCTCTGTGGTGGGGCGTGTTGCTGCCTTTATTGTCCAGCTGCTCCTTGTTCAGAGTGGGGCTGAGGTGCAGGGAATTGCTGGGGGTACACGATCCCTTCACCCGACCTGCACTGCTGCCCAGTTGTAAGCTTCCCAGTGTCAGAGCATTGCTGCCGCAGTTGCTGTGGTGTACTTGGTGTCAGATGCTGGAGCTCAACCTTCCAGGCCTCATTGGGCCACTAAGGTTAAACAACGAGGCCTTAATGTGGTAATGGAGACTGGAGAGGAGACACCACAAGGTGCTGCCCCCTGGAGGTTGGTGGCTCTTGAGACCAGGCGGATAGGCATATAACTGTGGATAGGTTCGATAAGCTCCTGAGGGCCATCAGAGATGTTAAAGCCACGCTAGACCCTAAGCTAGGTGCATTGATGGTCGAGATGAATTTGCTGCGGTGGACTGAGCCAAACAGAGATATAGTGAAATCCAATGAATATGCCCTGGCGGGGCTGCGCGCCTCAATGATGTACATGAAGTCCCAACTGAAGGCCCTCCAAACGGATGTGGCTCAGCTGCACAACAGGGCAAATGATGCTGAGGGCAGATTGAGGCTAAACAATGTTCATATTGTGGGGCTCCCCGAGGGGACATAGTGCCCAACATAGACTTTTTCTTTTAGAATTGGTTGCTCAACACGCGCTGGATTGTCGGAGATTGACATTATTCTCTTGGAACATGCACAAAGGGACCATAACCAGGACTGAAAACACATCTTGTAGGTTGCACATGCAAGGGGCCCCTGGAAGTTAAAAAACAGCCCAGTGGACATATACCCGGAATTCGCAGCTGACGTACAGTCCCAGCGTAGCTCCTTCATGCCAGCCAGGCGCCAGCTCTGCCTGTTGGGACTGTGTTATTCCTTGATGTTTTCGGCCAAACTGCGGGTCATGGATGCTGGTACCACCCATTTTTTCGCATTAACCCAACAGAAGCCTGGGAATGGCTGGGGACGAAGGTAGTGGTGCCACCATCAGAAGACCAGCCAGGTTCTGTGTGAAGAGGCAGACACCCTTCCTGCTGGCGGTGGCGCAACAGCCCCCCAAAGGGTAGACCATTGGAGGACCAAACTGCCGGAGAGGGGGCCCAGACTGTGACTGAACTGGAATCCCGTCATAGCCAGGCCACACCTTTTCTTGCCCAGTCAGTATCCTCTTTGGAGGGGGAACAATTATGCATGGTGATGGACATTTCTCTGGAGCTCCAAGATGGACCAGTTTTCACCCTAATGACACCTGAACTGGCGATCTGGCGATCTGAACGATGATGCTATATACTTTGATAACTTTTTTATAACTGTTTGGGCACGATAGAAGTACTCTATAGAACATGTGGGTATCCTATGGCTTTCACAGGGTGGGAAGGGCCGAGCCCTTCATGTCTTCTCTATAAGTAGACCAATAGCACCCTATAACCCTGGTGGACATTGCTTGACAGGTAGGGGTTTCTTCCCCCTTTCTATTCTTGGACTGTCTACTTGCCATTCGCTCGAGAGGTGTTGATTTGGGTGACACCCGCGGTCCCCCTACAGATTGTGCATCAGAGGGTGGACCTGGAGGGACGATTGATTGATTGAGGTGATTGATTCATTGATTGTGGCAATTGGGGGACACCTTGATGGTGTGCCCATTGCTTTGGTAGAGTTCCAGGTGCCTAACTCTGACCAAAGCTAGTTCAGGATATACAAGGTCTGAGCCTCTGGGGGTAAATTTTAGTTGTGTGCATGCCATACACATGGATAGGTTCATTCCTTCACTTAATGTACAGAGGCGACCAGGATGGCTCCGTCTCTAGCAGACTGGCCCTCAGTATAGTAGACTCTGGGACATATGGCGCTCACTGAACCCTTGAGGCAAGAGAATTCTTATTTCTCACAAGTGCATCAGCTTCACACAAGGATTGATCTCCTTTGGGGTAATCCATAAATGCTCCCCTTTGTTTGATCGGCCAAATACCTGGGCAGTATGTTGTCGGACAATTGCCCTCTCCTGGTTGCATTGAGTTGGGGCAGGTATCGCACCCAGATACCCACATACAAACTACACATGCATGCGCTCCTAGATACTGTGCTTAGGGAGAGTATTGGTACTTTAGTGCTTCAATACGTTGACCTTAACGAGGACACTGTCTGATAGACAGAGTGGGACGCCTTCAAGGTGCTCATACGTGTTCGTTGTATTATAACTGCCTATGATGTGAAGGTGACTCTACAGTGGGAGTTGATGAGGATAGAGGCGGTATTGTGTTCTAATGTAGAATGCCTCCACTGGGGTTCCAGTTGAGTGTTCCAGATGTCTTCAGTTGATAGAGCATCTGGAGCAGTCAATGGGGGCCACTGTATGCTGCTGGTGTTCCTCTTCAAATAAACAAACCAAACCCAGAATTGGAGTCTGGATCTTGGTATTCCTCATAACACGTTTTGGCGGCGAGGATGGGTTCAGGACAGATTATGGAGTTACCTTAACACTCAGCACTCATCCACCGGGGTTTCTCCATTTGTATTATTGCAGGGCAGACATTCCTCATTGGGTTTTAGACAGAACGGATGCTGCTAAGAGACTCCATGACATGAAAGAGGTGTGTCACAAGGTAAAGGGGGCTCAGAGGAAAGGCATGGAAAGGTATGGTTTGTTGAACAGAGGGAAGGACGTGCAGTTTGCTGTGGGAGTTGTGGTGAAAATTACAAGACCACACGGTCAAAAGAAAAGCAGTTCAAAGTGATTCTCTGCTATGTTTGTGGTGAAGGTGACTAAGCATGCAATACTTGGGGAGAATGGAAAAAGGTGGAATAAGAGGAGCGCTGCCTTGGTAAGAGAGGGGTGAATCCGTCATTGGGGTGCCTATTGAAGGCACAAGTGCTGTGGGTGACTGATGACAGAGTAGGAGCCTAGGTCAAGGCTCGATGTTAATGGAGGTGGAGACACTAAAGTCATCCAAGGTTAAAGTGCAGATACAAATGTGCAGGTTGTCTTTTCTAGGGATACCACTAATACCATTCAAGTTGAAGGTGCAGATACAAATACTCATGCTAGGAGGGTGAGCAGAAAAGCCACAAACTGCCCCAAGTATCTGAAGCATTGCATTTTGGAGTAATGATTGTATTTGACTTTGGGGTTTGAAATTCTTAGTTGCTTTGTCCATGCTTTTTTTCTTATGCTCTTGATGACACAATACATGAAAGGATAAGTTGCTGTTTAGCTGGAAGCATGCCATGTTGCTATGCTGATGTTATGCTGAGATTTTTCACTTCTTTATTTCTTTTGAAATGATTTTCTGTATTTGTTATACTCTTTAAATATATTTCTTTCCATTATGTTTATTTGGTTTGGTCATTATATATTTTTATTGAGGGCGATGATGTGTCTTGTGTTCTAATGTAAAATGCCTCCACTGTGGTTCCAGTTGAGTAGTCCAGATCTTGTTAGTTGATGATGGATCTGGAGAAGTCAATGGGGATCACCATGTGCTGTCCGTGTTCTTCAAATAAACAAATCAAATCTTGAATTTGGAGTCTGGCTCGTTTCATTCCTCATGACAGGCTGCTACCCGAGCAGCTGAGATTCATTCAGGAGAGGGGGAAGGATCAGAGAGTCGCATTTACAACACTGAGGGCAGACCATACGGCCCTGCTAAACAGATTAGGGCAACTAGATTAAGCAGAGTATGCTGCCCAACAACATGTTGAGGGTGAACAGGCAGGGCAGGTGCTAGCATGGCTGTTGTGCTCTGACAGGGAGCGACCCCGGGTGACAGCAATTTGGTCCCCGAACGGAAATGTATTCATGTACATTAATGAGATTCTCTTTCATTCCTATGGCACCCTTTATCAGGCATATGGAGTAGTTGAACAGCCTGAGCTATTAGACTACGTGGATACCCTTCTGATCCCCTTCCTCAACCTGCTTCATCGTCTGGCCCTGGATGCCCCGCTGACACTTGCTGAGGTTCGTCTAGCTTTCGACCAGATGGCGCACAACAAGACACCAGGGGCAGATGGATTCCCTGTGGAGTTCTACTCTGCGAAACGCGCACAGCTCTGCAACTTTTGAAACTGTTTTAGTCGGCTAAGTCGGCAGTTGCCCTCTCACCATCGCTGTGTGTGGCACTAATGGTTCCCCATAAGCCAGAAAGGGATCAGTTGAAGGTGTGTTTCTGTCAACCGCTTTTGCTACTTAACGCAGACTGCAAGGTCCAGGGGAAGATTATCGGGAAGCGACTATTACCTCATGTGGCTGATTTGGTCCACCCCGACCAGAACTGCATTATTCCAGGGAACAACACAGTCCTCAAACTTCTCTAGTTGTTCTGCCTCATGGACGAACAGCCCCCCGAAGTCCCCCCTGGTGTAGCCCTCTCACTAGATATTGAGAAGGCATTTGACTCACTGAGTTGACCTTATCCTGTGCCTGGGGATTCAGTAGTGGATAGACATTTTATATACAGACCTCCTCACCAGAGTTTGCACTGATAGAAACAGCTCGGCACCATTTCTGGTTTGTCACAGCACTCGCCAAGGGTGCCTTCTCCCCCCACCCCCTTTTGCTTTGATGATGGAGCCGCTGGCAGACCTATTCTGGAGATAGGGGATGCAGTGTGATATATGAAGTTGTCTTGATTGGGAGGTGGTTTTGCTAAATGTTGATGATGCGTTGATATTCCTGAGGGAATTCCATTGGGACCTTCTCAGGGTGAAGCAGGCACTGGAGGGTTTTGGTGAGGCATCATGTTTACAGCTGAACTGGTCTAAGTCCTGCCTTTTTACCATCTGAAATATTCCAATTGCAGATAGAGGGGGGTCCCACCATGCTGGATTACCTTGATGTTTTGATACTTTTAGTTATCTCTGTATTAACATCTATCATTCCGCACACGGTACTGTGAATGGCAATTTGGCAGGGCACTGATTGGAGCATGTAGTTCACTGACATTTTGGAATTCCTCACCTCTCTTTCCTATGTGGTGGGTGTCAATAGCTAAGATACTGGTGTTGCCTCGATTGCTCTATCATTTTTCAGCTCTGCCTGTGTCTCTGCCCAAGCACTTCTTTCAAAACCTGACTTTGTTCCTTACTGCCTTGGATAACGATGCAGGGGAGTGGACGGACGCAGGAGTTGTCACCCTGGGGGATATTTATGAACATAAGTTCCTGATGTCCTTCCAGGATATCCGGGATCTGTACAAGATCCACAAGGACCAGCTCCTGACCTATAATGCATTAGTAGGTGCTATTGGCGCTGTGTGGGGGGTGGGACCAAATAGAACCACCCATGTCATTGGCCTTGTAGGCATTATTAGAACACTGCTCTGGCAGGAATACAATCACATTATTGTATGGTGGACTGCTAGAGCCTCGTATACTCACACTCCAGACCGTATAGGGTAAATGGGCTCACTCCACTGATCAAGAATTGATGGACAAACAGTGGTGCCGGGCACTGGAACAGGTGTGGGGTATCTCCCGAAACTCCATCTTGAGGATTAAATGATGTCCACCAGACATACCGGACCCCGGCTTGCCTTCACCACATTTTTCCAGGTGTCTCCCCGGGCCATCCATGTTGTCTCTCTGCTGAGGCCGATTTCTACCATATGATCTGGGACTGCCCAGTGATTGCTCACTGATGGGGAGAGAGTGTTCCAGCTCTGTCCGAGGTGATGGGTCACCCTTTACTATGCAATCTGCTTCATTGCCTATTAGGGATAACTGCCCGGACTCATACGAACCAGTATGTTCGCTTCATGGATCTGGCATTCGACCTCCTGAAGTGCCAAATAGCAGTGACTTGGAAGTCTGTGGTGGTGCCACTGTTCACACTCAAGCTGGCAGGCCTTTCCAAACGGGCATTCGCCAAGAAAGCCGCATGGAATTCTCTACCCACAACACAGGAGCACTGCATGTACTAGATGCCTGGGATGCATACATGGTTGAGCTATTGGCAAAAACAGATGAGTGTCCTCCCTGAAAGGAGAAGGGGTCTTCTCCCCCATACACTTTCGGTGATGCTGTGAACTTGTCTCAATATCCATTTGTTCCCTTCCACTTCCCGCCCTCCTACGTGCTACGTGAGTCCTGCGGAAAGTCCTCGCCATACATCTCTTCTTTTGTTTTGTTTTCTTCATTTCCATGGTTATAGTTACATAAGGATAGCTCCAACTTTTATATGTGGACTAACATCTGAGATGTCACTCAGTCCTTCTCCCCTTTCCGATGGGGTCTGCATTCTAACAACCACTGATTGATAACACTGGGAACTGGTTGCTGATGTCGTCTGACAGTATGGTTTTTCTTCTGGCTTTATCAGTCTTTATTGATCATTTACTGCATGTTTATTGACATTGACCTGTATTGTATACATTTGAACAACTATTTCCTGTACTATTGTAGTGAGCTTTTAGGCATGCAATGGGATATGTTGCCAACTCGTATAGTGATACTGCCTATAATGTACACACCTATCGACATATGATCAAATCTGAAAAATAAGAAAGAGCCATTCAGAAAAAAATGATGCATGGGCGACATACACATGAGAGGTTCTACATACAATTGAGAGTGTTGTGGGAGAGATACGCATGAGGTGATTTTTATGAGCACTGCCTGTTGTACCAAATAACAGGGTGTTGTGTGATGCCTACACGAGACCAACACCAGCACTTCATGGCCCCTATTTGGCTTTCAGGACATTGGCTATAGATCTAGATGGGTGCCAAGGCCAGATTATCATGAGACATTCTTAACAGGGGGTACGAGAAGACAGCCTAAGCATGATCCAAGTGACAACAGACAGATTTTGCAAGAACTGATCGAACAAGTGTTTGTGATTCATGCGGGTAGTAGCTGTCAGAGTAAGGCAGCCTTGTGTGAAAGTATGGAGTCATCATGCCTGGCATATATCAATAAACTTCGTCTGGTGTATTGCACTGGGAGGTCTATGTGCCCCTGCCCCGGAATGCGGCAAACTCAAAGAGGGTACAGGATTTATACTATGCACACTGAGCAACTGGCAGGTAACTTTCCTGAGCTGTGCTATGGCCAGTCCTTGCATTTTAAGAGAAGATCTTAATACGCAGCTCTTGTGGCATGAAAGAGCAACACTGTCCTCTGAAAACTCGACAATAAGTGGACAAGACGGATGGACTACCCTCTAGAAAATGATCTTGCTTGAAGGGCATAGGAATTGAAAGCCAGTGCATAGACCATGGGTACTCAAATATTTTCTCAGGGGCCATAAAGTGCAGGCTGGGGTGTACTCGAGGGCCAGATCGAGGCTGGCCCATCTCTAGGGAGACAGGATGGGATGAGGGATTATCTGGACAGAAAAATAAACTACACCATTTCAACACCTTAGTGGAAAATGCTTTCAAACATTTGTATGCATATATTGCATCCATGCCAACATCTTCAAACTAGGAAGTAAGAGATTTCGGAAAAGAAAATTGGCGAATGTGTTTATCCCATAAGTTTATATTGAAAAAAATGGAATTTTACACAGGAGGCACCAAAAACAATGCAATTTTTTGCTTAAAAAATAGGAAGTCTTCTGCTTTATTGGGGTCTATTGGAATGCAATACTTTGCAGCAGCCTATCTTACACAGTGTGCAGTATATACATTTAAAAAAATGTAGCCTTTGTGTAGATAATTTTTAAATGAATGATTTGGACATTGCATACTCTAACAGTATTGGACCCAATAGCACTATAAATACACATTGCATTTTCCCAGTGCACCAACCAGGATTGAAGTCAGTAAACCTACAGTTGCACACAGACATCTAAAGTCTAGGTGTCCCACTGAGGTCCATGGACGATAAGCCACCCCAGTCAAGCTTTTTTCTTTGAATTCTGGGACTTGAAGCCTTGTGTACGCCATTAGAAAACAGAAGTACACATCCAAGAATTAAAAAAGCCTATATTAGATCATGACGTTTTGCCTGGACTTGGGAAATGTGGCTCCTTTGGTAGTGATCAAACTCAGATTTCCTACCAAACAATGTATTTCCGCATATTATTTTAACTTGCATTAACTTTTTATTCATGATATGTGCATCCGATTAATTTGAAGTTTCTTGTAGGGTACATACCAGCAAAGTACGTACAGAACATATTTTAAGTACCTGCTGACCCACTCCACACACTTACTAACCCAGCCTAACATAGTGTTCACAGTTCCCATCGTTTTTCTGTACACTTCCACATACCAATCAGATAAGCCTTCAACAATGAGCAGGACTGTCTTCCAGGCAGTACAAGCTGAAGTACCTGTAAAATAAAGCCCATAACAAGAAGAGAGTGTATAAATGTATCCTTTTTCAGTTTTTTCTGATTCTGGGGTTTGATTCTTCAGTGATTTTACCTTATTCTATAGAAGGGTTGCCCTGATCATAAAATGCACTGAAGTGGAGGTCTGCGGGCCTCCAGCGGCCCGTGGGCCGTACATTGATTACCACAGGTATAGACACTTAAGACACCCCTGGGGTGCCACAAACAATTCCTCTACAGTTTTGCGCTACTAATGAAAGAGCCTTAGAGGCCTAGATCAAACAGGTTCCAGAAGAAACCAGAAACTCTTTGCCTTTTTTTCCTTCATACATATGTTATTCTTAAAGTATAGCAATCAGTGGTGGGTAATCTCTGAAAGTGGAATGATGTGATAATTGGCCCAAATACCAGTGAGTGAGCCCCATTGCCTTTTAGGAGGGGTCGGGTGTAGCCAGTCCTAGAGAAAATCTGGGGGAAAATTGAGTCAAATGCCTTTGAAAGCACAATTTGCACACCAAAGAATCCAAAGGGATACTCATTAAATATTGCAGTACTTTTGTGGTGCACTGAGCCAATGAGCAATGAAGCCTGATGCTTCCCCACTTTTCTTTTTGCAACGTGTGCCTGCCTTACACATCAACAACGACATCCCTTGTTTCAGGGCCAGCATTTTGTTACGGGTGCCCCATAAGCCAAAAATGATGTACAATATTCCAGCACCAGAATGTTGCCATTGATGCTGTAACTATATCATAAGTGTCAAAAATTATCTCTAGTATGTCAAAGTCAGCATTTTGTTTGCCTGCTCGGTGTTTATAAAATTATTAAAAAAAATATATTTTGCTCAAACGGCATGACATTATCTAGGATATACATTAACGCATTTTCATCAACTTCATAGGAAATTGAAAGGTTTGGCTGGAAGCATCATATTACAATCTCTTTTTTTAACCAAAGGAGGGTGTCTGCTGGTTCTGTTCCCCTTGCGTAACAATACAGTGCTTCATAGTACACCTAAGTATAGCGCACATTGGATTAAATAAAAAGAGGGCCAAGCAATCATTAGCTATGAGTATGCATCTATCTATACTCTTTACGTTAACATTCCATGTATAATGCTGCATATTAAGAGCCTTTTGTAACCACCCGCCTAATTTTTAAAAGAATAAGTGCTGGGACTCAAAGTGTTGATCTGAAACTTATTGCCAGTGCTATAGAATGTTGGCATGCCAAATACCAAGGCTAGGTAGTCTTGATTCCTCCCCATACCTCTCTGATCCACCACCAGTCAATCGGGGCCTCTTTATCCACTCTTGCATGCTATTTTTCATATTTTGTGCCTTTATCACTTTTGTCTTTCTCTTTCCCTTGTGAGATTGTCTCTCTCTTGCTCTGGGTCAATGTCTGATGAGAAAAAATAAGTGTAAGTCCCTAGGAATGCGTGCTGTGAACCCCACCTGCAACCACTGGCTCAAATTAAGCACTGCCCTCCTCACCAAGAAGTGGGGCTCCTGAGTCCTCCTGCATGCTTGAAATGTTATTATATAACGTGCTCGCAAGCTCCTGCCATTTCCCCAAGGATGTCATTAACAAAGTAGCACGAGAACTCAGCAAGCTAACCGCCAAAGTGACCAAACTACAAAACAAGTTCAATTATCTTTATTTTCTACCTTGCTTGAATGTTTTAAACTGTGTAATTGGGAGCTTTGATGAGCGCGACGCCTCCCGCAGTGCTTGCTCGGGCTCTAATTAGAGCAAACACTTCACTGTTTTTGCTCCTTTTTTCCACAGAACGAACGTGTGAATAAATGTTTTACTAATTTCCTATTTTTTCGCAATAATAATAATAATCACGTTTCACAGTATGGGTTTATTTTGCTTTACGCATTGCATCAAAGCGACTTTATAACTGACAACCAGAGAATGCAACAGCCTCCGGGTTAAAAAAGTTTGAAGATTGCCGAGTTCGGGGGCATTTCATGACAGCATAGAACTGGGATGGGAGTTTCCAGCAAAGAGGGATGCATTGTAACTTTATTTATGGGTCACCATGCAATGGCAGCCTCTATATCCGGCCGTAGTGTGCTATACTGGCCATTAAAGGCCTGCTTCAGCTTTAAAGGCCCGAACCGAAGGCGAGGGTTGTTAACAATGGAGCTGGCCTTTAATGGCCAGTATAGCTCAGCTATGGCAGGCTATAAGACCATCAGAGTTCATCGGGTTCATCAGTAAAACAAAAACCTTAGAAAGCCCAAGGAGGTAGAAATCCCCTCGGGATCCGTGAAACCTTTGTTCACAGCTTCTAGAGCCGATGGCTTTTTCCAGCAAATAGTAGTCTGGAGCTACTCCATTTTCTTCAATGAAGAGCTCAACATTCCAATGTTCTAATATAGCCTTATAGCCAGCCAAAGCAGGCTATACTGGCCATTAAAGGCCCGCTCCAGTCCCAGCCCCTTATATGCCTCAGTAAAAAAAAAATCTATCTAGAGATTTCATTTTTGATTTGTAATTTAGCTTGTTAGAGGTTGCTAATCCTGGCACATTTTTTCTGGAAGACATTTTTAAAAATTGATTTGTTACAGTGATGATGTAATATTTCAGGAACCATTATACCTATATACTTCATTGTGGTGCAGGAGCCCACCTGTATATCACGGACTGCTCCTCGGCTGCAGCGAAATGGCGGCCTCCTCTGAGATGCGGGACCAGAGTTGATGGTGCCCTCGGTGGAGTGGAAAGTGCAAATCGCCTGAACATACCGGCGGAACGAGCGACTGAGCCCTGATGAATGCGGGCTTCACAGAAAAACTTGAGTGAGTAATTTGACCGCCTTGAGCCTGGGAGAAAGCGGCTCTTCCTCCCCATGGCACGAGGATATCCCTCCTATCGCAGCAGGCTAGAAGAGTTACCTCTTTAGTGGCCACAACAAGGAACCTGACTGCTAGATGGATACCTCCTGTAAACAGGGGCACAACAGAGGTTTTGGAGGGCCAGGAGGGAGCTGCCTGACCCTGTGCCTGACTTTAAGATGGCCCCGGATGTTCTCAAAAGGGGACAACTGCGTCCGGCGGCCCCGCACAGCTACACATATCATGGCACAAGCCCTGCGGAAGACACACGGCCACATTATATGTGGATCCCAGTGTTTGGCTCTCTCCACTACAAGACACTGCTGTTTGAGTGTCTGATTTTTTTCTCCACAGCGCTCTTTATGAGAGAAGTGCCTGTCCCCAAAATTGCGCCTGTGATACTGTTCTTAGCACTCACAATTCAGAGTGTTATTACACCAAGATGGCTGCCACAGTGGTTGCTACCATGTTGTGCTACTACTCTGGGACAAAAAACGGACATCGACCATAACTGGAATCTATCCCCCACCCGGCGAACCCAACAGGACATTGAAAATGTGAAATTACCTTGGACCGTAGAAACCTAGGAATTTGGCAGATGGCCGGTGGAGGTACCTGTTAGCTAAAGAGGAGATGGGTTGTGGACTTCCCCCTCTGCTGTCACCTACCCAGCCGGACTTTGGACAGACTTTCCTTTGTCTCTCCGTCGTCCCTCCACCCAACCCCGTACCCTACCCCCTACCCCTCTATGCTCCATCCATCTCGTCTTCTATACTCTTTGAATGTTTTTCAGTTGAGACCTAGCTATCTGGCCAATGCCCGGTGGAGCTACCTGATAGCTATAGAGGAGATGGCTGTGGTCTTTTCCCCCGGCCGTCCCCTACCCAGCCAGACTTTGGGCAGACTTTCCTTTGTCTGTCCGTCGTATCTCCCTCCTGCCCCTTTACACTACCCCCTTACCCATCTATGCTCCATTTATCTTGTCTTCTATGTCCTTAAATGTTTTACTAGTAACTGATGTAACTTTTAATGATGTAATTGTGTAGCATTGTGAAACCTCATGTAAAGCGCTCTGCTACCTCCGGGTCTAGCCAGCGCTGTTTCAGGTTTTACATTGATTCAAATTTGTAAACTTGACCAAAGTAGGTGGTAGCAGAGGACCTTTACCTCCTGACAGAGTGTTGCTAACTACAAAATAAAAGGACTCCTTCAACAAAGATGTGCCATATGACAAACTAATCCGAAAGAAAAGCTAACATCAACTGCGGCTGGATAGAAGAGTTTTTTCAATGCTGCAGAAATACGGTGAGGCGAAGTTCACAAAAGATTGAAACTGACTGGTGAAGAGGATGAAATATTTTATCATTTTAACAAGTGCTACAAGTTCTATACAATGGAAAAAGGCATGGAAAACATTAATCAAATAATAGCAGAAACCAGCGAATCACAACAAGAATCCAAGTCTTCTGAGAAAGCAATGACAACCCAACCCAATGCCCATCCACTTAGAAGATCGATTACTACCCCTTGTCCATCTCCAACAACTGATCAGAAAGCAGAGGATCTTTCATGTGTTATCTGTGGTTTAGCCAGAACAAGGGCAAAAGGGATTGACAAAAGAACAAAGTGCAGAGTATGTGAATCCCAAAGAACAAACATGTTTTTATATACTGCTAGTTTCTTCCAAAATGAAGTTTTCAGCTGAGGAGCTTATCTAAAGAGCGAGGTGAATGTATTTGAAGTGGATTTTTATGGCCACCCGGACTGCATGCGTGCATACATTCGAAAATATGAATGTATAATTAGCTCCCAGCAGCCTTCATTTAAGTTTGCATTCTTTTGAAAAGCAAACAAAGTTTTAAAGCCACTCTTAAGTGCTGGCTACGGGTTCACACGCAGTGAGATCAAAGAAATTTTGGTTAACATTATGAAACTGTATTGATCCATAATAATGAAATTGAGATTTTGATTTTTCTTATGAGAATGTACAATGACAGAATACATTTTTGTCAGTCTTACAAAAAGAATGAGCCACTTATGGTGTTCTCAGCTGATTTGACACTCAAAGTTCTTGATGCTGAAATAAGATCACAGGATTCTGTAAAATCAGCAGGAAACATTTTAAGAAATGACCTGAAACAATTTTGGATTTAATGACACATTTTGTGATGCCCCAGAGCTCTGTAAATCTTGGAAGTCAACAAGACTGTCCGATGTTGTCTGAACATTTTTTACATCATTGTTCGATGTCAGCAAAAGCAAAACTGTTACAAACGAAAGTTCTTGTGTTCATAAAACAACATGGCTTACAAGATATAAACAAAGTGGAAGACAATCCCATGAACCAAAATGCTTATGCTGTGCTAATGTACTGTATTTTTCAAATCATGATTTATGAATTACATCACAGCAAAAAGAAAACTGCGCTACACATGAGGACTGCCCACGCAGTCTATTACAAGTGCAAACTAGAGAGCTTATCACTTTAATGAATAGAAAGTTATAATGATGAAAAATGGAGCAGGAACTGCAGCCAGTGTAGACCAACCAATTCCCTGATCGCTGAATAGCCTCCAGACACAGCAGGGACATAAATGGGCTTAGTCCAGTTAATGGTCAAGCCTGAGACCTCTCTGTAAACCTGTAGTATCTTTAGTAGTAAAGGCACAGATTTCAGGGGGTTGCTTATATAGATCAGGTGATAGTCGTATATTGATAGTGTGTCCTCTCGTAATATTGGCCACTGTAACCCAGGGAAGAAGGGTTCCTTGTTTCATGCCCTGCTTGATGCCAAAGGGTACAGACAGCGCTCCATTGACTCCGACCAGTGCCCCTGATTCAGCATATAATATTGCAATGTATCCACAAAAAGTGGGGCCAAAGCTCATCCTTTCTAGAAGGCAGAGGAGAATAGTCTTGATACCTGATCATGAAACTGCACAGCAACTAAGCACTACAAATGTTCATAAACATCGTGACAGCTGCAGACACCTCTGATTCCTATTGTATGGCTTCAGGAAATTCCTACTTGACATCTTAAAGTAGTCGAGTAAAAACAGACAGCAGCTTTCAACAACACTTTCAATTGCATACTCAGATATCTAAGTATTTTCATGTGCAGTATTTTGGATCTCTCATATTTGCGAGATCCAAAATACTGCACATGAAAATACTTAGATATCTGAGTATGCAATTGAAAGTGTATTTAGGACAGGATTATTTATTGCATGAAACATCTTGCTAAGATGGCGGCATCTGTGTACATTGTATAGTATATATATATATATATATATATACATATATAATTTCTTTTAATTTTTTACTCAGAGGCGGTTGCCACTGGATAGTTGCAGTTAGGATCATGTTTCCAGAGGAAAAGCTATTTTTGTGTTGCTAATACCTTTGACGCCGGTTGAGGAACCTCTGTGAAACTTTCTAAAAAGTGCTACTTTCTGACATTGTAAGCTTTAGGGTGATCTGTTAGGCGGGAGCCAAGGAATAGAGGGGGTCCCAAAATGCATTTTCCCCATCATTTGTCTATAGGAACATTAGACACAGCTACAGCCCAAACCGCTGAACGCATTTACACCAAATTTGGAAGAAAGCTAGATCTTTGTCCAGAAAGAGTGCTTTTTGTGATTTGGTACAATTCCATTCAGCAATTTTAAGCCATTAATGCTGAAAAACATTGTATATTTCACACCGTGCAGGATCCACCTAGCAGACAGATCTCCTGCGGAGATCTGATTGCCTGCAACCACATCAACCAGGAAGTGGTGACAACCATCTTCGGACTCGAGACTTAGTCCTGAGTCCTACAAAAATAAAACAAATAACATAGGGGGCATGGTAGGAATACTCTGACCCCTAGGCCTGATGGTGTGGTCCTAGAGGGACTCCGTCAGGGCCCAAAACCTTTAAAAAAAATAATAATAATAAAAGTGAAGGCTCCCGTGCTTGGCTTAAAAAAATAAAATAAACAGGGTTCCCAGGAGAATGGCACATATTGTAAGTTGGAGAGGGAGGCACATGGTTCTTTTCCTCCGAGCCTTGCTGATGTCCCGGGGACCTCATTCCCAGGGGCAGAGGCTAAAAATGGCTGAAAATTTTGGGAGGCGGGTGCTTAGCCCCCTTCCTTGACCCTGAAAAGGCCCTGAGGACTCCTTCCCCCAGGCTGAAATACACAATAAAAAGAGAGGGAAGCTGCACAGCCCTTTCTCCCCGAGACTATAGGGCCCCGGGGACCCCATCTCCAAGGGCTGTAAAGCTAATTAAAAGGGAAGGACCACACTTAAGTTTAAATGGAGGGGGGCTGCACAGCCCTCTCTGCCCCCACATGGCAGGAGCATTTTTTAAACTACTAGGAGTCTTGAGCAAGCATGCCTTCCCTGCCTGCCGGAGTGCAGCCAGGGAGGCAAGTCTGCTTTCAACCGGCGGGAGAGTTAAACATGCTCCCGCCAGCTGGAAGCAGACTTTTGTTCTGTTTACCTGTCTGCACTCTGGCAGAGCGGGAAACAGAACAGCTATTGCTCCTGTCCAGAGGCAAAAAGCCGAAAAGAGCTGCACCATTGAGCTGGAGCAATGTCTGCTCCTGCACTCTATGCTCCCCCAGTGTCCGCCAACGTGGTGGTTGATATGTGCATCAGGGTACCCATCTATATTTAAGGCAGGCCCTGGGGGATGGGGTCCCGGGGCCATGATAGGCTCAGGGAAGGGGTCTGTGTGGATCCACTCCCCTTTTTAATAACAACAGATGCTAGGGGATGATTTCCCAGGGGCCTAATAAGCCTCGGGGAGGGAGCCCCTTATTTATTTATTTATTTATTTTTGAGATTTGTAAAGCGCTCAAATACCCATAGGTGTCTTGGCAATGCGGACTGCGGGGAATACTGGGCGGCATGCACTATTGAATAAACAACCAGGTTTTGGACATTTTTCTGAAAGTAAGCAAAGACTGGCAAGATCTGATCTATAATTGTAGTGAATTCCTGAGTCTGGTCGTGGTGACAATGAATCGCTTGTCACCCCATGTTGCTGTTTTAACACGGGGAACCTTCAGCAAAAATGCAGTGGCTGAGCGTAGAGCCCTGTTAGGAGTATAGGTTGCTAGCTCCTTTAAGAGAAATTGGGGTCCAGAGTTCCGGGTGGCCTTGAAGGCGATACACAAGGCCTTAAACTTGGTGCGATTTTGCACCGAAAGCCAATGACATTTTCTGATAACATGAGAGATGGACTTGAACTTGGGCGTTCTGGACAGTAGTCTGGCTGCTGCATTTTGGACTGCTTATAGCTTTTGGATGACCTTCTTCTGTGCATTTACAAACAGCCCATTACAGTAGTCTATGAAGGATAAGACTAACATACTGACCCGAGTCTTTCCGGCATTTTAGGGAATGAAAGGTAGTATTTTCTTTATCATTCGTAGTTTAAACAGTGAGGCCGAGACTACCGAATTGGCGTGTGATGAAAAAGTCAGGCTGTCATCGAATATGAGACCCAGATTCCTGACCTTGGTAACTGGGGTCGGAAGGGGGCCTAGAGTCTGAGGCCACCAGGACTGTGACCAGCTGGGGAATAGCTTGCCAATTATCATGACCTCTGTTTGTCAGAGTTCAATTTAAGGCATTTGCTGGCCATCCAGCTACTGATGGCCAGCATGCCTTTTTGGAACTCGGCTGCTACTTTGTCACCATTGTTATTTATTGCCAGAACCAGTTGTGTATCATCGGCATAAGATGTAAGGCCCATCCTGTGTGCTTTAATGATTCTAGCTAAGTCTGACACATCGATGTTAAAGAGTGTCGGACTCAGCGATGAACCTTGAGGTACCCCACACAGGAGGGCCGGTTGTGCCGAATTTACTGCTTGGGTGTGTGAGGTTAGAAATGGATGACAGCAAGTCTCGTGCCTTAAGTTGGTACCCTTTTTAGTTGAATTTGGGCTGGAGAATGGGTTCCCCAGGGCCAATCATGCTGTACCCCCTCCTTAATATATGTTTTGACCCTGGGATGTGTGGTCACTGGGGCCTGAAGGCCAACCCTATGCGGTGATTGCCAAAAGATGTGTGTGGCTTTGGGTTGGCAGCCTGAGGGTGGGTTGGCAATGTTCAACTCTCCGTCCATCACCCCCTTTGGTTTTGCTTTATTTACCCTAAGTTGGCAGGGTATGCCCAGACGTGGGTCCCTTGCTTGCTTTGCAACTGGATTCAAGCTAACCTGGCTAATGACGGCTGATTAGCCAGAAACCGATCCCAGGATGCTTGTTTCTGGTCCAGGAAAGATATGGCTTAGCAGTTCGGGCTGGACTGTTCCCATGAGGCACAGGGTCAGACTGATTTGCATATGGCCATGTCTGAAGTGGGGTGGCGGAGTGAGCTAAAGAATGATGATGGATTAAACCCAGATCAGTTGACTGGGGATGGGTGCTTGCAATGTTCAACACTCCGTCCTTCATCCCCTTTGGTTTTGCTTTATTCACCCTAAGTGTGCAGGGTATGCCCAGATGTGGGTCCCTTGCTCACTTTGCCACTGGGTTCAAGCTAGCCTGGCTGATGAAGGCTGATTAGACAGAAACTGGTCCCAGGATGCTTGTTTCCGGTCCAGGGAAGACATGGCTTGGCAGTTCGGGCTGGACTGTTCCCATGAGGCACAGGGTCAGACTGATTTGCATATGGCCATGTCTGAACTGGGGTGGCAGAGTGACCTAAAGAATGATGATGGGTTAAACCAAGATCAGTTGACAGGGGGTGAGTGCGTGCATTGTTCAACACTCCATCCATCATCCCCTTTGGTTTTGAGTTGGCTACATATTACATCACTCATGATATCTCCTATATCATCACTGATAATACCACTGCAATATTTGTAACTAAATTATTGATGAGAAAACTGTGCATGGAGGGGGCACGAGTTATAGTTACATTAGGGCATGAGTTATAGTTACTTGAGATAACTAGAACTGGTGAATCTTTGTGATTTGTTTCAGTTTAAAACGTTACATTGTTACAGAATAGTTCATCTAACTATAAGTTTATTTAACCTTTGTTTTGATCCGTGTATATAATAGTTCAAAGAAAAAGATAAGAAAACGCTGAATTAATGATTTCAATGGTTTTGTATGGTGCAACAGCAACTCGTGGGCGGCCTGTCTCTGATGGACCAGCAGAAGAGGAGACAAATTCTCAAAGTGTTAGCTGGAAATCTGAAGTTTGCAAGCCCATGGTGAGACGTCATTCTCTCTTTGGCAGGCTGTTTTTGTCAAACTCAGAAAATGTTAGCAAGTACACATTGAAAGGAGGCAGGTATTTAAGAGGTTTGAGCACAAGCAATTGGCGGAGGGGAATAAATGCCAAATTTAGCAGTGACTATTCCCGGTATGTGTCTAAACAACAACGTGATTGACAATGTAAATTACAAAAGGGACATTGGCAGTAGGAAACCAACATAGACATGCCGCTGTCTGAGAACTAGGAGAGGCGCGAGCTGTTGACGGAATAACAAGCTTGTTGCTACCGATGTTTTCCGTCGCAGGTTGCTACCACTATGAACACCAGCTGCAGATGCTGCCACAGTGGAGAATTGCCACTCGACCTACTCAACCACTGTTTGAGGTCGCCTTGACACAAGCTATGGTGCCATTTGTGAAGTTGCGCTGCACGAGAAGCGGACTCACCTCGGGATCCGTAGGAAGACCCTCTTGTTCTAAACCATCTCTCATCGGGCTACTTCTCTCAGCTCTATATTTCTGTTCAGGGTTTGGATGTGATGGCATAGCTTCATGGAAGTGTGCAGGGATTGGATTGGGTGGGAAAGAAAAAATATTCTCAAAAATAGAAAATTCAGAGCACCCCTCTGAAGACAGGATTCTTTCAAATGTATTTCTGAGTTCTAAAGAACATAATAATTTTATATCAGAGTAGAACAGCTAAACACATATACACCAAGGGTGCACGGCGCAGACTTTGTTCTATGAAGGAAACCACAGAAAGATGTAGATGACCACCAAGATGACAAGCTTGGTATGAAGCACTGTCATATGGGAGTGACTGAACCCCTGTATTTTTACCATTCATACTGTACTTTCCCTGCATCCGAAGATCTGTTCAATGTACTGTTGTACCTTTGATGGGGAAGGGCAATGAAACTTAATGCAATCTTTACAGGTACAGATATATAGGATACATAACATTCAGTTATGCTGAAAATATCAATAAATATAGAGTGGTGGTCCAGACTGTAGACTCCCTACTGGCTTCACTTAACTGCATGACTGACCTATTGCATGGCACCTGCAAGCATTGTCTATTCAAGGGTACCACCTATCATGCAATTATAGGATTACATTTATTGATGTATGTAATAGCATTTCCATACGTAAATTAGAGTTAGTACATTTGAACATTTCCCTGGAAGGGTCAGAAGACCTATCCAGGGAATTTGCTTCCATAGCCAGGTAAAGCAGGGAGACAAGGTCACATCGAAAGGCTCCGTCTCCACCCACTGCTCTTTGAACCATTGAAACTAAAGCAGCGCTTCCTCCGATAAACTGCCTCCCATTGAACACAGGTCCTGGTTGCGACACTGGAGGCGTACACAGACAAACTTGTATGCACATTTGTAAAGATATGACTGTTCCCTACAAATGTCTATGCAAGGATCTCTGCATTAGACCCTACATACATTGACAACACAGTAAGATCTTCATTTATGTGTTTGTGGATGTTCTTAGATTTCTTTAACCCCTTCGATGCTCATGACGAGCTCAGCCCGTCATGAGGCACGGTTGAGCTGTGCTGATGACGAGCTGAGCTCGTCATGAATAAAGGGGATCATCAATAGTCAGCACAGGAGGGGAAAAGCCATAGCAGCCAAGAGGTTAAAATTGTATCAAAACTCTGGTCATTAATTTTACATGTAATCTTCTGTAAGCTGAAATTCCATGCGTTCATGTATGACCATTGCATTTTTTTACTATGCAACCTTGGCCAGGACTATGTTTTCTGAAGCGATGTGATGAATATTATAGTGATTGTATGTTTGTTAAACTTTTTTAGCATGTTTCAATATGTAAAGTATTTTAAGACTGCTTAACCCCTTCGATGTTCATGACGAGCTCAGCTCGTCATGAGTTATGCTTGTCGTACGCTCATGACGAGCTGAGCTCGTCATGATACGCGGGTTTCCGCAAAAGTCAGCGCACAGCGGGAAAACCGCTTGCGCGCATAGTGTTAAAGACTTCAGTGAAATGCATTTGTCATACTATTTTGGCCCTCGTTCTGGGTTTGGAGGCATTCCCGATTCTGACATTAATGAGAGTCGCCAGTCGAATGGTGTTTCTGAGATGCGAGAGAATTCTGCAAAGAATTGTGAGGTTTAGAAAACATGAATAAGATGTTTTTTTTTAGGTCTCGCCTATGCAGCGTACATGCGCTACATAGGCTAAAAATACCTTTTTTGAACACTTAGGCTTTTCATCCAAACACGTGCACGCGTTCCATTACTTTCAATGGCAACACGTGCACGTGAGGCAATTTACTTGCGCGAGTGCGCGGCGCCATATGGGAGCAATTATCGCTCCTGGCGCTGCACGCTCCTGCAAATGAAACGCTTTCACTCGCCCCCTCCTCTCGTCCCTCCCCCTGCTGCCTCTTTTTTTAGCGTGAGCGCACCACTAGCGGGCTCACATCCTCCTCCCCCTCTCTCTCACAAACAACATGAAATACCGGTCACAAATCCAAGAAGACACCAGGCTGCAAAGACAGTGATTGTGCTAGCAACAACAGGTCTGGAAGCTGCAAACTCTGCTCTCGCCCTCTCAGAACACTGCTTCTCGGTACTCCTTTAGTTTTTGTCGCACCTCGGCCTCTGTAGACGCATCGAAAACCAATTAAAATTGCGCTCACCTCTGAAGACCCTGGCGAGGCTGAGGAGAGTATTATCGGCCCCTCGTTTGTTCTCCGTAAGCCATTACACAGACCAGCACGTTCATGAGCATCAGGCAGCAGCACTAAGCAAGCATATTCTCTTCACGTCCCAGCAGCCGCTATTATCCTTTAACTGTTCCTTGTGCAGGCACGTTTCACCCAGCAGCGCCATTACTAAGCAATAATTGCGGCAGGACCTGCTCTCCCGTACGCATGCCTTTCTTTCTGTTTATTTTTTTACTTTGCTTACTATGGAGCACCCACGCTTCAGCTTTAAACATTTACAGCTTAAGCGCGTATGCCGCAATTGGCTCACAAGTAAAGAAATAGAATACAAATTTACTTTTTTTTCTACATCTTTACTTTTGAAGAAATTGTGGCCCAGCACTTTAGCTAGAAATGTTTAAATCTAAATCACGAGTGCCACCAGTGTAACAAGGTTTCACCAAGTTTGCCGCGCACCAAACTTGTATTTATATGGGTGCCGCTTTCCTTAACATGGTTGCAGCAGCCACAATCTCTCCCCGCTTTCAATGGGGTTTCAGTCCCCTTTCTGCCCCCAACAGATTCAGGTCCAGTCCTTAACAACCAGGCAAGAGAGCAGCAGGTAGCAGGTCAGCACAGCAGGACAGCCGTTCCTTCAGAGCAGCATTCCTGAAAAGTGGCAGTCCTTTCAGTGGCACAGCAGTCTTTCCTGGCAGAGTATCCAGAGGTCTACAAAGTGTACGGAAGAGTTGGTGTTTGACGTCCAATATCTATACCTATGCCTGCCTTTGAAGTGAGAGAAGCTTCTCAAGGTTTCCTTTTGAAAGCCACAGGCATTCTGCCTTCCCTGTAAGTGATGGCTCATCCAGGCACACCTAAGCTCTCTATTGTATGTGGCTGTGCAGGAGGAATAGGGAAAAGCCCAACCATAAGCCACCCCCAGTCATGTGACCCAGAGACAAGCTACAGACACTAAAGGCTAAGGCAGGAAAATTGACATTTTCGAAATGTGGCATTTTCAAAATTGTATTTTAAAATACAACTTCACCATACGAGAGGATATCTCACTGCAATTCCAAAGACACCAACCATGAACTGGTTACCTGTTTTAATTTGGAAATTACAGCTTATCACGGGTAGTAAGGTAACTCCAATGCATCCTATTGGACAGGTAGGCCTTGGAGTAGAGGAAAATGAATGGAAGAGTGTTTCACTACCAGGACATGTAAAACTTAAAAGTACAAGTCCTACTTTTTAAATACATTGCACCCTGCCCTCTGGGCTGTCCAGGGCCTACCCCAGGGGTGACCTATGTATTAAAAAGGAATGTGTGGGCCTAGCAAAAGGTTTATTTTGCCAGGTTGAAATGGCAGTTTAAACCTGCACACACAGGCTTCATTGGCAAGGCTGAGACATGTTTAAAGGGCTAATACTTTAGTGGGTGGCACAGTAGGTGCTGCCGGTCCACTTGTATATTTTAATATACAGGCCCTGATTACATGTAGTACCACTTTACTAGGCACTTATAAGTAAATTAATATGCCAATTGGGGCATAGTAAAGTTAGGTGGGGCATAGTAAAGTTAGGACTCCTAACTGTAGTAAAGTTAAGGCTCCTAACTTTAGAACTCCGAAACTAAGAAAAATCCTAACTTTAAGACTTTCGGTATTCACAGAAGGCATTTAGGAGTCCTAAAGTTAGGAGTCCTAACTTTACTACTCCTAAACTGAAAAAAATCCTAACTTTAAGACGTTCGATATTCACAGAAGACATTTGGGAGTCCTAAAGTTAGGTCTCCTAACTTCTGTGAATACCGAAATGAATAAGTGCTTCTGTGAATACCAAAATGGTAGTAAGTTTAGGATTTTGTCTTAAGTTAGTTCTGTGAATCGGGCCCTTACTCTTTACTGTCCGGGAAAAGCCCTAAATTCACACAAGAAAATGTTGCTGACAGTTCCTCGGATGAAAAGACTTGGTCTGGGGGCAGATCTTTCCCTTACCTGGCCCCACTTACTGAAATGCTCTTGTTGTATATATATATATATATATATATATATTTAGCTCTCTGCTCATTTTAAATTCAGGAAGCTACTGAAAATGGAACTGTTTTTGTGGATTATTTGTGAATGTTGTTGTTCCCCTGCGCCAAGATACCCCCCTCGGGGTGAGTCGCGCACAATATAAATACCAGTAACACAGGCTATTAAGGGAGCTTGTCACTGTGCATGCAGCTTCACAGTCCTAAATTGCCATTATACAGAGAAGTGAGGCATTGGAAATTTCCTAACCCAGATCGGCTTCATGAATTGTGTGGCTAGTTCGGGGGTCACAAGTGTTTTGTGACATAGCATCTGATTTATTTGGGCTTTTGATACACTTCTCCCATTTTTGATACACTCCTCCCATCTCATGACTATCCACGAGGCCCCCAGTGTGTGAAATTGGGTCCAATGAGGTGCGGGATGAAAGAACTCTCTCAGGGGGGCAACCATCTCAGCCGGACTCCCATCTGTTTGGACAGAATAAAAATATTGCCAATCTTATTTAAGGAATATCCGAGAGGTAATTTTGTTCTTTATATAATCTCTGATATGATATTGAGCTGTTGCTAGCCAACTGCAGATTTCCTAGCTGTGGAGTTCTGTGGGGATAACCACTGCTACACAGTGTACGTGTTCTATGATACCGAGTAGGACTTCTGGTTGCCAAGAGAATAACTGCAGGCTGACACCTGCATCTAAAGTGTGTGGGTATATATTGGACTGTATGGTGCAACTGCAACCTTGGTATTCTATATAACCTCCTGGAGGAGGAGGTGAGTAAGTCCTGTCTGTCGACGAACACCATCCCCCGCCCCCTCCTCCCCCCCAAGGACAAGTTATCTGTTGGCCACTCTTGGCCCAAATCCCCCGCTACACCACTGGTCATATATAATACCACTGGTGACAATCAATTTTATTATTTGTGGTGCCACCTATGATGGTATGTTATGTGTATGGTCATTGCGTTCTCTTGCTTACCAAAACTGCCTATTTCTGTGGGTAGTAAGTTATGAACCATAACTGTACTGACTGTTCAGCTAAAGATTTTATCAGACGATTTGTCCGGTTATTTTTATATTTTATAGTATTAAAGAGATACTATTCACGGTAAAAAATAAATAAAAAAGCATGAATTCGCTTAACAAACGTTTCAATTCAGTCAACATATAGGCAAATCACAGTACTGAAATACCAATATTTTAACACACATACAGATGTTAGGAAACTAAAACCAATCTTCAAATGTAAAACCTACCCACATGAACACACAAAGTGATCCTTGTTTTTTTTTCTTTATTGTATACTGTGGCTACAGGTGATGACTGGGCAGTTTGTGTACATCAGAAAGGAGCAGTGCACATATGGACGGAATGGGGAAATAACAAGAAAGGAGGAGTGGGCATTTGGACGTAGTGGTGTAATAACAAGAAAGGAGCAGTGGGCATATGGACGGAATGGGGAAATAACAAGAAAGGAGGAGTGGGCATTTGGACGTAGTGGTGTAATAACAAGAAAGGAGCAGTGGGCATATGGACGGAATGGTGTACTAGCATGAAAGGAGCAGTGGGGATTTGGACTTAGTGTTGTAATAACCAGAAAGGAGCAGTGGGCATTTGGACGTAGTGGTGTAATAACAAGAAAGGAGCAGTGGGCATATGGACGTAGTGGTGTAATAACAAGAAAGGAGCAGTGGGCATATGGACGTAGTGGTGTAATAACAAGAAAGGAGCAGTGCGCATATGGGCGTAATGGTGTACTAGCATGAAAGGAGCAGTGGGGATTTGGACTTAGTGTTGTAATAACAAGAAAGGAGCAGTGGGCATATGGACGTAGTGGTGTAAGAACAAGAAAGGAGCAGTGGGCACATGGACATAATGGTGTAATAACAAGAAAGGAGCAGTACGCATATGGGCGTAATGGTGTAATAACAAGAAAGGAGCAGTACGCATATGGGCGTAATGGTGTACTAGCAAGAAAGGAGCAGTGGGGATTTGGACTTAGTGTTGTAATAACAAGAAAGGAGCAGTGCGCATATGGGCGTAATGGTGTACTAGCAAGAAAGGAGCAGTGGACATATGGACGTAGTGGTGTAATAACAAGAAAGGAGCAGTGGGCATATGGACGTAGTGGTGTAAGAACAAGAAAGGAGCAGTGGGCACATGGACATAATGGTGTAATAACAAGAAAGGAGCAGTACGCATATGGGCGTAATGGTGTAATAACAAGAAAGGAGCAGTACGCATATGGGCGTAATGGTGTACTAGCAAGAAAGGAGCAGTGGGCATATGGACGTAGTGGTGTAATAACAAGAAAGGAGCAGTACGCATATGGGCGTAATGGTGTACTAGCAAGAAAGGAGCAGTGGGCATATGGACGTAGTGGTGTAATAACAAGAAAGGAGCAGTGGGCATTTGGACGTAGTGGTGTAATAACAAAAAAGGAGCAGTGCGCATATGGGCGTAATGGTGAAATAACAAGAAAGGAGCAGTGCGCATATGGAATTATTGGTGTAATAACAAGATGGGAGCAGTGGGCATATGGACGTAGTGGTGTAATGACAAGAAAGGAGCAGTGCGCATATGGACATAATGGTGAAATAACAAGAAAGGAGCAGTGGACATATGGACGTAGTGGTGTAATGACAAGAAAGGAGCAATGGGCATATGGACTTAGTGGTGTAAATACATGAAAGGAGCAGTGCGCATATGGACGTAATGGTGAAATAACAAGAAAGGAGCAGTGCGCATATGGACTTAGTGGTGTAAATACATGAAAGGAGCAGTGCGCATATGGACGTAGTGGTGTAATGACAAGAAAGGAGCAATGGGCATATGGACTTAGTGGTGTAAATACATGAAAGGAGCAGTGCGCATATGGACGTAATGGTGAAATAACAAGAAAGGAGCAGTGCGCATATGGAAGTATTGGTGTAATAACAAGAAAGGAGCAGTGGGCATATGGACGTAGTGGTGTAATGACAAGAAAGGAGCAGTGCGCATATGGACATAATGGTGAAATTACAATAAAGGAGCAGTGGACATATGGACGTAGTGGTGTAGTGACAAGAAAGGAGCAGTGCGCATATGGACGTAGTGGTGTAATAACAAGAAAGGAGCAGTGGGCATTTGGACTTAGTGCTGTAAAAACAAGAAAGGAGCAGTGCGCATATGGACGTAATGGTTAAATAACAAGAAAGGAGCAGTGCGCATATTAACGTAATGATGTAATAACCAGAAAGGAGCAGTGCGCATATGGAGGTAATGGTGTACTAACAAGAAAGGAGCAGTGGGCATTTGGACTTAGTGGTGTAATAACAAGAAAGGAGCAGTGGGCATTTGGACTTAGTAGTGTAATAACAAGAAAGGAGCAGTGCGCATATGGACGTGATGGTGAAATAACAAGAAAGGAGCAGTGGGCATTTAGATGTAGTGGTGTAATAACAATACGCATAAACAAAACTGGGCAAATTTTGCCGCTAGTAATGAGGTGGAGGTGGGGTCCAAAATAAATGTGGAATCGGGGTGAGGGTAAGGATCCACAGCACTTTGGTTGAACAAAAATACATGGTATTTTCCAACCACAAAACTGTGGGTATCAAAGATCATAATTTCAAAAAACCTGCACCTCCCAAAGAACAGTGAACGAGGACTGCCAAGGAAAAGCTGGACAACCAGGGGCAACTCCTAGTAGAGATGGGCTAGTAGGATGTAGGACTCGCTGTATTTTTTCTGACTACCTTTCTATCCATTTTGACAAGTTTGTGTAACTTATGACTACCTCTAATGTCCTGAAATCACAGTCACGTGTGCTCAATTTAATGCATGATGCTCGCTCTATTTACTAAGATTTTTGGAAGCCTTTTTTAATGGAATTGAGGGTATGCAAAGATTTTTTGACAATCTTCACGAAGTCATATCGAAACATGCACTGTCAGGTTGTATATTTTATTTCCATATTTGATGCCCATCCATGCTGACTATGAGGAATCACATCACATCATTTTAGCACAGTCTAATCAAGTCTAACTAAGTCTCAGTGTCAAACTCTTCCAACCATAAATATTGCATCTTTGCATTCATAAAGTGTTCATGTAGAAACTGTTCATGTCCTAATACTTTTACTAAGACTCAATTTCCTCTCTCTGATCTGCTGAAATTAGTATTAAATCCAGCAAGCTCTACAGTAGTTGTCTTCTGCGTGCAAAACCATAAACTTGGTATAGCCCCCGAGAAGCCTTACTAGCTGTTAAAGACAAGAGCGTTCGAGCATTGGAGATGATGATCTATGTGACCACATTTTTTACTCAAAGCGATGCCATTAAAAAAGTCATCAATAAACATTGGTCATTAATCTCTGATGACATTGCACAACCTAATCCACCCATGCACTCATTCAAGAGAGCGAAGAGTGTCAAAGACCATGTAGTCCGCTCTTTCCTGGACAATCCAGCTACACCGTCCCTACAAACACTATGGAGTCTGCCTGTGACTGTGGGGCAGTATAGATGTGGTCACTACAGGGCCTGTAGGATGACTATTCAAACAAAGAAATTCACCTACAAACACCATCAAATCGAACTACAGGCTTCCACCAATTGCAATACGAACAACGTTATTTATGGGATCATCTGCCCTTGTGGATCCATCTATGTGGGTCAGACACAACAAAAGATAATAACACGGATACTACAGCATTGTAGTAGAATAAGATGTGATGTACAGGGGGCACCATTAGTGAAACACTTAAAAAATGCTGCCCATACCGCTGATGATTTCCAATGGATAGTCCTTGAAAAGGCCACTCTGGGGCGAGAGGGGGCAACATTGTCTCAATCCTGAATGTAAGGGAATGTAAGTGGATGACCCATTTGGACTCAATACTAAATTGCCTAAATGAAGTTGACTTGAGCAATGCGCAGCTAGCTTGTCTAACATCTGATTAACACCTTGGCTGCTAGTGGTTTTCCCCTCCTGTGCTGATTCTAGCAGAACCCCATTGTTCATGACGAGCTCAGCTCGTCATAAGCACAGCTCAACCGTTCTTCTGTCATGAGCAGCGAAAGGGTTAATATGGAGCTATTTTGCTTGGTGCTATTACATGTATATTGTATTTCTAAAAGAGAACTGATGTGTCAACTGACCCAGGTCTTACCGTGATTATTTTGGTTCACTGTCATTATCATGCAACGGACATACGGCGACTGCCCATTCATGGAACCGCCTCCAGTGTATGTTTGTGATTTTGTGCACCTTTTGTTATGAACGTCTATGCTGGGCATTTGAATTGGCCCAAAAAGATATGTATTGCCTTGGAAACATCGTGATCAGTTATCTATGTAGGAATTCTGTCTATATACTTTTTTGAGTCTGCAATGAAAAACATTCGACTATGAGTAGGCAAATGCTGTGTTATGTTTTCTGATATGATCGCTTTAATATACCTTTCCTCAACAACACTCCCCTCTCTGCATTTAGTTAACTTGATATTGCGAGCTTTTAGACCTTGGGCCAACTCCGATTATATGATAGAATGTATCCTTCAGGATGAACTCTCGACTGGCATTTGTTTTGAGTCTATTGTCCCTGTTTATCTTTTTACCGTGACGCTATGCGAGCAGCATCTAGCGTCTGTTACCGGCACGTCATGAGATGAAGAATGATGTCTAATAAGTCTATTTAACTGAGGATGAGAGGACGGCTCGTTTCCCTCAATCCGGCTTTGTCAACGGAGTCAGCGCGTAGCAGTAAGTTCACTCTCCCGATCCTGATAAACCACCTGCTGGGGTTGCGTGGTGTGGTGTTTAATGATTACGGGGGTTATTTAATTCTATTTTCAACTCTGCATAATCCCGAGCCCATTCTTTGTTTTAGATTGAGCACCACTCTCCAATTGTGCTAATCCTTCACCGAAGATGGTGAGTTTTCTAAGACATAGCTTTTATAAATTAGAAGTAATCAATTTCATATTACTCATTATGTGACCCCGCTGCACTTCTCATTCTATTACAGATACAGTGCTATGTGCATCTTGAAAAATTTCTACAGATCAGGTAATGGCATCACGTGTTGCATTCTATTGGATATTGACGTTCTTTAAGTTGTTGTTTGGTTGGTGACTCCGTCCTTTATATTTTAGTTTTCAGATACGTCTGCTGAATCAACTCCTAGCTGCGGAACTTGGGGCAGGATTTGTTTTATTTCATTACATTTGCTGTTTGGAAGGGACATGCTGGAAGGATCCGCATTTTGTGTAAGTGCTGCTATTTCCCACTACCGCCCCTCTAGGAACCGTATAATATGATTAATTTACTTTGACCTGTAATACGGAATTATGTTCTCTTATCACGACACCTTATTCTATTAGGTGTTGGTGTCGCTCAGCACAGTTTGGACCCAGTTGGCCCGCTATCTTACATCGGAGCCCTCATTGTACGACTCATTATGGTAAACTTAAGGACTATATTGGCCTTGCAAGTGGTTATCCTATTTGTCCCCCGATTTTAGTACCAATTGTGTTCTACTTTGATTTTAGGTGCCCTCCCTCACCACAGTCCTGAGGAAGACCCCTGTGTAAGGCGTTAAATGTCCTATGATATACCTTGGGGTTGAAACGTTGACACTCTTCCCTTTTGCGCCAGCCATCAGAAACAACAGAGAATAATCAACTGTGTTTCACAAATGTGGTCTAGCTATTTGAATTAATGAGTAATTCATGTATATTTGGCTAAAAGACTTAGGCCTGAATTAATTTGAATTTGGCATTTTTATGCATTCACGATTTCCATACTTCTTTAACAATCACTTATCCTCACCAGAATCATTTAAACCCCCTCCCCACCTTTTTTCCCTGTCCTTTTTGGGCACCTATGTGTATAATAATTTGAATTCTGATATATGTACAAAGCATTTTTCTTATGCAGCAGTCTGATTAAATAACACTTGCTACTTATTTTTGTTGTGTAGTATTGCTATTTTGATGCGATTGCAAAGCTTTATGTAATGTCCGGTCAGTTCTAGTTTCCTGGGACCATTCCATATTGTACTTCAAAACCATAAGTGGGCAGCAAGGAAGTAGCCCAACCATTCACACTGCGCTCCTTTCAGCACTAATACAATCATAATAATAAAAAACAGGGAGCCAAGCAATATTACTTCCAGTGGAAAGAATATCTGCTTTAAATTGAGGATCATCTCAGTTTTATTCAAAGCTTTGTCTAGCAGGCGGAGAAGGCCTAATGGTTCTTAGTTGCTATGTCATAAGAAAAACAAGAGAGAGAAACAGTTGGGAATTCAAAGGAAGAGAAAAGTGTATACAAGGATCATTACTCATTCAGCCAAACAAAACGCAAGTCAATAAAGGCTCTTGTTGGAAGGATCAGAAGTTCTATCGGGAAGAAGAAAATCAATTTTTTTTAAACTTTGATTCCAAAAAAAAAAGAGGCAGACACAAAACACAGGAAGCTTTGTCAAGGCAATGTGGAGACAATTGCCCTCACAAATTCGGAATGCTTAGTGTGACTTTGATCATCTTCAAACGCACTGGCACGTTGAAAGCCCATCTAGTTCAAATATGATTTTCTAACCCCCTCCCGGCAGCACGCGAGGCGTACAACTTAAGATTTCCTGCAGGAATCTCATGAAAAAAACATGCGATCTTAAAGGGAGTACTTTATTAATGTTGACTTATGTAGATCAGGGATGTGGCCGAGCTGGTGTCTTTGCGCACAGAGGTTTATAGGATAGAATGTTTTGAGCTATCTGAGTGAAATTCGCCAAGACTGGGTAAAAAATGCATCTACTAAAAAATCCATTTTTTCTCAAGAAACTGTTTCCAAATTCTAAAGTCTGGTTTTGCAGAATCAAAATCTCATTACCATTTAATGCATGGACAGTGAAATAACTCCCTGTAGAGTCTTCTCGAGATGTATCATTTGAATTCAGAAATGTCTGTCTCCTTACTCTGTGATAACAAGTCCAATAACTGGAGGCTGAGCAGTACCTATGCCCCCAAAATATATAACAATCATAGAAAAAACTCGTAAAAGCACAGGTTGTTAGCCTGTGCATTATTAAGAAATCAGGCTTTAAAACAATTCTTTCATTTCCTTACCCGCAAGTATTTAAAGTAGTAAGTCTTGTATTTGAAACAGAACATGTACAAATTATCCCCACGTTTAATTGGATGCAATTCGGATGTGCTTCATTAAAGAAAAGATGTAGAATAAAACGTTTCCAAATCTTGGCTCGTGTTTATTGTAATTTTAATGAGGATTTTATTTTCTAGTGTGGCTGGAACCAGTCCTCCATATTACAATTAATGCCACAAACCTTTATAATGAGAATGGTTCTAACTGCCCCCGCCAAAATGTGAGGTTTGGAAGAGCAAGGACAAAACACATGGAATTTGACTCTTGTTATTGCTTATTATTAGTAATGCACGCCAAGGGTCCAGCTGCTAGGCACAGCATACTACTAATAAACAAGTAAAGATACAATAATCGAAAGAGGTCATGAGCATTCGTTTAACATACAAGGTAGCAAAGTGGCAGCATGAGAGCTATAATAATTGGATGTGTCACCAAATGAACTAGAAAACCAGGGAAAGGGAAAAGGGGAATAGGGAAGGAGAACAAGAGAGCAGGCATCAGAAACTTCAGAAATGAGTCCAAGGAATAACAGAGGGAACAGAGGTCTGGGGGAAGATGGCAAGAAGGCAACGAAAGACGAGTATGAGGAAGAGTAGGGGCAAAAAAGATTGAAGACCCAGTTGATACATCTTACATGAGTTGTTAGATCTTACATGCAGGTAAGGAGGAAGAGGTGAGCAATTCAAAGGAAGGTACAAATGTGAGTGTCTCCAACATCTGGGTTCCCGGGAACTGGAGTACCTTCAATGGTACGGTAGTACCCGGATTCTAGGAAACACGGCATGAAGCTTCAGCTGAGAACTGTGAGTTTCACTCGCCTGTGGCTGCCTTTCCTTGTGCTCTTGGGCTCAAAGCTGCTGCTACTTGCTCCTCTAGCTCCAAAATGCCATCATCTGCCTGAGCGTTTGTAGCTGCCTTTTAAAGTTGCTCTGCAGCTAGTCCAGTTCAGATTTTCTTTCATGTTTCTTTACCTTCCACATCCAGGCTGTTTCTTCCTTAATTCTTTTCAGGTTTTTCCAGTTATTTGTGATTCCTGTTGGTTGATGTTTGATATCACTTCCTTTTCCTGTTCTTTTCCTACAGTGATACTCAAAGAATAGCCCAAGGGCGTTATGCGCCCCTCCTGACCTTTACATGCGGCCCCCCTGATCAACAGAAGCACTGGGATGCTGTTTTCTGGACTCAGCAGTAGCATTGAGAAATAAGTTAAATAAACAGGCATGCCTTTATTTAAAGGTTAATTTAAGTTAAAGAAAGGTAGTAACTAGGCAATGCTGCACCGCCCAACTTTAGAAACACTTTGATTTCATATTGCAACAAAAGTGTAAAAATATAATACGGTCTCTTCAAAATTTAAAAAGTGTATTTCATTAACATGCAGAACTGTTTCAACTTAGTACATCACAATATATTAGTGCATTGTGTATTTTTTTTAAGCAATAGTTTTCAACAAAGAATTTAACAGTCATTCGTCCCCCAACCCTGACAATAATGTCAATAGTGAGCTAAGATGCAAGTCAGATGTTAAGTGCAATCTTTGGGCTGGGTTCCTATATAGATGAAAAACATTACAATGTAATACATCAAACGAAGGAGAATGTTTTGTACAGTGCACATCTCTTTTTTTTTTTATCTGTTTTTATTGTTTTATAAATCCACACATGATCTTTATACAGCAATAAATAACATTACTTCACACATCATATCATCAATAGCTATGTCCCCGTAGGCCTACCAGATGAGCTCTTTCTCCTTCCACGATCGATACAATATAAGGTAAATCTCGATACTCGTCCCATCATATTTCTAACTACCCCAAAAGGGACACAATATCAACATTGTTTAGTCTACCTTCTAATGATGTGAGTCTATAAATGAACAATAGAACCACCCAATCAAACTCCCCGCCCCCCTCACTCTGCCTCCGGTGTGCCCAGCCTTCCAATCTCAGACTCCAGTATGCATAGCAAATACTCCATATCACATCAATATATCTTGGGGACAATACCCGCCCTTCACCCTGCATTACCCGTTCTCCCATTCACCCATCATTGGACCAAGCCCCCACCCTCCTTCCCTCCTCCAGGTTAGAACAAGGTAAACCCTCTGGAGTCTCCTCAGCAGAGCCCACGTCCAAGTCAGTCTCAGGCATCTGAAGTGCTACCACTAACGCTTCCCACGCTCTGGCTGCATCCAGCGCATTCTCATTATTAGTACGCTTAGCCTGCTGCAATCTAACTGTTCTCTCACTTGTGGCCCATTTAAGTAACTCCGATATCCACCTTCCTATCGCAGGCCCCCAGTCGCCACTTCCATTGGGACGTAATCTCTCTTAGTGTGCAGCAATCCCAGGTCCAGAAACTTGCTCGTGATTTTTGACTTAGGGGTGTGCGGGAACCAATGTAATATACAGGTACCCATGTCAGTGTCTATTCGGCGCTCTGTAATACCACAAAGCAATTTGACTACCTCCTACCAATATGTTCCCAATTGTCCGCAAGTCCACAGCATGTAACTCTGCTCCCTCTAGAGAGCAACAAGGACATCGGGCGGTATCCATCCGGAAATATCGGTTGATTCAGGCTGGGGTTAAATAGGCCCTAGGCAATATAAAGAAATGTATTAATTGAAACCTAGCATTCCGTGAGCTCTTCCAGGCCCTTAGGATCAAATGAGCCCATGTCGTTTCTGGTATTTCCTTCCCGAAATCCGCCTCCCATTTTCTCCGTAACTCCATCAATAGGCTCAAGCCTTCTGTGCTCAAGCGCCTATAGAGACAAGTAATCGCCTTGAATGTCCCCGCAGCCATCACCACATATTGACACGTCACAGAGGTTTGGGGCTCCGAGAGCATTTCCTTCCAGTGGCGCTGTATGCCAGAGATCAGGGCTGCATGCTGTTTATAATCCCCTCGCGCCAGATCAGATCCTCTCCTGCAAGGTCTGAAAAGGTAGCAGCACCCCATTGTCCTATAAACCCCCCATGACCTGGACTCCCGCTGTTTCCCGGTCTGCTAGCGCTGACCAACCCCCCCCCCTTGTGGGAGGGCACAAGGAGCAATGGTTGTTGTAACATAGTAAATGAAAGGACATGCCGTAATATCCACCGACTCTCTTGGTCCTTTGGGCTCCAAATTCTCGAGCCACTGCTTGTGTCAGCCACTGCAGCTGAGCCACCAGATAATAAAGTTCAAAATCTGGTAGTGCTAGCCCCCCGTCCACTCTAGGTCTCCTCGTGGTGGTTAATGCCACCCGTTTCCTGCCATTACCCCACAAGAAGCCGCTAACCATCGACCTGATCTGCTTAAAGATTGCCCCCGGTATCCAAATCGACAATGTCTGAAAGTGATATAGTAGGCGGAGGAACGCCACCATCTTCAGGAGTTCCACCCTGCCAGCTACCGAAAGCAGTAGAGAGCTCCAAAATGTCCCATATAGGGCTCTTCCCACGTTCCCGTCCAGCAAATCAGCAGGGCATTATAAATCTTGGTCCCAAGATAGGGCAGGCAGGACGGTTCCCACTGAATGCCCGCCACTTGATCAGGGATTCAGGTGTCAGGAACCACCGGAAGTGGCAAGACTTCTCCCAGTTAACCCCCAGTCCCTACATCTCTCCGAACACCCGCAATAAGCGTGTCGCCCCTTCTAGCGACACCCCCGTATTGGCCAAAAACATTAGCAAATCATCCGCATACAGGGAGATGTATTGCTCAATGCCCGCAAGGTCAGACCCTGAAAAGGGCACCCCAACCTAGCTCGCACAGCCAACGTCTCAATAGCCAATGAAAATAAAAGCGAGGACAGCGGGCAGCCCTGTACGTTCCTCGACCCACTGCACAGGGGGAGGATATAGTCGACTCTGTCTGCACCCTAGCCGTTGCGTCCCGGTACAATAATCCTGTCCACCCTACAAATGCCTCCCCAAGGCCGAATGCATGCATAGTGTGATAAAAATATGGCCACTTCAGGCTATCAAAAGCCTTTTCTATATCCACCGAGAGCACCGCAGCACTGGGAGCGTCTCCATGATCTACATCCAGTATGCAAAGATGGCGCCGTATATTAACGGCTGTGGACCTAGTTGGAATGGAACCCGACTGATCACGATGAACCAAGTGCACCATATGGGGCAAGAGCTGAGTCACCAGAATTCTGCTTAATACCTTATAGTCGGACGTCAGCATGGATAACGGGCGGTACGCCGACCTATCCATTGTACCCCGTCCTGGTTTTGGAAGAGGGACAACAACTGCCTCCCTCATAGAGGCTGGGAGCCTTCCTGCTGCTCGGGTTTCTTTATAAATCCACACCAGTTTTGGAGCAAGGATGTCAATGTAAGTTAAGTAAAATTCAATTGGGAGAGGATCTGATCCCGGGTTGTACGGTGCACATCTAGAAGGCATGTATTTAGATGTCATTTTATATAAGATAATGAAAAAAGAAGGGAAAGTGAAATTAAACTATTGCCTAGAATCACACAGTTTGGTAAAGTGGGGAAGCCAGGATTTATCCCAGGTTTTCTGGTTTCCCATTGCACAATTTAGCCACTGGATGTATATGCTTTGGTTCAACTACATCCACCATACTGGCACCGCCGCCCGGCACCACACGCCCAGACCACCACCCTAGAAAACATAATTCCGAGGGCGAAATTAATACAGTAAAGACAGCCCCCTTTGTGATTGTTGTGCAGTATGAGAACTCCAAGTGGGATACCTGTAGCACTACAGCCCCATTGGTATGTGAGTGCAATATGGCCAGCTCCCAGTTAATATTATTGCAGTGAGGTGAGATTTGTGTGATGATACAGCAGCAACTGCAGCTCTCTGTCTGATATCACTGTATGAAGGTCAGATCTGTGCTGCAGTAATGGTAGCTCCTAGTTTAATATCACTGCTTCAACTCCAAGTGTGATTGATATCACCTTGTCTGGTGTTAATGCATTAAGCACTGCTTGTCTGATGTCACTTCAACAGGGGGAGCTCTCAGTTTGATATCATGCGGCAAATGCATCTCCCAGGGCTAGGCCCGTGTATCAAGCAACTTCCAAATATTATACTTGCAGTAATAGCAGCCCCTTGTGAAATGTTACTACAGTAAATGGAGATCCCGGTGTGATATCGCTTTAGCAGAGCGAGCTGCAGCTTCCATTTTGATATGCATGCAGCAAGGGCGGCTCCCAACTGGGATATTAATGTAGGAAGGTCAGCTCATAGCACCGCATCCCTGGAGTAAGGACCGACCTGTGTGTGATAGCACATCAGCAAGCACCGTTTGTACTGTCATATCGCTGCAGTATTGATATCTCCCAGTGTGATGTTGCTATGGTAAGGACAGCTCCCATTGAGCTTCTACTGCAGTAGGGGCATGTAGTGTTTGATTCAAATGCAATAACGCAGCTCTGAATGAGATGCTACTGTAGTAAAGGCAGCTCTATGTATGACACCCCTGCAGTAAAGGGCAGCTCCCAGTGTGATCTTATTGTATTAAAGACAGTTCATTGTATGGTGCCCAAGCATTTAGCAGTTTTTGAATCTGACTTGCATTAAACTGATCCTAATATCTTTTTGCAACAAACAGCTAACTCCTTTTTGGTGTGTTTAACTTTACAGTACAGATTCTTGATGTCTGCAAACATTCTACCTCCTTAAAGATTATGATTTAAGCATCTTATGGGAAGATGGATGGTGTTACTGTGTGTTCTAAGGAACCAAGCCATACATTATAGGGATATAGCAAGCTACCTCAGAGTTTCGTGACTTTATAAAGGAACCCTACTTTTAGCCCTTTTTCTCTATATGGTCATGAAACTTCTCGGAGACTTGCAATATCCTTTCAAGTGTATGGACTGGGATACTTTATCCCTAATATTATTGCAGTAGGAGCACCTCAAAGTATATGTTCAATACATCAAACATAAGCTGCTGCACATACAAAAATGCAGTGTGATCGGTCTGGTTCACACCATTTTATTGAAACCAGGAAGCCGGGGGGCGGGCATACACATTTGGAAAAGCACAAGACAAGAACACTATGCACAGTTTTTCACTTACTTACAATACATATATTTACAATGTGAGGCACGATGAGAAGCTGTGTTTGACTCATCTCTCCAGAATCCATGGCCAGCAAAAGAGCCACTAGCCATATCTCCCAACTCTTACTCTCGAGCTCTTTTGTGCTGGACACCAGTACTTCAAAGTTGCCACCTACCTCCAGATCTCTGCATCCCATCTCTACAGCCAGACCCACTGAACTTGTGAAAATGACTGAAAAACAATATTTCTCCCAAGACTTCAATCCCTCTCTCTACTCCGAGTTCTAGGACACCTCGTTCACCTCCATCTACATAATTGCAATACAGCTCCCCTCCGATCTCAAATATTCCAACCCATCTATAAGTGACGCAGTCCAGCTACCAATAACCACAGACACCATGGTTTATCTTTAAGGGCTGTATTCAATACGTCTTGCTTACTCAATGTCCCTACTCTAACTGACCAGTTCCTTTTCCCAGCTCCTCCTGTTCCTGCTCCTCCTACGACTCCGCCCCCCAACCACTAGACTACCTCACACATCTCTACATCTCCCCCTTTCTTAACAAAGTGAGCTTAATGTCCTCAGTGTTCGCAGTTCTTCAATCCACCACACGGGTTGGCGGACGGTCTGTTCTTCAAGCCTCAATAGCGTCGAGTCAGTGGTGGGTTTGGCTTTGGTCACTCTTTCCGGTGTCTTGATCAGGACATTCTTGACCACAATGTGGGTGAGCGGTTCACTCTCACGGTCGGCAGTCCTCATATTTTCTTCTGGTGGTGTAACAGTTGGTTCGGGTGCTCGGTCCCTTTCATGAGTGGACAATGTTCTGGTCCTTTTATGGGGACCTGCGCTTACCCTTGCCCCTTCTTGTTTTGTCCGGTCGAGGGCGACATTGTCGTTCACCTCTGGGTCATGCCCATCAGACAGTATGGTATTATCTGACGAGACTGTCTTGGTTCGGTTCGGTAACTCATGCACAACCTCGGATTGTCTGACGAACTCATTGTCCATCTGTGCATGGGCATGTTTTTCACTCATCCGATGATCCCTCTCTGCTGACATGTCCGGCTTTCTCTGCGGACTGGCTGTCAGGTCCCTTCCCGTCCGATGACTAAGGTCCACTGTCTCTGTTTTCCTTTTATAGGTCCTTTGAGTCAGCCTTTCGGACCCCTTCAGGGGTGACGGTGTCTGGTCCATGTCCGGATATGTTTGTGATTGACATGACAGATTGCCTTGTGGCGTGGCTGAGTAGTCAGAGACCTTAGTGTGTGTTACGTTACTCTTGACAGGAAGGGTGCCCTCTGGTCCTATTGCGCGGTCGGGTGGTTGACGCCGTGGCTGTTGTCGGGACCATGACGTGGTCGCCTCACGGGATCGTACAGCTGTGCTCTCTGGGTCAGAGAAGTCTCTTGTTGACCTCCAGGATCGGACGGACGCACTCTCTGAGTCAGAGGGGTTCCTGGACATGAACGTGCATTCTGGGTCAGAGAAGTCTTTTGTCGACCTCCAGGATCGGATGGATGTGCACTCAGTGTCAGAGAGATTCTTCTCCCCTCTCTTTCTCCAACTTTTCTCTGAAGCCGTCTTTGGTAGTGGATTTTTGAAGTCCGTAATCCATGGCGAATTGTATTTCCCCTTTGAGTTGTCGTTGAGATGTTTCTCTGTGTGCCTTTGTTGGAACGTCTTCAATGCTGTCCCATTTGGGAGGTTGTTTGATGATCCTGTGCTTGTTCCTTGTGCTTGATCCCAAGCGTTTGCCTCATTGCCTTCTTGTTTGGTTCGTTGCAATGGAGGATCAGTCCGTCTTGTGCGACCTGTTTCTCCTTCCCTCTTGTTGGATGCTCCAACACTTCTGATTTGAGTTGTGTGTGTTCTTCGGCCAGATGTTTCCTTGGACTCGTCTTCACTGCTTGTCGACTGATGTTCCTGCGCCGACTTCCGGTGTTGACCAGTGCGACCCCTTCTTCTCTGGTTATTCTTTCTCTCCCACTTGCTGTGCCGGATGCCCTCTTGTCCAGGGATGTGATCTGCACTTGATGCTCTTTCCCCATCAGAGCATTGTGTGTCATACCTTGAGTGACTCCTTGAGGAACTCCTGGGAGGTGAATGACTTCTTGGACCGGTCTTTTGGATGGTCGCCCCTGGGTCATCTAACTCCGGGTGATCCTTGGTTGACTTCGAGTGGTCGGATGTTGAGGAGTCTGACCCTGAATAATCTGTGTCACTTTCTTTGTCACCGTATCTTTCCCGTTGTCTTTTTGCTGGTCTGCCTTCCCTCTCTCTCATTTCAGTTCTGTTTGTTTTCTGAGTTCTATTTTCTTCGGTATTTTGATGATTTGCGCTTAGGTGCACGTCTTTCAATCCTTCTCTTGCTTTGATTTGCATTCCAATGTCGGCCTTCTTGATGATCTCCTTTAACGACCAATGACCTTGCAGGATCTTACGCTTTGTGTCAGGATTTGTGCACCCTTCAATGATCCGAAGTCGAACCGCATCCTCATTTGTGAAAGTGTTGAAGTGGCAGCCTCGTACCATACTTTGCAAACGAGTGATGAAGTTTGGCAGCGGTTCGCCTGGTTCCTGCCGTGCTGTATTGAAAGCCATGCGATTATGGTCCACATCTGTCTGTGCGTTGAGATGAGCACAGAGCTCCCTTTGGAGTCTTTTATAGCTTTCGGTGTCCTCCTTGGAAAATGTCCTGATTGGGCATTGGCCCTCCGGACCCACCAAATGGAGGAGTAGTAGTAGACACTTCCTCTCTCTTTGTTCACCATTGGCCTTTAAGAAATCTTCTAGTGCTTCGAGCCACTGGTGTCGTTTGAGATCCGAGATCAAATCATCAGTCTGCATCGCCGGGGGTGGTACTTCACTGTGTGGAGTGACCCGCCGTGCTGTGTCTCCACCCGCCATGAGAGAGGGAGATTCCGGTCAGGGTCTTTGGTTTGGTAGTTTGCTTGGAGAGTGATGGTCTTTGTAGCTAACAAAGTATGCGTCGGCGAATGAACTTGGATGGGATTGCTCTCTCCGGGGTCCTCTGTAGGACTGCCCTCCTCTGGGTCTGCTGCAGTACAGTCTAGCCGCTCTTGTCACTTCGGCGCTCTTCAGTGTGCGCTCAGTGTCGTCGTTATTTGTCTCTTGCATTTGCTAATGCTTATTCCAATGTGCCGTTGTCGTTGCTTGGTTCTTGTGTTCGCTTGTGCCTCTTGTGGTACAGACACGTGTTGCTTCAGTGCCTTCACCACTGCGCATTCGTTTGTGTTGCTCAATGTCCACGTTGCCACCCGTGTTTGTCAACGCATGTGTGGTAAGTAACTCTTGTGGTTGCCCGTGCTTGTTAGTTGGTTCAGTCTCGTGTGTGAACGTGCTTGTTCTGTCTCAGTAGCCAATCCGTGTTCATTGTTGTTCACGCGCCGTTATCTACGTTTGTGTGTTTGCCTTGCCACTGCCTCTTTCTTGGCGTTTACCAGTGTATGTTTATTGTCATGTACCAAGACTTGTAGACTGCATGTGTTTGTTTCCTTTCGCCACTGCTTCTTGTTTCTACTCGCCACGATTCGTCTGTGGGCTCTTGACAGTAATTTGTTTGTTCCTTGCCAATGCTTGTTTGGCCTTCGCCAAAGCTTGTTTGGCCTTTGCCAGTGTGTGTTTGGTCTTTGCCAATGCTTGTTGATTTACTTTCGCTGATGCTTGTTTGCATGCAACTGCCAATGCTTGTCTGTGTGTCTCTTGCCTTTGCCAATGCTTGTTTGTGCTTCGCCAATGCTTGTTTGCATGCATCTGCCAGTGCTTGTTTGTTTGTTTACTGCCAATGCTTGTCTGTGTGTCTCTTGCCTTTGCCAATGCTTATTTGCGCTTCGCCAATGCTTGTTTGCATGCATCTGCCAGTGCTTGTTTGTTTGTCCTTTATCAATGCTTATTTCCAGACACTGCTTGCCTGACTTAAAGATGGCCGCTCCTGATTTTCACAGGGATGTCCCATTGGCTTGCCTGACTCCAATATGGCCGCCGCCCCTGAAATCCCGGCTTGCACGAGACTTTCACTTTGTTCACTCACGTGGCTCATTCAGACCCAGCAGACTCAATCGGGACTCACCGGCCGCCGGTCCCAGGGACATCAGCACTTCTCCCGGTCCCCACGCTGAGCCACAGGTGAGGTTGGAGCAAGTTCCCGCTTCGCTGCGCTAGGGGGCCGCTTCCACGCGGCGACAGCGTGTCAAAGACACACGCATCAGGCGTGAGGTTCCTAGCGCTGGGGTCACTCGAGCTCCAGTTCTATCGCGCTCGACAGCGCTTACCGCCAAATCTTCTGGGGCGATGCTCTTCGCCCGGGGGCACTCTTTTCCGCTTCTTCGGCACTGTGCAGAGTCGGGGTAGGCTCCCGACCTCTGTTCTATCTGACCTCTGTTCTATCTGCCGATGCTGCAGCAATGTCGCGTTTTGGCGCGAACTGCTCCGACTTCTCGAGCGCTCCAACGCTCGTACTGCGGCTCCCTCTCTTCTTCCACAAAGCCTCCGAGGGGACAGGGTCACCGGCTGCCAGCTCCTCTCTGGGGCAGCTCCGTGCAACTGCGGTTTCTTCTTCTTGGCGCTTCCTTCAGCAGCGGAGCTCGTTTCTCGACGCTGCAGGAACAGGATGATTCCACGAGGTGCTGTGGCTTGTGGGGTTTTGCTCATCCCACCCTCGTCGCCAGTTGTAGCATCCAGCTACCAATAACCACAGACACCATGGTTTATCTTTAAGGGCTTTATTCAATACGTCTTGCTTACTCAATGTCCCTACTCTAACTGACCAGTTCCTTTTCCCAGCTCCTCCTGTTCCTGCTCCTCCTACGACTCCGCCCCCCAACCACTAGACTACCTCACACATCTCTACAGGCACCACAGGAATACACAACCTGCACCTTCTGTGCCAGGGCCTGTGAAAGATAAAGCGCGGAGTCTGCCCGTGAAGCACAAATACACAGACCCCGAATTGAAGATGTGCCTAAGCCTCCGAGTCAGCCCCTTCTCCTCCCCCCTCCCCCCCCGCTCTCCTCCCCCCACTGACAGCATCACGGTGCTGCGTCGATGAGGCCTGCCAGGGCCCTGGTGTCCCAGGCTTCTCGCATGTCAGACCTGGCTGCAAGTGAACGGGGAGCTTCAGCGCTAACAGAGAAAGCAATCCCGCCAAAGCCCCAGTCCCTGGCAGAGAGAAACAGCGGGAGATCCCGGGCTTTAGAGGAGAGAGGAGTAGAAGGGCAGCCAGCGAGGGCCTGGGCCCCGCCCTCTTCCTTTCTCCTCTGAGGCTTACCATGGCGTGTCAGTTATTAGAAAGGGTCTCTTTGTGGTCTAGGTATTCAGGAGGGACAGGCTGGGCCTGCACCTCTAACCATCTTCCAAATTACAGGATAATGAAAAACACTGCTCTCTTTAGTGTCTGGACTCTTCCTCTTTTGAGCTGTTTGCAGCAAAAGCTTAGGTTATCAACATAAAAAGAAGCATAAAAGCATCCTTATGCTTCCGTTTTATAGTGATGATCTTAAGCTTTTGCTACAAACAGCTTAAAAAAGGAAGTGTCCAGACATTTTGGCTGGCCAGCTTCCTCCATTGACTTTCCTGCATCTTCCCCCTGAGGCCTTGTTTGGGTGGCTGTTGGTCATGATAGAGCGCCATGTTATTCTGAAAATTGTAGGGGTGCATTATAATTGTCAGTAGTCAGCACCCGCATATTTAGAGGACCATGTTCATGTGTGATTATTAGAAATAAAGTACTAGGCCAGGAATGTTGTAACATGTAGTAGCGTGCTCATATTATTTGGAGACTAATGTAGTGCTTTATCCGAGAATATGCCTTAACCCCTTCGGTGCTGGTGACGGAACAATTCCGTCATCAGTCACGGTTGGGCTGTGCTGATGACGGAATGGTTCCGTCACGGCCACGCCCGTTTTCATAGGGGCCCAGCACAGGAGGAAAATATCGCCCGCAGTGATGCGGTTAAGTAATGCAGGAATCATTGCTTTGTGTTTAAAATGCTGCATTAGGAATAAATATGCCATATTAGAAGTTGCACGTGTAGTTTGCTTATTAATGAAACATGTGATGCTCTAACATGAGAAGGAAAATGCCTTAGAAATATAATGAAATGTAATGCTTTGGAATGATGAATGTAATGCTTATTTTGTAGTTTTAGAAATGCATTTAAACGTGTAAAGGCCTGAGACATGAAAAAGCCAGCAGAGGCCTAACTGTATTTTCTTAGCTTAGATAACAATGTAGACCTGAAATGTGTATTTTTCCTTGGGAAAAGGCTTCTGTTTGCAGCTGAATTTCAGATTGTATCTTGGAGTGTATGCAAGGTTGTTTCTCATGTGTTTCTGTTGCAGGTGGAAGGACACGAAGCTTGTTAGGTAGAATAATCCATTGTTTAGGAGTTAGGTTGGTAGGAGTGAGAACAAAGGGAGTGGATTGGAATGCAGAGATGCTACATTTGGCGGAGCAGGTGCCTGGGACCCAAGGACACATCAACGGTTTTTGGAAGGAATAGAAGGTTTGCTGAAAATCCCAGGATGAAGCACCTGCCCAGAGGGGTGTGTTTTGGGCGTGTTCACTGTTTTTGGGATTTTGTATTAGTGACAGCACCCCGAGGGTGGAGAACAGTCTATAGAGTTGGAGAGCAGACTTTTAGAGTAGATCTCGAGGCAGAATGTAGGCTTGGAGCAGATTTGGGGAAACCAGGCAGGAGAGGGGTGTAGGAAGAAGTATCTTAGAACAAGCTCTGTAGCTTAGGCCACTTACCTATGGAAAGTGAGTGTACTTCTTAGGAAGTCTTCACTGCTGACATCTTTTCCTCTTGCCTGGGAGGGATGCTAAGTAGGGATGTCACCTTAGAGTTAGTGTAGGGACAGACTAACCTTTTCTTTCTCTTGATTAAGTGCAGTTGAGACTTCAAGCAGAAACTGCAATCGTGTGTCTAATGCTTCTTGAGCTTATGCTGATTTTTATCTTGAGTTGTCTGAGACTCTTGTGGAGGATCATGTTTGTATTAGTGCCGGTTTATTTTCTGAACCTCTTACTGAGGTGCTTGTATGTCCAGTTGTTCTTGGCTTTGTAATACATTTTTAATTTTACTTCGTAGTCAGTGGTCATTTGAATTGGGATGGATTTGGCCGTTGGAAAATTGTTATAAGTAGGAAATTAGTGTTCTTCCCTTTACACTTCTTAGCAGACAAAAAGATTCAGTTGACCGCGGATTCTAAGGATTGGTAAAATAAAATCTAGTTAAGAATCCCAGCCTCACCAGTTGGTAGCAACTGAGGATGGTTGTCTCTATAGTAAGGGAGATCGAGATTAGGATAAGAAATTCCCCCAGGCCCATTGAATTCAGGTGATGATTGCCCAGTGGATTATCGGCGGAAGACAGCGTATCATGGAAACCGACAGAGAGTGGCGGTGCAGCGAAAGCAGCAGTACGTGCGAGAGTGAGTATGAACAGGGTTATATGTTGTTATATTGCAGTGTTTGTGTTGTAATATCTTGAGGAGTTGGAATGCCTGTTGTATGAAAGGAGATCAGGCTATGAGCGCGCGCAGTCCGGGAAAGTCTTAGGCTCAAGGAGTAGCTTAAGCGGTTAGGGTGTAGCAGACACCCAGAGTAATTGTCGACCATCGTTAAGGGAATCGTGAGGTACCATCATTTGCCTGCTGGACCAAGATAGGGGGAACGAATGTGTGAGTGCATGAGTAACTGACGCTGGTCGTGGGTTGCTGAGTGTTTGTAACCTATCAGTTGAGGTGATTGTCCGGTCGTTTCGTGGACAGACAATTGCCAGTTGAGGTAGACAATTACACAACTGTGGACGTACAGTCAGCGAAGAGATTGCTTGGATGTACAAGTGATTATTTCAGTGTGTAAATGGGACGTATGTGTCAGTGAGAGCAAAATTGTAAAGGAGGGGAACTGCTGCAAGCGGAGACGAGTTATGTCAGAAGGTGCCGCGCTCTGATAGGGCGATTGAATCGCCAATATGACGAAGGAAGTCACTACTGGATATTCGGTGAACAGAAGTCCTGCAAGGGCAGCAGCGGACACGGTGTTCAATCTCGGACTACCGAATCCAGCGTTTCAGGGAGTCGAAGACTTTTTGGTGTCTGCGCTTGAAAAAATAGGGAAGGCAGCAGACGATCATCTATAGACGGCGAGTGAGACATTGAAAGGAATACCCGTGCATCACACGTTACTTTGGTTTAGGTGTGACGTATGAAGTGTTGCATATTTGGATGCCAACCAGTTTCTGTTTAACTGAAGAAAGTTTTTGGTCCTGAGGAGAACCCTTAAAACAATCGGGGTTCGAAACGCGTCGACCGACCAGGTCCCTGGTCACCCAGAAGCTGATATTATATATAAAGAAAACGTTTTTCCCTTTTTGAAAAAAACTTGAGTAATTCAAATTCGAAGACTGTTGTGTTGCTCCATATGTCTAAAAAACCTTACTTTCTCCAATGTGACAAAGGGACCTTTTTTGTCTTTTGGTTGTGGGATGGATGTCTGTATGAATGTGATATGATTGTGGAATTGGCCAAGTTTGTGTGATACATATTGTCAAAGTGATTGTAAATATTTTACAATGTGTGTAGACTTTGTCTGATTGTAATGTTTACGTTTGTGTTGTATTTAAATGCACAACAAATTATGCTATCTTTTGAAAAAATAAATGAAAATTGAATAGTTTACGCATGACTAAGGTGCAATCTATAAAGCGGAATTTCATGTTTGAACTCATGAAATTACCTACCAAACTATAGGAATAGTCAGTCTCAGCATTGGCATTGTTTAGCTACGAATGGTCCATCCCCAATTGTCATGAAGAAGTATGAGCAAGTGATCATGTGGTTTAAATCTAAGGTATCACAACAGGATATTGATTGGGTGAAAATAGATCAGACAGTTCAGGAACCAAAGGAAGCGGTGCATGAGTATTACGATAGGTTGTTGCAAGTCTTTAAGCAATACAGTAGGTTGGATGTGATGGACCCTAAGGATATGGGACAGTTTTTTCGAAGTTTGTCCTAGGATTGAGACCTGAGATTTGTGTTATGATTCAGCAACATTTGATTTGCTGGCAGAACAAGCCATTAGATGAAATACTGAGGTATGCTAGATATTGCAGTGATGAGGTAGATTCAAAACATAAGGAACTTAAGGACAAATTAATGCTGGTCCAGATGCAGGCGGCTGACAAGGGAGGTAAAGTACAGTCAGGTGGAAGAACGTTGGGAAGGAAACAGAATGGTCAAAATAAGGGAAAGGGAAACGCAGAGGATTACAAGCCAAGGGTAGATCTGGCAACTTTGAAAAAGACCATGGAGTGTCACCTTTGTCATCAAATTGGACACTGGAGATGCCAGTGTCCCTTGAATCCTGTGAATCAGTTACAGCAGGAGGAAGAGGTAGTGTAGGTACAGGCGCCTGAAGTGACAAAAACAGTAATGAAGCCAAGGTCGATGAAAGGGGGACTTTGGCTCCACAAGTACAGGTTCCCCAGCCTCGGAGGATCCTGACCGGGACTCAGACTTACCAGCAGATGCCTCACTTTGAGGAAGGTGATGACTGTTACATAGACTCGTTGGCATGATGGTGCCTGAGGGGGGAGGAAGACTGCACACGTGGGGCAGTCTTGGAGGTAGACCAGAGGGTACCATTTGTGGAAGCGGACGTTGATGGTCACCCTACCACCTTTTTGGTTGATACTGGTGCTACCCATTCTACTGTGAGATCTGCAGTAGTCCCCAACCTATCTCTCTCAGGACAATCCATCCAAGTTGTAGGTGTCGCGAATAAGAAAATGACAAACCCTTTGACCGTGCCGATTTCTGTGAAGATAAGTGCGTTTCGAGATAGACATCAGTTTGTTGTGTGCGATTCGAGCCCTGTTTGTTTACTAGGGAGGGATCTCCAGTATAAACTTAATTGTACCATCTAGTGCAACCCTAAAAGAGTGGAACTGCAGACCAATGATGACGATGCTGCTTTTAAGGTCACAAATCAGCATTTGTGTATTGAAATATACCCCGTTAAGACAGTGGAAGAGCTACAACTCGATTTGAGAGATTCAGTCTCGCAGGAGGTGTGGGACTTTACTGGTGAAGATATAGGCTTGATCAAAGGAGTTGAGCCAGTTAAGATTGAGATCAAACAGAATATTGAATTCCCAAGAACGCCCCAGTGCAATTTGACTCCAGAAACAGTGGCTGGAATAAAACCTGTGATTGAGTCCATGATTAAGCAGTGAATCTGATGGAGGTAATGGGTAGTCCATGTAACTCGCCTATTATGGGTTTGCAGAAACCGAGCGGGAAATTCAGAATTGTGCAGGACCTGAGGAAGGTAAACAACATAGTTGTTCCATGTTGTCTAGTAGTACCGAATCCATCTGTGATACTGTTTCAGATCCCATGTCAAGCGGAGTGGTTCACTGTGATGGATCTCTGTTAGGCTTTCTTCTCGATTCCATTGTATGAGGAGAGCCAATTTCTTTTTACTTTCAAACTGGAAAACCGTGTCTTAACGTGGTGTAAAGAGAGCCCATTGATCTTTAATCAGATCTTCAAAAAGAACCTTGAGAGTCATGTACTGCCACAGAACTCTGTTCTTGTACGGTACATAGATGTTCTCCTTGTAGCGTTAGAGACTGAAGATTTATGCAGAATTGATACCATTGCCTTACTGAATCATTTGGCAGAGAATGGGCACAAGGTGTCGCCAAATAAGCTACTGTACTGCTTAAATGAGGTGCAGTATTTGGGTCATCGAATAGAAAAAGGCAAGAGGAAGGTGTCACCTGACAGGATTGAGGCAATTATGGGCATGATGGTGCCTTCTACTCAGAGAGAAGTGAGGATGTTCCTAAGGGATGGTTGGCTACTGTCGTCAGTGGATTGCCAACTTCTCATTGAAGGTGAAGCCATTACAGAGACTGATGCACAAGGATGTGAGTGATCCAGTACTATGGGACAATGACTGTATGAAGGCATTCTTGGAGTTGCAAGAGGATCTTTGCCGTGCTCCGGGACTGGGGATGCCTGACTACAACAAGCCTTCTTCACTATTCTGTTGTGAACGAGAAGGTTGTGCGCTATCAGTTTTTGGTTCAGGGTCATGGAGGTGTCCGTAGACTAGTTGCTCCCTTTTCAGCTATTTTAGACCCAGTAGATTCAGCGTGGCCCGGATGTCTCAAATCTGTTGCTGCAACGGGTGTCAGCATTGAAAGGTGTGAAAGTATTGTCATGGGTCACCAATTGACTGCTTTTTTCCACATTCTGTTGAATTATTGATGACCAGGACCAAGACACAGCACCAATAATAGGCTCACACTCTACAAGCAGGTTATACTTGCTGCAGAGAATGTGACCCTTAGGAGGTGTTCTGTTTTGAATCTTGCTACATTGATTCCGTTGCCAAACACACTTGATGAAGATTGTGCAGACCATGATTGTCTTGATGTGACGGAGCTTTGCACCAAACCGAGACCTGACCATTGCCTGACCCGATTACATTTTCTTTTTTGATGGTTCATGCTTAAGAGACCGTGTTGATCAGTTGAGAGCAGCATTTGCTGTATGTACCATTACGGGAGTAGTTGAAGCTACATGCCTGGAAGGAGTATACTCTGCTCAGGTGGCTGAGATCATTGCTTTGACTCATGCCTGCTTAGCAGAAGACCAGATTTGAATTACCATTTACACTGACAGCCAGTACGGATTTTCTGTGGTTCATGACTTCGGACAGTTATGGTCCCAGAGGTTACATGACATTGTCTGGATCACCTATCCAGAATGGGGAGTTCGTGAGGTTGCTTCTAGAGGTCTTACAGCGCCCTAAAGAGATTGCTGTTGTAAAGTGCACATCTCATGGAAAGTGGACAGATTTCATGTCACATGGAAACTCCTATGCAGACGAATTTGCACGTTTCTGTGCCGAGCAGAGTTGCTCATTTACTGAGAGTCATGTAGAAGGGAGCCAAGAAAGAACCAAGTTCAACATGATGTTGGCCATGGCAGATACTTGGGATGAGCTCAAGTGCCTGCAGGAACAGGTTTCAGACCAGGAGAAGAATGTATGGATCAACTCAGGCTGCGTAAAGGAAGATGTTGGCATTTGAGTTTCGAGTGATGGAAGGGTGATGTTGTCGGATGAGTTGTTGAGCCCGATGGCAAGACAGATTCATGGTGCGGTACATCTGAGAAGAGATGCGATGGTGCCAGTTTTCAGACAAGCGTGGCACAATCCGCGATTTCCTGCAATGGCTGAGGATGTGTGTCAGAGATGCGTTACATGAATGCTGGAAAGAAAACTGTGGTTATGATGAGTCACATTGGGAGGTCCGGGGGACGTTTCAACAGGATGCAGTTGGACTTTATTGAGATGCGTATGTGCAACAGGCTGAGGTACATTTTGGTAGTGGTGTGTGTGTTCTCAAGGTAGGTGGAGGCATACCCGACACATAGGTGTGATACACTCACAGTGGCTAAGCTGTTGTTGAGGGAACTCATTCCTAGGTTTGGGATTCTCACCTCTTTGGAATCGGACAGAGAAACACTTCCATAGCGAAATCATGAAGATGCTTTGCACAGCGCTGAATGTTGATCAGAGACTCCATTGTAGTTACCGTCCAGAGGCTTCTGGAATAGTGGAGCAGATCAATGGGACTTTGAAAGCCCAAATGGCAAAAGTGTGTTCATCCACGTGACTGAAATGGCCTGATGCTTTGCCTCTGGTGTTGATGGGTATTCGCAGTACCCCAGACAGGAGAACAGGTCTTTCTCCTCATGAAGTGCTGATGGAGAGGGCTAAGAGGCTGCCAGCGGTACCATTGACAGCTTTGATAAGCATCACAGATGATCTGATTCTTGATTATTGCAAAGGACTTGCTGATGTCATCCGTTCTGTGTCTCATCAGGTGCAGGCTGCTGTGGTTCCGGCTTCAAGTGATCTCTTTCTCGACCTGAGTCTGGGGGACTGGGTGCTGGTTCGGAAGCACTTGAGAAAAAGCTGCTTGGATGTTCATTGGAGAGGTCCTTACCAAGTAATCTTGGTGATGAACACTGCAGTAAAGTGTGGAGGATTGCCAAATTGGGTGCATGCTTCTCACACCCGTCGAGTTTCAGCACCCTTGGAAGAAACAGCTCCTCTCCCAAATGAAAATCCATCTGAAGTGGCAGGGCCACAGGAGGGGACAAGTCAAGCTGTGAGGGTGACTGACGAAGCTGGTTGCTCACTAGAACGAGCTGAGGAGTGTCACGATGGCAGCGACACTGAAACTGCCTCTGAAAGGGGAAGTGACTGTGAAGGTGACTCAGAGTCAGGCTCAGCTGAAAAAAGTTGTGAACATGGTGAGCAAAGAGAAGGCAGGAGAGCCAGCAGAGCAGTACAGCAGTGGCCGGAGAGACAGAGGCGGCTGGATTTGAGACTGGTCTCCTAGAGGAATCTTGCTCAGGTATCTGTGGAGTCTGAGTCGGATGAAGGCGATGAAGGGCAAGCTCGTGGAGGTCTGAGGAGGTCAAGACGAATGAGTGTGCCTTGCCGGAAGTACGCGACTCCATAGTGGACATATGTTGTGACTGATGCCAGGAGTACTGAGCTCGGGAGACTGAAGGCAGTGACAGAGATCAGTACCAGTCCTACCGTGAAACTGGACATGGTGTTGTTGGTGCCAGGACTGGAAATCGAAGGAGTGCTAACCCTCACAGTTCCAAATCCCCTGATATTGAGCAGAATTTGCAACTTGATTTTGAATAGACTGATATTTCCTACGTTTGGAGTTGAAATTCCATCTCATGAATCTATTGTTCTTCGTCTTGAACTTTTGCAACATGTTCTAGAAGCTGTTGGAGCAAATCTTATTTTGGATTAAAGAGACTTTATTGTAAATAAGCTGAATTAGAATACCCTATGTCCAAGTGGAAGAAGAAGAAATTTAGGGGCTTTCCACAGAGGACGGAAAAGGGTTAAGGTTGTCTCTTGCTCGCTGTAAATAAGGAACTGAAATAAAAGGGGACTTCCAGCTTTCTGAAGTGTGATTCAAGCTAGTGAAGCAACTGAAAAAGAAGTTACTCTTGAGCGTTGCTGCTGAACAAGAATTGCAATAAGTCCTGAGACCATGGGGGCTGGAAACCCACATCGTAGAGTAAGGTGCTTAGTAGGCACACTTGTAGGAGGAGTGATACTCTTCATAATTATCATAGTTATATTTTCGTATTTAGCACCACATGAGAAGGAAGTGGAGGTAGAGGGAACACCTACACCTACTACTCCTAGCAAGAAAGAGGTCAAAATAGGAGATAAAAGAGCTTTGCTTCTAGAAGAGAGTCGTAGGTTACACGCAGATCTATTTAAAGGTGACTTTAAGCTTAATGTGTATGCGAAGTTGTTGTATGAATATATTGATGCAATGATTGCGAAGGATTGTTATGTGTGTATGCAATTGCCTGCTTCAGTAGATGAGGGTATCAGATACCATCATCTTCCATTGACATATGGTATTTCATGTAGTTTGCTGCTTAGTATTTTCTATGGATAATATCATTTTGAGTATTTCTTTTCGAATTATGATGCAGTTCTTCCTGAAGTGCAAGCTTATAAGCATTTGAATAAGTATGATTTTTACAAATCAGAGGATAGACTTAGAACATATTTCATTCCGTACTCAAGAGTTGGATACAGCTTATGCTCATTGCCATAATCTGACATGCCTGTTGTCAGATGTGGAGAAGTAATTCATAGATCAGGTAGAAGATAGATACAGAAAACAAAAGCAGTTGCGGGATTCAGGACAGGGTAAAGTAGACTGGACAGATGAAGAGAAGTTACACAAGTCGAAAGGGGGTTATGGTCCGATAGCTCTAGATGAAGTGCAGAAGGGGAAGTTGTGCATAAGTCGACCACAGACATATGAAAATGTCAGTGTGGGGCAGACCAGATGTGAGCACACCTTTACGTTGGAATACTACGCAAAGGACGTTTTGCAAAGTGTGGTGCAGATAATTCCAACTGTGTATTTTATTTATGGGAGGAATGCCCATGTGCGATTGCCTGAGAAAGGGTATGGTACGTGTTATTTAGCGATCATTTCCCCAAGATTTGTCATACAGAAGATTTGGAGCTTTTAGAAGGTGGACAGCATGTAAGAGTAAAGGGAGGGGAAAGTGCAGGAGCTGTGGTTGGAGATGTTTTCGGAGCAATCGTACCAAGCTTAGGAGTGATTTTGAATGATGTGAAGATTAGAAGATTGGCAACTGTTGTGCATGAATTGTCCATGAATACAGATAAATCGTTGGTGCTGGTTGAAGGAGAGATGTCATCAATAAGGACGATGGTTTTGCAAAATCATCTTGCTTTAGATGTCCTTCTAGCAAAAGAGGAGGAGTCTGTAAACTTTTGAAGGTCCAAGAATGCTGCACATACATTCCTGATAACAGCAAGGACCTGGAGAAGTACATAAGTTATATTACTGCGATCCATTATGAAATTGAAGACTTGACTGAAGAAACTGTGTGGGGAAAAAGTTGGTCAGGGATTTGGCAAAGTAGGGAGTTGGTTTGCGAACATTGGAAAAGGGTTCCTTGGTTTTGTTTTGAAACCTCTTATTATAGCTGTGGCATGTGTGATGGTATAGATCTAGCAGATTGGAGAGATCACAGAGTGCAAGAGTGAAGAATGGGGAGACTGCAGGACAGTCAAAATCAGAATCTCATGAACATGGAGTTGCTCAGGAGAGGAAGAGTGGCAACAAGTTCTGTTTAAGTCAGATCTATCCCCAAGGATGGTGTAGTTTGTGATGACACAGGTCACCAAAGGGGGGACTGATAGAGTGCCATCTTATTCTGAAAATTGTAGGGGTGCATTATAATCGTCAGTAGTCAGCACCCGCATATTTAGAGGACCATGTTAATGTGTGATTATTAGAAATGTAGTATTAGGCCGAGAATGTTGCGATATGTAGTAGCGTGCTCATATTATTTGGAGACTAATGTAGTGCTTTAATGAGAATATGCCTTAAGTAATGCAGGAATTATTGCTTTGTGTTTAATATGTTGCATTAGGAATAAAGGTGCCATATTAGAAAATGCACGTGTAGGTTGCTTATTAATGAAAACATGTGATGCTCTAACATGAGAAGGAAAATGCCTTAGAAATATAATGAAATTTAATGCTTTGGAATGATTAATGTAATGCTTATGTTGTAGTTTTAGAAATGCATTTAGACGTGTAAAGGCCTGAGACATGAAAAAGCCAGCAGAGGCCTAACTGTATTTTCTTAGCTTAGTTAACAATGTAGACCTGAAATGTGTATTTTTCCTTGGGAAAAGGCTCATGTTCGCAGTTGAATTTTAGATTGTAACTTGGAGTGTATGCAAGGTTGTTTCTCATGCGTTTCTGTTGCAGGTGCAAGGCCACGAAGCTTGTTAGGTAGAATAATCCATTGTTGAGGAGTTAGGTTGGTAGGAGTGAGAACAAAGGGAGTGCATCGGAATGTAGAGATGCTACATTTGGCGGAGAAGGTGCCTGGGATCCAAGGATACAGCAACGGTTTTTGGAAGGAATAGAAGGTTTGCTGGAAAAACCCAGGATGAAGCACCTGCCCAGAAGGGTGTGTTTTGGGCGTGATCACTGTTTTGGGGATTTTGTATTAGGGACAGCATCCCGAGGGTGGAGAGCAGTCTATAGAGTTGGAGAGCAGACTTTTAGAGTAGTCCTCGAGGCAGAATGTAGGCTTGGAGCAGATTTGGGTAAAACAAGGCAGGAGAGGGGTGTAGGAAGGACTATCTCAGAATGAGCTCTGTAGTTTAGGCCACTTACCTATGGAAAGTGAGTGTAATTCTTAGGAAGTCTTCGCTGCTGACACCTTTTCCTCTTGCCTGGGAGGGATGCTAAGTAGGGATGTCACCTTAGTTAGCGTAGGGACAGACTAACCTTTTCTTTCCCTTGATTAAATGCAGTCGAGGCTTCAAGCAGGAACTGTAATCGTGTGTCTAATGCTTCTTGAGTTTAGGCAGATTTTTATCTTGAGTCGTCTGAGACTCTTGCCGAGGATCATGTTTGTATTAGTGCCGGTTTATTTTCTGAACCTCTTACTGAAGTGCTTGTATGTCCAGTTGTTCTTGGCTTTGTAATACATTTAAAATGTTACTTCATAGTCAGTGGTCATTTGAATTGGGATGGATTTGGTTGTCATAAGTTTGAAATTAGTGATCTTCCAATTCGTAGCAGACAAAAAGATTCATTCGACCGCAACTTCTAAGGATTGGTGAGATAAAATCTAGTTAAGAATCCCAGCCTTACCAGTCATACCCATAGCGTTGTGCAGATGCATACATCGCTCCATTGGCTTAGCATTACGGCTTTGCTGAGGGAGGTATAAAGTAGTTTCATACTGTGAGGTGAGCACATCTCTTGCAGCACTTCAGCTCCGGGTGCGTCCGGTGCCCCCTCCACTCCCTTTGTTCACCTGCTGCTCCAACACCTCTTTGTGTGTCCTGCTTCTCTTCACTATCACATCTCCCTCCCTTTCCCTGTGTTTCTCACACTGCCCCTTGCTCCCATCCACCCCCTTCCCCGTTTCTCTCCTGCCCATTGTTCCTCTTTCCCCAGGGATTTCCTGACAACTGTTCCTGCCATTTCCTCTTCCCCTTCTCTCTCTTGCTGCCTGTTACTGCAACCCCTTCCTCTTTCCCACTTCTCTCTCCTGCTGCCTGTTGCTCCCACCCCTCCCTCTTTGGTCCTTGTCTCTCTTGCTGCCTGTTGCTCCCACCCCTCCCTCCCCGTCTCTCTTGCTGCCTGTTGCTCCCACCCCTCCCTCCCCCATCTCTCCTGCTGCCTGTTGCTCCCACCCCTCCCTCCCCCGTCTCTCCTGCTGCCTGTTGCTCCCACCCCTCCCTCCCCGTCTCTCTTGCTGCCTGTTGCTCCCACCCCTCCCTCTTTGGTCCTTGTCTCTCTTGCTGCCTGTTGCTCCCACCCCTCCCTCTCCGTCTCTCCTGCTGCCTGTTGCTCCCACCCCTCCCTCCCCGTCTCTCTTGCTGCCTGTTGCTCCCACCCCTCCCTCCCCCATCTCTCCTGCTGCCTGTTGCTCCCACCCCTCCCTCCCCCATCTCTCTTGCTGCCTGTTGCTCCCACCCCTCCCTCTTTGGCCATTGTCTCTCTTGCTGCCTGTTGCTCCCACCCCTCCCTCCCCGTCTCTCCTGCTGCCTGTTGCTCCCACCCCTCCCTCCCCGTCTCTCTTGCTGCCTGATGCTCCCACCCCTCCATCTTTGGTCCTTGTCTCTCTTGCTGCCTGTTGCTCCCACCCCTCCCTCCCCGTCTCTCTTGCTGCCTGTTGCTCCCACCCCTCCCTCCCCCATCTCTCCTGCTGCCTGTTGCTCCCACCCCTCCCTCCCCCGTTTCTCTTGCTGCCTGTTGCTCCCACCCCTCCCTCCCCATCTATCCTGCTGCCTGTTGCTCCCACCCCTCCCTCCCCCGTTTCTCTTGCTGCCTGTTGCTCCCTCCCCTCCCTCCCCGTTTCTCTTGCTGCCTGTTGCTCCCACCCCTCCCTCCCCCGTTTCTCTTGCTGCCTGTTGCTCCCACCCCTCCCTCCCCATCTATCCTGCTGCCTGTTGCTCCCACCCCTCCCTCCCCCGTTTCTCTTGCTGCCTGTTGCTCCCTCCCCTCCCTCCCCGTCTCTCTTGCTGCCTGTTGCTCCCATCCTCCCTCTTTCCCCCATGTCTCACCTGCCCTCCTGACTCTTCAAGAAATTGTGCTGAGTTAAGTGATGAGGGCGGGGCTCGCAGCGCTGCAAGTTTGAGACAGACTCAGAGCCCAACTCCCTCAAAGCCCTGCTGCGACTCCTCTTACAGTGCAGCCCTCGGGCTGGACACTGAAGGAGTGGGACCGCAGTCGGTATTTCATCTCACAGCATCACTGCTCTTCTTTCTGAAGCTAACGTTTAGCAATTTTCTGAGGTGAACATCCAATGATTTACAATGGAAAATGAGACATGACCACGTTTGAATAAAAAACAACCGGGATCACTGATTTACAATGTAGGACCCATCCACCACCCTTCCTTAAATTGAAACACACGTGAAGAATGAGAGCAAGATACCCAGGAGCATTTGGGATGGGATTCGTGCAAAGAGTTAGGTAATATGGTAATAATCAAAACAATGTGCTCTATATAACACAAATACGGCACTTCTGACATTTCAAAGCACTGCAAATAACAGATATTATCATTACCCAATTCAAGGCACTACATTTATTTGTGGAAAATAAATACAAACTTGGTGAACATTATCGGCGCCATCTTGCCCCTTTTCCAAGCCCATTCATGCGCGTAAGCGGCAGCCATTTTTTTTGAGCACCATGACCACCCTGCCCCTCGCTGATAGCCAGCGCGTCTCTCTCTCTCTTAACCTCGCAAGCATTCCCCCGCACGCTGACAACCCCCGCTCTCTCATGCCTTGGGTCATAAACCCCTCTTCAGCGCAGCTTCACCACGGAATCCCATCCTGTTCCCAGCGCGACACCTCCCCTCATTCCTTTCATGGCCTCAAACCCTTTTGATGCAAACCCCCTTTTCCTGTGTCCCCGTTTGTCTTCCCTGTTCCCAGGCCGCCACCTGGCTCTGCGGATACTGTTTATTACCCCGTACAGTAGGAAGCTTCCCCTCCCCATCAAAAGACCCCCGAACCGATCAAAGCCCCCACCCCATGAGATCCGATCAACCCCATGCATTCCGTGAATCGGCGGAATGCCCTGCTGTGCGACAACCATCACCTGTTGTGACCGGGGTGGGGAATCCAACTGTAAATGTATGTGGGAACGGGTCTGAAGGGGAGATTCCGAGGATGTTCTTTCAAGTACTAAAGTATTGCGAGAATGTGTTATGTGCAATAAAGGTCATAAACCCTAGTATAAGAGGCCAGGCCTCAGAGACGTGGTTAGAGCACCTCGTGACGATACTTGCTGTCTGAATTGATGTGTTCTCCTCCGGAGAGAATAAAATCCTCGTTTCCTGCCTTCCAGTCTCCAGCGCCTGCTTCTTCATTGATTAATATTGGTGGGTCATAGAGGCGATACCGCCGGGCAACATAAAAGGGTCTTTGGTTACCGGTTGTCTTTGGAACCCTTTTTAACAATTGGCGTCCCAAACGTGGGGCCCATCAGCGACTCGTGGATCCAGTGGGAGAGGTCCCAACGACAGAGTGAACGACTGCAACGATCGGAAGGTACCCTGTCCGATAGACCCTCGTCTGACAGCCGATCATCCGAACTTCACTGGTTCCGAACAGACCTCTCTCGAGTGATCTGCGGTCCTGACTGGGAACCATCAGGAGTGCCACGAGAAGTACGAAGAGAAGAGGACGATCGGGCGCTGGATTCGGAAGACGAGAAACTGTCCATGCGGTCCGGGTAAGGTCGTGTAAACACGACGAATTGCGAAAGTGATAGATAATTGAAAGTGATTGATAATTGTTGAGAAAATACTAGTATTACTTTTTGTTAATTTATTGGAGATTCACTGTCTACAAACGGAGAAACAACAGGCTCTCCCTTTATAAACAGCGAAGGATAGGTACGCACCCGTCGGACCTATCTTTCTCCCCCACTGAACAATTGCCCCTTCCCCCCATTGATTAACTGTTATAGATTGTTTTCTGGAGATTCTCTGTCTGCAAACAGGGAAGAATAGGTCCCCTCTTTGCAGATAGTGAAAGGGTAGGTGACGCGAACCTTTGCGAGCCTACTTATTCTCCCCATTGACCATATTGATTTTTTATTTTCGACCTAAACATTGATTAACTGTTATAGATTGTTTTCTGGAGATTCTCTGTCTGCAAACAGGGAAAAATAGGTCCCCTCTTTACAGATAGTGAAAGGGTAGGTGACGCGAACCTTTGCGAGCCTACTTATTCTCCCCATTGACCATATTGATTTTTTATTTTTGACCTAACATTGATTGCTCAGAATTGGTTCATGAGGTATTCACTACGTGCAAACAACGTAGAATAGAAATATTCTGTCTAGTCTTTGCGCGCAGTGATAAGATAGGTAGTGCTGACTATTATCCCATTGTGATCCGTCATGCCTGTCTTCTCCCCACTGGTTAGTAGCCTGTTTTACCCGGACCGCTTATTAGAGATGAACCATCCGGCTCCGCTGGAAGGCACCCCTAATAAGGACATGTTCATGAAGCATGGATTAATCGCTATAGCCTACAGTGAGCTATGGCATAAATATACGAAAAAGGATCGAGAAAGTCAGTGGCCACTGAGAGGATCCTTTGATCTTGACAAAATAGAAACGGTAGAAATAGCCCTTCGTAGGAATGAAACAACACCTATTATGCTCGATAGTCTCGGTATGTGGCGCAAAGAAGCTGCACGACGAAGGGAAGGCGACGAATTTAGAAAAGGTGAAGGGACACGACGGACAACCCTCCAAACGTCTAGTAGGCAAAGGGAAGGGCCAGCGATGGCACAGTCCCGAGGAGTAGACATGAAAAGCGAACGGTGTAAAGGGATGTGCCGACAAGCCAACCCCGGAACACAACGACCCGAAGGTAATCCCCCGACATTACGCACAGGACGGACAGATTTAAAACAAAACCAATGTGCTTTCTGTAAATGTCTCGGGCACTGGAAAACCCAATGTCCGACTTTGCAGAGCATAGGTAAGAATGGAGGGTCGACAGAAAGGACAGGCCGACAGAAAGGGAAAAGGCACGAAATAAAAACCAATCAGACTAGTATGGACAGGACAGATAGAACCACCCCGTTTGATTATGCTCGGTGGCACAGATTTCGTCAGACCAATTTTAACGACATGTTAGAGTTCTGGGACTGATTGCTCTCTGTTGCTCCCCCACTCTGAAAAACAAACACAACTGCAGGTCAGTGTAAACAACCCCCCGTTAGAGAAAAGACTCAAGAAAGCCAAGCGTCTATTATATAACTTAGGATTTAATTACGGTAAAACACACAACCAACAGTAAATAGAATAACTAGTAGAACTCTCTAAAAAACAAACTTTACTAATAGGAAAAATACAAAACATATTATGCTCACTCCGGAAGTCTTCCAATGTAACAGTTCGATGGTCCCGCCCATCCGAAACACATAGCACGTGTGGGGCGGGGCCTGCCAGCAACCATGGGCCAAAAAGAGATCGCTGGCGAGAAGGTACTGGAGACTCCACACAGCAGGCAATGAAATGGTCTTCCCATACTACCCTTCCAAGGATGGCGTCCCCCGGACCGCGAGTAGGGAGGGGGCGGATGAAAATGACCCCCTCCCTTGTATCTCCTGGTCCGGCCATCACGAATTTCTCCATCGAACGGATGCAGGGTGGGCAGGGAGGAAGAGGCGACGCGGACGAGCCTCTTCCACCTCCACAGGTAGGAGGCTTCCCTGCCCTGGCCCGACGCCGATGTCCTCCAGCCGGGCGACGGCCATATACCTACGCTGCACAGGACACATAATGCCCGACTGGTATATTTCCGCAACACAGGACATACAAGACCCGGCTGGTATACTTGCGTAGTACAGGACATACAATGTCCGACGGGCATATTTACGGAGCACCGGATGTACAGTGGTCCCCCAAGAGTCGGAATCAGGGGTGTAGGGTGGTCATCATGTGCACCCCTGATTCAAAGGGACGGCGTAGGATGCGCTGGGAGAGGAAGGCGGCACGGACGAGCCTCCCTCACCTCCCCAGATGAAGGCTCCACTGCTGCACCCTGGCGCCCCGAACCAAAATGTCCTGCTCCAGCAACATGATGCTCCGTCTTTCGCCATCACAAGAAGTTTCTTCCTCTCCTGATAGATACAACGAAGGGCGGTTGCTGCAGGGTCTCAAAATGGCGTCTGGGCCCTCGAAAGGCGGGTCTAGGCCGCTGGAGTAACTTTGTCCGAAATTGCAACTCGGGCACTTGCCCACCTGGGCGCAAGCCCCCACCATCGACAAACATCCCCTCGACTTTGAAGATTCTACCAAAGTCCCAAGAGCCCTCGGCCCCTTCAGGCTTCCGGTGAGGAACAGTTGCATTGATCTCAAATGAAATAACCACGGCACAGCAACAAGATGGCGGTGCTCTCGTGTCTGCATCAGCTTCCGTCTGAACCACCCAGGAACATTATGGGCTAACGAACTCGAGCAAGTTCCGGCTGAACATCAACATGACCCGGTAAGAGAGACTCTACCCCCTCCCTCTCTTGATTGACGGTCCACACCACCAGCCCCTCTGTTAGCACAGTTTTCTTTTGAACTGCCGAAAGGGACTCTGGTCCAACCGCCAATTGTCGGGGATATTTTGCCCCTGATGCTACTTCCGGACTAAACCGGCCTCGCCCAAAATGGCGCTGGTATCAATGGAAACTAACGGATGCCTCGTGGTGTTCCTTAGCTAATGAAACTTGATGTACTAAGATATATATATATATACGAACCATTGCGCACTCGATGTTAAAGGGAGGAGGGTTCACTTGGCGAACATTTAAGAAGGGTTCCGTAAAATGTTGATTTCAATGAACAATTTATTTTTGATATTTGTTGTAACTGATACATAACGTCGCTCATGATGCACACCCGCGGTTTACATCTAGGAAATGTGATTACGATGAGCTTGACTGTGTTTCCATTTATGAACTGAAATGCCCCTGATTCCTTCGTCACGCAATGAAATGTTTTTGGTTACTTGCAAATAATTAATTAGACCTTTTTTACATGTTCTTGTGCTACAAAATAACCCCCTACTGTATGTGCTTCCATCGACGACATGTCAGGCCAAAATATGAATTGCGCTCTCACATTTTACGTACTGAATAATTCTACAAATAAAGGTCTTAAAAAGCTATGGATAGGCATCGCATACTTTTGTAAATGCGGGTATCGGTGGGAGGGTTTTTCTGTGCGCAACTGTTCTGCTCTTTTTTTAAGGTTATCCGAGAAATGGTTGTTCGGCCCTGGGTTGATGGTCGAATCGAAGGTATGATACGCTGCCTCCAAGATATGCGACTAAGCTCAGGAACTGACGTATGAAGAAGGACCTCGACTTCTGAGAATGGGTAAAGTAAAACGGTGTGATTGATAAAATGTTATAAAGATATGGTGGTTGAAGGTACTAAGGTACAGGGTTGAACGAAAAACTGATATGCCTTAGAACATCACAGCTTTGGGAATGATTTAGGGATCCCGATGGCCGGATACATCTACAAAACCGGGTACCTCACGCTAGGCACCTCTGATTCCTCTTTTTTAGCGTTTTCACTACACACGATCCTTAATGCCATCCTCGAACCTCCCCATGAACCACCTATCACATTGCCTGCCCCCATGACTTTAGGAAACCAGAACCCTAAGGGATTATATCCCGAAGAGATAAGTACGAGTATGTGGTAAGTAAAGGACTTTCGTGCCCATACATTTGATGTGTTCGAATGTTGTCCCCCTACCTCCCCTTTTTCCCCCTTTTTCCCTCTGCAGGTTACATTAGAATCCCGATTAGAGTATCATAAGGGATCTGGAACCACGTCACGCCCGATGCATGAAGACGGACTAGCGCTGCAAAACGGCACAACAAGGACGCTCTACCCAATGCACGACCTTTTTACCTGATCTAATGCTCTTCTGTCCCAAAACTGCATGCTTTCTACATCCTAACACAGACCCGAAACGTCTAAACGTTAGGTAACGCACTGAATAGCCCAAACAATACACGGTCATTCCCCATGTCACACGTGTACTGTTTGGCCTATTGTCTGTCTCTCTCTCTCTCTCTCTCTCTCTCTCTCTCTCTCTTACTCTCTCTCTTTCTCTCTCTCTCTCTCTCTCTCACTCACTCTTCCACCCCTCCACACTTTCCCTCTTCCTAGCAACTGGCACCTAATTGGCGAACCTGGTGCACCTCCTGATTGGCCCCAAATACCACAAGTATTTGCACAAATTTGTCCTAAATAAAATTGTATCGGTACCACGTTACTACCTCTCCTTTTCTACTAAAATATGGATGAAATTTAAATTGGCCGATAGGAAAGGGACAGGTAAGACGACTAAGGTTCCCTAAATTTGACCCACTCTCAGGGAACTATTTGTCAGTGGCTTCTATGATAAAATGTGTCTGTGGTAATGCGACCATCCCCATTGAAAATTGTCTCCGTACCCCAAGCTGTAAGAAATGATCGAGACACCCCCATCTACCCAAAATGCCCCCAGTTTGGTATCAGCTGCCCTGAACGAGAACTTGAAAAACGCCCCTTGCTCCGATTCGCTGTGTTCCTAATCGTTTTTCATAAGATCCCACCTTCCCCGAGGATAAGTTTAATAATTATCGCAAACCACCCCCCGAGTTTTTGTAGTAACCAGGTTGCGAGGATTTATATAGAAAGTTAGAAAGATGTATGCAAAGTTAAAAATTAGATCGAAAATCGAAAGACCTTGTTGCTGTAAGCCTTGCTGAAAATAAGATGTTTTGATGTAATGAAGACTTGTTTAGCCTATGTTCATCCCTCAGAAGGATGCCTATCAGACTATGGTGAATAGCACGTTGCACTTTTTGTAAAATACAAGGCCCTGAAGACCAGCCTAGCCTTGCAAGACTCGTACTAGGGAAATGGGTCTCTGCCAGAAGAACTGACATCTACTATAATAGACATATTACAAATGAACGTAATAATCATCAAAGCGTCAAAGAATTAGCCAACAAAAGGAAGTTGTAAGGAATCCAGCAAATCCATCATCAATTGTTTATACGTTAGCCGCAAAAATCTCAAATGTAGCGAGTGCTTACCCCAGTTGCTTGGTGTTGGGAGAGAAAATAGATTTATGTAATTACCTTTTTCTGCAAAATCTCTAAAGACTGTCTTTTCAACACTCATTTAAGGGTATCACTGTCGGAGGGGAAAGAGACCGGATGTGGGAGCACGCGGCCTGACTGCGGATTGTGGAACATCAGCGACGGAGGCCGAGGCGAGACCACAGCAGTAAGGAGTCGCAGGACGGGGCACTGTTTCAAACAAAGCTAAGGAAAGGGCTGACCTGAAGCCCCTGCTCTATGATCAACGTGTGCCAAAAAGTCCCCGCTCTCTGAACATGGTTACGGACCCGCCTGTCGCAAACCCTCCGTCCCCCTGATCTGTTCCCGACTTGGCCTTGCTCCATCCCCTCCTCCTCCGACCTACCATAAGGACTGTTCACACCCGCACCTTTCCACCCGAACTCCCAAGTTCCTCCAAATCCTACTGAGCTACCCAGAGAAGAGTACTCCCTGCGTCAGAAGGGAGGGAGCTCCGACTAAGTAGACCACGAACTATGTTAAATCCCAGAACGGTGACCTAGAACTCCACCAAGGGTCGCCCCCGAAGAAAAGATAAACAAAGTCTGTGGTTCTGCCCGCTACCAAGCACCTTGAAGATGATGGAAGCAACAGGAAATGCCCACCACAGAGACTCAAGAAACGAACAGATCTCACAATTCTGGAACAATTGCATTTTCCATTGCAAATCTATGCTCTGCATTGCGGAAGAAGATGCACCTGCTCCAAAACCGTAACGCATTCCTCCTACGAGGTCTGACGAAAACCAAACAGAATGCACCCCTACCCGCAGACCCCCAACGACTCAATCCACATGAACATTTCTGTTGATAGGTAATCCAGGTGCTCAACAGTGCCGACAGAAGACGACAAAGGACAACGAGAACTCTGATATATATTTTTTTTACTGTATCTCATTTCTCTCCCAACCACCATTGGACTGACTATGCACCCGCCGTATACAAAAAGGACTTACTTATATGATAACTTACCAGTTCTTATTCTATGATCTGTACCCAACGCCCTCGCTACATAATTCTAGTCTGATATTGCATTACGATGACTTTTTCTGCAACCAACTTAACGATGAACCCGCCTACTAAATGATGAGATTTTTCAATATGATGTTTATAATGTGATGTTTATGTACAGTTCTTTCGCCTAAGTCCCCTCTCCCTTACTTATGATCGCTGCATATAGGTGTAGATAGGAAATAGGCCAGCAAGATGTCTTGGAAATGTTAAAGGGAGGACTGTGGAAAATAAATACAAACTTGGTGAACATTATCGGCGCCATCTTGCCCCTTTTCCAAGCCCATTCATGCGCGTAAGCGGCAGCCATTTTTTTTGAGCACCATGACCACCCTGCCCCTCGCTGATAGCCAGCGCGTCTCTCTCTCTCTTAACCTCGCAAGCATTCCCCCGCACGCTGACAACCCCCGCTCTCTCATGCCTTGGGTCATAAACCCCTCTTCAGCGCAGCTTCACCACGGAATCCCATCCTGTTCCCAGCGCGACACCTCCCCTCATTCCTTTCATGGCCTCAAACCCTTTTGATGCAAACCCCCTTTTCCTGTGTCCCCGTTTGTCTTCCCTGTTCCCAGGCCGCCACCTGGCTCTGCGGATACTGTTTATTACCCCGTACAGTAGGAAGCTTCCCCTCCCCATCAAAAGACCCCCGAACCGATCAAAGCCCCCACCCCATGAGATCCGATCAACCCCATGCATTCCGTGAATCGGCAGAATGCCCTGCTGTGCGACAACCATCACCTGTTGTGACCGGGGTGGGGAATCCAACTGTAAATGTATGTGGGAACGGGTCTGAAGGGGAGATTCCGAGGATGTTCTTTCAAGTACTAAAGTATTGCGAGAATGTGTTATGTGCAATAAAGGTCATAAACCCTAGTATAAGAGGCCAGGCCTCAGAGACGTGGTTAGAGCACCTTGTGACGATACTTGCTGTCTGAATTGATGTGTTCTCCTCCGGAGAGAATAAAATCCTCGTTTCCTGCCTTCCAGTCTCCAGCGCCTGCTTCTTCATTGATTAATATTGGTGGGTCATAGAGGCGATACCGCCGGGCAACATAAAAGGGTCTTTGGTTACCGGTTGTCTTTGGAACCCTTTTTAACATATTAACCTATGAAATATGGAAGCTTGATTCTTCCTTACAAAAATATAGGACAACGCTAGTGCGTAGAAAGAGCATAGATGGACGAATATGTGAGGATGCCCTGCACAAGTCAAAAGTTAATGCATTTGGTGATGCTCTATGTGATCAGGGGAAATGTGAACAGCTAACCTACAGTTACTCCTATAGCACTCTCTTGAGAAAGAGAGATAGAAGAATAGCTGTAAAATAAGAAACTCGCTTCCATTGAGCAAGAATAAATTCTTTCCGCCATTTTGAATTAGGAATAACTTGTGAAGAGAAAGTACTGCATTTGACAAAATATATGCTTGAGCAAACTAAGAATTTAAAAACAGCCAGGAAAATGCAAATTGTATACAATCGCTCATTCTGATGTAAATGGCAAACAATTGAATTATCCCTTAAACAACAGATTTTAGCATTCTCAGTATAATCAATCACATATAAAATGTATGCATTGGTGGATAGGATTATTTCTGGATCCTAATCTACAATAGCTATGCATCTCCAAGCTTCTAATTATCGCGTCACTGCCTGCCTCCTTGTAATTTACTATGTCCACCAAAACATTTCCTTTGCATAAACTCTTTCCCAACATTGATATTTGTGATTGGTCAGAGAAACTAGCACCGTCGTCCTGCGACATGAAAAATGATACATACAATATGAGTTTACAGAAAAGGGGCATTTAGTAATGGCTTGCGAAAGACAGATTCCGATCCCTGAAAGCCTCTCCTCTTCCTCCCTTATACTTGTCCGGCATCCTGCGTTCTTTTCTTGCTCTCAAAGGAGTGGGATCAGAGACAAGAGCAGGGGCTGTTGAGATATTGAGGACTAAGTGAATATAGCACACTCTTTCCATCTCATTAAATATTCGAAATCCCAGCAGCCCCTGCTCTTCCCGCCTGCACAGGGCCCAGCTCCTAAAATGTCGCCATTTTGCTTTGTGCCAGTTTATAGTGCATGTGTGTCCCCATGAGAGACTGGTGGCGCATATATTCCAGGTATTTTATTTCTGTTAGGGGTCCAGTACAGTCCGTGGTCACTCAAGGCTCCCGCCAAGTGATGCTTCCGCATCCATGAACAACAGCTGGTGCAGGAACTTACGGGCTCAGGTTGGTGGTCTCTTCTAATTGAATTCTGCTGTCTGCACTGCCCCAAGCATTGACAAGGCTTGCATATCTGGCTTGTAACTGAAAACAAAAGCCAGACATGTTGGATTCTCCAGTGCTTCTTCGTAGTACGAGGGAGGGTACGAGGGAGGTGGATGTAGTTACTTTACAACGAAAAATAATGGACAATGAAGTCCTCAGTGGAATATGAAAAGGCAACAGCTACGTTTGCATGGTGATGAACTAAAACCTAAGCAGGAACTCTTTATAAAGACATCATCAGACCACTGGAGGTGCCAGCCCGTACTATAGTATTTTTCGGCAGCTAAGAGCGGATATTGGGCAAGTAAGAGTTGTGAAAAGAAGAGGAACGCCATTCCAGTTTGGGATCCTTTCTTCGGCACAGAGGTTCAAGTCATGGCTAAGGAAGGACAATATCGTTCCAGGTTCACCTAAATGTTATGCCTTGTCCTCCTTTGTCCTCTGTGCCTAAAGTGGTGTGTATTCAACTTTGGTTAGTTGAAAATCTGATTTCAGGATGGCCTGAGCAACTGTCATCATAGCCCAGATAGTGTGTAACCTGCAAATAGTTCTATGACTACCAGTTGGTGTTACCTGTGAGTTGCAATAAAATCGTATATAAATATAAATAAACTAATTTACCAACTACTGCTTGGACGATTTCATCTTAAAATTGGTGATGAGGATTGGACACCACATTGGTTGGTATGTGCATGTCGCCCCCAAAAGTGCACACAACCTGATTCCCTTACATCTGAGTTGTGTGGCTTTTTTGGGGTCACACGCCACATACCACTGATGATGGTTACATGTATGTTGGTTGTGCCCGATAAAGGTGCGTGCACCTTCGAGGTGGGGCTTAGAGGATGTTGTGTGCACTTATTGGGACACACGTACATACCACTGTGTGTGATTATGTGAGTAATGTTAGTCTGGAGAAATTATGTGCCTTTATGGGGTAACATGCTTCATACCCCTGTTGATGAATATGTGTAAGTTGTATGTTCTTGTTGCTGGTTTGTGAAGAATGTTGTTGTTTCGTTGGGGCAGTGTGAACTTCTTGGAAGTCACACCGGATCTCATTTTTAGATGAATATGTGAACCTATTTGGATTTAAACTTTGTACCATTTTGGATAGTTATGGAAGTTATTCATATTTGCTGTCTCTAGTATTCCAGGGTTAACATTTCCTTTGCTGTGGTGAGGTGGATGCTTACCTGTAATGTTGTTGTGTCCTGGTTTGTTTACCCTGCATCGCCGAAGGGAAACTGGCGTTTAGGGCCAGATGATCTCCCATTACTATGGCTAGCGAGTAGGTTTAAAACAGAGATGGGCTACTTATTGTGTTTTAACATGCTCATTGAAGGTTCCTCATGACAGGGGTGTCCTCTATGTCAGAGTTTGTTTTGTTTGTGATTCACCCAGTGGCCTAGTAAGGGGGGGGGGGGGTTTGGGGGGGGGTTGGGGTGGGTGGGTTCGCCCCAGGCGGCACTTGTTTTGGGGACAACACTCTTAACTGTGGCTGTCGTGGGGCAGCCGCTGAGGAAATCGCCAGCACCCTCCCTTACACTCGGCCGCGGGGTGACAAATGCAAGGGCCACAGATGGCCAGAAGGCTAGTGTCACTGTCCACCTTATTTGACCATACTATGTGTACTGTTCGAACCATGTATGCATCATGAGGACAATATTACACTTGTCTGAGTTCATCTTGAATGTTTGACTGACACGGGTGAATGTGACAAGAGAATATTAGCATGTTAACTCATTTGGTTTGATGGATTCATGTATAAAAAAGGAAAACATGTTATGCCTTTTCTTCCTTTTTCTATGCCTGCATGAATTTGATGAGTCTTGAGAATGTAAGGTGCCTCTGGAATGTATGGGGTGTGTCTTCCCCAAAGGTCAGCTGGAAAAGGTTAGTCTAATATGTACCGAGCAAGAGTCATCAGTGCTCCTGGTGGCGTGCAAGCTGGAACTAGGCTGGGCCTACTAGTTGTTAGCTAGACTTTGAACCTGATTTTCACCTAATGTAAATAAACTTACTTATTTGTCAACTACTGCTCTGACCAACTTGTCGTAATGGCAGTGGAAGCTCTTCTGGCAACAAATAGGGGGTGCCTGTTTCTCCATTTCCAAGAGGTTTCTAAAGTGCATGTGTGTCAACATAGGGTTTTGAAAAGGGAACTAAATGTCTTAAATACATGACACTACACCAAAGTGACCAAGATTCCTCCAGATGTGAACTCCCACTTACACTTCACAGTGATTCTATCCCTGTGACTGATGGCACAAAATATATATGAAAGGGTTTTGATCTCAAAAATTCTTATTAGCTAAAAACAGTTCTGAATCGGGGGTGGGGCTATCCTTTCCCTCCTGACTTCAATACTTTTCAACACTTTGAGTTCAGTCCACTTTAAGAGGCCCTTTCTTAAAAGCAACCAAGTGTGGCCTGTCCTATTCACAATCTAATATACAAGCAGCTTCCCACTCACCCCTGCCTCCTTTGTAACCTCCTCTGGAATGGGCTAGTCGATGCCTTCACAGGAAGGTAGCCCTGATAGGAGTTTCATGAATCTAATCATGTAACGGAAGTGTGAGAAAGGTGACAAAGACCCCCAACCAAACAGTACATCTCATTATGCTACTTGTTAGGTTATGTTTTGTTATTGAGTTTTGTATAGCGCTCATGTACCCGAAGGTGTCTTGCCGCTATCTTGCGTGAGGGTGATCTGATTGGGGGGTTGGTGCAATATGACCACCTTAAATTAGAAGAGCCACGTTTTCAATATTTTCCTGAAATGTAAAAGGTTCTGGGAATTTTCCAATTCAAAGGTAAGGGAATTCCACAGTTTAGTGGTACGAGTCACAAAGCTTTTATTGCCCCATTCAGTTGGATTAAGCCCAAAATAGTTGGCTATCAAGTCGAATATTTGCATCAGAACAAATTATAGTTAGGATGTAAGTTTCAAGTTGACTGCATATTCCAAATCCGAGTTTAAATTAAATTAACAGTGACGTTCCTTTAATTAAAAAAAACGTACATGCCACAGCCAGCACAACACTGGGCTGGATGCTCTACTTTAAAACTGGGTAGGTCGTATTTTTTTCAAACACCCTTGAGTGTATAAACTCATCTGCGCAGCAGAACAGTCTGCTTGCACTAATCCTGCTGACTTACGAGGACTTATTAGTAGTCTGTTATTAACTGGACTCAGTGGAAGCTTACTGCCACAACAGTCAGGGCTGGCCCCCAGCAGTGAGAGTTGCACAGAGGAGGCAAAGGCATGCATTTTAGAGAGCACATGATGTGCTTGTTTGCTGCTCAGGTGAGGTCAAACATAAAGAAATACAAGCTCTTGTGACCTGCGAATGTTTGAGCTGGAATGCGCATGCAAGGTCTGGGGGCAAGTAGTGCGCGTGATGGCATGTGAGGCCTGCCAAGATGCGGAATGGTAGGTAAAGGCATACAAGGGCAGGGAAGTTACGGGTTCAAGAATTGTTGGTAATCTAGAAAACCCTAAAGGACGCTTCAGCAGAATCATGAGGCACATCTGAACTGGTGTCTAGTGCCCTAATAATTTTGTAATGTAAATGTAAATGTACAGGAATTTATATAGCGCAAATCACCGAGCGGTTTCTAAGTGCTTGCTTAGGGAACCCGTCCTGGTATTCCCCTGTGAGATAACCCTGGAAGGGTATTCGCAAGGTGAATGCCAGGCATCCCGCCACGAGGGGCCATTGTGGAGATTAAGCAAGCTATTGCCCAGAGTCGCAGAGTGTGAACCCGTGAATCGAGTAGGCACCGGAGCAAGAATTTTCGAGTCCATGGACATTTTTAGGACTCAAGACCCCGCCGAGCCAGGAATTGAACCCTGGTCCCGGGCTGACCTCTGCTTCCAGGTCTGCCTCCTCTAACCAGTGAGCCACACTTCTCCAATGTAATGTTGTGGACATGTGGTCAAAGAAATAGCTTCTTCATCCATCCATGATATGCATGGACGCTTGCACAAACTTGGTTTATGCTAACAGAACTAATCACACCAAGAGCCTGGTTTAGAATATTGGTGAACTGGTTACTCTGTCACAACGGTGACGCAAATTCCATCCCCTGAAATTTAAAACGTGTAGGATATGATGGGATTTATATTTTGGCGGGCTGGCGGGATATCCACCACCGTTGTGATGGAGTAGCCCGTCCGCTGGAATCTAAATCAGGGCCTAAATTACTAGATGAAATGGTTAGAAAAATAATTGCCAATACACTTTTGCCACTTAGATAGGTCCAGTAGGAAAAACAACCGCTAGCTGCACAGCGAAGATAATTGCTACGAGGGTGCTCTGTTTTATCCAATCACCTCAAGAGAAACTGTTGAAACACACAACTGTAGAGTATGCACTCCTGGGGCCACTTGATCTCCACAGGAGGAGATTTTGTTGGTAGTATAACAGGAATAGACCCACTAGAGCTAGACATCTAACTAAGTTACTGAAATGTTAACCAGCTAGGGTTAATGCTATGATTGTTTTCTTGCCTGCTGAGAATATCATCTTCATAAAGGAAAAACCTGGGATTTGTGCAGGAAAAAGATAAGGAAGGTACTGCATTATCTTTAAGTCTTAGGCAGATTCCTTGGCCAGTTGCTTGAAAATGTCATTATTGTGCTTCTATGGTGGTACTTGAATGGCACAGTGGGAATTCTTCTCACTCTCCATGTGCTAGTGGCCAAGCACCACCATGCAAGGATTTCTTGAAGCAGTCTGAGTGTGTGGTGATTAATACAGCACCCGGATAGAGGGCGATAATGTCGACCAGAATAGATGGCAAAGACTACCACTGAGTTGGCTTTCTTGCAGGGGCATAACACAGGCCACTGCAGCCCCTCTGGTGCAGGGGGGCAACAAAACTTCAGGGTGTCCCATTCAGCTAATGAACAATGAGTATCTGTGAGATATGGGAGATTTGGAGCCCCTCATCACATTCTTCAAGGGGCCCCCATCATTTTGTAGTTCATCGCCGCTTTTGTGCTGCCTGCACTCGACCTGCAAAGCTGTCATCTCTTCGTTTTTACCATGACCACTGTCTGCCTAGGAACTGTTCATAATTTGACGCCCAAAAATACAGAGGAGTACAACGGGGGGGGGTGGATTAAAACATGAGCACATTCTAGTGTTCCTTTGAGTTTGTGATACTTATTCCTCCAAAGTAATTAGGACCTGGTCTAATTAATTCTCTAGATTTCGCACGTGTATTTGCGATAATTTGAAAATCCCAAATTCACCAATGAGACATTAGAGAAGAGAGGTTGTTTTGCAACGCGCTTACACCACTACATGTTTACCCACTAGCTGAGCCGCTAGAGACGTTTTAAGGCATGGGCAAAGTGGGCCCTGTCCCAGGGGTCCAGCCTTTCAGGGGGTCCCCTGATAGAGCCAGCTCTATTCTGCAGAAAGCCTTGCCCTGATAACCTTAAATAATGCTTAAATAGATTGTTTTAAATACTGTTTTGCTTTAATTCATTTTTAATATTGGTGATGTGAGAGGGTAATACAGACATTTTGCAGAAAATGGTCTTTTTATTTTTCATGGAATATCCATAAAAAATTGTTTCTTTTAGAATATAACAGGACCTCAAATTTCAGAACTGAGAGTGTCATTATTTGCTGTAACATTAGAGAGCTGCTGCTGTGTTACTATGTTGAAAACACACACACCACTATCCCTGAATATTAGATGGAAACATATTTAGAATTAGGATGAGTGTGCTGTGCACTGCCAGTGACTTGGCCAAAGAGGGCATGAAAGAGCTGAAATTGGATCATAAGTTCAGAGTTGTTCTGACCATAGGGCCTCCAAAATATGTTTGGCCCAGGGCCCCGAAAATCCTTAAGATGCCCCTGTGGGCTGCTGCAAAGCAAGCTTTGCTCGCCTGCCTAGTACAGCGAGTTTTGCAAGCTTATCTTACGCACAGACATTGCCCCTTATGATAAGGTTATCAACAAAAACCTACTGCACATAAGCAGAGCAACCACAACAGACAGCAGTTTTTTTTCTTCAGTTTTATATAGTACGATTTCGACCAGAAGGTATTGGAGCGCTCACATGAGCACCATTTATGTTACACAAAGACACAATAATATTATTTTTTTAGGCACGGGTAGATTAAGTGATATGCCCAGAATCACAGGATGTTTAGGTGACATGATACTTAAACCTGGTTCCCCAGTTCCAAAGTCGGCCTCCCTGATCATAGTGAAAGCTTCTACAGACGGAGAGAAAGTAAACATTGGACGCGATAGAGCATGTTTAACACACACACATACCGCACACACACATGCACACACTTTCTCTCATCGTGCAAGTGTGCCAGCGTTACAGCTGGTATTGTTTTTATTCAGGAAGGGATACCTTTCTGCCCAAAAACTATTTTGTACGGCTGTTTCCTCTTTTGTTGTGTGTTGCTGAATGCAACACACGTAGAAAGAGGAGAAATAAACATTATTCCATATGTACAAAGCCACGCAGAGCCACACTAGGTGGCTTTGCATGGCTTAGTAAAACCTACTGAAGCCCTTGTGTTACATTGCACCACCTTGTGTGATGCAGTGGCAATGCAAGGGCATCGTAAATATGTGCCTAAATATGTGGAACACGGTGGTAGTATTAGCACATTTATGTCCAGACACAGAACAGGTGAGACACAGGCAACAGCAGTGCAAGACTCATGTAAAAAACACAGAAGAAGAATAACACAGGCAGCCGTAGTGAAAGATTTATGCACAGCCACAGAACAGGTTAGACAGCAGAAGCGCAAGCTTCATGTGCAAACTTAGAACAGGAACAACACAGGCAACTGGGTGCAAGATTCATGTGTAAACATGGAACATGTATGACACATAAGAAGCAGTGTACGCTCAATATATACACATCGACAGGTACAACATAGCAGTTGTGCAAGGTTTTTATTAATAAAACAGGCTTCCTCGAGAGACAGAAGAATTAAAATATTGGTAATCATGCTATATGAATCTATATTGTATACATTCAGCCACTGTTATGGCCCATGTAGCGGTGCAAGCTTCCTTAACAGATACTCACACATGCAACTTGAGTGTGCACTCCCATCAGACACATGCCAAGGAGAGGTCAAGCTTTGCGCCTTCTCCTGTCGCCCCTTACCAGTGGTTAATTTGTGAAATAAGAGGTGCCGGGGCTCCCGTCAGGAGGCAGCTTCGGCCAGCCAATTTTCCCTGTTGGTGCTGTCTAACACAGAACCAACAAACCCTACAAGTGGGGTGGAGATGTAGCGCCATGGCCAGAGCTGCTGACCCCAGAGCTGGGAAACCAGGCTCGAGCCTCGGCCTTTGCTCAACCTCCTGTGATTCTGGGCAAATCACTTAATCTCCTGGTGCCCACCAAAAATGAATGTGTCCTTAGCTAGTGCTCAAGAGCCAGTGTTGATTAAGTGCCAGTGCTGAGCACCGGAAACCAAGGGCTCAAATAAAGCACTGTCCCTAACTGTTCTTCGGACTCCACCTTAGTACCTGCAGCGCACAGCATCTGATGGTGCACACCAACCAGCGGCACGTGCAGATAAATAAATGCACCTGTTCTCAAAGTCATCCCCTGGAGAAGGAACCTTCAGACGCCTTTAGGAGCTGTGAAAGCACATTACTTTTATTGGCTGCAATGTTCACTCTCTGCACAAACTTTTTTCCCACATCCCCAAACGCATGGTCTCAGCTAAAATAGCTCTCTATTGAAATAGGTGCCTGGGTAATTTATGGTCCCACTTACAATTTTAAAGCGATTATTATGAGAGCTGTAATAATGCTTTGAAATTTCCTCCGGGTGCGTGCGAGACACAGTCCCCTTCCAGGCTCATTATTGGGCCTCATAACTCAGCCCTGGCGCGCACCTGAGCTCCGCGGCTCCTAATGGCTTCATAACTTCATCTCACGGGGGCCGGCCATGTGTCCTTCTCAGCAGAGATGGCGGGGGCCTCCCCAGGGGGCCTGTAAAAGGCACAGCCAAGCGTCCACCCCCTGCGCGGGAAAGGGAGGGGAGGGGCCTGCGGCCCTGGGGGTTAAACTACCCCCAAAAGGCGAAGAACTGGGAAAAGCAAACAAAACTAGAAAATGATTTCAGTGTATGCTATAATGGAAACGCAGAACAAGCTTTGCTTTAAACCGAGAAGATGAATATTTGATGATGAAGGGGTTTGTTCTGTTTCCACCAGATTTGGTGGCGCAGATCCAACGCAGGCGAGATGATCCATTGGGCGGAGATGCCGGGTTTTAAAATATCAATCAACATCCTGGATTCTTATCGACAGTCAGGCTCCCTGCAAGGTTCCAACTATACGAGATGTACAGGAGCATGTTACGCCACCTACCCCGCTTAGCTCTACGCTGTAACTGGCACTAAGGGCGGCCTCTGGAGGAAGGAGGCTTGGTACAGTTGGGTGGAGGTCCCCTTTCTGGAAACTCTCTGTGCAGACACCAGCTTCAAAATGAGCTCCAACTGACCCGTCAGTCAGAACGCATTCCTCCGGCTCCCTGTGATGGTCTACATGAGGTGAAGGTCTGGGATGTGTTCTCCTAGCCTGATATTAGTGACAAGGTAGCATTCCAGCCATGATAGTGGAAGACCGAGATGGGAAGAAAAATAAAACGCTAAATCTTCAAACCACCATACTGGGGATCAAGAAAGAACGTGGGACCACCAAATTAGAGTAGGCGGGGCTCTGATCAGTTGCAGCGTAATCAGATGCAAGAAAGGACCAAATGGGACAGCTCTAACACGCAGCCAGCCCACTGGATCAACACACCCAGGGCAAGATTGGCGATGGGGGTCGTCCATCGCCTACTTAACACCACCTGTCTAGAGTGTAGATGGCCACACACTGGAGACCAGGACCCTGTCCTGATGAAATTACCTTCTTTTCAGGTGAGTGGGGAAATGCGGTAGTGGGAAGAAAAATGTTCCAGACAAAAGGGAGGGACATACGCGGGAGACCTGAAGACTTGTCCTCATGAAAACAAAAAAATCTCTTCAGGTTACAGGGACCACTCGGATTACAGGCACCAGGAATTAAAAGAAGAAAACATATTAGAAACTTCATGCTAAAAATTCAATACAATGGCGAGTAAGCACTTGTGTGAAGTGCACATTCTAATCTTAGGAAATCCAAGGACACAGCAACCAGCCATCTGCGAAGAGGATTACTACTTGGTCTGTGCTAAGCTCAACTATGGTCCACTCCTATGTGCAGGAACAAGAGAAATTAGGATAATACATGGAGATGATGGTCAATTACTATCCAGTGTATGAAGTACTTACAAGCTGTCATGTAATTGTGAACCGAAAAAACAGCATACACACAAATACACACAAAAGACACTACAAAAATCCCGTGCAGATCAGACAAATCATATTCATGCAATGGAATGGATACAATATAGTGTAAATATAAGAACCACCTGTTACTAAAAAACGTTCCTAGGACAGGTAAACTGGTTGCCTAGGGATTTCTTATATGAACTATGGATTGGACACAAAGTGCCAGTAAGCACTGCACTCAAATGACCAATCTGACAGACCAAAGACAATGATGCCAGACCACCATTAATCAAGTATTAAAACAGTCCTATAAGAGTGTGGAAAGGGTGCCTACATTTAAAAAGCAGTTAGAGACCATGCAAATGGGTGTGAGACTGCTACACCACATGCAGGTAACATTAAAAAAGATATTATAAGATCAGAATGTTGCAGCTGTCTTCGCCCAGGCATTTTTTTCAACTGTCCTCCTGAAAGCATCCGTGTTCTTTTATGCCTGAGGGTCTCCCACGTGTCACACAGCTATCCAAAGTGTTTCCATTTGAGGAAATGGTCAAATGAGGAAAAGCAAACTTGCTCCTTCCCATATCTTTGGGGAGTGTCTATTTTGATCTTGCTGCGGGTGGTAGCTTACGTAGCAGCCTTTTACGGTACCCTTTGCTGAGGGTCTCTTGAGTCCTTCCCTATTCAGTTCCTGCATTCACCCCTGGTGCATGTGGCCAGACTGGTTAATGTACTTTTTCAACCCCTACAGAGGAGCTGGTTGCATGCAATGTATTGTTTTCCAAATTAAATGGCCAACTTGATTATGTGATGCCCTTACATCTCATAAGCCCTGGAAACAGAATGAAACAACAAGTATGGAGCTGCCATTGAGATGTCTGCTTGGGAACAGGGCTCCGAATCTTCATGTGTCCAAGAGGAAGCCCCTAAAGTGGGATCCTCTCCTGTATGATTGCCTTATGACAGTTTAACTCTGCTCATGTACTGATTGGAGAAGTAATCCTGTCCAGCTCCTCCATAAACGGAATGAAGATTGGTCCCCTGAGGGCCCAAGGTCTCTGGTGAAACCTGCTTCAACAGTTCAACTGGGAATCCAGCACGGGCTTCCTTAGCATGGAGCTACGTGTTGGCGGCGCTCCTTAACATGTACCAAGCTGCAAGGCCTCTGCCTGCACTGACCGGACCGGACTATCTGCTGAAGAACAAGTCCAGCACGAGGAGTTAATGATCATCCCCAGAACTGCCTATCCACACTGACCCGGAGACTATGATGCAGGTCGGTGGAGGACCAGCAGAAGTTGAAGTGGAGGAGGGGACCGAGTGAACTAGGATAGCAACTACTAACGACCAAACCCAGAAGAAGAGCCTGAAGAGATGTATTTGTCTGGTGATACCACTCCCAAGCACCAATGGGAAGCCGCTTAATTACACCCTCCGTCCCTCGAGTCCCCGTTTACCTAGACCTTGTTGCCTTACTGGCATCCTGCTGAACCCGTTCTCCACCACAGCTAACGAGAGACCTTCCTTTTGACCTCTGTGTAGAAAGGCATTGTGGTCATACACAGAGTATTCAGAGACTGTTTACAGACTTCACCCTATCTCCTTCACCGTGCCCCATCTCTGGACTCCCGGGCTGTTCTGTGGATATTTCTGAGCTCTTCCACCCGCTGCTGTAAACTCACTTGGCTTGGTCTAGGTCTCTGTGTCTTGTGAACCACCTCCTTACAACCATCTGAATACTCTTTTGGCTTCCTCTTGACAACTATCTTTGAACCAATCACCACCTATACTGCCCCCTTATCTTGCCTCTTTAACTTTCCTCAACCTATTCAAGCATCTTCTTCTCACGTCATTTTCCCAGTTCCCCTTCCATGTCTGAGCAAAGTCACAATGTAGTGCTTTTTGAAGTTGTGTACTTTTATTTCACCACAGTACGCGTAGTTCACGTGAGAACTATTAGCAGTATGTGCATTTCACGTAAATATCAATCTTTCACAAATATCTGTAGTTCACATTATTTCTGGTCGCAAAGTTTGGATTTTAATTGTCTGTTCATGACAAAAAAAGGAAGTGATTGACCACCAAATTCCAAGCCTGGCTGAAAAATAATAAAAGCAAGAGGAATCTCTACTCTGTGACAAATAAATATGCCATAATAGGTTGGACAAGCACTAGCCGGGCAAAAAAAAAAACGACATGACTGAGTAGGCGCAGTTAATGGGAAAACTCTGCGAACTACAGGTAAGCCCTGCAGGGAGTTCTTTGCAAAATCAAGCTCACGTGATAAACTACGCATAATCCCACCACAATTCTCACATTGCTTGTGAATCCATGACCCCTATATATGAGACAGGTTCCTCCTAAACAGTTATAAGTGTCTCAAATTAACGGGGAAAAGCTAATTTTCAATGTGCATGACAAATCGGTCCATTCACCATCCCCTGAGGATGCCTTCGAATTAAAATATTGTCGTGCAGTGTAGGTTTCTGTCAGCAAAGCTCCCATTAATCCTATTTGCTTGAGAGATCATCTGGGGGTTTTATGCAGCGCTTGAGGTTGCAATCATTAAGTTAGGAGACGTCAGTGCCTTAATCACAAACATATTGTTTTATCATGGTACTGATGCCAGATAAACCAAAACAGTTGCAGAATTCGATAAGAACATGAAACCATTATTCTCTTTCGTTTGCACATCTCATTAATGACACAAACCACAAGTAGCACCCACCTGTCCTATGCATTCCCAAGAAGAGTGTATGATGACACTAGGCAAAGTCACAGGCAAAAGAATTTTAGGGTTCAAGTGGCTTCTGAGAATAAGCATCTGAAAGGGCAAGAGATCTCAAAAGTGACACCTATTGATTATTCAATGCTTGTGTTTTTTTATCTAGACGGCTGCTATGTGCAGTGGCGGCTCGCAGAGGGAGTGTTGTGGGGCGGTGGGGTTGGGGTGAGGCGGGGGAGGGGCAGGGTGGGAGTAGTGGAGTCAGACATATGACGTCCACAAGCAAAGTAAGTAAATAAATAAATAAAACTTTTCACCTTGCGCTCGCAGCACCGCCGAGTTGGCGATGCAGCGAGCGTAAGGTAAACAGTGCAACTCTACCCTGACCTATTAACCTTCACCAATATTATTCTACATGTCTTTGCTTCCACAGAAATACAGATCTATTCCTGTGATATTTACTTGGAAGTCTTTACATTACCATGCAACATTCTTTTAAAGCCAGACTTATTGGCATTGCCAGTGCTCCTTTGAACCAGGGGTCTCTTCCTGAAGTAAACTCCCTCCCTGCATTAGGTGTTTTCTGACAGCAGAATCCTTACCTAAAGCAGGCAGGTTTTAGCTTTGCACCAGGGTCCCTCCTTGCAGCAAGCTCCTTCTTGCAGCAGATTATTTACATGAATGTACAACAATCCCCCCTTTTTAAACGAATCTTCCAATCCCGCAATTTACCACCCAGTCACAGGTTCAACTGGAATTTGGGCCTATTCAACCAACTGCCGGTAAGGCCAGCAGCAATCATTAAAGTGTGCTGGAGGATGAGAGCGGTACAAAAAGGGGTGGTGATGGACGGAGCATCTGAATCAATCAAACACTCACACCTAGTCAAAAGATCTTGGTTTAATCCATCACCGTTCTTTAGCCCTCTCTGCCACCCCAGTTCAGACATGGCTATATGCAAATCAGTCTGACCCTGTGCCTCATGGGAACAGTCCAGCCCGAACTGCCAAGCCATGTCTTCCCTGGACCGGAAACAAGCTTCCGAGGACTGGTTTCTGGCATTCCAGCCATCTTCAGCCCGGCTTGCTTGAATCCAGTGGCAAAGTGAGCAAGGGACTCACGTCAGAGCATACCCTGCCACACTCATGGCGGCCAAAAGCGGTACAAAAGGGGGTGGTGATGGACGGAGCATCTGAATCAATCAAACACTCACACACAGTTTGATTGATTCAGATGATCTGTCCATCACCACCCCCTTTTGTACCAGAGGATGAGAGCGGCACCGAAGAATCCCTGGCAGTTCTCTGTTGATCACTAAAGAATTAGCCCAAAAGCAAGAATGATTGGCCAACAGCACTTCAGCAAGCGTTAACTGCCCTCAATCTGAACAAAGTATGGGGCTTAATAGCCCGTTTCCCCATATTCAAAACATTGCAAATAAAGCAGCTAAACAGCAAGCCTGGTTACTGGACAAAGTAAGAAAGAAACACGGATGGATTATCTTATCTTCATAAGGGTACTGGTTGCAGCAGCCGTATCTCGTAAATCATATATCTCCAACAATACAGCACTCCCTACTTCTCATCCGGTTTAGAGCTTTTCCCTCAAAAGATCAGGTTCCACCATGGAGACAAGCCTGGTCGACCAATCTATGTCGACTCTGTGGGACCGCGGAAGAGACAGTCCAACATGTTTTTGTGTATTTGTCCTGCCGTTAAGTCAATTGAGACGACAATTTCCGCTTCCAGCTCTCCAGTCACCCCAGATTAGATTTTGTTGGCCCACCGTAAAGGCTTTACTAAATAGCCAGCCCCTGCAGCTCTCTTGCAGGACAACAAAGTTTCTTCAACAAGTCAGTATACAGCTACAAATAAAGCAGGGCTAGAGGGGAGAGTATAAATTACTTTAACAACCTCGAACTTTGCGAATTTGAAGACACTTGAACGTAAAGCGTTTTAATTGTACTGTTTTATAGTTTTAACTTGGCTAAACATGAACTGTCGCATAGAGCATCGTACAGACTCAATACACGCTTAGAAATTTCTGCAAATACGTATGATAGTTTCAGCATTTCTTAATTGTTTACCATAATCAAAAAAAGAAAACAATGAACTCGTGGGCATAATGCACATTTACATGCCCAAGAAATTGCATGCAAACTAGGATCACCCACGATTAACAATGCAGCGTAATTTTACTGTGTTTATTTTGCATACCTAATACTCTCATAAAGAAGGGATTTCTTAATGCTGGCAAGTAAGAAGCAACACACCCGATAGTTCCTGTGAGCACAATGGACTTTATGTGCTTGGCAAATCAGGCTAGAGCTTATTTGGAATAATTGCACACTGAACATATTCCCTTAACCTTGCATACTGCACATGGATCTTAGTTGAAATTAGTACGTTGTAAGACATCTAGAATGAAGTTTGTGATTTCAGGGCAGGACTCTATATGCCTAGTTACCACATGCAATTTAGGAACACCTAGGCTCAAAATGGTGTGCAAATCCACACACAAAGCATTTTAAGCTCATGGTGTGCAAATCCACACACAAAGCACTTTATGCTCAAGTTAAACTAGGCTCAAAAAGGATGTGCATATCCACACGCAAAGCACTTTATGCTCACGTTAAACTAGGCTCAAGAATGGTGTGCAAATCCACACGCAAAGCACTTTATGCTCACGTTAAACTAGGCTCAAGAATGGTGTGCAAATCCACACGCAAAGCACTTTATGCTCACGTTAAACTAGGCTCAAGAATGGTGTGCAAATCCACACGCAAAGCACTTTATGCTCATGTTAAACTAGGCTCAAGAATGGTGTGCAAATCCACACACAAAGCACTTTATGCTCACGTTAAACTAGGCTAGAGTACGCATTGCAAATATTTACACCAAACATATTCCTTTAACCTTGCACACTGCACACGGACCATAGATGAAACGGATATTTGGTATGAAATGTAGAATGAAGTGTGTGCTTTTAGATATGGCTAGCTTTACACACCACAAGCTCAGACTAGGCCAACATAAGGTGCTCATGGACTCATGCAGTGCCGTCAAAGTCTTCTTTTAATTAAGATATTGAATTGCTATACCTTGTGCATGTTTGATACCGAACTTGTATAATTGCACATTGTCTATCTTTGTCACGGTTTTAATTAACCAAACAAACAATGTTCCATTACTCCACAATTCAACTCAACCATTGGCTCCCTCTCAGCGGATGCCTCTCTCTCTCTTAATATAGCCCTTGTATGTAGCAGGCTGGTTTATTTTGGCAGACATCTCTTCTAAAGCAGGCTCCTTCCCTTCAACATGTCAAGTCCCTTCACTGGTCCCTTCATATAAAACCCCCATCCGCACCCAGCTGTTTTCTCTCCATACTAGCGGCCAGATTCATGAACGGAAATTCGGCTCGCAAAGGGCCAGATTCTGAGAATCTGGCCCTTTGCGAGCGCAATTTTTGCCTTTGGGATTCATCATCCCAAATTCAAAAATCGCTATTTTAGAATTCGCAAATTTGCGAGGAATTGTATTTAAGGAATCTCTATTTGAGATTCCTTAAATGCAATTCATGAAACATTTAAAAATTGCGAATTCGCAATTTCGGCCCGCTATTTACCGCGAAGTCAAACCTCGTGGTAAATAGCTGAAACTTAGAAAAATGCACTTAAGTGCATTTTTCTAAGTTGTATGTTACACACACACATGTCCTTGGAACATGTGTGTGCGTAACACCAGTGTCTAATATCATTTCAGGGGTGCAACAGGGTGTCCTTTGGACACCCCTGCACCCTTGAAATCGCAAACTCAGAATGCGAATCGCTAATAGCGATTCGCACATAGATATGTCTTCCCATTCATTCCTATGGGCCTTTAGGCCCATAGGAATGAATTGGGAGTTATTCCTTATTTGCGATTAGCAATTAGCTAATCGGAAATAAGGAAGCTGTAGGAATCGCAAACAAAATTGCGATTTGTACTTGATTCCCGTTTTGCGAGTCTGCAATAGCGATTCCTTAATAATCGCTATTACAGACTCGCAAAACGGGCCGATGATGAATCTACCTGTAGGTTTCCTCCCGGCAGACGTGCACATTATAGTTGTAATAAAAGCTAACCAGCTTAGCCACAGGTCAGTGAGATGCTTTGTGTGAGTGCTCAGCCATTATTCCTTCTAAAGCTTCCAAAGAGCAGAACACAATAAAAGAAAGATGTGCCATTCCATACTGTCATTGAAAGGCCAGAAATGATGGCCTAAACCCATCCTCTCATTAAGTTTTGTTTAGAGTTTGCAAAAGTTCCTCCATGCACCCCCACACGCAGACGCAGCTTTGGGTAAGGTTCCTGATGGTTCAAATGGAGAAATTCGGCTTACATAATGTGTGGAAACTATTTGCTCAAATAACGAATATGGTGCACGGTCTATAGTAGCTACACATGTAAGTGATCTGTCAGAACTGACAGTAGGATTTGCCTTTTCTGTTACCACTTTATTGGCAAATAGAAAGTGTTTACAAACATTCCAAGCAGGTCACAGCATGTAGTCCTCTTCTAGTCGCAGCCTGTGCACGCTGGTGCTGTAAACCCTTTACAACTGAACCCGGCCAGGAATGCCCGCTTTAATTAATTGATAAGGTACTTCATGAAACGGTCAGGTGATGCCTTGGGGCAAAAGTCGATGACAGTATGTGACTGGGTTTGAACCCTCTCGAGAAGGATTCTGAAATCGGTGTCTTAAACAGAGCAGTATGCTATCTCTACACAAAGTGCCAGGCATGGCCAGTTCTGCCCAGGTGGCGTGGGTCGTGAGATGGATGGCCGTGTAGGTCAATCAGGCTTCAGTTTGTCCTCCATTTTGTGGCTCGGGCCTTTTAGCTCTCCCCGGCGCGCGGTCATAACCCGCTGGCACGCACCAGGGCCGCGAGGAAAGGTTTTGCATGTTCTGTTTTTAATGGACTTGGTTATTGTGCCGGGTTTATCAGCGCTAATAAAAAAGAGATTAGTGGGCTCGTTCCAGAGAAGTGAGAGGCTGTTTACGGCTCCTTTCTCCATGCATGGCTTGTGACAAACAAACACATCACAGGCCCACTGCTGGACGACAGCCACTTGTCGGGGAATTTCACTTTGTTGGCAGAATGTTCCAGACGGAGTCGATACTTCTCTTCCGCTGGATCATTCCTGGTGGACGTTCCACGGCCAAAAACAATTGTAATTAATAAGTGACAGTCCAGGGGTAAACGGGGGCAGGGCCAAGAGGAGCAGAGCCAGAAACTCAACTTAAACATCCATTTATTTATTTAAATGTGACGCCAGAGAAACGGACAACAAGGAGAAATATATGCTAGCTCTCTTTTGACTGACTTAATTGATCTCAATCAGACAGAATTCTAAAATGTCTGATGAGTTTAAGTCACCTGCTGCAGAGATCAGTGTGTGTCCGGTAATAATATTAATTAGCTAACAGTTGTTGGAGAGACCTGTGTGCAATCTAGTCACAGGTTTGATTAATCATAAAATAACATTGAGGCTTAATGTGCCTGCTGCAAATCACCGTGTTCAATAGGCAGGAAAAAGGTTTATATTTTATGTAGATGTCTCCGTGGGTTACTGCTTTGGTCTAAGAGATCCTTGCACTGCCTGCCAGTAACAAGATATACTTCTTTGCTATGTAGTGTAGTGAATTACGAACTGGTGTCAAGGGGCTGGTTGCAAACTGCAAGGCATGGGTTTAGAACCTTGTTTTATTTTCTCAATCCATCCTTATTCTAAGCTTGCTAAACAGGGTCCCTTTGGGTAGCAATAAACACTTATTAGTAAGTGCGGAGTTGTCATTAATGTGATTACTCATATTCACTGATACATCTGGCATTCTTACAGTGTGCATATCTCTTACAAACACAGATTGGAAAAACATGCCACAGTATCATAGTTCATCTCTTCAGCAATTAGCAGGTGATTAGCTGATTGTCTTTGCTTCTTGCCATCATGGTGTCAGGCTCCATTGAGCTCCCAGCCAGGATGAGAGTCCCAAAGAAAGATTGGTTATGGCCCTTAAAGTGAGCCATTTATGTTGGGCCCAGCCAGTGCTTTAAATGGGCCAGTACTCACAGGTACAGAGTACCAGCATTCAGGGCACAAGTCCTAAAACACAGAAGTGGGGGGACTAACCTAGTTAAGCAGTATTCAAGTGCAATCACGACGCGTGACATCACGGTGTGTAACATCACAGCGCATGACATTTCATGTGGCATCACAGGAATTTACATCATAGGAAGTGGTATCACTAGCCACGACTTTAATATGCATGGGTGATGTAAAGTGTTCTGACCCTCTGCTTTTGGATGTTTTGGATGTGTAACGCTACACAAGAAAAAATAGTGGTACTTAAATTATTTCAGCGCCTCCTCAGGGGTAGTAAGTGCTATATAAATTACATTTATTTTGTGCAAATACTGGGAGAGACCAACACATATGACATTCTTACAGTGCATGCATATCTAGTAAACAGAGCCCAAACCAAGTGAAAAGCTGCCTCTCTTAAGTATGTGTGAAGTGCTAACCTTTGTTTCCCCTCTGTTGCATATGCTTCTAGGTGTGAGACTCCCGACTGCTCCCAGCCAGGAGACTCGAATAAAAGGAGGCCTGATGACCCCTCAAATTCGGCCTTTGTTATGGGCCCAGCAGGGGTGTAAAATGAGAAAGCCCCGTCCCCGCCTGTACGTTGGTGCAGATGGAAAGCAGACAACATGCAGGCACTGCTGAAAGTGTTCTGGTGTTTGGAAATTACACTGGGACGAGTTCAGCACATCATTTAGTGGGGCCCAACTTCGTGGCAGGGTGTACGACGTTCACCCTGTGAAAATAGTGGGTGGACGCCATCCACCCGCGTATACCCCCGACTTGTGCCCTGTAGCCACCACTTCTTTATACCGAGCTGGGTACCGGCACGTCTCCACTGCCAAGGAGCGTACCGGTACTCAAGAAAGGTAAGCTCATTGGTGGTAATGCTGCTGAGCTCGCGGCTGTCAGAGTGGAGCCTATCCCAGGACACTCTGACAGCCAAAGAGCCTCTCTGGCTCTTAGCTGAGCCACTGCTGAGTCATTCAGCAGCAGCTCATTTGCATTATGCAGGGGATGTTGGGGTGTTGGGAATTTCACTGTCCTGCTGTCTCTGACAGATTAGGGCTCATTCAAGCCCTGCTCTGTCAATCACATTCGCCCTGTCTCTGTACAGTAACTTTGGTAGGATCCCAAATAAGCCTGGTGTTTGAGGCTTTGTCTCCTTGTGTGTATGCCTGCATGTGTATATGTGTGTGTGTGAAAGAGAAAGCGAGATGAGAGAGCAAGAGAATTGGGACACTCGCAGAAGGTATTTTAAAGGACAAGTGTGGAATGCTTGTTAGTGTGTGTATACGTGTGTGTATACGTGAACACTCTGGAATATATAAGGATTGTACCAAATGCAAGCAAGTAGTAACATATGACATTAAGAAGCTGCAAATATTACACAACAAGAAAACATTAATATTTCATTTAGGGCCTTAAATTTGTGTAATGAGTTAACCTATTTTAATTATATTGAAACATTTCTCATGTGTTTTGGTATGTCCTGCAACTAGTGTAGACCTCATTATTAATGATGCTATGCCAGAGAGACTTTCGTGCTGGGGCACACTGATTATTGGCTTGAAAGTGCCAACAGTGCGGTTGATGGCTTGGTTGCATTCATGGTTTAGAAGCTACTCATGATTTAGGGCTTTTTCCCAGTAGGTCTTGACACCACACTTTATTAGTATATTTAGATGTTAATCTGTATATATGTGAAGTTTGAGACTACTATTAAGGGGGGAACATCCTTTACAACGCAACTTTTACCACGCAGTGCCTTTACGACGCACTTTTACGACGCAAACCATTACAACGCATTGCGCTGGGGGGCGCTCTAGGATAGGGAATAGGTTCAATGTACTATCCAACACCTTCCCTACTATCCACGGGGACTGGAGTTGGAATAGTAAATTAAACTATTCACTATCCAGCACCCCAAAGCACTATGCGTTGTAAAGGCATGCGTTGTAAAAACCGCGTTGTAAAGGCATGCGTGGTAAAAGCATGCGTTGTAACGTCATACATCCCTATTAAGGGCAATGCAAGAGTGTCTTTGTATCATTTTGTCTAGAGCTGCTTCTAACCCCGCCCATTAGCCATGCCCCTGGCTCAATACAATGAGTACCTGCACTTATTTCTTCCCATTCAAAGCACTGGGCCCAGTTGGAATTGAATATAAAGGAGACCCCATCACAAGCTGAAGGTGTGATGCTCTTTATTCAAAGCACAAAAAGTGCGACCACCGCAGAATGTGTGCCTGTGTTTCACCAGAACTCACTTAGCTCATTTCACTGGGGCCAGCACAGATCTCTGACCATGCTGAATACCAACTACTGGGTCTGGACTTTAGATAAATCCCATACTAGTCCAGTCATGGCCTCTACTCTTGCAGGCAAAAGATCTATATCGTTGTTTTGTTATTTACGAGCACACTTTTAAAATTGAGCTTTGTGTAGTAAGAAATACTAACAGTAAACACTGCACTGCTTGTATCATGTGCATTGTGTAGCTACCACTGCAACTCCTGAACAGCCTGAGAACCATTTTAATGGGGTTCAGACATGCACTTACTGGCATATGGTCGTCCTCTGTCCAGAGCGCACAATGGGTGAAAAACAATGACTTGGACTGATGGACGAAAGTGATTTCCAGTGACTGAGATCAATTTACCATTTCTTCCACCATTTTCTTATTGTGAGTGTGGACATAGACCAAAACACTGCATCACATGCTTAAAATAGTTAGAAAGACAGGCAGCAACCACTGCTCTGTTTGTATTATGTGATTAGTATAGCTAGAGTCGCAAGGACTTGCAATATTTGTATCATATTCTCAGTGAAGACATAGACTCCAAACATCAACCTGTGCACGGTTCATAAATAGACCAAAAATACAACACTGTTTAGGTCATGTGCTTAGTTTAGAAAGGCACAGAGGCAGGAATCATAGCACATTGTTTATCAAGTGGTCAAGGTACAGAAGTGACCAGAGTGTAGACCTTGATCTATATGTATCGTCTCCTTTATGTAGGCCGTCAGAGAGTAAAATGCTGCACTATTTCAAGCACGCTTATGTTGGTCAAACACATAGAAAGAAGACATTGTATGATCTGTAGCCTGTGAGACATTGTGTGATCTGTATCCTGTGCTTAGTGTATATAGGCACATCTAATTGTTTGGGGAGAGCGTGGAGGGTGCACTGTAGGTTTGCCAGCTTATTCCACAGCATGGAAGCAGTGCAGAAGGGGGATTTTCCATGGAGCGAGAAGTCTCATAGGAGCCCCTGGTGGGATAGATCTTGATATCAAGAACACTCCTGAATGCAATGAAGGATCCAAGAATGAGCCAAAAGGAACACAAACTTTTTAACCTTTCAACAAAATTAATAGGCTGGACTCATGAATATGGCCACTTCTTTTCTTTGCCCCACTAATTAATTTTGATCTCAGTCCAACTCAATTTGGGTACCTTTGTGTTTGGCTGACCTTTTTGTATGATCATGTGCAGCCCTAATACGATCTTTATGCAGTCTTTCTGAACCATTGCTGGCTATAGCCATCTGCATTCAGTACCGCTGATGCCTATTAATGGATGCTGTCCACAGCTAATACATGCTGGCCACCCGGGAGAAAAACACAGCATGAGAAGAAGGTCAGCGGAACTGGAGAAAAAACACAGGACTTACCTAAGATATAGGGCATGGCTTTTTTTAATGAAGCAATGAATCCTTTACATTGTAAAGCTGGCTTTACACCTCATGCAACACTGGCCTATTAAAGTGCACATAAACTCACAACCATCACGCATAGTTATAAAATTATAAATATGTAGAAACATACTGCTTTTAGATAATATACAACCCATTTGAACAGGGCCTAAGAAGAATCATCACAGTGAAACCTCCTGGCAATTATCAGACTGGTTGGCCAAAGCCACAACCCTAGCCTGCTATGGTAATCGGTGAGATTACATGCAGCAAAATAGACATCAATGGCCTGTAACAGAATGTGATAGCAAACAACGTTTAATGGATTCCTGGCTTTAACATATGCTCTTCACAAAAAATCAGATTAAAAAACTGCCTTTGTCACAACGTGTCATAACAAGCAGATCAGATCTATGGCATCAGACATAATCTTTCCAAGTGCACCAATCAGCCCTTTAGCTTGTCACTAAAACCAACTCGGGCCTACAGTTTTGAGCATAGACTTTTCCACAAGACAACCATCAGATAGACAGTCATAATTTAGATATGTATACCAAACTACAGTACAATATTGTCTCTCGTATGATGGCCTAGCACGCATGCTAACAGAGCAAAGCTTCTGAATTCATGGTTTGTCAAACGGGGCAAACACCACCAAAACCATTGCCTGCCACGGTAATCTGTGAGTTTCCATGTCACAAAATACATATCTGTAGCCCTTAAAATAGAGTAATAATGATTCACACTTAAATGCCTTTTGAATTTAACATATATTTTTCACAATAAATATGTCAGTCTAAGTGCCTTTATCATAAGATTTCATAATACACAGATCTGGCCTACAGCCACGATGATTGGCTTGCCATTACAACCAACTCAATCCTGCTCTATCAAGTATAATTTTGCTATAAGCCTGTAAGTGTAATACAAGCAGTCTGTAGAAGAAGCACACAAATTCGGCCCAGTCAAATTCTCTGCTATGGAATCCAACGGGTGGGCGAGCCTAAGCCCCTCGCACAGTGGGACTCCAAAGCTGTTTTTTGTTGATAACAATGTCAAGCGAGACCTAAAAATCCAAGTAGATTAGTGTAGTCCTGCACATGCCTTACTGCTCTCAAACACAAAACTGCATCGAGAAGTCTAAAGTTAATGATGGAAGGGTATGTTGCTGAGGCTGTAATACATTCCTCATGACTGCCTTCCTCTAGTCTGTTCTACACTGTAAATGTTCTACTTATTTTGGACACTTTAACAGCATTACAATGACATGTGTGTGCCCCTGAAAGTTCAAAATCCGGCAGTCATGGTGCTTCTTGCTCAGGGAGCTGAATAAATAAAATCATTTCAGCTGCATAAAGGAGAAACACTTTTTTTCTGATGGGGCACTCAACTTTACCTAATCAAAACATATAATCCTGGCTACCACATGCGAATTGAGAATTGAGCTAAAGTCCCTCTCTGTAATACTCCTGAAAGCTCCTTTTGAAGTTGATCATGTTAGGCTTTGCAACAGCTATGCTGTCTGCTAGACCGAAACCGAATTTGAAATTCACAACCCTGAAAGTTCTAGGAATGGATGCCAAGGCCCTTCCAAGTGAGGAGAATAAATTACCTAAGGCTTCCCATTGGAAACTGAAGGCAATAAATGCCAAAAGCAGGTGAAGAGGAGAGTGTGAGAGAGGGAGGGACAGAACTCCACATAATCCTGCAAACAGTCCTAAAAGGTTTTTCGCTTCCATGGAGGCCGCACAATGTCTAAAAAGAATAGAAAGCCCAACCACTGTCAACTATGCCCTGCTAGACAAGTTATGAAGAAGCGAGCAGGTTTTCCTGAACTTTTACAGTTGTACATCAGAATATTGTGTACAACTTTCAATTCCCTAAATTAATCCATCACTAACCCACTTTGGGTTCCGAAGTAGCATGCTACTCACCAAAAAGCACGTCAACACCTCATCAGGACTAGTAAGCGCTATATAAATATAATTACAATTACACATGCAGCAATATATTGGCCCAAAGTTTACAGAAATATTTCCCATCGGGTGAAGATTTTTTATAATAAACTCAAATGTTGTGATATTTTTGTAAGTGATATTTAGAACAAAATATTTAGGTCACACTGTATTCTAACCACAATATTCTAGTACCTTGCGCATGAAGCATCCTCCCAAAAAAATACTAAATAGAACAGCATGACCACACAACTCTTTGTGTTTGTTTCTGCTTAGAGTTTCAGTTCCATGGCAGTGCCTTTCTTGGGGAACCCTTCCATACTCCTCTGATATTTCCTGGAAAATGGATGGTGTATCCGATTTAGTAAGCATGGGGACATGTGTAAATACATATTAAAAATGTCAGCTGAAGTTAGTTTTTATTTAATAGCCAGCAGCCAATGTATGAAACTTTGCAGAAGGAAACAATGGTAGAGAGGAGCTACACTAAAATGCATGAAAATGTAACAATCCCAAATGAACTTATTATTCTCACTTTCTATACTGACTTTAATGAGGTTTGGGATAACTAAGGCAATTTTATCATCATTTAGGGAAGAGATACTATTGACTTCCAAAGGAATGATGTACTTTTATGGGAGATTCGGGGGCCAACAGCCAAAGACAGTGACATTGCTGGACATCATCGGAAATGCCTCAAAATCAAGGATACCTGAAGGTGTGCATGTGACCTGCTTCTATTCTATTTACTCATGCTCATTGTAGCTGTGCAACACTCATACCTCGAGACACCTTTGCAATTCATACTGAGTTGGAGGGGACACCTGAAATCTTACCTTTCATTTTACAACCGTAAGTTAAAGTGCAAAATCCCAAGAACTACCTATTGCCTTTCCGAATATGGTTACAGTTCTCGCTAATCGACGGATTGATTAATTAATGTTTGAGCTTTTAAAGCGCACTGCTACCCGTAGGTTCCCTGGCGCTGTATAACGCTGGGGAACCCGTCCTGGCTTTCCCTGTGGGATGGTCCCTGCTGGGAGTCCCCAAGGTGGAGCCAGGCATCCCCGGTGTTGATGGGGCCGTTGTGGAGATTAGGCAAGCTAATGCCCAGAGTTGCCGAGTGGGACCCCTGATTAGAGTAGGCACCGAAGCGAGAATTATCGAGTCCGCTGACCCAAGTCCACGACCCTGCCGCGTCGAGAATTGAACCCTGGTCCCGGCCAACTTCTGCTCCCGGGTCTGCCGCCTCTACCCAGTGAGCCACACCACTCCATGATGGGTGCAGTATACAAGGATTCAAGCGGATGGATTAATAAAGAAGTCTGATTGGACCACTCTGCTAAGCAAGAACTGCTGCTTTAGCAATGAACAGAAAATTCTAGGAAATTAAAAGAGCAGAACATCAGGAGATCCTCTGCCACCCCCTTCACATTATCCAACCTCACTTTTTTGCAAAGCACTGCATTTCCAGCTAAGCCACTAAGAAACCCTATTCATTGTTTTACATGTATTTTAAAACCTGCCCAAGCCTGGCCTTTTATATATCTGTGAGTCTTTTGTCGTCCTTATCAGTAGGATGCTCAGGTGTAATTGCAAAGGCCTTTCTTGCCAACCGCTTCTCTGATTCCTTCAGATAATGGGAGCCATGATAGCACAGAACGCATAATGCAGAGCTCCTCTGTGCGCCTCTTTAAACAGCCACCTGCTATCTGAAACATTCTGTTCTTGTAATCAGATCCAAACGTCCCACTAGTCTTCAAACTCATTTTCTAGTTTTACAAAAAGTTGTAAATTAAAGACATTAGCTATTATAAAACAGTATGCTTCGCTTTAGGTTGCATTTAAATACTTATCTGGAGAGAAAGTAAGTATTCAAGCATTTGGTAATTTCACAAATGGTATTAATGCACCAGGGTGTTCCATGGACATACATCTTCACATCAAACCTTGTGTATTTTGTCCCTACAAAATGGCCCCACTATCAGGACTTTTGTGAGGAAATCAGTGCAATAACACTTATTTCTCTAGTAATTTCCAGTGTAATTTCCCTGGCAATTTCCAGAACAAAGTGTTGGAAAAACACATCTATTAGTCCCTTTCAGAATTTCTAGAAGACCACATCATTCTTCACGCTACTCAGATGAGGTTCAGACCTAAACATGATACAGCGACTGCGCTTTTGACAGTAGTTGAGCAGTACAAAATGTTGCAGGACCAGGGAGGCTCAGCTGCCATCATTATTCTTGATCTAAGTGCAGCATTTGACACTGTCAGCCACAGTATACTTATCGACAGAGTCTACAGCGTGGGAGTCTCTGGACCAACCCTCACCTGGCTCCACTCGTTCCTGAGGGAAAGGACCTGCCAGGGCTTTGAGGGATGCTGCCCCTCTGACATATTCCAACTGAATTGTGGAGCACCTCAAGGCTCATCATTAAGTCCAACACTATTCAACCTGTACATGTATCCACTGGCAGACATCGTCCTTCGATTTGAGATCTCTATAGACTCATACGTGAATGATACACAATTGTTTTTTTCTCTCATATTCAAGATCCCCTTTCCCCGGCCCTAGGCCCCTGTCTAGAGGAAGTAATCAAATGGATAAGCAGCTCTTCCCTATTAGTAAATGGGGATAAAAAGGAGCTTATGATCATTAGCAATTTTTCCAATCTCCACACAAGCCTGGAATGGCCTGTCTGCCTGGGTACCCATCCTGCCCCCAAGAAGACTATAAAGAGTTTGGGGTATTGTTGGGCAAATCACTGACGATGGATACCCAGGCAATAAAGCAAGTGGGAACTTGCCACTGTACCCGCAGAATAGTTCTTAATTCGAAATATTCTTCGCCTGCTCCCTCCATGTTTCTTAAAGAATAGTGGTCCATGCACTGGTTCTCTCCCACCTGGACTGTGGAAATTGACTGTACTTGGGAGCACCAAAAACTGTAATAAGGAAATTGCAGGTTGTGTAGAATTCCGCAGCTCGGCTTCCGTATAATAATCATGGGCACAGGTCAGCCTGGCAAGCCCTGATCTCCATACACTGGCTTCCAGTTGTCCAGAGGATTAAATTCAAAGCCCTTTGCATGACCCCCAGGACATTCCCCAACAAAGGAGAACTTTGCGATCCACCAATGCCCATCGTGCTGTGATTCCCTTCATTAAAAGAGTGAGAAGTGGAGGTCGGTCCTCCAGATACAACATGGCCAAACTCCGGAACTCCCTCCCTTTCTCTTTGAGGATAGCCAACTAGGAACTCTCATGCCAAAAACTACAAAAGACTTGGCTATTTAACAGTTGTCCTCTCTTCAGCTCTGGGATGCCCATGGGTAGCTATGTGCTCTATAGATGCTACATGGATAGAAAGATAGATAGATAGAAAGATAGATAGATAGATAGATAGATAGATAGATAGATAGATAGATAGATAGATAGATAGATAGATAGATAGATAGATAGATAGATAGATAGATAGATAGAGAAAATGTGCAACTGGAAATTACAGTTCCTGTGTATTGACAATGTTCAGTGCAACATGACAACACTGGATCCTCGATTTGGTTAGAATGAGAGACTCTACAGCAACCTTAGAACACCTGAATATAAACACTCTAGAAACTTTGCACACACTTTTCGAGAAGACATAAAACCATAAATCTCAGTGCCTAAGGCATAACGCTGTTAGATATCCAGCAGGGCTGTCCTAAAGTCCCACTTTAGCAGCTGCAGCAGGGGTGGGGTTATGGGCCTCTTCTGCCTGCAACTTGGCAGACAAAAGCTCATCATTAACACTGTCCAGCATCATTAGAAGAGTCAGAAGGAGGGAGAAAAAATGACAGCTTGGAAAATCGAAGAGGAAAAGAAAGAAGGAATGTCGGAAGGAAAGGTGAAAAGAAGGAAGTATGGATGAATGAGTGAGTGGATGACTGAGTATGTGGATGAATGAGTCGTGAAAGAATGAGTGAATGATAGGTGGATAGGCACGTGAAAGGATAGCAAAGTAAAGGGATGAGTGGATGGATGGATAGATGGATGGACAGTTGAAAGAATGGCAGAATAAAGGGATGATGGATGAGTGCATGGATAGGTGGATGAACAGGTGAAAGGATGGCAGAGTAAAGGAATGGATGGACAAGTGAAAGAATGTCAGAGTAAATGGATGGATGGATAGGAGTGGATGGATGGATAGGTGGATAGTCAGGAGAAAGCTTGGCAGAGTAAAACAATAAATAGGTGGATAGACAGGTGATAGGATGGCAGAGTAAATCAATGGAATGATGGAGTGAGAAGATGAGTAAATGGATGCCAGAGTGGATGGATGGCACAGTGGATGAATGGATGGCAGGATGTATGGATGGCTGGGTGGATGTCACAGTGGATGGATGGATGGCAGTGCCTTGATGGATCGCGGAGTGGATGGACGGGTTGCAAACTGGATGGATGGCAGAGTGGATCGTTCGCTGGGTGATGCGATGGATGACAGAGTGGACGAATTGAAGAGGGGACAGATGAATGGTAGAGTGAATGGATGGATGGCAGAGCAGATGGATGGCATAGTGAACGGATGAATGGCATAGTAGACAGATAGATGGCCATAGCGGAAGGATGGGTGACAGAGTGGAAAAGTGGCTGGATGGGTGGGTGGATGGATAGTTGGGTAAACATCTGGATGGACAGATGGATGACTGGCTGAGTGAACAGAAGGATGGGTGGAAAGCAGATTGGATACATGGATGGAATGGGGAAGACTGAATGATAGATAAAAGAATGAATAGATGACGAAATGTAAAGGTGAAACAGTGGATATCAGCAGGTGCATGTAAGGGTAAAATAATGAATGGATAGATGCAGGGATGGAAGAGGCAAGACAGCTGTTCTGGGGAGGGTTCAGCTCACTCGCTTCGCTTGCTTGGTGGCATCAGCAATCCAGTTCAAATTGGGGACTGTTTTAATTTTCTGGCTGCTCTCTTAGTTTACAGTAAATGATGGTGGGTGGGTGTTGCCTGGCCCTATGAATCCACATTCTTCTCAAACACAGCTCGTTCACTAATATGTCTTCCCTGTTTCTGACCCAGCTGCTGCATTCAGTCTCATTTTCGACCCCACTGTCGGTGTTCTGGACTCATTCCATGCATCAACTAACAACCCTCTCTGAGAATACCTGTCATTCTAAGGCGACTCCTGAGCCCACAACCTGCCTGTTTATCCATTCTATGACCGCAGGTCTTAAGATTCCTCTTCAAATCAATGGAGTCACCAGGGCTCCACGTGTTCACTTTGCGTCGAGTTTCACAAATCGCCGCAATCGAACAGTTTGAAAATGCTCACATCTTTCAGAAAATGTGAAGTAGCCCTGGGCGGAGTTGGCGGAGTGGGGCTTCGCGGAGCTACGCGAAGTGGGCGAGAAACTACGCCCACCTCCGCACTCCGCGTAGCCCCACTCCGCAAAACCACTGGCCGCCAGCCCCGCCACCCGCCTCCCTCCCGCCCTCCCTAAATACTTTAAAATAAAGGAATGAAATAATTTAAAAAGCACTTACCTTGCCGCCGCTGCCCGCCGCGTCCCCGGGGCTCGCTATCTTCCGTCTTCTTTAGTAATGCGCATGCGCGGGCGGCCGCGCATGCGCATTTTCTCGTGAAAATGCGCATGCGCGGCCGCCCGCGCATGCGCATTACTGAAGAAGACGGAAGACGGAAGATAACGAGCCCCGGGGACGCGGCGGGCAGCGGCGGCAAGGTAAGTGCTTTTTAAATTATTGCATTCCTTTATTTTAAAGTATTTAGGGAGGGCGGGAGGGAGGCGGGTGGCGGCCAGCTACGCTCCGTCTGCGGAGCGTGCGTAGTACCGCCTGGCTCCGCCAGCTCCGCAAAATGCGGAGTGGGCGGCACTACGCACACTCCGTGCACGGAGCGTAGCTGGCCGCCCACCCCTAAGTATTACCAGTCTGTACCTCGTAAACAAGAAACATGTTTATGGCCATAAAGTTAAGGCAAAGGAGCGGCTTATATGGGTGTGCAGCAGCTGTCTTACGAATGAGCCCGAAAGGCACCGGGAATGGAATTGTTTTTTTTATTTTTTATAATTTTATTTTTCCAATTCGCGATCTGCAGTGAGGCCTACAAAACAAGGGTCCGTACACCTTGTATTTCTGTAATGCTGTCGCGCTTCTGATAGCACGGTTGCTTTAACATGCCATTCAGGATTGTAGCACAGCATGTGTGTATCTTAAGCACAGGAACACAGCCTTCTTTGAGGGGATGTGTAGCAATGAGACTCTACAGTCTGGGGTGGCGCTATGACAAGGCAGCTCTATGACGCAGCCTACAGGGCTAGGAATACTTGAACCACAACCACCTATTCATGTTATGGGCAAGAAGTATTGAGCGAGGCCCATAAAAGAAACATGAACTAACTGGCATCATCCCCATTCAGAGGCATTGCTTCCTGGTCACAATTTACAGTATGATGTTTATGTTTAGTTTTGTTTAGTTATGTTACATTGTTACATTACTGGAGTTTACACAGTACATATTCACCCATGGGTCGCTTAACACTAATAAGGAAGGTAGCTATGTGGGGGACACCAGTTAGAGCACCTTGTCGAAAAAAGAGTTCTGAGCTTCTTTCTGAAAATAATTAGAAGTAAACCCTTGTGTAGGCCAGAGAGACAGCGCTCCAGAAGGATGAACTCTATGAAAGGAGCAGCCTCCAACTATTACCGCCCAAAAGAAAGGCATTTTCAGAGACTTTATGCATGAAGAGTAAGTCATGCTCCAGGCACAAGAAGTAATGCTGTGACACAGGAGATTGTACTTAGTGTTGTTTCATTATTTATTAAATACAGGCCAATAGAATTAGGCACTTTCACAGCCACCCCAATATTTTCTGCTTAACTATAAACAGTGTTAGACCTGGCATCTTTAGGCATGGTTTTCCCTGTCTTTTTGCCAATGACCTCCTGTGTTTGACTGTGTGCTGCATCTCGTTTTTAGGATGCTGGGCGATGCTGGGCACTTTACCACTGCTGACCAGTGCTAAAGTGCAAGTGTTCCCTGTCTAAAATGTAATGCTATTTGGTTTCTCTATTATTGACTATCTGATTTACTAATAAGGCCCGAGTACAGTGCACCATATGTGCCATGGGCTTGTAAATCAAATGCTACTAAGTGAGACTGCGAATGAACAGAACAAATTGCCAGTACTGTGCAACAGTTTTCAAAACAATAGATGAATGAGCGAACAGTTACTCATTCCCAAGTGACCACTCTTTCAGTCAAAATTTTGGTAGAAAATTAGTTGATCTTTAATTTTTATTTTATAATTAGAATTCGATTTATTTTTAATTTTTTGATTTTCTTATTTACAACTATAAGCATCAAACATTATTGGACAATACGGAGGAGTGAAACATATTCATGGACAGGGAAAGTGGTCGTGGGGGTAAATTGTACAGACATTTGACACAGTACTAGACAAAAAACATGTACACGAGACAATAAGTGAACACCAATCAATCACAGGGGAAGCGGTGGTAGTTGGTGGTGTGGTTTTTTACAAAAGGATTGAAAGAACTGAATTGTTAGATTCCAATTAAGTGAGACTGCAGCATTGATTGTGCCACCCACATGGGTAGCCCTGCAAACATGTCTCAGGCCATGTCTCAGGCCTACCAATGCAGTGCCTGTGTGTGCAGTTTTAAACTGCCATTTCGACATGACAAGTGCACCCACTTACCAGGTCCAAACCTTCTCTTTTATTACATATACCTCAGCCTAGCCCTATGGGCAGGGTGCAGTGTACTTAAAAGGTAGGACATGTATGGTGTTTTTTACATGTCCTGGTAGTGAAATATTGGCAATTTCATTTTTTACTACAGCATAGCATATCTCTCCTATAGGTTAGCATTGGAGTTGTCTTGTAACATCTTTCAAAGTGTATCTGCCAATTGGGAGCTGATAGAAGATTGCCATTCAGTCAGTCAAAATAGCTTTATTTGAGTAAACTCATAAAAGCAAGACAAAACATCCATGATCCAATAAAAAAAATTACAAGGTTACATAGTACTTGGTTAAAAATACACGGTCAACATGTTTTGAATAAGATAAACTTCTATCAAGCAACTGGAAGAATTAAGAAATTCATTAAAATTAGTTACAATAAATAAGATCATTTGAAGTAGAGTTAAAACTAGTAAAATCAATACAGTCAATCAATATATGGTTAAATCTAATGATAAAAAATTGGTATTCAAAGACAAACAATCAACTATCCCTGTTTGAAGTTCTGCCTTAACACCCACGCCCATCCCAAGTATTTAGCTACCGCTATAGAAATTAATGGCAAGGTACTGGTGCATATCAGCCTTTCGGCTTCAGAACTACTATTGGTACCCAGTAGCTTGCACATTGGAGTAAGCCAAACATGCCTTGGGATAACGTATACAGGGCATGCAAAAAGAAAGTGGGCAATTGTTTTCCTTTGACTCCCACAGGCCGGGCAGGTGTTAATGCTTTCATTCGACCACCTGGAGGTCAATACCTTCAGGGGCAATGAACCAGCTCTAAGCTGGAAATAAAGCTTCCTATCCCCAGGCTTGGTAATGACGTCCCAATAGGATTCGAGCCTGGGCATAAGTTTTGGGTCAGTGACGCTCCAGGCATGATATGCAACTTGTTCCCAATATTTCTCCTTTATTAAATTCTTAGATGGGAATAGGGCTTTAGCTGGGTTTTCCCACAGCATTTGCATGCCTAGAGCAACCAAACTTTCTCTAAGATTGCTTAGCCACAGGATCTTGTGGTAGGAATCAGATTTTATAACGTCCACAAACCCTGCAGCATATACGGAAAGCTCAGGCGTCCTTCACAACCTACGTCAGTATAGAATGGGGCGTAGCTTGGCAACATCTGCAATGGCTTTCCTACCAAAGTCGTATCTCAGCGGCAGTAGGGCTGTGCTCTGCGGGAGATTAGTGATGTTACGGAAGAACTTATTTTCAGAGACTGGTAATGGTGCCATCTTCTCAATAGATAGAAGATTGCAGTTTTGTGTCCCTGGACTACCAATTTAAAAACAAATATTTTAGTGAAGTTGGTTTTTAAATTGCAGGTTTGAAAAAATGCCTCTTTTAAAAAGTTAAACACAAGGCGAAGGGGTTGGACCCTGGTCAGTAAGGCTAAGCCACTAGTAAATGCAAACACCAATACACTTGCCAATACTGACTCATATTCACAAAATGTAACTTGAATCTGTTATCACATAACAGAATTACTGTGGTCACCATTTATTTTGACAGTTTTCTTTACCATGAACCTACTGCACATATTTCAGCATTTGTTTCATACAACACATACTCAGACACTGATTGTATAATCATAAACAGAACATACATGACACGCAATAAACATGTAATGCCTAACAAATGTACCGCATACATAACACATGATACATCATAACAAATCAAAACAATATTTTTACAAACACATGATAAGGAAAACCATGCCCAAATTCTGGCTTCACCTTGCTCTACAGGAGCTTAATTATTCCAACATACAGTTGGAATAGCGCTACGAGGACTCAGGGTAGAAGTGCGCTTTACAAACCAAATTTCATTTCAGTCGATGCTCCAAATATTGGGATTTGCAACCAAACCATGCCAAAAGGGAGAATCAGATGGATGGCACTACTACACTATTTAATCAATTACATCCATGAGCTACAATGTCCATTATTTTGAGAGCACTTGTTGGCTGGACAATCAGTTGATGTGTTTCGAACTCTTACAATTTATGCATTCTCCTCAGGACTCAAAAAAATTAGCACTCATAAGAATTAATTCCTTGAGAATTCCAACATCCAAAACAGAAATCCGTGGGCAACTGTTATTTGTTTTCAATACAGAGAAAGTCTTTCATTACTCCAAAGCCTGTGGAAGGGTAGTATCTATCTTCGCCAGTGACCTCGAAATTTAAGCTTTCATTTTGTGGAACGTTTCCCTCTTCAAAGTGTCCAACTTTCGGCTGCCAAATATCAGCACTTTCTGTAGTTCTTGAAAAAATAGGCATTTTCTTACTTTAACCATTCTGTGAATCAGTCTGTCTCTGAATACATGTCTGGCCAGGATGACAGTTGGGCAGTTGGTGCATTCACTCTAGACAGTCACACAAAGGGAGCTGAGGTCTGCCCTACAAGTCCTGATGACACATCACCGAGCTGATGGGCCTTCCTGAGCTAGAGTGGTGAGAGGAGTAGATACTGACACCTGAATAGGGCTGTGCCTGTCCTCTCACTAAGCAGTCTTCACCCATCTGTAGGGTGTCTGAAGCCAAGGCTCTACAAAGACTTTCTTTTGAAGTTTGCCTGCTTTAAAGGCTGCAATGGGTTTTAGTACTGGACCTCTGACACCATAAACTCAAAACACTTCAGGGTTGAGGTCATTCTACCAGTAAGAAGAGCTGGATTGCTGTCAGGAGAGACGGCCACTTTACTGTTTGCTTTGCTGTGCTGGCTTGCTACTGCTGCTTCTGTCTTGGGAGTGAAGGGACTGGACTTAGCATTCTACATTCTGTTTCCAAGGTTCTTCAAGGGCTTCAGTTGAGATTGCCTCCTGTTAAGAAGTCTAAGGGCCATCATGACTTCACCTGCCAGCACCTGGGCTTTCTTGCTGATAATCCTGTCTTGTCAAGTGGTGCCAAATCCAGTTACTGGCCCTTGGGAGTGAGCTCTGGTGCAACAAGAAGAAAAATCAACGCATCAACTCTCAGAGTCATTCCAAACCAAAGAATTGCTTCAAAACTTGACGCACTGCCGCTGCCTGTTCCGGAACGTGGTCCCTCTTGACACAATGATCACTGCTTACAACGGAGGCTCCAGCTTTCTGTAGAGGAGCGTCAGAACCACTGATGGGTGAGTTTCGGGCACCACATGACTGACGTCTGTGACACACCGCTCTGATTCCGACCCAGCACCTACTTCATCTCTATGGAATCGACAAAGCTCAACTTGACTTTCAACGCATTGTCCCTGGGCGCCAATTTCTTTTTCATCATTGCACTACAGTAAGGAACCGAGGCAGTGTGTCTGAAAATGACACATCACCTCCCCTGCGCCAGTAAGGAACTGATGGATCGCTTGCTTTTGCAGCACCTCACCTCCCCTGCGCCTCGCATCGTCTTTGATTTTTTACGCATCTAAGGTACTTTGTTATGATCAAGCACAACCATTATTTTTATGAACTGAACTTTATTTAAACTTCACATCTTGACTTGTGTATGTTTGATTTTTATCGTTTTGGTCTTGTTTTACTCAGATACATCTTGCCAATTTTTCTACAATGGCGTGAAGTCCTTGTGTAGTATTTTTACTTTGTTACTCTGTGTGTGTGTACAAATACTTTACATATTGCCTCTGGGATAAGCCTGACCCCTCTGTGCCAAGCTACCAAGGGGGTGAGAGCAGGGGTTATCTTAGGTGTGCAACTTACTTACGCTGACTAGAATGAGGGTTCCTACTTGGACAGGGTGCATACCACTGCCAATTAAAGACCCCATTTCTAACGAAGAGTTTGGGAGAATAATTCTTAGATTTCATCCAAAAAGATTAGTCATGGAGGCCATCATTTGCCTATGTTTTTAAGGTCAGATATCTTGAATTGTTAAATGCCTGCTATTGACATAAAAAATATGTACTGTGCATTGGAATGGTACAAGAATATCAGACCCTGAATATAATCTGACATAGATATTGTGTCCTAATTAGCATCCCAACGGAGTTAGTAATAAAACAGTTTTACATTCATTGGAAGGCTATTTTGTAAAAAATATTTAGACAATTTATCTGTGAATGATTTTCTGACAGAGAACCTTGTGCAATACTGTTCTGGCATGATATTTCTTAAATGAAAAAAAGTGATGCTTGCTTAGGCTGTGTAGAGTGAACAGCAAGAAAATTCAAAATTGAAAACAATTGTTAAAATATAGTTTGTTGTACAGAATAAAATGAAGCAAGTCTTTATTTACAAGTATAAGCGCCTAAAGCTGTATATCATTTATGAAAATAATTTTCATTTTTATTGTAATTTTGTGTATTGAAAAGACCATATTAATGAAAATGTTTTTCTTTTCAACACACAATCATTACTAGTTTGTGAATACGATTATGTTTCATATTTTGCATCCATTTTGATTTTTTTCTATAAAAACTGGATGTCGTGTAGTAATAGGATATCTTTTGTTTTCATGTTTGTTAAAATACCAGTACACCTTGAAAATAATGTGATGGCAAGTGCCCCCTAATTTTTCTTTATTTGTATACTTTGGCACATACTTTGCCTTCCCTAGTTGCATAGAATGTAATCCTTCATTGCTGCATAATTTTAGGACCCAATTAATCTCTACCTACATATTTTGTAATCTGAGCCATACAAGATGTTTGTCATCCCCCTATCCTCCTTGTTCGCGTAGTTGACCAGCATCTAAAGTCTGTATTAGGGTATTTATCTTTTCTCAGTGCTAGGTCGTGTTTTTTTGTTTCTAGAACTACATCAACATTCGGCTTTCATTGAAGTTTATGTCCAGGAGTATACCCCATGTACTAGTCTGCCTATAACAACTCAGAATGTTTAGCTGGTTCTATTGTTGAGTTTGCTCTTTAGAATCATGTGACTCTATATGGATTGGGAGTTAGGTAGATTTTGGCTTGCATGCTATTTGGTTATATGACATTTAGCAAGTGAGCCGGCAAGACCTGGCCGTATCCAAATCTGGTTATGTTCTGGCATCTATTAACCCAGCTCCCTGTCATGCTAGGGCTCTGTGACACAAGTTTACATTGCTTCTAGTTTAACCTCTCCCTTTCCTCATCTAACCCCTGTTCAATGAATGATTTATTTCCATTTCATGAAGAGCCATCGCCTATTTCTCAAACCACATTGGCAGGGGCGGCTCCATTTGAGCAGAGCAGCGTTGCCCCACTAAACAAAATGTCCCAAAACAAGCCCCACCCGTGGGTGCACGGTAGAAGCGGGGAGGAAGGAGGTTTGCCTGGGCACTTTTAAAGTGCGCATGTCTCTTTTGCCAGCTGTGTTGCGACAGCCAGCCAGACATGCTCACTTTGAAAGCTCCAACCCAGCTGCCTTTAAACAGCTGGGGGGGTAGAGCAAGTGCAGGGCTCCAGTGTCCTCAGGAGTGGCGGGAGAGGCTGCTCCCTCCAATCCTGGGGCTGCTCTCATGCAGCATGAGAGCAGAGCCAAGATTGGTTATGGGAGTTGTAGAGGGTCCTGCGCTGGAGGAGAAGACGAGAAGATGAAAGCCGGACCGGAGTGCGGAGGACATTCGTGCAGGTAAGTGAGTTTTTTTTTATTTAATGTGTCCCCCACCCATTAGCCCGTCCCACCTCTCGCTAGTGCCGCCAACTGCGACTGCCCGTAGGTCAAGACATTATCACACTATATTTGTGTCTGTCTGTAGCTAACAAGTGGCCTGTAGCAAACAATCATTTTTCGTCTGGCACGGTCTAAGCATTTCTATTTGTCTGGCTGCATTGCCCTTCGGTTGCCACCGATGTCTTTTCTTTTTGAATGGGTGTCTTCTTATTTTGTTTTGTTTATTTGCTTCACTGATTTCAGTAATGTGATGAGCAAAACCCATATTCTACTGGTTGAAAGCATCTGTTGGAAAGCGTTTCAAGATTCGTGGGCTGGAGTGCGCTCTTCTCAATAAAATAAATACAAAATCATGACAGTGCCGTTCCCTCGTGAGGGCTGACCTTTATCTGCAGCTCAGTGTCTCACAGTTGATGCTTCACAGATGGCGCAAATCCGCAAACGCTTAACTGTACTGTCGGCAATATGATACACTAAACAGACGTCAGCATTTATTTTCTGCATCTAGGAGCCGATTTAGAGCACATTCGAAAATGCCCACACAAGTTGCGTATGTTTGGCATGCACCTGCCTCTGCAACGTCTGACGTCCTACGCGTCCCTAAGTCCTGGCATAGTATTTCTCTGGAGTCTGTAATACTTTGCCAATGCCCTTCTGCTGTTTATGTTTCTAACGAGATGGAATATTTAACGCACGAGTAGCTGGACAGCCTAAAAGAAATAGAGCCAGCAAATAGAAAGCGAGCAAATGTTAGTTATAAAACACAAAGCCAATGGTAATCAATGGGCGGAATGCATTCCCAGGGAAGCTTTCCGAATGTCTCCAGGGTGTCATTAGCAAACCAGACAACTGAACTGTGTGGTATCTTTGGTGCGAGGCAGGTAGTTCGCAGAACACTCACGGGAAACGCGAGAAAGACAAAATACAGAGAACGAACGAGAACACCCCCCCCCCCCCCCACCTCAGGAACAACAAAACTCAATATCTTTCACAGTACATTTGCCAAAACTTTGCTGAAATTTAGAGTGCTTATCTTGAGTCGTCCGACCAGATATGTGGCCTCTTTTACAGTGGTGTGTTTAAGATAGCCCTTTTGTTTTGAGAACACCTTTGTACATCTACTGAAATGTGTGTACATTAAGAAGTGCTGGAAGCACAGATCTCTTTATGCAAAGTAGATGTGGTTTAAAACAGCCAGCAACAGTACATATGTGATACCATTGTTAGAGCAGATTTTTAATTAATAAATCAAGACGATTTGGTGACATGAATGATTTGCAACCAGAATAAATTGGCTCCACTTTAGAGGACTGTGTTTTTTTGTAGCTAGGCCAAACTAGGCCCAGACTCCATCTTGTATTGCAAATGTGATCCTGCTTTTATTTTTCACTGACTCCACACACAGCAAAATGTTTATAGAAACGTTATCGAATGTAATACGTTCTGCAGCCCTGCCTGCTCTCCATGAACGAAAACGTTGTTCTTTGTAAGCTCTAGGGGAAGCTTTCTTCTTAACTTTTACTGTTACTTCCATTCATTCTGTTTGACCTAAGTGGGCCTATTATATTCATAAGTCAATCATGGTATCATGTGTAACTAGATTCCCACTGTCACATTTGATGACATTAGGGCAATGGGGGCTAATTAATATTCTATTTGGGGATGGTATAAAGTATTGTTTCATTTTATTCTGTATTGTGATTTGGCCAGTCTATGTAACGTTGTGTTCACCTCGGGCTGAACGTGTGATTTTCGTATAAAAGAGGGCTGAGACGTGAGCCAGAGTTGCTTTCCTTATTCTTAGACAATAGAATCACACTGATTTACTGCATGGACTGGACTTTGAAAAATATCCAATTCTATCGAGTGAGGCCCTAGGTCAGACCTAATGTTGCATTAGAGATCTTTGCAATTTATTTGAGCCTTATGGTACTTCCCCATGTATGATTTAATATGCATTATGACTGTTTTTTACACTAACCATATTTTGCCTGCTGTAGTGAACTTCATGGCTTTTAACTTGAACCTTGTCTCAAGAAGGGTTATTTTATTGATTATACTATTTGATTTGCTGACAATATAATCTTTTGTGGGGCACATTTAATCATATATTCTCAGACAGGAGTGCTACTGATCATGCATACTGTTGTGATGGTTCGTGCAGACAACAGACGAGATCAACGTAGTTTGAAGGTAGGTTTTATTTGTAAGTGGTAAACAGCACAACCTGGCATCCGACCACCTCGACAGTCCAGTGCAACTGACACTGTTCGAGTGCCGTCAGCCTAACAATCTAAAAGAATACAGAATGCACACAGGCATCCACGGGACCACAGTGCAACCACGAGGCTACACGAGCCATAGAGAAGACATACATCATAACACATCTTCTTCCCTAATAGAAAAAGAAATAAAAAAAACAAATACAAAGAAATTAATAAACAACATAGTCATTGAGATATTTGGGAGGCCTACGCACTCTAGGTGCAGAATCCTGACGAACAACTAGGCTACCCCCACAACCTGCACCGACATCCAAACTCTCATCAGAAAACAGCCCAACAGCAGAATCTGAAGAAGAACCAGCCTCCAACAAAGCTCCAGAACAACCATCATCCTCAACCACCTGTTCGACAGAACCACCCTTCTGATACAAAGCCACTCTCCTTAAGTTCCACCTGTCACCACCAGCCAAGACACCATTCCGACATTAACCACACGATAAGGACCCCTGAACTTAGACAAACCAGCACGAACCCTACCAGACTTGACTTTCACCCAATCTCCAACTTCAATCTTATCCCCTATAACAACAGGAGCACTTTCACCTTCAGAGGAAATCCAAATCTTAAGCCAACCAGGAACTAAGCGAGAACCAGGAACGCGTCCCCTCATGACCTGAAAAGGAGACTTTGCTGTGACACCATGAACAGTGGTGCGATACGCCCACACCATATCAAGAACGACTTTCTTGGGAGGTAAATCATTGGCTAAAGCCAATTGAATGGTGCCTTTAACCATTCTATTAGTCCTTTCAACAATACCATTTCCCATGGGATTATACAAAGACGTGCAAGAATGCTTAACGCCCCATTTGTCAAAGAAACATTTCATGCCATTAGACGTTAACTGAGTGCCATTATCCGTCAAAATCTTTTGAGGAACTCCTTCCTGCATAAAAAGATCTTCAAGAACAAAAATAGTAGACCTAGTAGTGATGTCTCGCATGAATTCCACACACAACCACCTTGAATGAACATCCACAACCACCATGGCAAAACGCATATCTTCAGACAAATCAGAAAAAGGACCAATGAAATCCAAACAAATATTGCACCAAGGTTTGCCAGGATCAACTATCTGACCCATAACGCTTTGACTGCCAATCTTCAGCCTCTTCTCACTGTCTTTGCAAGCACCACAAGCTTGAACCCAACCTTTGACCTGCTCATCCAAGCCTGGCCACCAAAACTCTTGTTTGATCCTTCTAGAGGTCAAACCTTGGCCCAAATGACCTTCATGTGCAAGATTGAAAATGTATTACCTGAGACCAGAAGGTGGCACAAAACGATCACCCCTCATGATGATATTTGAAGAGGACACAGACAATACATCCAGAATTTTCCAATAAGACCTGATAGAGACCGGGACTGAACTCTCACGTGGAGCACCATTCTTAATCAAAGCAATGAGACCCTGCAAAATGGAATCTTTCTCCATTTCTGACACCCACTGGGCCTTGGAGAAAACACCCAGCGAACACCCACAGACATCACCAACAAAAGCTACGGCTTCTTCATTATGCAAATCAACCAACAAGTTTTCATCTACAGACTTCCAATCAAGAGGCAAACGGGACAAGCAATCCGCTTGAACGTTACGCCATCCATGAATAAAAGCCACCTCATACTGAAACTCTTGTAACCTGGCTGCGAACCTGGCTAAACGTGCGGAACCCTTCCCAGCACCCCCAGCTGACAAAATTTTCAGCAAAGGCTTGTGGTTAGTGCGTATGACAAATTTCACACCCCACAAATACACCCTGAAGTGTTCCACACCCCATGCCGCAGCAAGAGCCTCACGCTCAATCACAGAATAGTTCCTTTCTGCTAAAGTTAATGTCCTAGACGCAAAAGCGATAGTTTTCTCAGTGCCAGCCTGTAACTGAGAAAAAACCACTCCAACACCAATGAGACTAGCATCGACAGTTATGAAGGACTTACAAGAGGGATTAAACGGAGAGAGGATCCCTGCATTGCAAATTTCATTTTTGATATGACAAAAGGAATCATCTTGTGACTGCTCCCACGTAAATCTAGCTCCCTTCCGTAACAAAACCCTCAAAGCTTCAGAAATATCCGCAAACCTAGGAACACATTTTGAATAAAATTCAACAAGTCCTAAGAAGGACCTAAGTTGATCCTTATCCGTAGGACGCGGAGCACTCTCAATGGCCATCAATAAGTTTTTCTTAGGAGAAACACCACCACTAGAAATGGTGAAACCTAGATATTCAATTTCCTCCACTAGGAAGGTGCACTTGCCTTTGTTGACAGTCAAACCAGTATTTTCTAATCTGCACAACACCTGATGTAAAATGGTATTGTGTCCCCTCACCGACTTCCCTGAAACTAAAACGTCGTCCTGAAAATATACGACGCCCACCAATCCCTCAAACATGTTGGACATCATGCGCTGAAATACACTCGCAGCCGAAGCCAATCCAAAAGGCATATGAGTGAATTGGAATGTGCCTTCAGTTGTAATAAATGCGGTAAGTGGTCTAGAGTCGCGATGTAGCCTGATCTGGTGGTAGGCGCTTCTGAGGTCAATTTTCGAAAAGAACCTACCACCACCCACTAACTGCAAAAGCTCACTAATATTAGGCAACTTGAAGGTGTCAACAATTATATCTCTGTTGAGAGATCTCAAATCTATGCAGAACCTAAGACGGCCATCCGATTTGAGCGTCAAAACCACCGTAGAAATCCAAGGGGAAACCTCAACCGGTTCAATCACCTTGTTATCCAGTAGATCACAAAGTAAGTCTTTTAAACCCTGTCTAACTGACAAAGGCACTTTCCTAAGTTTATGCTGAACTGGTGTGGCATCGGGTTTCAGAACAATTTTGTGGACATAGTTCTTGACACAACCTAATTTATCTGCAAAAACACCAGAAGCATCGTTTAAGACATCTCCAATTGATGGGTCATCGTCCACAACCATAACACAATTGGGAGACCTCGGATTAATTACAATGTGTAGGCCAAATTGGTGCATCCAACCAAGAATTGGTGGACCATCTTTGGCAATATATACCTTGCCTTCTACACTCCTGGAGCCAAAAGTAATGACTCCAAATATGTAACCAAGAATATCAATAATTTGACCCTGATACCCCACTGGACTGATGTCCTTTTCAGACAAACACACATCTTTCCACAATTTGATGAATAAGGACTCAGGGATGATATTGAACAGAGAACCTGAATCCACCATCAGAAACACTTATTGGCCGCCGTTGGTCACACTCCAGACAAATCAAAGGAGAGAAACAGCGTAAAAGCTGAAATATACATAAACAGTACCTCCTTGAAAAGCGGAAACAAGAAGACGTGAAGACCACACAGAGATCCAAGAAAACGAAGAGGGATGTCGAAGATTACCAGGCTGTGCACGAAAAACGAAGCAGAAACAGCAGGAATCGCAGCAGGATTCGCCTCAAGCATCGTCGCCAAAAATGTTGTGATGGTTCGTGCAGACAACAGACGAGATCAACGTAGTTTGAAGGTAGGTTTTACTTGTAAGTGGTAAACAGCACAACCTGGCATCCGACCACCTCGACAGTCCAGTGCAACTGACACTGTTCGAGTGCCGTCAGCCTAACAATCTAAAAGAATACAGAATGCACACAGGCATCCATGGGACCACAGTGCCACCACGAGGCCACACGAGCCATAGAGAAGACATACATCATAACACATACGCAGTTCATCTTTAGATTATCTGTTAAAACAGCAACCTCAGTTTTAGTGAAGAATGCAAAGAGGCCAGGTTAGAATTTAAATAATATCTGTGGATAAAATGTACCCCTTGTTTGGACCTGTCTGCACTCGTGGTTTCTATGGTCTGGACAATTTGGATTACATGCAGTGTTTTAGTGTCCCTGAAGCAGTTCCTAAGTAAAGGAGTGCGAGTATTAAAGGGAAAATGCACTGTGACGGATCGTGGCTCTGACCTATGGTATGAGTAGTCTGAGAGTGTGAATTATTGCTGAGTCATGAATCCTAGTGTCTGTGAGCTTTTTTGGTTATGCTGTTAGGCTTTGTGGGGTATTAGGAGTCATAGTTATGATTTCTCTAATATTTTTTCAGTTACATTGCCGGTGTTCACTACTGTGTTTGTGTTTATTTGGGTGTTGTTGCACATGTGATGGAAATATAGGGGTAGAATGCATCAAAAATGTTGTATTATTATAGGTATATGGATTAGTCGAAATCCAAATATCTTGCTATATATAAATGGCGGCATCACAATAAAGAACATCTTACACTCATTCAGTGGTCCGTGTGTAGGATCTATCCAGGCAAATATATATATATATATATATATCCATGTAAGCGCAGCAGCCGCAGCACTCCGCTATGGCCCCTCCTCTTACAACAGCGGTCCGTACCGGGCAGCGAGCCCAATCAATTCGGAACAATCACACTCACGTCTTTAGGTGAAACGACAGTGCGAAGTACGGACACCAGATCGCGTGTTCCACAGTTTCTTTATTCAGCCATGACAAAACAGAAATAATGTCTCTCCGACGCGTTTCGGGGCTCCTCCCCTTGGTCACGAGTTCGCACTGTCATTTCACCTAAAGACGTGAGTGTGATTGTTCCGAATATATATATATATATATATATATATATATATATATATATATATATATATATATATATATATATATACTTGAAGATTAAGGATCACAAGAAAACAGTAGCCAGCCAGGGCAAAAATCTGGATCCAAAAGGATACAATGAGTCACAAAGAAATAAAATATCCAAGAAAGAATTGACTCAAACAGATAGATTCACCAAAGAACAAAAATATATTTCCACTACAACATTTCAGCTTCCGCCTTCCTCAGGTAGTTTCAAGATGGTAATCTCAGTGGCTGCACAGATGACACAGATGAATTTTCAAAAAGCATCATGAGTGAAAATTCCATTTGGAATGTGGAATCAATGCAGTCCTGATAGCTCTTGAGATATGCAGTAATCAGGTTGTATTGTCAGTAATGTTCAGTCCATCTGGATGCAATGATTTTAAACGGTACATCCAGAAGTTTTCCCTGGAGTCCAGTAGTTCTCCCTTTGAGACATGTTCCACCGGGAAAATCTTCAAATCATTGTGGATCATTTACTATCAGATTTGAAGATTTTCCCGGTGGATATATATATATATATCTATATATATATATATATATATATATATATATATACAGAAGCAGAATTAAGGTAAAGGAATCCAGACAAGCCCGTAGTTCATCCGAAAGGTCTTTATTTGGCAAACACAAGAGTCGAGGGATAACGCCTTTCGAACAACAAGTTGTTCTTGATCATATATATATATATATATATATATATATATATATATATATATATATATATATATATATATATATATATATATATATATATATATATATATATATTTATATATTCTTAGTGTTTAACTTGTCTGGCAAGCAAAGGTGTGCTTTGAAAGGTGCCGCATGCATACCATTAGAGGGCACATTTCCTCCAATATTTTTTAGTACAACACCGTGCCCAATCTTGTGCAGGTGCTTTATCTTTAGATTATCTGATAAGATAGCGTTATCATCAACAGTTTGTGGCGAGTCTAACAAACAGAGTCAATAAGATCCCTACACTCTAATGATTCACTCCCTAAATTCACCTGCTCAGATTTTCCCAAAAATTTCAGCCAAGCACTCTACCTCTTGACAGACCGGTAACATTGATCAGGCAGGATGCAGTGCCAAGGGATGTGTGTGCGAGGGATGGTCTCTGCCCCCTCCCATAGTGCCTCTTATAGTGCCTTAGTGACAGGGTCTACAGTGCAGGAATCATGCATCATCGCCTGTATGACCTCTTCCTATCTGAAATACGATGCCCCCCCACCACCTCCAAAATTGATCTTCTGTGTCGAGACAGCTTCCTCATTAGTGTCTGGTGCAGACTCTGTACCCCACATTGACAACACCAATGTAAATCTTGGAAGGAATCTCGTTATCATGATGCTGATGAGGTATAGCATGAGTACGCTTCTACCTTGGTCCATTTCATCCATGCTATTACTGCAGTAAAGCTAATGTCCTATTGGCAGCCTTTGACACGGTGGAACACAATCTACTCATCAAGGCTCTCCAAGACAGGGTAGGTGCAGACGAGGTGGTCATAAATGGTTCTCCTCCTTCTTACAAAACCGCTCCAAAGGATAAAAATTAAAATGTTCACGTCCGACTCACACCCCGTCAACAGAGGTGTCCCCCAAGGATCAGTGCCCTCCCTCAACTGTTCAACATTTAATGGAATCCCTCACCTCCCTATTAAGAAAATCCAACATCACCTTCCAACTCTATGCAGATGACACCCAGATCTATCTGGAAAACTCCTCCTTTGAAGATATTCAGAGACTAAATAACACTCTCAAAGAAGTCTAACATTGGATAGCGATAAACCATCTCAAACTCAACCAAGACAAAACTGAAATCCTCCTCGTCTCCAACAAAGAAAAAAAAAAAACAAATCATGGAATGGCTCAAAGCAATCGATGCTCTCAATGGTAATCTCACTCTGGCCAACTCCATAAAATTATTAGGAATCACCCTAGACCCAAAACTTGACATGGACAGACACATCAAAAACTCAGCGAAGAGTGCCTTGCTCAATCTGAAGCTTCTCAACAAAATGAAACCCTTCATCCCACCTAAAGACATCAAACAAGCCACCCAATCTCTGGTGATATCTAGACTCGACTATGTAAATTCTATCCTCACCGGTACAGCAAAATCCCACCTAGCCCCCCCTCAAAACAACTCTAAACGCAGCAGCCAGAATGGTCACCGGAGTCAGGAAATTTGAGCACATTGCACCAGCACTCAAAGAACTAAAATGGCTCCCAGAAGAGATGCGTGCCAGCTTCAGAATTGCCTACCTCAGGCACAAAGCCCTCCACACAGGGAAACCTGAGTACCTGGCTTCCAAACTCAAAAAGGCCGGCCAGACAAGGAACCTCAGGAGCTCCAACTCCCTACTGCTCATCCCTATGAAAACACGCAAACAAAAAAACGCTGCACGATCCTTCACTGGAAATGCACCAAATCTGGAACTCCATCCCAGCAGACATTAGGACTATCCCGTCAGCACCATAACACTTTGTCACCAAAATCTACCTCCTCCAAGCGCCCCTCCACCCCTCCACGCTCCAACCCTCCCTGAAAATGGTTTTGCCCAAGATAACGTGCATTCTATGAGGCTCTCAGGACTGCCTCAATTGTTGCACCACACGGCGAGACTTCCGAACCAACATGTACACCTACACCTTATTTTGGGATTCCTGCATTATAACTGTTGTAAAGTGCTCCGATACCCACAGGTCTGGCCAGTGCTATATAAAACTCCTTAAAGAAATCAAAAAAAATTATGTGCAGTGTTCTCCCTGTCTAGGCTTTCAGGATCCCTCTTACTGCACTGCTGGTCTAATTTTTGGCAGTCTTGTGGCAGTCCCATAAAATGTAATTGCACTTGCTGCAGGTTCAGAGTAAGAGAAACGTGTTTTATAGATTTAACTTTGGAGGCACTTATGCTGTGGAGCCTGAATAGATATGCCACTTGCACCTATAATTGTATAACTGACCAGCTTGCATTCTAAGTCTGATTACAGATCCTAAGATAAAAAAAATTCTTCTTGGTTGTCAGGGGGGCACAAAATTCCAATTGACACAATCTTAAATCCAGCAGCATGCGGATGAGAAAATATCTTTTTGGAAATGCCCTCTAAAATCTTAGTCTGTCTTCCATGACAAGATCCAACAGGCAGCGCATAAATTACAAGACCCACCAGGTAGCGCATGGATACATTCCTGGGTGTAAGCAACACACAACTGTTCTGAAATATATCCTAGATTGGATTATTACCAATGGTCAAGCTCTTAGGAAATAATAAGCAAGAGAAGACCCTCTAACTGTCTTGTTCTTACTCTTTGCGTTTGCCAATGGAGGGGGGGGTCGCATACGATTCTCCAACACCGCCAATAACGATGCGCTTTTGCATAACACTGAGAACTAAATGGATGAGGTGGGTAAGTGCCTACCTGCTGCTGGTTGTGTACGCGATCAACCATCTGCTTTTTTAATTTGGAAACCCCTGGGAGAGCGGAGGGCTGAGCAGCAATGTGCTGGCAAGCACAATATATCTATAAAACAGATGCCATGCTCACCTCCACAGCTGCCGCACTCTTCTGGAGGGTTAGTAGGTGTTAACCATTTGATTTGAGTTACCAAGGGCCCTGTTCAGAGACCATGAGGATTTATTAGACAAAATGGATCAGCCTTTGATGTTGCTTTTATCTGTTTTGTTTTATTTAAAACCTTCCTAAACGAGATTTGGGACCTAAGATTTGATGCCCGAGTTCTGCTCACTGTTGTTAAATTCCACTGCTGGTGCAATGCTTGACAGCTGTATCCAGATACTTCCAAACTTGTACTGGCGGCATCCAAGCTAACAGAGTTCAGCGCATGCGTGGTCCCGCAGACCAATACCTATTGGTGCAAACCCTTCTTCACCACCTTGTCTGTCTGGAGGGCAGGTGTGTGTGAGACACATCAGCACCTCTCGTGATGCAAGATTACAGCGTCTACTGGTACATTACACTGCTGCTTGCACCATATCTCTTGTCCTTATGGCAATACATGGAAATACGCATATAAAAGCAGCACTGAACACAATGATTTGCCCTGATCTGACAACTGGATGTCCCACTTAAATGGTAACCACATCAACACCTCCCATTGCTTCCTATCCCTGAATCCCCTGTACATGATGGCATTTTGTGATATAGCTACACAGGGACACAATAACATGTGTCCCTCTCTGCTTCATTATGCTAACTCTTTAAATATAAATACATACCTATATATAGATGTAGTTATAAATATATAAATGTCTGTGATAAAAATTATATATATATAATTCCTAACCCCCTTTCCCTCCCTCCTGAGTTCTGTGCCTAACGTAACGCATGTCTAAAAACATCGCTGGTGAATTCCACTGTCATCTCAGGGCCACAATCTATCTGTTTCAAGAATTCACAAAGTAGCTAGATGCATTCTGGTCCTTGTAGTCCTCCACACATTCTCTCAGACAATTAAAAAGAACGGAACTCTACCGGGGGAGCTCTGATTAGATGTGTCTGCCTCATTATTTTCACATATGGCCCTTTCTAGATACCACCTGTGTAAACCCTATGAGTTGGGAATCCCTCTTGAGTGCCTATGGAGTTTGGGGTCCCTCACTTCCATTCTTCTATGACGAGGATGGCCAGATAGTAGCCTTTAATGCCAGATATAATTCAAATGCACGCCTCTCAATTAATGGCTATTTTTTGGCAATTGCATTATTTTGCTTTGATCACGAACCCAGGAGGCATTTAGGGGATCCTCAACCTCACGTTCTACCCATCCCTTGTGCCCACTGCACCCCGACTAAAGCCTTGAGTGGGATTTTGTGAATAGTTGACCGCATTTAGCAAATGTCATTCATAGTTTTCACACAGTTGCTTTGACCTTGACACACTGGCGTTATTGATTAGCACTGGGCACTATTTCTAGAAAGTTCAAGGACTTCTGCTCTGAGTGAATCCCAAACTCGTGCAAGGAAGGAGCCAAATGCATAAAAGATTTACCTACGCTTATACCTCACCTCAAATCCTCCCAAACACACCTCGCTGGTTCCTCCCTCCTCGTAAACACAGAGTCCAGCTGATCTTCAATCGGACTATCTGCTCCAGTTCACTGAACAGGCTGCGCCGTCAGTCATATGCCACGCGACAGGATGCAGAAAACATGGCTGCTCTTAGGCTTAAAATGTTACTCTATTTAGTTCGGACACAGTCAGAACTGATTAAGCAGTAAAAGCACGGGCGGGGGCTTGGGGTCACCAAGTGTGTGCACCTGTTGTGCATGGTGCAGTGCTCAGAGGCATCAAAAAGAAAAAGGCATAATAAATAATTACTTTAGTCCAGCATGCATTACCTTTTTTTTTTACCTATAGAAAATATCCTGCTTTTTCTACCTTTATGTACAAGTCCCCAAACTGTTACAACACCCCTCAAGAAAGATGTTTGCCGTGCACCACTGCTTTGTCTTTTGGAGGCTGGACTATTAAAGCAGAGTATGATCAACATTGAGCACATCCATTTGCTGAGGCAGGTTTCGCCCGATTTTGTTACAGGTGGTGATATTGCCAGCCCTCGTTAACAATAGCGGCCCCCACCTTGGCGGCCCACCGGTAAAATGCCTGGTGCCCGCTACAGCCAGTCTGGCCCTGGGTATGAGCTGCTGGGATGTTGACCGGGATGCTGCTCCAGAACCTGCGTGAATAGATGGACAAAGACTGTTTTTAATTGTCATTTTCTTACTGCACTGTTTTTCCCAGAAGGCACTGTACCAGCTCCTGAGAAGGTTAGTCCTCTGCTAGGAATGCAGGGAATAATGACAGCAGATTCTAAGGGCAACGCAATCCTTAAGTCCGATTCACCAAGTAGCACAAGGTCTCTTTGCCTGGCCCTGGGTAGCTTGGTAAATCGGGAGTAAGGCCAGGCAGCGCAAGCGCCTGCCTTGCTTTACTCTGCCCTGTTTCGGTGTTTCGTGGGTGCAGCGTGGGCGCTCCCATGCATCCACCAACGCATCTTGGCACATACCCAGATTTACCGAGACGGGTAAACCTGGGAATGCTTCAAAATGCTACGCCTCCCTGATAGAGGTAAAACGAGGAGAAATATCTTTATCCCTCCTCGTTGTTTCCGCCTTCTAAGTGTGCTGCATTCGGCAACAAACTTACAAAGAGAAAAACGCTTCTATGGATTGCTTTTATGCAGCAAGGTGCAGCTTCTTCTACAAAAACAATCCTTCCGGCAACACCGGCACCCTTGCACCATGCCATAAGCGAAAGTGCCTTCGTTGGGGCTAAGCTGCACTGAGTGCTTCAGCGCAAGTAGAGAGCAGGAATGCACCGTATCGTGATAACAATGGCGCATTCCTGTCCTCTCCCTTTGACGCAGGGCAGCGAGTAGTCTTGCTGAGTTGCGCTGCATCAGAGTTTGATCAATCTGGTCCTAACTTTCCCGGTATGTATCTCAAGCGTTCAGCGCATTGAGGTGAGGACATCTTGGTCGATGGGTTGAAAGCAGTACTGCCCTTGATTTGAACGAGATCAGTTTGAATAAAATGATTTTGTCTTACTGTGACCTGAAGGGTGCATCTTCCACAAGCACAAGTTCGAATGTAACAAGATTTAGCCTACAGGTAAATGCCACAGCTGTGAAGCCACACAAATGATTATTTTTTAAATCTATTTTTTAAATGTGACTTTCCTTCTTAGTCAAATGGTGTACTGTGGCCCAATAAATACTTCTTTCCTTAGTGAAGTTCCCAGCCAGCAAGTACTGCAAGATTTCAGGCGCAAGGGTAACCGCAGTAATTAATATGCGTTAAATAAAATGTACTACATGCTAAATGCACGCACGAGCCTAGAGGAGCCTCGTTCTCGATAATGCGTTGCCCTGGAGACCCTGCGTCACTTCCACGGCCCAGCACCATGGGTAAAATGGCGCTCGGTCTCTGCCCACGCGCTGCTCCTGTCCCTGGCCTCCATCCCGGCTTCGAACGCTGCTCTTTCCATCTGCCGAAGGGACGTTGTGCGTGACACATCGCTGATGAAGCTCGTTTTAGCTGCCCCATCGCCCGGCAGCCCAAATCCATTCCTATTCTGTCTGGCTGGTCCCACCCACTGTGTGTTTCTCATAGCACACGGCGCTGCGTTGGACCTTTGTTGTCAAGCAGTTAGCAGGGTACGTGTCTTTTCCGCACAAACATCTATATTCCATGTGCGATTTCTAAGTGCGTCCCTCTCTCTGCACCCGCTTTGGTTCGAGAAATCTGTATTCCCGTTTGCCGGGCTAATGAGCAGCACAGTGCCGAGTGATGAAAGCGGTGGCGCACAACAGAGCGCGCTGGGTAGGAAGGTTGGTTCTGAAATCCCTGTCTTTTGGTAAAAAAATAAAAATAAATGTGCACGTGCTTCAGACTAGTGCACTTCGTTATAATAAGCATTCAATGTAAATATAGAAGTGCAGTTACTCACTAAGCAAAACCTGTTGGCTCCAGAGAAGTGCTGGAGCTCTCCCAGTAAATCTAGCAGTAATGACAACTGCAAGTACTCACTACAGGCTGCCCATTGACAGCACTGTTAATATTGAATATTTTTCAGAACATACCGCAAACGTATGGGATCCTCATTTCTGAATAATAGACATTATTATCACCCAACAACACTATAACCCTGATAAGGTTTACCCAGAATGGATTTAGGTGTTCGAAAATACAGTTAACTATAGTTGAGATATTTACTAGGCATTTCGCACCATTTTTCGCATATGTTTAGTTACTTAGGGGCCATATTCATGGCAAAGTAATGCAGCTCAGCAAGTCACCTTGATGTGCTGCGTCACAGGGAAAGGGAAGGAATGCGCCATATTTATCCCAATACGGTGCATTCCCATTCTTTTCCCAGCGCTGGCGCACGATGGGCTGCCTAGCGCCCACACAGGCACCCTTGCACCTTGGTGCAAAGGTGCCTCCGTTGCATGCAGGATGTTTTTGTGCAGGAAGGGGCATCTTCCTGCACAAAAACAATTCTCTATGGCATTTTTCTCTTTCTGTGTGTGCTGCATAATTCAGCACACATAGAAAGCGGAAGTAACAATGAGAAATAACAATATTTTTCCTTGTTGCGGCTCTCCTGGAAAGCGTATAATTTTGGCACATTCCCAGATTTACCAGTTCTGATAAATGTGGGAACGCGTCGAAGTCCATGGGAACACCAACGCCACATCCATGAAACATGTTCCTAGGGCAGAGTAAAGCAGCACAGTGATTCGAACTGCTTTGCATTACTGCAGATTTATGAAGCCACTCGGCCATACAAAGTGGCCTCGCATGGCTTCAGAAATCTCATTTTTGAGTTGCATCGTGCATGCATTACGTTGCGTGATGCAAGTGCGAAGCAGCTGGCCTCCAAACTATGACGCTTGGTATTTATCACCTGGCAAATATTAGAAGGTTTGAGCCATCAACATTTACTGGGAGAGAGAGGCAGGGTCACTGGTTATGTGTGTGTGGTCCGGTTTTTGCAGCTCCCAGCTCTGAGCCACCATGCTGCTGATGTAACTAAATGCAACACAATGTTGTGCTCTGGCTGTTGTGTTCAAGGCTAGGTCTGTGCAAGTTTGAAATCCTCGCAGAGAATATCAATGTATGAAGGCCAATGCAGACTTCTAAATTTTACAGTGGGCCTGAGGCCTAATCTTTGTATTGAAAAATAGCAAGCACTGGCAAAGCCATTAGGTCTTGAATTTTAAAAGTAATGCAGACTTATGGGCTTTGCCAATGTTTATGTCAATGCTGTTCCGCATTGGTAAAAAGGAAAAAAGATGCTTATTTGCCAAGGATGAACAACATCAGCAAAAAAAAGAATGCAATGATGTGTGTATACCCCTTATCAGGGCCCGACAGGCTGTAGCGGGCACCCAGTGTTTCCCCGGTGGGCTGCTAGGGTGTGGGCTGATTTTGGGCCCCTGGGGGCCGTTTAAGCAGCATAGCTGAAAAATCGGCCCCTGTAACAAAATCGTCCGGAACCGGCCCTGGCAAACAGCTCGGCCGCTCCCAGGGGGGTCGGCCGAGCTCTTTGCCAGAGCCAGTTTTGGTTTCCGGCCCTGCCCGTTATGATGCTACGGTGGCTTAACATGGTGATATTTATGTGCACAGGCATCAACATTCACATGTGTAGAAATCTCTTATGGTAGTACTAGACATCCTCACAATCTTCGGCAGATTCTCTGGCCTCTCCATCAATTGGGGAAAGTCCCTACTATTTGTACTGAGCGGGGACCCCCTGTTCCACCCGGGACTGTCAAATACAAATCAACACAGCCGGATTTAAATATCTTGGAATTTTTATCTCACTTGACCTCTCTGTCCATTATCCCCAAAACCTTCTTCCCCCTTTTCAGAGACTCAAAAGTGACGTTGCTAGTTGGAAGACCCTCCCTATTTCACTCCTGGGCAGGGCTACCCTATTCAAAATGATGGCCTTACCACGATTCCTCTATGCCCTTCAAAACACCTTGGATCTAGTTCCAGCTCATTATTTTAGGGAAATCAAGGGCTTGCAGAGGGTCTTATTGTGGGATGGTAGACCCTGAATTGCCCTCAACAAACTGACGCTAAATTGGTACGACGGAGGCATCAGCCTCCCAGACATCAAGAAATAGTATTGGGCTTCTCAACTGGCGACCATCAACCATTGTACATATGGTCGTGTGGACAAACCGGGTTACGCTATAGACCTGTGGCTCCTTCCGGGAGGCACCTACAGCAGAGCTTTGTACTCCCGACCTAAAAGATTTGTGTTGACGGGCCCCACAAAACATTCCATTCAAATTTGGCACAACGCCACCAACTCACTTGGTTGGAGACATAAATTGACTTTGGCCACCCCTCTTTGGCACACGGAGCAGTTGGGCGATCTGTGGAAGACGAAGGGCTTCAATAGGTAGGATCTGATCGGCTATCAAGGATATCTGGGGAAGTGTCGGGTGCCCCATAAGACTTACCTCTGCTTGCGAAGAGATTTGGCAGAAATGACAAGAGCCACCGCCCCTGTACCCACCTGACCCGTGTGGACTGTAGTACCCAGCAGGGATGAGATGGAGGCAAGGAAGGGAGCCAGAAAGGAACGAAGAGGCTAGGTATGGGTGGAGCTTGGGTAGGGTCTTGGTGTCAACTGGGGAGGTAAAACAAGACTCAATCAGGGAAAGGCCACACCTCCCACCTCCAATGCAGACCTCTAAACACATACAGCAAAGGACTCTTCGCCACCGAACTCACCAGTGCTCATGCAGACCTCTGGACCCAGGAATACAGGAATACAGCGCTGCTCCAAGAAGAAGAGGTCACCATAGTCAAGCGCTCCTGCGCGGTGATGCACAACCAAGTGTCAGGCTCTAGTAACACATGGCGTTCCTGTGTGGCAAAACGTGAAAACATATGTAGCGCTCCTACGCGGTGGTCATTAGCCCCAAAGCTGCGCTCCTGCGTGTTGGGGTGAAGACAACGAAAAGCAAAACCCGGAATAGCGCTCCTGCACCACCAAAGAAAAGGAATAAACAGCTAGCGCCTCAGCGCGGAGAAATGTGACCCAAAACAGCGCTCCAGGGTGGTGAAAACAGAAGTGAAACAAAAACCCCCGATCAGCGCTCCAGCGCTGCAAGGGTTACTGATGAAGTCTCAGTAGAGCTCCGGTGCGGCAAAGACAAGGGAAGTTGAACAAGCGCTCCTGCGCAATGGAGACGTCAGGAATACGTCCCCGGCTCTGCAATCCAGGTTGCGTGATTCGGAAGGAATCCAAAGCGTTGAGCCGGCGGGAAACGCAGCGTTTATGCGTTTTCCCCCGGAAGTGCTTTGGCGGAAGTGCTCCAGCAATGCCAGGTCAGCAGGGCAGCAGAAGACTGGACCGGGACTCGACTTCCAACCAGAAGTGAGTCTCTCGATCTCCTGTCTGTGTTTAGCGGCCCTCAATGGAACGGCAAACGCCGCACCACGACAGGAATAGAGGGGGTCAAGTCATTCAGTACGCTTCAGAGCGAATATGAACTTGCAGACACCGAGAACTTTCGTTATGCCCGGGTCTCACACACACTCCAATCTTTGCTGCCTAAGGGTTCCGATCCCCCAGAGGCCTCTCCCCTGGAAGACAGAATTTTAGAAGGCCACCTCCCCGACAAAACAATCTCATTAATATATAAAAAGTTAATCAACCACATGGCAGACCCTCTACGGATACTGCGGGATAAGTGGACACAGGATGGGTTAGAACTAGATGACGAGGATTGGCAAGCTGCAGTATCCTCCCCTAAAGAGGGGGCTATTCCGGCATGCTTGCGACTGGTTCAGCTTAAAATCCTCCATAGGATATACATAACTGGGCCCCAATTGGTACACATGGGGTGGTCCGATACTGGCGAATGCAAGAGGGGGTGTGGCCTCACTGGAACATTCATGCTCACCATCTTCGAATGCACACATGTTAGCTCCTACTGGCTCGGAATCCATGACACAATCAATAATGTGTTGCGGGTCTCTCTTTGCCTGGAGGCGAGACGATGTATTTTAAATATTTGGGAGCCCACAGATTTGAACACTTTTCAGATGCAATGGGTCACACTGGGGATCATGTTGGCCAAACGAAACATCGCTCAACTGTGGGGGGCAGCATAACCACCCACTTTGGTAGTCTTGGAAAAGAACCTTGATTGGTGTATGTTCAGAGAAAAAACTATATATTTGGCAAGGGGGTTGTAATAAAGAGGTAGAAAATACAAATAATTCCAAGTAAAATCCAAGGTTTATTGAACTGCAGCACAGTACTTCCACTCTCCAAGTTGTCAGTCCAAGTTAATACATTTCAGATCATAACAATTCTAAATGGAATCCATCAGACAGTGTGCATGAGCAGCTAAGTATAGACATTCTATTTAAAAGGGAAATATGTACAAGAATGGGATTGTAAATTAAAAGGGAAATATCTATGAACCAGAATACAACAGGGGTATCCTAGGAAATGGTCCCGTATCTGGGATCCGTGGAATGTATATAGATCGGAGATCTGTGAACCGCCTAGAAATATTGAACATGATGACCCTCTAACCCCATGATGTTCCTCTCTATGATGTAATCAATGTATCCATCTACCTATGAGTTCTGTAATGTGTAACCTGCACGACCCTCTGCACTGTACTGTTTTGCTGATGTATGTTTCAATGAAAAGATTTATTTAAAAAAACATTCACATGTGTGCATATGGAATGACGTGGGCACCATTTTCTTTGTTTACCATTCCAAGAAAGACTCGTGTTTTGGAGTGGCAAATAAAATACGTTTGAAAGGAATGTTTGCGAAAGCTTACGTCACGAAGTGGGGACTAGGGACAGGAAGTTAAAAATGTAAATAAAAACAAAAAGCTGGCAGGAGAGCAATGGAATAGAGGTGGGAGGAGGGGGAAAACAACAGAGAGTGCATTTGGGGGTTGATTTATTGAGGGGGAGGGCAAGAAAACACAAACACATTCGGAGTCAGAGAAGAAAAAGCAAAAAGTAGTTCACTGAAATCAAGCTGTGAAAGTACACAGTCAACCAATCAGAAAATAGTTAAAAAGAAATGATCCAGAGGCAGGAGAAACAAAGAATGAGGTGGAAAGCCATCAAATAAGAAGCATGGAAATGAGATATACACAAATGCCATTCAATAAAGAGCAACAGGCATACCTATAGCTCACTATATGTATATATTTCAGTTTCTTAGAGACAATAAGCCTATGACAATAGGCATCTATGTCTGCCAGTAGGCAAGGCCTTAATAGTTGGTCATGAAGGTGACACAAGAGGAGTGGCTAAACCTAAGGCAATATGCAATATGTAGGGGATCCCTTCTGAAAAACAGTAAAGGTCAGGGAGAAGAGGGGAAATAATAACAGAACAAAAAAGTAATCTCCCTCCAGACCTTACATTATTATACACACAAATGAATCAAAATGTATAATGTGGGCAACCAAAATAACTTATGCATCAATAAACAAATACTCCAACAATTACAAAACTATTATTTTATTTCATTTCTTTTATCAAAAATGTTTTCATCATCATATATATTTTTTAAATTTTATTTTATTTTATTTATTTTAAATTTTTTGTTTTTACATCAACATAAATTATATAAGTCCAAGAATAATCATGCAAGAAAAGGACAATAAATATAACATACAATATTAGCCCAGGTAGAGAAATACAAACCAAATTCACACACCACCATTCAAACCATACTCACACATACCCAGACAAACCTGTACATTCATAACATATCTGGGGGACTGAACAACAGAGTAACATAGTAGTTAGAATGACCAAGTGCAACAACTGCATATAGCAGGATATTATCAAGGCAGTGGTCGACGCGTTTCGGTGGCTGTAAGACGATGAAATGCCACCTTTCTCAGGACCTGCCAGATATATAGCCCTCACAAGAGCCACTCCACCCGGGAATAAAAATACCACCTGAAAAGTATAAAAACAATAAGAAAAACAGACCCACATCAAGAGTATCAATGATATTAACATCGATTGAACCAATTTCCACAAAAATCAATCAGATATTCATAAATTTCATTGCTTTGACGTTGTCAACTGGAATCTCACCACCTCCTGTGTGCATCATTATCACCTAAAGACAACCACATAACCCAACCCAATGCGCCCCTACCTACTCAGGGCTAACCTTAGGTTGTACAGACACACCTAGTGTATACAGTTACCATCACCAAAACTCGTGAAAAGCATGTAACACGCATCAAATGTGTAGTAAACATCACCAATTGACCACTGTTTAGCAGTGCACACCAAACCTGATCTATTCCTCCAGAGGTAGTTACTGTAAATACGTAAGGTGATGCCTCCTTCAACATACTCTTCATTGTTTCATTTATAAAGCAAGGCCATTACATTTCTAGTTATTGATACGCAATATTCCAGGCACATACACAGACTGATTTGATAAGTTAAACACACCAGCCACAGCTGCCTGTAAAGTGAGTATGAGATCTGAGTAGGGTTTCATTGCACAAGAAGTCATTTATGAATGAGTGTCAGAGAATATTGGTAGGCATAAATCTAGGATGGCCACTGCAGGTCAAATTTGGTCACATGCAAGCCAGATAATTGTACAATTGTAGGAAATTACCAGTTTTGTGAGGTTAACCCCTAGATGTTTGCCCTATCTATTTTTACTTGCTAAATAACTCTGTGCACTTTACTCCTGCTAACCAGTAGTAAAGAGCCTGTGCGCTCCCCTTTTACATGGTTGAATTGGCATATATTTAGCTATAACTCACCAGTTTATGGCACAAAGTGTACCCAAGGCCTGTAAGATAAATACCACCAGTGGGCTGCAGTAACCAGTATGCCATCCACTACAGCGGCAGTGTAAAACATAGTTTCAGGCTTAATACTTAGCCTAACTGGGCAGCATTAAAATTGCAATTCAACTTGTCAAAATAAGCCCTTCTGAAACATCTAAACCTTTCTTTTAAATATTAACAATTTAGCTCCGAGTAGCTGGACATGTAGAAATTTATTAAACACGTCCTCACAGTGACTTGTACCTAAAAGCTATTTTCATTGTAGCACAGAATGGTGCTCCCTAGGCAACTGGGATACAGTATTAGATTAAATTATGCTACCTTCAGCTAGAAACACTTAGAAATGTCATTCTTGACACTTTGTGATATTTATTAAAAGCCCAATTCATTGGTGTTAGAAATTGGGTATCTGATTGGCTGGGTATGCACTTATGCCAGGCAGAACTCACCACTCTTGCCAGGGCAAGTAAGTTACACATCAAAGATAACCTGTGTTCTCCCACTTGGTAGCTTGACACAGAGCAGTAAGCCCCCCCCCAGAGTTTTATTTAGTGCAAACCTGACCCAAAGGTACCAGGTATCAGAGCACTTTACATGAGCACCAGTTACGTTACAAAAGGACACATTCATTTTTGTTAGGCACGGGGAGATTCAGTGATTTTCCCAGAAACACAGGATGTTGGGCGCCATTGAGGAGACTCGAACCCTATTCCCCCAATTTGAGATCGACCGACCTAGCCGTTAGCCTACATCCTCTCCCCTTATCGCCAGAGGCAATGAGTAAAGCGTTTTCGCAGCACATTCACACCACTAACACAATAAATAAACAACAAAAGAGACTCCACACAGGATTATATAAAAATATTATATATATTGAACATAAAACAGACTAAAATGACAGGAATCGTGAAAGCTATACCTATTATGTAATTACTCGAAAACAACTTGTTACCTTGTACAAAGGCAAGAATCCAAACAACATAACCCAGTAAATTACTTTGACAGTGATCCAGGGATAAGGTGTCACCTATGAGGCAGCGAGTAAACATTACCTAAGGACTACTCCACATATATGGGATGGTTGTATTACCTAAGGACTACTCCACATATATGGGATGGTTCCACATATATGGGATGGTTGTATTACCTAAGGACTACTCCACATATATGGGATGGTTGTATTACCTAAGGACTACTCCACATATATGGGATGGTTGAATGACAGCACAACGCATGCCAATACAACGTTGTTGCAACAACGCAGGTGCTGTTACAATGCGTTACCATAACAACGCAAACTTTAACCACGCATATTCCTTTACAACGCATGCCTTTACAATGAATTTCGTTGGAATCGCATGATTGGTAAAGGTATATACATGTTTAAAGTTAAGTTTAAAAATGTAAGTATTTTACAAGTAAGAATTAATTCTCTCTCTCTCTCTCTCTCTCTCTCTCTCTCTCTCTCTCTCTCTCTCTCTCTCTCTCTCTCTCTCTCTCTCTCTCTCTCTCTCTCTCTCTCTCTCTCTCTCTCTCTCTCTCTCTCTCTCTCTCTCTCTCTCTCTCTCTCTCTCTCTCTATATATATATATATATATATATATATATATATATACATATATATATATATATATATATATATATATATATATATCTTCCCAAAAGTTGCCATATTGGAAGGTCGCTCACGAGGGGGTTAACACACACATGCCGCCGGCAGCAGCACAGGAGCCTGCCGCACATCCGTCCATTACATGCCAAACGTGTTTCGGGTGTCATCCCCCCTTGGTCACTGGCTGTACAACGAGAAGCAGAGGCTGATTATATGCACATAATTTGTTGAATAACAAGTCCCACCCATGTGGGTGTGGAAAAGTTGCATTCTGGTCTTAGCAGTCCATTGCCCAAACTCAATCGTGCTGAAACCACAGTGGGCACCTCTGATTTGACGTTGTTTCACAATGTCTTACCCCAATGGGTGGAAGGAAATGTCATACAGCGCCCTCATGCTGCCAATATATACCAACGGCTCAGGCCCTCCTCATTCTGTTCACTGCACAAGATGCTGAGCAGCGTAGATCCGCTAGTTTCAGCGGTGGGACCTTCCGCAACCAGACTAGCCGCCTTAAATTCTTCCCAAAAGTTGCCATATTGGAAGGTCGCTCACGAGGTGGTTAACACTAAGCATGGGCAGAAAATCCGTTCTGCTCGCGGATTTCGCTGATTTTCGGTAAATTCGCAATCTACGAGATTGACAAATTTCCCGCAAAATCCGCAAACGGAACGGATTGGGTCAAAAGTTCAAGCTGACTTTTGTAACTCTTTTAGAATGGCGCCGGCAAGCTGCCAGAGCCATTCTAAAATAGTTACAAAAGTCAGCTTCAACAGGAAGCTCTAATAGATAAAGTAAAGCAGGTGCTGCTCAAATTCAGTTACACAATCATTAATCACCCCAAACTTGGGGTGATTAATGATTGTGTAACTTAATTTGACCTTCAACTGAAGCACCTGCTTTACTTTATCTATTAGTGCTTCCTGTTGAAGCTATTTCTAGCTATTTTAGAATGGCGCTGGCAGCTTGCCGGCGCCATTCTAAGTGGGGCTGAGGGCAGAAGATCACAAAAGTGGGACAGAGGGTAGAAGGGGACAAAAAATGAATGAGGGAGAGGGCAGAAGAGCACAGAAACGAGTAGTACAGAGGGCAGATGGGCATAAAAAACCTGAGGGTGGCAGTGATTAAGCAGGCAAAAAAAAACCCCCGCGAAATTGCAAAGTGCCTCGCAAACACCCGCGAACACGCAAAGCGCCTCGCGAACATCCGCGAACACGCAAAAATAAAAAAATCCGCAAAGTCGCGCGAATTTTGCGGATTGCCAATTCGCAAATCCGCGAATTCACGAATTGCCAATTTGCAAAATTCGCCCATGCTTAGTTAACACACACTTGCCGCCGGCAGCAGCACAACAGCCTGCTGCACATCCGTCCATTACATGCCAAATGCGTTTCAGGCGTCATCCCGCCCTTGGTCACTGGCTGTACAACGAGAAGCAGAGGCTGATTATATGCACATTATTTATTGAATAACAAGTCCCACCCATGTGGGCGTGGCAAAGTTGCATTCTGGTCTTAGCAGTCCATTGCCCAAACTCAAAGGAACACCCTACCATTCCAAAAATCTATTTTATCCCCAAGGTACACAAGGACAGATATAAGCTGCCAGGAAGAGCAATATTTAGGCCTGTGATGGACCTTTTGAGAATATGTTGTGTTACATTGACTATTTCCTGCAAGAACATGTCCGTGGCTTAGATTCTTATGTACAGGACACAAGTGACTTTTTGCGGAAAATTAACAATGTACAATGGCAAAAAGGATACCGCATGATAGCATTGGATGTCTCATCACTTTATACTTGCAGAAGAAATGGGGATGGAATAGGAGCTACGGAATATTTTCTATCTAGAAGACATATGCAATATGTTCAACATAATGGAATGATTATTGACTTATTGTCTAAATAACAATCTGTTCCTTTTTAAGAACCAGGTATACCAGCAAGTTCAGGGTGTGGCAATTGGGGCCAGCTTCTCCCCCAGTTATGCATGTTTATTCATGGGGTGGTGGGAGGAGCTGGTCTTTAACCCCTCCCCTGCTGATGACGGAACCGCTCCATCATCAGCTGCGGTGGCGCTGTGCTGATGACGAGAGAAATATATATAATTGTAAGTACATTTCTTTTTGTCATCCTTGTCAATCCTCAGTTGTAATGTTTATCGCCATTGAGCAATATAATTAATTCGTATCATTTTGATTACACCACTGGAACCACTGTTCTTGATATAAGTGCTGATGACGGAGCGGTTCCATCATGGCCCGCCCTACGCACCTGCGCGGCGTGAATTCCGCGCCTGCGCTGAGCGTTCTATAGAGCGGCCGGGGCCATGACGGAACCGCTCCATCATAAGCACAGCGCAACCGACGCTGGTGACGGAGCGGTTCCGTCACCAGCATGCGCCCTCCGCTCTTCCGCCCCGCCCCCATAGCACTGCGGCGGAATAGCCGCCGCAGTGAAGGGGTTAAGAAGCAGTGTGGTTAAGTCTGTCAGGAAAATATAATTTGTTGGCTAAGATATATAGGCGACTTATTTATAATATGGCACAGCACAGAGAAAAGTGTAGATTAATTCATAACACAATTGAACATCAGTGATATTAATTTGTAGTTTACATCATGTATTAGTGAGGAAACTGTAACCTTTCTTGATGTACAAATTTCATTTCACAATAATGCCATATCCACCACTCTGTACCGGAAAGATACAGCGGGTAATGCGCTATTACATGCGTCGAGTGCTCACCCCCGTCACCTGATGGACAGCATCCCCTATGGGGAAATGCTTTGAATAAGAAGAATATGTAGCAGTGAGACAGAATGTGAAAACAAGCAAAAGGAGAGCAAAGCCAGATTCTTGGAAAGAGGATACAAGGAAAAGGTAGTGGATAGAGCCATGACAACTCCAAACAAAAACCCAGAGATGAGATATTAACATATAAAAGTAAGCTGGAGGTAGCATCCAGTAACCTTCTGGGGCTACAGAGTGAACCTACACGTCTCATTACGTCATTTTCAAGGCAAGAAAAACAGATCAGAGGGATAATGAGACGGAGTTGGCCCATAGTACTGAACGACCCTATTATAGGGCAAACCTTACTCAAAAAACCAGATCTTACACATAGGAAAACCGCATATATGGGTAGTGCCCTGGTACGCAATAATCCTGAAAACCAGGAGACGAGTTCTTGGCTCACCGCAAGAAAGGGGTTTTATGTACTAGTTGCAAGGCCTGCAAATTTGGTATTAATAAAACAGAATATTGCACAGCTTTTAATAACATTCCCTGGCCTATCACTTGACATTTGACCTGCAAGACGGAATATGCGGTCTACGTTTTAGAGTGTAGCTGTAACTTAAAGTATATTGGAAGTACGAAATTGGCGGTGTACAAAAGAATTTTGCAAAATACAAGAGCCCTCACTAACAACGATCCAAGCTACCCTGTGGCCAGACATTTTAAAGAATGACATGAAAGTAACCTCACACATTTACGATACTATGTGTTAGATGCCATGCCACTAGAAAAAAGAAGGGGAAACAGGGAAGCGAAGCTGAGACGACTGGAAACTCAGTTCATTTTGGAATTAGATACCAAACAGCCAGGGGGGTCTCAACACGAGTGAGGATCTTTATACATTTTTATGAAACCCTTTTTACTGAGTATTCTCTTTTAGAGAATCTGGATTTCAGTGACTTGGCAACTTATGATCTCTAACTTGTACATGTGTGTTTCTTATCATCCTTACATAGAATATATGTATTTCTTCATGGAGTTTTAGTTGCAGGGATGTTTAATCTATTCAATATAGACAAATAATTGAGTAATTTTATGGGATTTTAATAACAGTAGATGATTTTAACAATTGAGTTGTATATTTAAGGATATTATATGTATTTATGTATTTATTTACATATTTATGTCTATGTTTACAACCATGGGAATCAATTGTGTATTGAATCTACTAGTCTCTCCATATATACTTGCTTATTTGCACATGCCAACATTTGCACTCACTATCCGTACCAGTACAGGGGTGCTTCAATAGTAAGGTCAAAGACATAATGTCAATACAAATGGAGCCCACAAGTATAGGACACAAAAACTTCAGAAAATTTAAAAAGATTTTTTAGCACTAGCACTTTTTTTATTCCTTACAACACTTAGGTAATGTATTAGTTTCTAAACAGGGTATAATCCCATATTAGTTTTGATTTGTCAGATAATGAAAATGTGAAATGGATTTATGTTCACAGGTTTTGAACTGCCAAGCCATGTCTTCCATGGACCAGAAACCGGTCCTAGGATGCTTGATTCCGGTCCAGGGAAGACATGGCTTGGCAGTTCGGGCTGGACTGTCCGCATGAGGCACAGGATCAAGGCTGATTTGCATATTGCCATGTCTGAACTGGGTTGGTGTGGTGAGCAAACAAACGATGGATTTAGGCCCAGATCTCTGTACTGGGGTGAATGTATGACATTATTCTATATTCTGTCCATCAACTGTTGTTTTTTCACTTTCTAAAAGTGGCATTTCTACAATATTAATGAAAAATCCCACTACATCAATAAGTAGGGGCAGGCTGAGAACTCCGCTCCCCCGGCGAAGTGTGCGGAGATTTGCCTACTCCGCGTTCCGTAGAGAATGGTGAGTATAGGGCAAACCTCCGACTCCACTGCGGAGCAGAGTTGGCAAGCCCCCGCCTCCACCCCTTTACAAAAACAACAAAATAAACACTTACCTGTACTGCGGCATCCCCAGGCTGCCCTCCCCCTCTTCCTCTCCGTCTCTCTCATACTTGGGTCGATCATCTTGCAAAAACTGCACATGTGCGTACGCCCACGCATTTCTCGCATGAAATGCGCAGTTTTCGCGCACCTCTACGTTTTTATGTAGGAAGGTATTCTTTCCTGCACAAAAACGAGCCTGACCACAACACTGGCACCCTTGCAACATGACCTAAGGGTACCTGTGCTCGTGCTAGGTTGCCACAAGTTCACCAGGGCAAGGAGAGAGAAGAAGTGCGCCATATCTCAATGAATATGTTGCAATTCTGTGTTCTTTTATGCAAGGCAGTGCAGCAAGCTCCCTGGCTGCAGTACGTTGTGTGAAAGTTAAGTCAATCTGGGCTTCAGTTACTCTCAGGCACTCAAAAAAACATAATAAACAGAATGCCTTTTAAAGCTTTAGGATTTAAGCACTTCATAAACAACACAAAATACAAACACAGCTGGGATGCTGTTTAAATATATTTGCAGTTATTAGAATAAAAATTAATTTAACGTCGTTCTCCGCCCGGAGCCCACATATCAGGCCACATCCGAGCCTGAAAGCCAAGCAGATTCGCCGCAGGAGCCTGGCAGCTTCAAGGCTCTGACAGCACACGGTCCGCTTCCCTGCTTACAGAGTGACAGACGGATCCCGCAGAAATGGCGCCACTGCACTACCAGGCAAAGCGTCCCCCAAGGACTGCCGCGCGAGTCAGAATCGGAACAGGTTAAAAGTATTTATCCAAGCGCAGAACAAAACTCACACTTCAAAGGCTGATGCAGTGTCACTGTTGGACGACCACAAGCTTCCCTCTCACGTCCCCTTTCTCTGAGATGCGAGGAGGATTTTTATTATGCGCCACTGAATACCACAGGCAGTGGCGTAACGTTAGCCCCTGCATCCCCTGTGGTGCGAGGGGCCCTGAGCTCTCCGGGGTGCCTCTGTAGCACAGTACATCGGTATGCATGCCAACATTTCAGATGAGGAAAGTAGGAGATCTTAGAAAATAATCGGGAGAATCTTTTTCTCACCTTGACTTCTGTTGCGGTCTGCATCAGGACTATTGAAATGTAAGGGACTTGCAAGTGTGCTGTAGGATCACATATCAGAAATGCTAATTTGCGTTTTTTCATTACCTGTCAGGATCATGGAGAAAGAGCCATGGCAAGCAGCGCAACCGTGACAAAAATGTGGTGCACTGGCCTGCAGGCGCAGGTTACTGGCAGTGCATAATCCGAGTCACACAAGACCAGTCCCTGTCGGCTGAAGCCTGCAGAGGAATCGGGTTTTGGATGTAGGGATCGGAGGCGGCAGACTAGCCTTGAAATCGGGAGTCTCGTGCCTGAATCGGGGTGGTTGGCATGTATGCACTGGGTCTGGGACCAAAGTGGTAGGTGGTGGGCTAAGGCAGGGGGCCCCCCTCCATGTGCTTGGGAGGAGGGCCCCCTCAAGTATTGTTACACCACTGACCACAGAAGGAAAAAGAGAGAGGAGGAAAGCGGCGAAGAGGAGATTGGCACAGCGTATATAGAGAAGTAACTGCACACTATGGAAGGAGGTGAAGAAACAGATGTATGCCTGTGGTATATATATATAGTCAAGCCAAGCAAAAAGGCAGGGGGAGAGCCGTACAGGGACAAGACCAAAGGGTTAGTTCAACAAATGAGTGAGAGGTAGTTGGGCTCCAGAAGCAGAAGCGGACTGTTACTGCCTCGCCGTGATGTGCTGTTCTATACAGAGGCGCCCACAGCTCTTTTCTACACTCAAGCAGGTTTGGGGTATTACTGTTGGATACGAGAATGTCGTTCCTGGCCTTTTTTTCCATATCTTTGTGAAGAGATGTGCTTTTATCCCTCATCTGTGTAGATTCACACTTCGATAAGCAATAAAGCAATACGACGTTATAATACTTCAGCAACTCTCCCAGAAGGGGCACAAATTTCAGAGACCAAGTTGAAATTTTGGAAGTCCAACACTGCCATTCATCCTTCAGATATTGATCAAATGATTGTTTTATAGATGCACTCTGTTAAAACATGATAGCTAAATTGCTCTAGGTTTTGAACATAGTAGCAGCAATTGATTTACATGTTATTTACCTTATTTTAAACTTGCATTGTACCAGAACCTATAAGGCTTATTTAAGCTGTACTTTTAAACACAAACTGCTCCATCTTCAGCTTCCGATTTGATCCATGTTCCCCTTTATTTAAATTTCCGGGTTAAATAATTAAATTTACTACCACTTTGCTAATAGAGAGGATACTCTTTGGCCTTGAATTTCATGGCCTGTAGCATCCATGGGCTTTCTTAAAATGGAACAAAAAGCAAGGAGGGACAGGAAGCATGTCAAGGTCCAGCATACATGCCCCCTCGGTATACAGGTTTCCCCCAAAGGTATGCAGTTCCTATGAAGGTGAAGAAGGGAAAGAGGAGCTGTCAGTTGGAGAGGGCTGATCAACTTGGAGCAGGGGATTCAATTGAACAGAAGCAAAAGCCCTTACACCCAGATGGGTGTCATGCTTCATCAGTGGGCGGCTCCTTGTTGGGTGGCGCTTAAATGCTCAACAGACCCCTCAAGAGGGTTTTTTTTGCCGGAGATCTTTAAAAATAAGATGCCATGAAGAAGTATGTGAGAGGGTGTGGTGTATGTAGATTGGTGTGAAGTGTGATCTAATAATGACTAGGAGGAACCCTAACAAATTTAATGTGGGAGTGCTCCTATCATGGATAAAAACAGTGTGTGGCTGTGTAGGAAATAATGTATCAAGACAGCAATTTTAATGGTATCAACAGGGGTCAACTTGTTTCTTGCCTCAACTAGTCGTGAGAGATCTTGGCAATTCCATCAGGACCAGTTTTGATCTAATCTACAGAAGACTGGGAATATGGATTGAGTTAAATCCACAATCAAACAATTCACCCTTATGGTGTGAAGTGTCCCTTACACGGTTATGGTAAAGCAAATCTGACCCTATCTGAGTGCAAACGCTGCACCTTAGGTTAGGCAGAGGACTGCACTTTGCTGTGGAATAAAAGGTTTCCTACGTGGAAATCTTCTGGTGGCCTGCCTGTCTCGAGTTGCAACTCTTTTGGTCTAATTTTTAGAGTATATACATTGTATTGGTATGTGTGTATTTTCTTTCTTTTTCATACTAAAATGTAATTATTGCACCTGCTACTGTGCTCATTCAGTTCTGCATATTGGCCCCCTCTGCCTTTCGGTAAAGAGACATTGGAGCTCGTGGTATTTATTTAACGATAGATCAATTACCGCTCAACCTTTTTTGTTCAACCATTTTAATATTTATTATCTGTAGCATGCAAAATCACGGCACTAAAATATGGAATAGTAAATACAATAAACTGTTCAATAAAAAAAACAGTTCAAATATTGGAATGCAAAATGTTGCCAAATACAATAATCAAGTCAAGCGAAGCCACCAGCCAAGAGACTCGTCAGGATCTACTACTCGCACCTTAAATGGCTACTCGATTCGTGTGGACCCAAATTGACCCTTTTTTGCATTTCTTTATTCAGTTTAACAAATACAACAGTGCACTGCATCAGATTGAAGCACACAGAGCAGTCACAATAATGATATCTTTCAACTAATACACAGCAATAAATATTACAACAATCTGAGGGTTCACAAAGGGCCCTTAATAATAAATGGCAGGAGGAAAGGAAAGACAAGAGAGGATTGTTGACCTTGGGAATGACTTATAGTGTGTCTCAAAAGGAAAGCAGTGGAGAAACATTGCGAAGGACGCTATCTAGAGCGTGACTTGAGGTGGATGGAGTAATTTGGATATATCCTTTCATGCTCAGCCTGGGGAGGGGGGTATCTAGTAGACACTCAGGGCTTACTAAGAGTTACTTTGACAGTGTAGACAGACTAAAGTAAAATGAGACATGTGTCCCTCTCAGGGGTATGACTCAAGAGTGCTGACACAGGCTGGGGCCGGTAGCACTATCATGCACCACCATCCAGCACCCATATTGTAAGCATCACAAGGATGGGAAGGGAATATTATGAAATCCATGCAAGAATGAGCTCCCATAGTCCTTCATTTATTTTTCAGTTAGCATCCAGATCATAGAAGCAGAGTGTAGGTAGTGTCATCCCATTTGCCGGTGCCTCACTCTTAAGCGCTGCCACTGAGGGAAACACCAGTGAGATGCGCAATTTAAAATGATCGATAGCACCAGGGCAAAGTACCTGAAGGACAGGGTGAAGGGAAATTGTGGGATTATCTGATGTGTCCTGGGAATTCCTAGCATATTGTGCAACATAAGGAGCTAGACTCAAAGGATGGCCTCATGGTCACCCATATTCCTTAGCAGTATTGTGTAAGACTGTGCTTGGACCATAGAATATGTATAGTCTTGCACCGTGCTTGTCGGCAGCTCCAACAGTTCAAGTCCAGACTCTTGCGGCCTCTTGGACCTTTGAATACTATACTATAACAGTCTTCACTCTACTAAGCATGCACATTGTGGTCATTTACTACCAATACGGAATAATTGTTTCCTTCGTTGAACACTTGCCATAATGGATTCACCGTCACTTGATAATCCAATCCTTAATCTTAAAGACAAGCGTAAACAACCACCGAAACCAGTACCGTTCACCCAACTTTTCTCTCACCCCTCTCTAGTTACCACTTATGCACACACATCAGTCCCTTGGACCTGATACTTGTGTCTAACACACTAACTTTCTCTGTTCTCACCATCGACATATTTGTCCATAGCAATGTCTCTCTCTACAGTTCCAAAGACCTAGAATCCAATAGCTGAGTGGCAGAACTTCACAAATTCTATTCTGTGATTCAAAATCACTTGATTCCCATGTTAAACCTCCAATTTTTTTATAGTTTACCGACATTTTGAACCATTTTTGACTCAAACTACCTTTACCATACTCTCATCTGAGCCACCATCCGCTTGCTATGCCTGGTATGTGTATCTGTTCATGGGATACTGAAATTGAACTACTTCTTTTCTTTCTGGATGGCACAAACCACTCACACCTGAGGACAACAAACAAGCCCCACACAACACTTACCTCAGAAATGCATAATGACAAACTTCACACACACAAGAACTTCTTGTCCTCCCACTATCAATGTTTTGCCAGGACCATCAACACTTGACTCTCCCCACCCTGAATGCCGATTATTCATTCTCCCGTCTCACCTTTGGAATTTGCCTAATACGTCACATCAAATAAGTAATTAGAACCACCCTTGCTATCCTACTGTTCGCTCCTTCTATCCCTCACGCAGTCCACCCAAGTATCTGCCCTACCTCTCACAGACCTAATCTATATCCTCAAATAAGATTATCCACCATGTTCCTTTCTAACCATTTCAGCTGTACCAGCCCTCAAACCCTGCATTGAGTCTGTTTGAAATATCTATTCAGTCACTCCTTCAACTCTGAAAAATTTTCTCTGCTGACTTTTCTCACTTTTCAGCCAATGCCTGTGCTCCTAACTGCCATTTTTTTATTAAACTCACTTTAGCAAATTTTATTTGACTATCTAATCCACACCTCTTCAGTCTACAGAAACTGGCCTCTCTCATCTTACTGACTTAATTACTTCTTCCCACCACTAATTCTCTGAGGTCACTCTGCAGAATTTGCTACTGGTGATCACACTACATTATTTTAAGCCTTTGCTGCCCTGGGCATCATTGGTTCAGCCCTACTAGTCTTCTTGATTCTTCTACGTGATAACTCATTTCCTTTCTCAAAATGCTCCTCTGTCTCTCACCAACTCCCATAGGCGTGGCCCCACCCCCAAGGCTCACACCAGGGATTACTTTTCTTTTCCCTTTCCAATACCTTTATGAGGGACATTATATTCTCTTTTATGTTCTCTTATTAACTATATGATAATTACACCCAAAGCGTGTTTTCATTAGGAACATTCACTGCAAGTAACACACCTTCGACTGTCTCAAAGCAATCCACTAGTGACAGGCTCTCCACTATCATATGCTGAACTTGTCTAAAACAAGATCATCTACTTGTCTGCCATCTCTGTGGCTACCAACCTACCAGTCCCCACTCCCCATTAGAATATCTGATATTCTGTCCATCGATAGTCTGACGCAGTACGATAGGCCAAAAACCAGGGCATGCTTCTTATCCTCACATTGTGACTGGAGCTATTCCTAACCACCACAGTATGGACACTTGATTTCAAGTTTTGAATACATGGAAGTTCCTCTAAACAAAAAACTTTCGCACAGAGCAGGCATTGACAACTGCACTTGTAAAAGTTAAATCAGAACCTACTGGTCACACTGCCTCCATACTCCTTCTCCCTACTAGATAAAGCTCTAAATGTCACTAGCAGAACTGTGCTTACCAGAGCTTAATTTGTAAAATAAGTGTCAGGGTCCAAAGTTTTGCTTAGAATCCCGCAGCCTGCGCTATTGAATGTCGTGTGTTGAATACCATGGCTACATGATCTTGTTTCCACCTCATAGCTCTTGAATCCGCCATCAGATACTCCCTGCCCCTTAAACTCACTCTTGCAGATTCCTGCTTTTTCCCTTTATTGCTTTTTACTGTCTTTCTCTTCCTCCTTCTTTGTCTTTTGCATGTTTTTCACTCTCTTGCTATGGGTCAGAGTCTGCTGAGTAAAAATAAGTGCTGATCCCATTGGAAGCATAAAGAAATAATTGGCAGGACTTGACTTGCTGGTGTCATTTTTAAGGAAGTGCGTTTTGCTATGAAGAACAGCTGCAGTGCTTAATTTGAGCTGGTGGTTTCCTGTGCTCAGCCCCAGCACTTTATTGTCAACACAGTGCTTATGACAGTCTGCCACTTGGTGGAGCTGTCTGTCCAATTTACATCTGAGCACAACTACAGTTGTTTATTAATTCATTATACATTAAAAATGACTAATATCCGCCAAAGCCAATCTTATAGCTCTGGGGGCCTCGAATAGTCCCAATTTTCCCTTTTGCATGACTATGATGGTTAGTAGTTGTGTTGACACTGTCATTGGCAGTGCTGGCAAGGGCAATCTGCAGTGCAAATCACAGTGGGTTCCTATCGAGGGCCCTGGCACTTATTTTATTACAAACTAAGCACTGAACAGCCAGCCGACTTGGGTGTCAGAGAAGGAACTCTGCTCTTTTCTGAGAAGATGTCTCTTGTAAGCGAAGATTACAGATAAGGGGAGGGGGCAGCTTGTGCATCCCCCACCAACAGGGATATGTAAGGGTTAGTTTCAGGGACAGCGACAGATGTCAAATGAATACACTAGCGCCACATCTCGCTGTATTTTAATGCCAACGATCCTTTATTAGAAGGACTTTCTGTATAAAAAGAAAAGTGATCTACATTAGAAAGGCATGGCTCAAAAAGACGTAGTGGTTTTTACATAGAGTGAATGTCACATTGGTGAGATTACACAAGTAATCTATTCGAATTTAACGTATCAAGAGGCCCCTTCACATTTAATAACGAGGCTTTCAAGCAGAGGTGTCATAGGCCATAGATTCACATGTTTATTCCCAAACTAGATACTGATTGGTTTTTGCACCCTTTTCAAAAGGATTTGACGTAGTCTGTACAAATTGATGAATACACCAATAACAAACATATGACTTTCATGGTGAATACAGAGAGAGACATCAAGGAGCAACTTTGGGGCAGGAAGAAGGCTTGGCCACTGCATCCACATGGGAGATTAAGCTAAGACGCATCCACAACCACCTCCCAGATTCCAAACAACTGAATTAATAGTGAAAGGAAGTAGAAACCTATACCCAGATTTATGAAACCTTTGCTCTGTTCATGCGTTACGCAAGTCGACGCAAACACAATGTCAAGACTTTAGTAATATTTACAAAGCCACGAGAGAGTGATTTGTGCTGCTTTGCACGGCTTTGTAAAGAAAGGTAACGCAACGCATCTGCTTGTGCTGCGTTATGTGCCATTTTAAGCTGGGAGGCATTCCAAAGGTGGATCATGGGCATTCCCATGCATCCTCCCCTTGATGGTGGTGCATTCCCTGATTTACTAATGATAGAAAACCTGGGAATGGGGAAAAATGCTATATTTTCCCCAGTGAGGCGTACCGAGGCGTAGCAAGGAGAAATATCTTTATTTCCTCTTTCCACGCATTTTGCTGCACATACAGAAAGTGGAAAATGCCTCTAAGGATTGTTTTTGTGCAAGAATGTGTTCCTTACTGCACAAACACAAAAACAATCCAACCTGTAATTCAGGCACACTTGGACTACAGTCCAAGGGTGTCTGTGTGGGCGCCACACAGTGGGCCTGCTTAAGGAGAGTTTGGCAGGGTATGCTCAGACGTGAGTCCCTTGCTCACTTTGCCACTGGATTCAAGCAAGCCGGGCTGAAGACGGCTGGAATGCCAGAAACCGGTCCTCTGAAGCTTGTTTCCGGTCCAGGGAAGACATGGCTTGGCAGTTCGGGCTGGACAGTTCCCATGAGGCACAGGGTCAGACTGATTTGCATATAGGCATGTCTGAACTGGGGTGGCAGAGTGGGCTAAAGAACGGTGATGGATTAAACCCAGATCTTTTGGCTGGGTGTGAGTGTTTGATTGGTTCAGATGCTCCGTCCATCACCACCCCCTTTTGCACCGCTTTGTTCGCCATAAGTTGGTAGGGTATGCTCAGACGTGAATCCCTTGCTCACTTTGCCACTGGATTCAAGCAAGCCCGGCTGAAGACGGCTGTAATGCCAGAAACCGGTCATGGGAAGCTTGAATCCGGTCCAGGGAAGGCATGGCTCGGCAGTTCGGGCTGGACTGTTCCCATGAGGCACACGGTCAGACTGATTTGCATATAGCCATGTCTGAACTGGGGTGGCAGAGTGGGCTACAGAACGGTGATGGATTAAACCCAGATCTTTTGACTGGGTGTGAGTGTTTGATTGGTTCAGATGCTCCGCCCATTACCACCCCCTTTTGTACCGCTGCTTAAGGAGAGAGCAGAAATGCTTTATATCTTTGTAAATATGGAGCATTTCTTCTTTCTTCCTTTGCTTGCTGCCCTGCATTGCTTGAAAGATTAGTAAATGTCTCCCCTGTCTATCTGAAGGTATTTGGGCACCAGAACCTGCAATTTCAGTATATGGAATTTAGCACTACTCAATGCTTCCAATGCCAAGCCACCACAATAGTTGGCAGCTTGGGATATTTTATCCTATTTTCCAAAGACCAGCTGGTTATTTTACATGTTAGGCAGTGTACAGCTTACAACAAAGTTGGTATTTAAGTTAGCCCGTGGTCAAGGAATCTTTTATTTCAAATACCACAACCTAGCGATGATGTATTAAACAGGGATCGCCCATTCGCACAAAATGCTAATTACAAAACTGCCTGGAAAGAGGCAGGGTATACGCTATTGACCCCCAGGTTCATCAGCACTCATAATCTAGCACACAGGGAATGCGCCTTTCACACAGAAAGGAGACAATGTAGCAAACAGAGAATTCCCCATTGCACAAAACTCTATGGGACATTAACTGGCTGTCTGCTGCATCACATTTTGCCAGTGAACTGTGAAATAAATGTCTGACTGAAATCACCGCAGGAACACAGACGACCAAATCAATAACATTTGTAAAATAATAACAAAAGGGTCACAAAATGACACCCGAGTCCATCATCAAAATCCGTTGAATAAAAAGAGATTGCTTCTGACAGACCCACCATTTAGAGTGCATTTCAATTCGCTAAACAAAGATATAACATTTAAAAGTGCCCATCAAAACATGAAAGTTAAAACATCTGATACACCTAGGAAAAGTTTAGTGGTGAAAAGAGAAACTTCAGATTTCTTGAAATAATGACAATTGGGCAATTCTTAGGGGGAACAACTGTCATTTTGACCTCACATCCGTTGTCCGTAAGGATCCCTTTTACGGAGGCCTTTTGTCCATAACTTTGGGCCATGCAGGGAGCAGAGCTGTTCCCCTGCGAGAGGCGCCTCAAACTCATCCTCAGAGCACAAGAGCAGCCCCCCTGCCTATTGTCATTTTGTATGTGGCTGATTGTCACAACCAGAAGGACAATGGTTTGGGGTGTTACAGCATGAGGTGGGCCTCCTCCTGCTGCAGTCTAGGGCAGGGCATTCTGTTAGGGTTAGATGGAAGAAATATACAAAACAAATGTACTAAGTTAAAACAGAGGTTATAGTTCTTACACAGTCTCATCATTTCAGACCTGAGGCATTTTTATTATTCTATAAAATGAAGCCATGGTTGCTGCTTATTTATTTATTTTATGCAACTAACATCCATTGACAAAGCCAATAGTCATGGCTTGTTGTAGGTCTAATGTTACTGGATGCAAAAATAGAAACAGCAAAATACCAGTCAGGCGGCGTATTATGCTCAGCACATATTTTTAGCTGAGGTGTTTTATGCCACGCCCTTAATTACATCAGACACGCCCCTTGGAGAGAACCCAAGTTTTTTCATCCCACTTTTTTTTTTTTTTTTTTTTTGAGTATTATACAGCGCGAACTAGACCCGAGACATCAGGTATCAGAGCGCTTTACATGAGCACCAGTTTAGTTACAGATGGACACATTCATTTTTGTTAGATACAGGGAGATTAAGAGATTTGCCCAGAATCACAATATGTTAAGCGTCTTTAGCGAGGCTCAAACCTGGCTCCCCAGCCTCGAGGTTGACCACTCTAGCCGTAAGGTTACATCCTCTCCCCTAAAACTTAAAGCACTGGAAACAACACCATGTCACAGTCACCTCACATCCTTGCACTGTGCATCATGCATGACTCATGACTTCCAAGTTTTCAGATTGCCTATGTGCAGGGGCATAGTGAACACTCCCCCTCCCCACAGCACCCCTTGCTTTAGGAACTACAGCGAGGGTGAAGTTCTTGATGGGCCTCTTCGGTCCGCAACTGGATGGGTGAAGGCTGGATGGAAGGACAGGTGGCTAAGGGAAAGGGGAATGAAGAGAAAAGATGGATGAGTGAAAGGGTGGATGAATGATTGACAGAATGGATGGAAGAATGGGTGCATGGATGAGTGAAAAGAAGAATGTAAAGATGTATGAGTGAAAGAATACATACTTGAGTGAAAGGCAGGGGGAGAGCTGGAAGATAAGATGGATGGATGAGTCAGAGGGTGAAAGGGTGGACAGATGAGTGACTGGGTGGATGGGTGGAAGAGTGGATGGATGAGTGAAAGCATGGCTTGGGTGAAAGGGTAAATGGTTGAATGGATGAGTGAATGGATGGATTGGGTGAAAGGGTGGATGGATGGATGAGTGAAAAAGTGGATGAATGGATCGCTGAGTGAAATGATAGATGGAAGGATAGATGATGGATAGAGTTGCAAATGGTTGAAAAGGTTTGGATATGGGTGGGCACACAGATGGAAGGACATAATTAATGGTGAATGAATGGTGAAAGACTGCATGATGGACGAAAGAATTAATAGATGACAGAATGTAATTTTTAAATGGTGGATATCAGGGGTTGCTTGGACAAGAGAGCTCTTCTGGGGAGGGATGTGGTGACTTACTTTGCTTTCTTGGTGCCATAAGAGCTTTAGTTCAAAGTGGGAGGTATTTAAACTGTCTGGCTACTCCCTTGCCTATGTATTACTATTTTGTATTTGCTATGTGCTTATGTGTGGGATCTATACATCAGCCATATGACATTTTTAGTGACACCCAACTGCTACTTGAATGTTACACTAGGAATTGTAAATGTTTGCATGTTTTGTTTTAGGTGTAAGGTTTTACAGAGAGCCTCATAGTGCCGAGAGCTGTGCTTGAGATGAATATTAGGTTTGTAGCAATAGGCAAGGAGTAAAAAATAAACTATGTAATAGTGTATCGACAGTGCTTTCTTTAAGAAAGCTGCAGGGAAAAACACCTTTGTAACTTCCGTCAGCTTGTGCAACTCTCTGCGAAGCCCCAATAAGCAATGTCAGATTCCATATTTTAAGTTCCACTTGCTGAAACACCGATAATGCATTCCCTATAGTGGGTTCATCACAGCAATCCTCCATTTATTTCACCCATGCGTGCCGCTTTACATCTCACAATGGCACTCAGATAGGAGATGCTAGTAACAAAGTCTATCCGAGCAGATCTTCCGGACCACTTCTCTCACCAAACATGCCTGCTCAGGACCATGAGTTGTCAACAAAATATCAGACTGGACAACCCAATGCAGTAGCCATATAAATAGATTATTATCAGATGAAATACCAGAAAAAGACCTGCACAGTTGTTCAAAGCTGCACGGATACCGAAAAACCGTGAAGTGCACGATTGTCTCAACGAATACACGAAACGTATTTTGATTTGTATTTAAGTGGGTGTCTATTTACTTACTTTTATACTATTGCACAACTTCCTCTGATGTAAAACATACCATTTGTCCCAAAGTTTTGTCTTAAATTTTGACCTTTTGTCCTGAATTTTGACCTTTTGTCCTGAATTTTGACTTGTACTTTTGGTGGTTGTCTATTTACTTACTTTTATACTATTGCACAATTTTCTCTGATGTAAAACGTACCTTTTGTCCCAAAGTTTTGTCCTGAATTTTGACCCTCTGTCGTGAATTTTTACACTTACCATCCTGAATTTGCACCCATGTCAGTTGGTCACCCTAGCCATTCTGGATCTCTGGAAGAGTAAAGGGAGGCGCTCAAGGGCTCGGGAATTTTCTCAGCGTGGGGAGAATAACCCTCAGTATCCGAGTATCCTGGAAGGAGTGAGGCTTTAAATAAATGTGCTAGAAGCCACTGTGTGGAGAGCAGCTGCAATGCGCCTCCAGTGGTCAACAGGAAGTGACGCTACAGTACCTGCATTATCAGCGATGAACGCATGCACAGAACCGGCATGCACGCGTGATCACACAGTCATTTGGACACCTTAGGAGTACACCAAGACATTTCTGCAGAGTGCCGAATACATTGTCCAATGAATAAAGCATAATGAAACGTATTAGGCAAACATTGTACACAGGAAATCAGATTTCCCTGCTCCTGTCTGATGTTCATCAGAGCGTGACGGTAACATTGTTGGCTGCAAATCGAATTAAAGTTTACAAAGAACAAAACCACTCCCTCAGTGAGTGGCTGTTTCGCCCGAGCCGCATGGTGCTTGCTGATTGATGCATTAGGCTTTTGAACGTGTCTCTTGGCTGCCAACCTTGAATTTTAATCTTCGAAAATATCTAGTTCAGACTGGCTCTGTTGTCCGGGGTAAAGCCGGGCACTGCCATGTGATCAATATAATACATAGTACTATTCCCACTGGAGCTGGCAAGGTTTCCTGGGAAAGGTGGGTGGCATGGTCATAGAGATCAGCTTACCTGGGCCAGAGCAGAGGCTGGTATTTACTGCAGGGCAGAGTATAGGCCTTGGGGAGAGGGAAGAGGCCTGCTGCAGGGCCACCAGGGCCAAAACTGTCAATAGGCGGCTGGTACAGAGGAACGGGGGCCTGGCAGTGTGATGAGCCCATTGCAGCACAATGAAGTCTGTCTTCTGCAATCCAACTTCAGTGCTTGCATTATGTCCTGTGTAACCTTGCTACGCCACTTAGGGCCAAAGAAGAGTGGGCGCCTGCTGCAGAGCCAGAAGTAGAGAACTACCTCAGGGACAGAGTAGAGCAGAGGCCTACTGCAGGACTAGTACATATGTGAGGACTGCAGGGCCTGAACGAGCAGAAGCCAAAAAAGTTGCCTGCTAAAATGTAGAGTATAGCTTCACCCCAGGCCACAACAAAGGCCTGTTGCCTGGTCAGAGGAAGGCAGGCAACAAGTGGAGAACGCTGCAGGATTGCCTTGCAGCCCGCTGCACCCCTTGAGAGTAAATGTGTGATTGAGTCAAAGGACTCATAAGCTGAAATTTTACTTGGGAACCTACTTGGAAGATAGCAAAATGGCTTGAACTGGACAGGAAGGATGCATCCTGAAGGGAACACACACAGCGTGAGCCTCAGAAAAAAGATCTATTATGGAGAAACAACACTGACGTAAAATGGAAATTTAATACAGAGAATCAATAATAAAGGACAGATTCAGAGAAGCCAGGCTTGCAGGAGGTCATGGCGTCTGAAACCCATTCGGTCACAGAAGTTCTCACACTGTTCAGAGGCAGTGATGGCTGGCCATAGGGGGCGCCAGGGCCCAGTCACTGCTTCGCTCTGCCGTTATTTGCTTTGCATCTTACAGCTTTTACATGGTAATAAAGAATCTTACATTTAATTTATTTGCATGAAAAAGCTGTAATATTACCTTGGCAAAAGAAAAGGCTCAGCTGACTGTATTGTGCCTGTTTTAGGCGCGGCTGTTACAGCTCGGTCTCACACCTTGAGAACACATATCTGATATGTTGCACTGGCGTCAGATAGTGCAGCGTGTCAGACAATGGAGCTTCAGGGCTTGTCAATCCTACGCCCACCTGCCCTATCAGATTCTAGGAACTAAGAAAAGTCGACCTCAGTTCTTTCAACGCTATATTCGTTTCTGATTGGGTGGAAGCTTGTGGTCCTGCCTCTGGTATTCTGGTATGCCGTAGACAGCTGGGGGTGCCGGAAATCGTGGGCCTGCCCTGCAGACAAAGAGAATGTACGCTCATTTCGGAAGCTGGCCCGCATAAGATCTTGTGTTTAGCAGCCTGAATGGGTGTTTGGTTGTATGATGGGGAGTGCATGTCTATGTCTCCTTGACCGTCTTTGTGTGGTTGCCTGCAAGAGTGTGTGTATGTATATTTGCTTATATGCCTGAGCACATGTGTAAGTCTATGTGCAATCTGAAAGTCTGTTAGGTTTTCGGCCACTGGTTGGTAAGGCACGCGACTGGGGGCTAGAGAGGCCTTCCTTTAGCAACACCAACGAAGATTGAATGAATGAATGAATGAAATTAAACTTATAAACGCGCAACTTTGCCCAGAGGCATCAAGGCGCCTACCCAAGGAAATCAGAAAAGGAAAGAAAGGCAAAACCAAAAGCTAAGGGTATGCTTTACCAAAAAGCCACGTTTTCAAAGCTTTTCTAAAAGATTGCATTGAGGGTGAAATCCTGATCTCTAAGGGAACTATGTTCCACCATCTTGGAGCCAGGTTGGAGAAGGCTCTGCCTCCCCATTTAGCTCTTCGCACTCGAGGAACACTAAGGAGCAGTTTCGCCGAGGAACGAAGGTTCCTAGCAGGAGAGTACGGGAGGAGGAGATCTTTTACGCCTCCAGTCTCTTTCCTGTTTAAGGCACCATACACCAGGCATAACACTTTGAATGAAATCCTGGCGTCAATGGGGAGCCAGTGCAAAGATTTCCTGGCGGCGGTCGCCGACGACCTTTTCGGAAGGTCCAGGACAAACTTCGCCGCAGCATTTTGCACCGATTGAAGGCCTTGCAACAGACCTTTATTGGCTCCGGCATATAAAGCATTGCAATAATCGAGCCGAGATGTTATCAAAGCTACGACAGTTTGTTTCCGAGCTTGCACAGACAGGTAGTACTTAATTTTGTGCAGGATTGCAATGATGCCCCAGCAGGAGGAGATAGTCCGCCTTACTTGAAGAGCCATGTCAAGGGAGGGATCGATCATAACCCCCAGATTGCTGCTCGGTGCTGTGTTTCAATCATCGATGGGGAAGATCAGAGACATCTTAGCCTGGGTGCTCCAAGATCACATACATCAGGGAGCGCAGCCAGGCTGAAGAGACTGTCTAGAATAGACACCAGTAGAATATTTCCACCTCCAATCATAGCAGGAGTCACAGCATCAGGAAACCTGACAGAGGTCTTGCCAAAGGCTCAGTGGAGAAAAAGAGAACTCATGCGGCATAGAAACGAGCCAAGATGCCAGAAACACCTTTTCTGGCTAAAGAAAACTAAATGGATCACAAATATTACATCGGGGAGCAGAAGACATGTCCTTGATCCTCTCAGGGGGTGACCCAAAACATGCAGACCCAGTTGAAGTCAAAGTCCTAAGGCATGGTAGACACCGTCACAATGAGAATATCACTAAGGGGAACAAGCAGCGGGATTAGATAGGCTGAAATCTAGACACATGCAGAAAGCGTATACGAAGAGCAATGGGCGGGAGATTCAAGGCAACCTCCAGGCACATCCTCATGACACATTAAAGAAGCACAGTCTACAGAGGGCTCAAGGACTGCACTGGGCTCCCACCTGCAGAAACGGAGTCAGTCTGTACATCCAGGGCCGGACTGGGATCAGAAACCGGCCCTGGCACACTGCTCAGCTGGCCCCCCCAGGGGTCGGGGAGTGCCGCAAAGCAGTGTGCGAGGGTCGGTTTCGGCCGATTTTGTTACTGGAGGCCGATATTGCCGACCCCCGGTAACAAAAAAACGGCCCCCCAGGGGTCCAAAATCGGCCCATTGGATGTACATACCAAGAACACCGCACCCCAAAAAGAAGAATAGCACAAGAGGGCATTAAAGGCAAGAGGTACATACAAGATGGCTTCACTAACCCAGGAGCTACAGGAGAGACAGCCCCACCCCATGCAGAGCATACCTACCACAAAGCTTTTTAAGAAAATTTACTTTATATATGCAGCGTAAGCATTGAAGAGTCTTTCTGACGCAGCAGATGCCAGGCTCTGCGTCCTTCACCGATAGGTGCAGCTCTGCCGGTCTTTGCATCTTTTAACCCGAGTTGCACCGGCTCCACTGCCGCCTGCCTCCGACAAGAGAGCGCATGCGCTCCCAACCTTTGAGTGACAGATCTGAAGCACGCGGTCTGACCCTTAGGTTCTGGAAGGCCCGAGGCCCCGAGGATTTTCTTCCTCGCCACACATGCATTTTGCATGCCATAACTTCAAAGTAATGCAGCCATCTGAAGTGAAAATGCTTTCCTTTTTCATAAAAGCTAAATTATTTACCAAACTTGCATTTAGTTGTGATGCATTATTAAGCAGACTGGATACTAAAGTAAGGAGGTAAACCTCCACACTGCTGCTCATTTGGTGAAGTTGTCTCAGGAAAAGTACTCAGTGAGAAAGCGATACCCGCCCTGTCAACTCTTCTCTGGAAACCACTGTTGGGGATACACCAGGATACACGAGTTTAGTACTATTATTGAGGGAGAGTATTGTCCCGGTAAGGTAGCCCAGCTGGTTTCGAGCCTGAAGCTGAGACCTCTAAGCAATTTGTTTGCCACATATTCAAACATCAGCGGGGCTTCCTCGGGCTTTCAGCCTTACGAGGTGAATCAAAAGCAACCGATTATGTCGGGTAATAAGAGCAGTAAAGCTTAAAGAGACAACTCAGCCCTTGGCATAGAAATGACAGCTAGTATTCTATAGCGTGTGTGATGGTTATATGCACGTCACTGTACATTCCGGAAATGGTGGAGCGGCTCCAGGACAGAGGAATGAGTGACTCCAGGAGTGCCTAACTTCTGAAAGAGAGCAATGGCTAGTTTAGAGAAGTGCCATTGGCGTACTAAGCCGACGAAGTCTAGGGCGCCAGGGGAGGATGGCGGAGGAAGGTGATTATCTGTGTTAGATGAAGTAGATATAGCATGGCTCGTGAGGAGGATATTCAGGGATTCTGATGAGCTGGCGTGATGACAGAATATAGTGGGGATACCATGGGTTGGAAGCCCTTTAGAGTTCCTTCCCAAGACGTTCCATTACATCTTTATTTATGTAGATGTTGGGCTAGTTGCTGTGCAGATTTGGGTTTCTGTAATAACAAAGGTCCACGACTACCTCTGCAGATGAAAGCTGCAGTGACCAGGGTCCTCGACTACTTATGTAGCTGACCCATCCACTCCATTTGCCTTTGTGTGTCTTCTTTGTCCTTGAGGTAAATAGAAAATAGAAATGCCAGAATTTGTAAAGCGGACAGCTACCTCCGCAGAGTCCTGCGCTGTGGGCAGTCGGTAAGATTAAGCGAGCCATTGCCCAGAGTCACAAGGTGCTGGGCTGACCTGCCACTTTCGATCAAACCATGAGCCCCCGTGTTCCGGAGTCAGCCGCCCTGACTGCTGCACCACACCACCACCTCTTCCTAGGTACCAGACTAAAGTGTAGTGATCATGCCATGCTCGTATCACACCAGAAGGAGGTTGATGGGCACCAGGAATGCTGCCGAGGCGTGTCCCTAATCACAAAGTAAACCACTGCTGCAGATGATCATACACAACCAGCAGTTTGTAAACCTCGTGGGATTTCCTAACCTGCACTTGTTGGTGGGGGGTTCTCTGCTTCTGGAGAGGAGTCTAGAGGACTTCTTGGTGCTACAGACGCATCTCTCTGAACCCTTTGACCAACAGCAGGACTGTGACAATTGAAGGGTAGTGCACAGTCCCAAAAGTCCAGGTAGAACCATGTGTCAGAGATTCATTTATTGGGCTCGGGCTCAGGTTTATATCTCCTGTCAGTGGCAGGTGGGCAGGTGGGCTGCTGCCTACCATCATTCAGGCCAAGAGCTGTATTCAGGTTTTGAGTGCAAATCAATTAGAAGGAGGGCCAAATTTGCAGATTTTCTCCTGTGTCAAAAAATTGAAGGTGTCTCTGAGCTGAGCAAGCTCACGTCAAGCAGAGAAAGCGCCACTGTCACCATGTTGATGTAGGCACGGATGGTGGGAAGCTGTCTTGACAGGACCTTGGATACCAGCAAGATATCTCTCTAGAGATGAAGGAGTTGGATATTGGCTGACCTTATTGTTTCTTGAAGGGCAGCCCTCACCTTTTATGTTCTCAACATTGTCACAACACAGGGCAGTTCTAAAAAAGACATCTGAAGCAACGGAGTTCGTAATACATCTCTCCCCAGAAATGCAAACAGGATACACCCCCAAATAACTGTATCCAGCTACTCCCAGCCAGGGCTGGGCGTGCGAACAATCTGAACTTCAACAGCCTTCCTTCGAGGCAATGTTTACATTCACAAACTCTCAGTCCGTGTTTCACCCAAGACAGGCCGGGCATAGTGGTGTCACTGGACTACCTATTGGGAATGAATTTTCCTCCCTGCCAGAGAGGGCTGACAAAGTCCCTCATTATAAGTGAGCTGTAAAAATTCCCCGTCAAAGGCAGCCCCATATCAAATTGTATCTCTGCACCTAGAAGTATTTATCAAAATTGATAGGTTTTAAACAAAATGAGAAACATCTGTGTTATTTATAAGATTTTTTTTCTGCAGATTTATATAGGGCAAACTTGACCCTGAGGTATTGGAGTGCTTTACTTGAGCACCATTTAAGTTACACAAGGACGCACTCATTTTTGGTAGGCACGGGGAGATTAAGTGATTTGCCCAGAATCACAGGATGCTGAACGGACGCCAAGGTTAAAAACTGGTTCCCCAGCTCCAAAGTCGGCAGCTCTGACCGTTAGGCCACACCCCTTTCCCTGCATGCGTGCGAGCTGCCATGAAGTCTCTCTGTGTATAAGTGCAGCTACAAACCCTTCCTTGCACGCATCCGAAGATGTGACAGCATAAAACATACAAGGAGGGGCATTGCATGGTAATCACCCAGCACAAATCCTATTATTCCCCATCCGTTGTCAGTCAAATGTCCCAAGTTGATGAGCACTGATTTATTTGAAACGGGTGAGAAGGCCTCTGGGTCTGTTTGATGGGGGACAAACACACACACACACACACCTAGAAACACTGAAAATAAGGAGCGATGAAGCGCCCTGGCGCTGGGTAGCCACCACCCCACAATGCATTTGATGAATGTTCAGCCATTGATTTCAAATGTTTTCTGCGTCTTCACATGCTAGACTTGAGCCAGATAAAGAGGCAGCAGGAAAGAAAAGCAGCGTTCTGCGAAAGGTTAGAGGTGCCCTGGGGACATTGAGATGTATGGTTAGTAATATTGCATTGATTTGATGGCACGGTCTACTGTCCATCTGGGAGCTGCAAACTTATCACTTTTAAGCCTGCTTCCTATCAATATCTTTTATTGTCGCCGGACTTTCCCATCCGGAGTGCTTCTGTGTGGTCAGGACCGGCAATCCACATCATATGGGAGAAATAATGTGCTAAGTCGCCGCAGCGGGGGATGCATTTAGTAAAAAGTCACATGTAGCCTGCACACGGCCGCGGTCATCGATAACGTTAACTCGCAATAGAATTTTGTGCACTGACCCACATACTTTGTGCAAGGGGGCCAGTGGGAAAGGTATTTATATCATGCAAGGCACAGATGAGCTCCAAAATGACCTTTCAAATTTACAAGACCCATAAGCATACAAAGGGGTGTGTCCTGGGGAGGCGGGAGCAGTGTGGTTCACCAAGGGGAAATCCGATTGTGTGACTTGCCAATAAGAAATGTAATTTGCCCAACTAAAAATCATGGTGTGATTAGCAGGAGGGGGTGAGAGGAGGGTTGATTGATGGAAGTGCTAGCATTGCGATGTGTATGAGGCTTTTTCGCTGTCCTGTAGCTGGGAGCTAGAAAACCTCTGTTTTCTGTTAAAACATGGACTACAAAAACATCATTTACAAAAATATAGATTCCAAATTATAGAATTCCACATTCAAGATCTTACATAAATATAGCCGTACACATATTTTTTACTTGTCTTTATTTGCTAAATCCAACCAAATTCCACAGAGTCCTCCACTTCCTTCCTAGTGATGCTCACTCTCTGGTGGTCAAGCCTCAATCAAATCCAAGCTTAACTGCAGGTCTGCTAGGGGTCTTCCTGAATATGAACTGACCCCACTTCAACGTGTCCAAAATATTCCAGTTGGGCTCATTTTTGGTCTATGCACATAAGATACATGGCCTGAGCTACACCTTGGTAGTCTTCATTCCATCGGGAAGGGTAGCAGAGGATAATAAATCCTCCCCCCTGATGGACAGAAGAACGTCATCCCAGCTGTGATCTCTGTGTCTTCAGAGGAAGCTCTGTATTTGGTTCCTCTGAGAGTACTGCACGTTTGGTGCACGCCTGTCATCTTTCAGGTGGCTGTGCACCAACCCTTTTTGTATTTCAAAAACTAACTCCCAAAGCAGGTGTTTTTTATTGAAAAACTAAGGAGCCCCACACCCTGAGATATCACTCCCAGTGTGTGGTGTTGATTTGATTTTATCTCTTTTTGAGATGGCAGGTTTTCCCTGGAGTTGACGGACAGAATAAATACATCAGACTGCAAGTCCTAAGGAAGTTGGGCAGATCGATGTTCGTACTCCAATAGACCATATTCCGCAGTTCATTAGAGTACGATTTCTGATGGAGGAGCCAGCGGGGATGGACTGTCGGTTTGGCTTACAGGGTACTCCTACACTTTTGTCGATGAGCAACTTGTACGCCAAACTCAAAATCGGACCTAGAGTTTCCCGTAAGAGGAAGATCTTACGCTGGCTTCCTGTAATGGCAAGAAAGCGTTCTGGAGTATGTGAAAGCCTTAATGAGTTTCGTACTTCATGCATGCCAGTCCACCAATTGGTAAGAGGTGCCAGACAAAAGACACTAATATAATATATTATGATTATTATGACACATCTGCCCTCTTCATTACTTCCTTTGTGACCTTGGTTCCAAGGGTGGGTAATCCTTGTGTATTTGAACATTTGTGGAGAAACTGCAGAAAGAAACAATCTAAAAACCAATAAAGTCCAAACGCCCATTACCCAAGAGGAACAGAGGTCTCAAAAAGTCAAATTTATTTTTAGAGTACCAAAGACGAATTCAATTATATCTTTACGTCCAATTATATTGTATACGAAAGATCTGGTAGCGTAGGCAGTATGGTTCAATGCACTGAGCACGTTCACCGCAGTGAAACTAGTTAGTGGCTGAACTGGTATGAAGCTAATGCAAGGGAGACTAGTTGTTGGTATGGCGGTAATAATTAGACAATATTTCCCCGATGGTACCAACAATCAGAGGCCTTCACATCAGAACTCTTCAGTCACAATTAACACTTTCACTTTATAGTGGCTCCATGGAGCAAGGGACAACAATTGGACTCACAGACAATAGGAACTATAAACTCGGTTAGGAGAACATCACAAGTTTAAATAAGTGTAACTCTAAGTCACTTATACCTAAAGAGCATGTTCCCATTGTTCTATAATCATGGTGACCGGCCACAGACAAGTGAATACAACCAGAGGTCATAGCAAGGTGGTTCTTCTAGAATTAGAATTTCAGTTCCAACCCCTATGGGAGTACAACAGCTTCACAACTCTGTCCCTGGTAAACTTCTCTCTAAACTGTGTCTTTATGCTTCTCTCTATCCATATGAAATATAAATCACAGGCAAATGTGACCCATTATTTATCATTAGTTGCTTGTTTGGCGGGAATAAAGTTGATGCACATACAATTTTTATATTGTGATTTAAAGGATCTGTTATAGTTCTGATGACATTGAGGGTCCAAAAAACATCCCGGCCCTTTCACCATACAAAGAAGGGCTTCTAAGTTGGAGAACATAAACCAGTACACATGTAAGCCTGAAAGAAATGTAGGTTGGAAATAAGTTGTAAGTTCTACGAGTACCTTTTTATGAACAGGTACAATATAAGGTTTGCTAGAGTTAGAGATTGCTACGCTCCTCTCTAAATTAACGTTGATTCCTAATAGGACAAAATGGATCTGGAACACTCACCCTAAGAAGAGTGACCTGGTAAATTGCTTGACAAAGCACAGCACATTTACAAAAAAAACTAATTTATGTATGTTCTGTTTTCAGGGCTCAGGGGATGAGCTGCGCGCTTTTGTACTGGTGTCAAGTAGATGGTCCTCTTACCATGTTAACATTTTCGAACGTTCACTGCATCAAATCCATATGGATGATAAACAAGCATTTACAATGCAACGGTTTCGCCTTTGGAAAAGTTAGAGCTATTGGCATTGTAAATGACAACATTTTTATTTATGTGTTGGCTTTGAAAACATAAATAAATGGCATTGTCATTTACAAAGCCAATAGCCTAATCTCTCTCAAATGCTACACCTATTGCATTTGACCCACACACACACACAAAACTGGATCACAAGAAGGGAACAGAGGCACACACAAAACCGGGTCACAAGCAGGCAACAAGGGCACACACAAAACCGGGTCACAAGCAGGCAACAGAGGCACACACAAAACCGGGTCACAAGCAGGCAACAGAGGCACACACAAAACCGGGTCACAAGCAGGCAACAGAGGCACACACTAAACCGGGTCGCAAGTAGGCAACAGAGGCTCACATTTTACTAGCAAGCTCGCCTTGGAAGAAAAGTTATTCACACAGCTTGGAAATGTGCAAGGTGGGGGCCCCAGTTCATACCACGCGCCCCCTTCCAACTTTGAATAAACTCTCTACAGATCCTCAGTTTATCTCACATTTTTGGGAACTGTGTTTTAACTCTGTCCTACTGCATGTACTTCCTTTCATCATCTCTACGTCACCTCCCCCACACGAACCTCCCATTCACCTGTTGTTAAAAAGGGTTCCAAAGACAACCAGTAACCAAAGACCCCTTTTTGTTGCCCGGCGGTATCGCCTCTATGACCCACCAAGGTTAATCAAATGAAGAAGCAGGCGCTGGAGACTGGAAGGCAGGAAACGAGGATTTTATTCTCTCCGGAGGAGAACACATCAATTCAGACAGCAAGTATCGTCACGAGGTGCTCTAACCACATCTCTGAGGCCTGGCCTCTTATACTAGGGTTTATGACCTTTATTGCACATAACACATTCTCGCAACACGTTGATAGTTGAAAGAACATCCTCGGAATCTCCCCTTCAGGCCCGTTCCCACATACATTTACAGTTGGATTCCCCACCCCGGTCACAACAGGTGATGGCTGCCGCACAGCAGGGCATTCCGCCGATTCACGGAATGCATGGGGTTGATCGGATCTCATAGGGTGGGGGCTTTGATCGGCTCGAGGGTCTTTTGATGGGGAGGGGAAGCTTCCTACTGTACGGGGTAATAAACAGTATCCGCAGGGCCAGGTGGCGGCCTGGGAACAAGGAAGACAAACGGGGACACAGGAAAAGGGGGTTTGCATCAAAAGGATCTGTGGCCATGAAAGGAATGAGGGGAGGTGTTGCGCTGGGAACAGGATGGGGTTCCGTAGTGAAGCTGCGCTGAAGAGGGGTTTATGACCCAGGGCATGAGAGAGCGGGGGTTGTCAGTGTGCGGGGGGGATGCTTGCGAGGTTAAGAGAGAGAGAGACGCGCTGGCTATCAGCGAGGGGCAGGGAGGCCATGGTGTTCAAAATGGCTGCCGCTTACGCGCACGAATGGGCTTGAAAAGGGGGCAAGATGGCGCCGATAATGTTGACATTTGCAGTCTAATCTTTAACAGTCCTCCCTTTTCAACATATCTTAGCCAACTTGCTTACTCAATGTCAATCTTCATCAAATTCCTAACCTCGGCATCATATATTGCTCTCATATGTTCGTTTCCAAAGTCCACAGTCTTAGGGCAAATACAATTTATACATAATGTACACAGGGGTGGTAGACATTGAATTCCTAAGCATAAACCGCATATTACAACCACAGGAATCAGGATAATGGTGAATAGTCTCCAGCCCCAGTTCTTGACGGTGCTCTAGAACCACCCACCAAGCGACCATTCTTCTTGTTCTTGGTGGACTTCTGAAGAGAGTCTATGAAGATGTTCGATGGCTTTGTACACTGAGGGTGAGTTGTCCGGTATGTACGTACAGCAGCTGGACCCAATAATGCGACATGCCCCACCACGATCCGCAAGAACCACATCCAGGACAAGGCGGTTCTGGAGGGCCACCAAGCGGACCGCTTGAAGTTCAGCGGTGTTGTTAGCAAGGATACCAGCCGTGATGTTCATTGTTGTCTCAACTGCTTGAGTCAGATGTCGGATGGCACGGCTGTTTGCCATCGGGCCCCAGAGGGGGACAAGTCCTTTCATAGCATCGATGAACTGCGCTCCTGTTGAGTCGGCTTGTTCAATGTCCTTGGCTCGTTTTTGTCTGTGATGATTTGCTGGTGCCACATAAGTCGGAGGAAGGATGAAGGAAATGAAACAAGTGCCCCCCCAGCCTTTGGGGAGCCAGGTGTAAGCCTTCGTGCCACAGACGAAATACGTGTTTGGAGATGCCACAAAGGAAGGTGGGTCGGCGGAGTCCAGAGTTCTGGAAAACCGGCAAGCACTGTGGCCTACCAGCTGAGTCCCAAGCCCTTCCATGCACATGTGGCCGGTGACGTTGATGACTGACAGGGCCACAGTCAGAGTGGCAGCCGTTCGTTTTCGCAGGTAAGAGAAGGTGGTTCTGGTTGGATTATTGAACACTTGCATTTCAACTTGTTCTTTAGCAGGGATGTCCAAGTGGATTGTGTTGTTGGTGGTCTGCGGGCAGAAGTGTGTCTTTGTTCTGTTCCGCCAGACCCTGTGGTAGAAATGCGTTACGGTTTTGCTGGAGGTGACATTGTCCTTAAAGCTTTCTTGCAGAAGCATCAGCCAAGCAAGACAAGAGCCGTGAACTGAGAAAGGTGAAGGGATGAATGGTATCGAGTGTCCAGTGGCGTGGGGTAGCAACCCACAGATCCAACAGTTGGTGGCATTTGTGGCAAGGTTGTGCTGGTGAAGTAGTTGTACGAAGGAGTTATTCCAAAATTCCTTTCGTCTCTCTCTGAGTTGGGGAGAGAGCGAAATCAGATAATGTTCCTTCATGGTGGTAGGCTGGACAGTGGTCAGGAATGTTTCGTGAGCAGGTGCATTTTCTTCCACAATCCAGAGTGTGGTCATGAGGAGAAAACAGAAAAGGATCGTGATGAAGAGTGCAATAGTCTTTGGGCTATGGAGTCTGTCTGCTTTTGGGTTTCTGCGGTGGGTATTTCCTGTTGCCTTCATCATCTTCTTATTTGGCGCTTCCATCATCTTCTTATCTGGCGCTTCCATCATCTTCAAGGTGCTCGGTAGCGGGCAGAACCACAGACTTTGTTTTGCTTCTCTCCGGGTAACCCTTGGTAGTGTTTAGGTCACCGTTCTGAGATTTAACTCAGTCCGTGGTCTACTTAGCCGAGGCTCCCTCCTTTCGACGCAGGAAATACCCTTCTCTCGATGGCACTGTGGGATCAGAGAATTTTGAAAGTTCAAGTGTTTCGGTATCAGGATAACAGGTTAGTGACGGTCGGTCTTTGTTCAGGAGCTCTTCTTGGTTGTCGATGTTTTCGGTCGAGGTCAGGGTCGAAGAGATCTTCTTACAGTGGTGTGCATGCAGCCAGTTGCGTTTTCCCTCCACCCGTAGTGCTGTTCGGGTGGTGATGAGGACTTGCCAGGGGCCCGTCCACCGGGGTTCCAGACTCTTGGCACGCTGGAAGTTCCGGATCAGGACGAAGTCCCCAGGTTGGATGGTGTGCCCGGGACCCCTGGAAGTGTCAGGGATGGCATGCAGCACCTGTTGATGGATAACAGACAGAGTTTTAGTCAACTGGCATAAGTAATCAGACATTAGGACGTCCGGGACGTCATGAATGGAAGTTGGTTTCGGTGCAGACCAGACATTCATAGGTCGGCCAAAGACAACCTCGTATGGTGTCAAGTGGTGTTTGGTAGGGGTGGAACGCATTGAGAGCAATGCCAGGGGGAGTGCGTCTGGCCATTTCAGTCCTGTGGTAGCTACTATTTTGGCCAATTTTAGTTTCAGTGTGGCGTTATGTCGTTCAACTAGTCCAGCAGATTGGGGGTGGAAGACTGCATGGAACTTTTGTTTTACACCCAACCCCTTCAAAATGAGTTGGATAACTTCGGCTACGAAGTGGGGGCCATTGTCGCTCCACAAAATCCTACAAAGGCCGTAACGGGGGAAAAACTCCTTTAATAGTACTTTTGCCGTGGCCATAGCGGTGTTGTCACGGGTTGGGTATGCTTCCACCCATTTGCTAAATGCGCATACCACCACAAGTACATATTTCAGGCCTTGACATCTGTCTAGTTGGATGTAGTCCATTTGCAGGACTTCAAACGGGTGATTCGGGACCCCAAACCCTCCCCGGGGTACTACAGTTCCTTTCCCAGGATTGTGTTGCAGGCATATCAAACATTGTTGGACCAGGCGTTTGGCGGATTCTGTGATCTTATCATTGTGCCAAACTCTGGAGACAAGTTCAATCATGGGGGCTGATCCTATGTGGGCAGGGGAATGTGCCATAGTCAGTATGGGAATCAGATATGAGTCAGGTAACAACCATTTGTTTGTGTCTTTTGTCCGCCAGCAGCCTTCGTCATCTTTCAATCCCACCCGTGTCCATTCAGTCAGTTTGTGTTGTGTGCTAGCCATTTGAATGTCTCTAATAGTGTCCCTAGCGTCAGACCATTTTTCTGCTTGTGACCTGGTCACGTACATGCGTGTTGTCGTCCTATTTTCAGCTGTCGTTCGGGCAGTGATGTCGGCTAGTGCATTCCCCTGTCCAATAATGTCTGTCACCCTTTTGTGTGCCTGACATTTGATGACTGCTAGCTTTTTGGGGAGAAGGACGGCTTCGATCAAGGCGGAGACTAGATCCCCGTGCAAAATGGGGGTGCCGTGTGAGGTCAAGAATCCCCTCTCCCTCCAAAGGAGCCCAAAATGGTGAACCACCCCAAAGGCATACTGACTGTCGGTGTAAATGTTTGCTGTGGTTCCTGCTGCTAGAATACAGGCTCGTGTCAGGGCAATCAGTTCCGCCGCCTGGGCAGATCGTTGTGTTATGCGGGCTGTCTCGACTACAGTTCGAGCCGTGGTGACTGCATAGGCAGCTGAAGTGGTGCCATCGGGGAGTTTGATGCAAGAACCGTCCACCCACAGCTCTCCGTCGGGGTTGGGAAAGGCCGTGTCCCTGAGGTCAACCCTACTTCTGGTCTGTTCGTCTGTGAGGGTCACACAGTCGTGTACAGGGTGTGCATTGGGATCGTTTTCTGGTAAGGGCAGCAGGGTTGCTGGGTTCAGTGTGGTGCATCTCTTCAGAGTGATGTGGGGTGCGAGCAGAGTCAGTTCGTACCCTGTCAGTCGTGCACGAGTCAGGTGTTGTGTTTTGGTTTGGTTTAGGAGGGTGTCAACTGCATGGGGTACCAGTACTGTGAGGGAATTCGAGAGCACGATCCCCTCACTCTGTCGGATAGAGATCGCGGCAGCAGCTACGGCTCGAAGGCAAGCAGGCAGGGCTCTGGCTACAGGGTCGAGAGTGGCTGAGAAGTAAGCGCATGGTCGTTGCTTTGAGCCGATGGACTGGGTCAGGACAGATAAAGCACACCCCTCCCTTTCATGGGTGTAAAGGGAGAAGGGCTTTGTGTAATCGGGGGTACCCAACACAGGGGCCGAGCAGAGGGCATCTCGTAGTTGCATGAAAGAAACCTGACACTCAGGGGTCCAAGGGAGTGGGAGAGGGATGTCCTTTGCTAACAAGGAAAGCAGTGGTTTTACTACAAGGCTAAAGTTGGGTAACCACTGTCGGCAGAAGGAGGTGAGGCCTAGTAGAGAGCGGACCTGTTTCTGGGTCTTAGGGACAGGGGTGTCAAGAATGGTTTGGATTCGGTCAGGAGTCAATTTCCTCCCGTCTTTGGACAAAAGGTGGCCTAGGTAAGTGACCTGGGGTTGGCAGAATTGCAACTTCTTCTTAGAGACCTTGTGGCCATTTTCTGCAAGGAAATGCAGGAGTTGAATGGTGGCTGTGACAGCTAGTGGAGTGGTGTCGGCTGCCAAGAGGATGTCATCGACATATTGTACTAACACCACTCCATCGGGTAACTGGACTTGATCCAGTTGTCTCTTGAGGGCCTGGCTGTAGATGCTAGGGCTTTCTGTGTAGCCCTGGGGTGCTCGGCAGAACCTATATGAGCGGGCTTTTAGGGTGAAACCGAAGAGATATCGGCTGTCTGGGTGGATGGGGATGGAAAAGAATGCGTTTTTGAGGTCAATGACAGTGAAGGTGGTGGCAGTGGAGGGAATCAAAGTCAGGATGGTGGTAATGTCCGAGACCACAGGGTACTGGGGTACCACCACTTTGTTGATCTCTCGAAGGTCAATGATGAAGCGGTATGCTTTCTCGTCTCCTTCTCCCTGTTTCTTAATGATGGGCAAGATTGGGCTGTTGCAAACGTTGCTAACTACTTCCTCTACCACTCCTGCGTCTATCAGTGATTGGATGATTTCTACCAATGCCTTCTCGCCCTCGGGCGATATCCGATATTGTGGAAGTTTTGGGAGTGCTGCATCTGGTCGAACAGTAATGTGCACTGGGTCGATCATCATGCGCCCTACATCCGAATCCGTTTTGGCCCACAGATACGGAGGCAGAGTGTCAAGCAGGGAAGTGTCAGCGTCGGTGATGGAAAACATGTGTCTGGGGGGGCAGTGTCTAAGCAGAACAGGATTGTCGTAAAGGAAAACTCGGACTCCATCTTGGGAACATCTAATCGTTGCTCGGAAGTGTTTCAATAAGTCGAGTCCCATAATTGCGTCAGGGCTATTGGAGGAAAGCAAAAACGTAGTGTCAGTGGTGTTGTTTTCTAAGTCAAAGAGGATTGGGGCGGACAAAGGGTTAGTGGAGGGCGTCCCATCGAAACCTGTCGATGTTATTAGTGAGCCAGACAAGGGTGCCCTTGGAATCAGTCGTTTAGATAATGCACTACGTGTTGCGCCAGTGTCTACCAGGAATGGTGACTTTGTACCCAAGACCTTAGCAGTGACATAAGGGCCTTGCTGGTCAACATGGAGCTCGACTGGATCCCTCCCTTGCCCTAGGCAGTCCTATGCAAAGTCATGAACATCATCGTAGTCAGATTGCTGGCATTGGTTCTGTTGGGGTCGATCAAATGTGTTTGGCCTACTTGATCTATCATTAGTTGCGTTGTTTGGGGGTCCTCGCTGTGGTCCCCTATTTCTTGGTTCGTTTGCTGAATCTCTAGGATCTCTATTTCTGGTGAGTTCCAAAAGAACTGGGCACTGAGATTTCCAGTGGCCCGATCCTTTACAGAAGGCACACTGGTCCTCTCTAATGTCTGTACGTCCAATGTGGGGAGTTGAAGTACGGTCTTTGGGAGGTGCCGTTTTAGGGACGTTCATCTGATGGTTTCCCCGGTATTGGTCTCGTCCCAGAGTCACCCCTTGCAGTTGAGCCATCATCACCCTCTCCTTTAATTCTTTCTTCTTTCTCTCTGTTGTTCTATCGTTTTCGTTTTTCTGATGTTCATAATATTGGGCCATCTGGAGGATAGCCGTGGGTTTGGAGGCTGCCCAACTACTTTCGCTGGCCTGTAGTTTCTGCGAGACCTCCGGTGATAAGCCCTTAACGTAATTCTGGACAAACAGATGGTGTCCGGTTGCAGTGGTCAGATCCTGGCCGCTGTAATCGGAGAACACCGTTTCAAACCGGGAGAAGTATTCCGATACATCCTCCTGAGGTTTCTGGCGACAAGCCGTTACTATCGACCAGTCCACTTTCTTTTCTGGGATCAGGGTTTTTAATTTCTGTACGATTTTATCCGGGAGGTCTAAAATGGCTTTCAAAGGCTTTTGTCCGGGTTCTCGTTGTCTGTCAATGCCATCGAGTTGTGACCAGTTATGTCCAAACAGCTCAGAGTGGTCGACTTTCCGGATTTGCTTCCACACATCAGCTGGTAGACATAACCCGAAAAACAAGTCGATGTCAGCCAGAGTCATAATCGTCGATCCTAGAGCTGTACCCAACTCAGTATAGAAGGCAGTGGGGTTTTTACGTAGGTCAGGCAGAGATTTCCGGAAGGTCAGAATCTCTTGCCGGTCCCATGGTTGGTAGACCCAATTGTACACTACCCTTCCCTTTGCATCTTTGTTGTTTGCGTCATCGTGAGTCCCTTCACCTCGTGGAGGAACCCAGTAAGGGGCAGCCTCTCGTATCGGCATCATGGTGTTAGATCGTTCAGTTTGTGGTTCGGTTGCTACGGATGTTGTGGATTCGATTTTCGGCTTTTGTTCAGTGAGGTGGCGGAAAACCTCAAGCGTACGCGTAAGGAGGTCCGTCACATCACTCTCACTCTCGTCCCCGATATCAACCTTCCGGAACAGAGTCGTTAGGCTCTGGGGACCTTTTTCTTGATATCGGTCCTCGTACGCATTTAAGACGTGGTAACACAGTTGTACAGTAAAGTGTCGTCTGTGACTCCCAGTATAAGAATTAAACACATCCGTGACGGACTCCTCATCTTCCCTCTTCTCTACCAGTATCTTTGCTATCTTGTCGACCCCTGCTCGCTCATGTTTGCTTAGTCTATATGTTCTTGCAGGACCAACCCTTCGGGCCTCTGGGTCGCCCAACGTTGTCGTTTGCATAGCATCTAATACAAGGAGTTCAGCCGGCACAGAGGCCATGGGGGCTGAAGCCGTGGTGCTACTCTCGCTTGTACCTGGGGGTAGTGGGTGCTGTGCTAAGGGTTGGGAAGGTGCATATGGAGGGGGCATGTGGATGATCGGAGGACCTAGCAGCAGATCATCGTTGGTTCGCTGTTTCGAGTGTAATTCAGGGTAGAGCGTGGAGGGTGTTCTAACCAGACACTGGCTTGATGTTTCTATTTCTAGCTTCTGTTTGGTATCCTCTCTTTCTTTTATCTCTTTCTCTAGTTTCTGAGCCGCTAGGTGGGCTGCTTTCCGCAGCTCTTTTCCCAACCTACTCTCAGTTCTCTTTTTACGTTGTTCGGCTTCTTTTCGCCACATGCCGAAGCTATCAAGCATAGTGGGCGTCGTCTTGTTTTTACCAAGGGCTGTTTCTAGTGTGTTTATTTTATCGTCTTCAAAGGATCCTACCAGTGGCCACTGACTTTCTCGATCCTTTTTCGTATATTTATGCCACAGCCCACTATAGGCTATAGCGATTAATCCATGCTTCATGAACATGTCCTTATTAGGGGTGCCTTCCAGCGGAGCCGGATGGTTCATCTCTAATAAGCGGTCCGGGTTAAACAGGCTACTAACCAGTGGGGAGAAGACAGGCATGACGGATCACAATGGGATAATAGTCAGCACTACCTATCTTATCACTGCGCGCAAAGACTAGACAGAATATTTCTATTCTACGTTGTTTGCACGTAGTGAATACCTCATGAACCAATCTTGAGCAATCAATGTTAGGTCAAAAATAAAAAATCAATATGGTCAATGGGAAGAATAAGTAGGCTCGCAAAGGTTCGCGTCACCTACCCTTTCACTATCTGCAAAGAGGGGACCTATTCTTCCCTGTTTGCAGACAGAGAATCTCCAGAAAACAATCTATAACAGTTAATCAATGGGGGGTGGAGGGCAATTGTTCAATGGGGGAGAAAGATAGGTCCGACGGGTGCGTACCTATCCTTCGCTGTTTATAAAGGGAGAGCCTGTTGTTTCTCCGTTTGCAAACAGTGAATCTCCAAATAAATTAACAAAAAGTAATACTAGTATTTTCTCAACAATTATCAATCACTTTCAATTATCTATCACTTTCGCAATTCGTCGTGTTTACACGACCTTACCCGGACCGCATGGACAGTTTCTTGTCTTCCGAATCCAGCGCCCGATCGTCCTCTTCTCTTCGTACTTCTCGTGGCACTCCTGATGGTTCCCAGTCAGGACCGCAGATCACTCGAGAGAGGTCTGTTCGGAACCAGTGAAGTTCGGATGATCGGCTGTCAGACGAGGGTCTATCGGACAGGGTACCTTCCGATCGTTGCAGTCGTTCACTCTGTCGTCAGGACCTCTCCCACTGGATCCACGAGTCGCTGATGGGCCCCACGTTTGGGACGCCAATTGTTAAAAAGGGTTCCAAAGACAACCAGTAACCAAAGACCCCTTTTTGTTGCCCGGCGGTATCGCCTCTATGACCCACCAAGGTTAATCAAATGAAGAAGCAGGCGCTGGAGACTGGAAGGCAGGAAACGAGGATTTTATTCTCTCCGGAGGAGAACACATCAATTCAGACAGCAAGTATCGTCACGAGGTGCTCTAACCACATCTCTGAGGCCTGGCCTCTTATACTAGGGTTTATGACCTTTATTGCACATAACACATTCTCGCAACACGTTGATAGTTGAAAGAACATCCTCGGAATCTCCCCTTCAGGCCCGTTCCCACATACATTTACAGTTGGATTCCCCACCCCGGTCACAACAGGTGATGGCTGCCGCACAGCAGGGCATTCCGCCGATTCACGGAATGCATGGGGTTGATCGGATCTCATAGGGTGGGGGCTTTGATCGGCTCGAGGGTCTTTTGATGGGGAGGGGAAGCTTCCTACTGTACGGGGTAATAAACAGTATCCGCAGGGCCAGGTGGCGGCCTGGGAACAAGGAAGACAAACGGGGACACAGGAAAAGGGGGTTTGCATCAAAAGGATCTGTGGCCATGAAAGGAATGAGGGGAGGTGTTGCGCTGGGAACAGGATGGGGTTCCGTAGTGAAGCTGCGCTGAAGAGGGGTTTATGACCCAGGGCATGAGAGAGCGGGGGTTGTCAGTGTGCGGGGGGGATGCTTGCGAGGTTAAGAGAGAGAGAGACGCGCTGGCTATCAGCGAGGGGCAGGGAGGCCATGGTGTTCAAAATGGCTGCCGCTTACGCGCACGAATGGGCTTGAAAAGGGGGCAAGATGGCGCCGATAATGTTGACATTTGCAGTCTAATCTTTAACACTGTAACCACTTCATTTGCTTATACTTTTCCACCGTCAATATTTCAACAGCTGTACACCTCCTTCGCACCTTTTCCCAATTGGCACATATTGGACGATCCAGATGTGTGTTCTGCAGAGGGGCCACGGTTTGGATGTGCACGTGATGTGACCTGAACACACTTACGACCCACTAACAATAACTGTAACCCACTAGGGCTGCCTTCAGCCTCAACTTCAGAGCTCTCAGTCATGCTCTGTCATATACACCCGTCCGCAACTTTAACTCACTCAAAAACTTAGAGGTGAATCGGTTCACAGTATGCACTACAAAAGAGTCATATAATGTAGGAATAAATACGGAAACACAACATCTGGGGAAAGCAAATTCTCTTAGGGAATGCATGATGAAGTAAAACGTGAAATGTAAAAATGGACTGCATGGCCGACATGGATTACCATAAGTATTTGTGCAGTTATCGCTCAGGAGGAGTAGATCAGTGTGTTTCCCTGTAAAGTTATGGACACACCTAAGGGGACTGGTAGTGACCCGTTTCAAAGTCCGTTTTTAATTACCCCCAGGTATGAGCCCCGGCAGGACTCGCTCCACTTAAAGCCTCATCCACTCTATCAAACGCCACTGACAGATCAAGAAGGTTGTTTATGGATGCAATTTTGAAGTGCAGACGGGTAGTGTAATGGCTGGCAAGAAAAATGGTAGTCACAGTTCGGTGAGCATAGGAAGTTGAGATTGAACCCAGTGCGATACAAGGTCCAGGCAACTATCTCAATGTGACATTTTGCTGCCCGGTGCCTCTACAACCACAGCAACAGTTTGCTAACTTTTCGTGAGCACACATACATATCCTGTCTACAGCCAAACGCGTCTCATACATGTTTAATATTGCTATAGACACCAAATCTACGCCTGTACTTCACTGTTCGAAAGGCACCATAGCTTTGTGAATAAAGGGCTTGTTGCTGTCACTGGCATCCTCAGCCTTTCATCCTTCTGAGGATGATAACTGGAATATCTAGCACAGACAGCTGTGACACCTATTGAATGCAACGCTAATAAAAGCCTAACTTTGATAGAAAATGCCACATAAACATTGTACCACGCGCACACAAACACCAGTGCCTGCATACAACACACAGAGCCAGGAAATATGAGACACATAGATAGACCTACAGAAGAAATGATTTGCACTTCAGCATTTGAGTGCCCTCCTTCCTCGAGTAGGTAAGGTTTGCTCAATGTATATAATGTAATCATGGTGTGAGGGCAAAGACAGCGCTGAAGGCCTTACATGGACTGCCGTGTTGCAACAAGCATGCAATTTGGCAGACCGGCAATGGCTTCCGGCTCTTATCTGTCAACAACATTTGAGTAACTATGTAAACAAGGCAGGGCGCCCATGCGGTAGCTGCACACTGTCCTCCCATGCCGCATAGTCTGAGAAACCCTAGAATTGGGATTCCTCCTGTCAGAGGGTGTCGGCACCCCCCGTCCAGTCACGTGGGCATGAGGCACTGTGGCGCACTTTTAAAAGCGGCGTCAGCACCCCACCCTGACCGTACGATTACACTGGGCAGCAAAGTTTATATTGTTTCACACTGATTGTGAGTAGAGCGCTTAGAGGCGCATTAATGGACACCGTGAGCTACTCTAGCAAAATGTTAACGCGAATTACAGAAAGATGAACATGGCGCTTTGGCAGCTCTTCACATACAAGACGCATATTCCAGTCAGCGCACAGCGCTGCGAGGCCATACCAATATATGTGCTTTACAAATACGAGCAAAAAGACAACATCGCATCACAAACCGATGCAGTAAGCAACTGAGAAGTTTCTTTCATTGACAAACCTATAAATTCATAAATTTCAGATGGTGGCAGAGTCAGGACGCTATTTTAGCACAATCGACTTTTAAAAATAGGCCTGAAAGAGGATGACTTATTTATCACGATTTTAGGTACCCGGGACAAAATCAGTTGTTGGACTTGGATTGCTTTCATTCATTAATATAGAGACATTCTCTATCTGCTGCTCGGTTAATAATAATTGCTTTTCATGAAGTTGCAGTGCTCTCGGAGATCGGAGCCGCCGCGCTCCCATTGGCTGAAGGAGCCGAGCCCCCTTGCTAACGCCGCGACGGGATTGGCCCGAACGCCGCGGCGTCATCATTGTTGCCGTGCTGTGGTTGGCCGAGGACTGAAGCGTCATCGCCGATCTGTCCCGGGAGCCGCACTGCCATAGGCTGACTCCCGGGTGTGGAGAGAGGCTCGCCCCGAACGCCGCAACAGGATTGGTGCCCGTCCTCGGGACCTCTGGGAGTGCTGCGCATCACCGCCGGACCCGGGGAAGAGTGACCCGACCTCGCCGTGGGAGTTTGCGAGGTGCCCCAGCCCCCGGCCTGCCTGTCTCTGCTCGGAGCGCCGAGCTAGCTCCCCGCCGCTCCCCAAGGAACCGAGAGCGGGCGGAGAGCTGCTGAGACTGGCCGGGGCTGAGACGAGTGCGCTCTGATCAGCGCGGTGCGCCTAAAGTAATCGGGGGTGCAAGGCTGTGCGAAGCGGCCCGAAGAGGAGTCCCCAGCATTCTGGTGAGGCGCATTTGCAGCGCTAGGGCCCCTGGCTTTGTGGGCTGATTCTGTTGGGCTAATTTACCGGCTGGCATTGCTTGATTTACCTCATTTGAAGAGCTTAATAGTAGAGATAATCGGTGGTACACGGGGGGGGGCGGGAGAGGAAAGGACGGCGGGAGGGGGGCTGGAGAGGACACAGGGGGCGGGAGAGGACACGAACGGCGGGAGGGAGGCGGGAAACGTGGGGACGGCGGGAGGAGGGACACAAGGCAGGACAGCAGCAAGCACGGCCCAGCCGGACCAGACTCGGGGGCGTTCCCGGCGTCGCGTGACGTCGGCAAAAGCCAAAGAATCTCGGGAACGCCCCCGTGTCTGGTCCGGCATTGATGGACAGGCCCCTCGTCCAATGGCTAGGCTCCATTTATGGAGCTAGCCAATGGGACGGGGGGGCGTGTTCCATAGTGCTTACTGTACTCAATAGATTTCTCTGGAGGAGGAGCCTAACGGCTCCTTTCTCCAGCGAAACCTAAAAAGGGAAAAATCATGGGGCAATTCTTACTGCTTTAGTTCCATGCGTGGGAACCAGACTCAGGTTTCAAGAACTATGAATAATATAGATGGCATTTGCAAGAGGAATTGTTAGAACACTGTTAAAAATTCATATTGGTAATTAAGATGATGCCTGGAAGAGGAATGTTTATAGCCAGATGCATTTTTCTAGACAGATCTTTGACTATCTATATTCTCGCCTTTTGATCAACTTTATTCAATCACATTTCCATGCCCTACCATGCAAATAATGCAACTCATGTGGCACGGCACTATTCTGTAAACTATTGACTAAGCAGTGCTGCTGGATTTTCTAGAAACCTCGAGGAATATTTCTAGCACAGTCCTACTGTGCTCCCCTCCTTACTAGAGAATCATTCAATTTTGTCCATGCAGGTCATCAAAGCCAATATGGAACTGATCAGAATCCAACAGGGCTTACAACTCTCACTTATTGCTTTCAAACTGTACATGGAAATGTTGGCCAACTTAATGGGAAACAAACATTTTTATCTTGATAAAATCTTCTTCCTTAATATTCACATCAAAACCTGTGTTATTGTCATGACAAAATGGAAGCTCATTCATATCATAGTCTGCCTCTTGATGACACTGTACGTCCAGTGATGGAGCTACTCTCATTCCTCACACACTGAACTGGTTAATATCTCCTCTTCTTCCAAAACTGCAAGCCTCAATTGTCATTTAATCTAAATTGGCAGGCTCCAACAAAAATATGGCTCCCAGTTTTATGGTATTTTTTTTTTACATTTCGATCCGCATTTATCCATATTTATGTTTCATTACATTTATCTGTATTTATTTTAGGTTTTGTGAAAAAATAAAGCCGAAACTAGTATTTTTCCACATTTATTTAACCAATAAATGTACACTCTTATTTGAATGTCTGACAGGTTTTAATGATATGAAGACCCACAGATGCTAAATCAATATACCTATATGAAAACATAGTTTTAGTATCAACCATATACACACCTACTGATGTTTAAGCCTCAATACTAAACTTTCTTAATTTTTGTAACTGCCTTTACCTGTCAATTTGCACATGTATTGGCCTGACAGTATTTAGAACCACTTAAAATATAACTTAAATTCCGTTTTCATCCACATTTAAAATTAAATAAAGGCAGTAAATTAAATGGTTTTCGGTCTGTATTTATTTGTAAATATAAGTAAAATGGAAAACAGGGAGCCTTAATCACAAATGACAGACTTTAACTAATGAAAGCTATAGCCAGAGTCACTGGAATTATGTGATTGTGCGGCCGCATAATTTTTCGGTTGATTACTGATTTGCCACATAATCCATTATTTGCTGCACAGTCTGCAGATTTTAACCCAAAAAAATCGTTTCTAGCTCAAACACTTCAAAAACTACAAAAACACACTGACACTTGTTGCAATGCAGTGGAAGGCATTTTGCAAATGCTGACTGGTCACTGTTCTGTTTCTCATTGCTATATTTGGGCTTTAAAACCTGGTAATAATGAGGGGCAACCAATGTCTAGACAGTGTCAACAAGTGTAAATAATGACAAAATAATAAAGTAATACTATCACACAATATACCACATTGTGCAGCATAATTTGGCTTAGCTTGCCACAGAATTAAGTCAACCCTGCCACATAATTTGGTCCTCCACTGCCTCAGAATGTTAGTAGACCGGGCAATATGCAAAGTCTCCATCTTTGAACACTTCCAAACTTACTTCAAGATTCAAATAATTTTTGGTTCAAAGTGTGTTCACACCAGTATTTCCTCCAAGAATCAAATAATTCTTGGTTCAAAATATATTATGTTATATTGATTTGTATAGTGCACTAATCACCCAAGAGGTTGTCAAGCCCCTTGGGCAGGTGTGGAAGTTTGCATTCCATAAGATGCTTATATGAAGAGCCAGAACTTCAGCTACTTGCAGAACTCAAGAAGTGAGCAGGAGGCTCTGATGTGTTGAGGGAGATTGTTCCATGTTTTGGGTGCCAAGTAGGAGAATGAGTGACCTCCAGTTTTTCTTTTACAGCAAAGGGGAATGTGTGCGAGTGAGAGTAGGTGTCTGGTGGGTTTGTGAAAGTGTTTTCTGGCTGTACAGATATTCTGGACCGGTGTTGTGCAGGGCTTTCTATTTGTGTGTCACTCAAACCAGTCATTTATTCTCCTGGCTACCTCCAGTCTTCAGTGTTGTGTACTCCACTTTAGTTGTTCCAGATGAACACTGGCCCCAGTGAGAGATCCCCCTAAACACAACCGAAAGACTAAGAGGGGCCAGAAAGGCATATTTCCCCAGTGCACTGGGTTCATGTTGAAGTGAAAAAATAGAATGCCATAATATAACAAAAAGGTGGAGAATGACAGGAGTTGTTATTGTGGACGTTGAGAAAATAATCAGTGCTGGCTAAATAATAATTTGATAATCACTCTGAACTCAATTAAGAGGAAGAAATGCTCGAAATAAGGGGTAAGGTGAGGAATTTCGAGACTGGATTACTGCAAGTGTGCATTTTATGGGGATGACCTTAGAAAGTGTTCAGATTCTTCTTGTGTGTCCGAGTGCCACTGCTCAGATATGAAGAAGAACAATGTAAAATGCATCCTTTACATAACCTCTTGAGGCTTAGAGAAAGGCAGAGATTCTTCTGTTTATATGTTGTACGTTGTCAAATGTTTTACTGAAGCAATAAAGAGTGGACCAAGAGGGTACAGAGGGTTAACACTCAGGCCCACATTGGTGCCTTCTCAACTAGAATGAGTTGTGTCTTGAAGGGATCTGCTCGGCTTACGTGGTTAATGGACCAGATCATCTCTATCCCGCTGTTTTTTGTGTGAAATAAGCATTATCACAAGGTACACAAAGTTCTAGGTTGGACCAGCACAGCAAAAAATAAATTGTTGTTTCCATTTACAAGAGGGCACATGTCAGAAACGAAGGGAAGCACATTTGGCAAGTAGCAATCCTATTCTCAAGCCTTCTTACTTGCCCTTGTGTAACTGATGACACATTCAAAGCCTGCAAGTGAGCCCTTTGCAGCGCACCAAGAAAAAGTACGAAAATATAATCATGAAATTTAAGCACCAAGATTGTTGTCATGCCACGTGTACAACCTAACCATGCACTTCCGGTCCAGGACATCCATGAAAGCGACCGGGGCTAGCTGATGCACTTGTGCCACAGATGAACATTCAGTGGTCTCTGCTTACCAGTCAGGTTCCGGAGGCCCAGCTCTTTCAGTCCGAAGTTGCCATCCTTCCTGTAGTTGAGGAATATCGCCAAGGCGTAGCGGTCCTCGTAGAGCTTTGTCCCGCGGACGATGCGCAGGTTCTCCAGGGGCAGGTAGTCGAACTGGTTGAGAGCCACAAGGACATAGCCAGTGACTTCTCTGATAGACTGCAAGAAAGAAGAGAAGTTTTGGCTTTAGAATCAATACTCTGGGGGGGGGGGGGGGGGTCAAGACTGCAAAAGTGTGCATTGTGCATTGTGGGCATAAGGAGAAAGTGAGGAGGCAAGATAGGCCAACCGCAGGGAAACAAGTGTGAGGAATGGTTACTCAAGCAAGCAAGAGTGCAAAATGCAAGGGTAGAGTGTGGGATTGATGTATCTGGGCCTGTGTACAGTATGCATGGAAGTGCAGGCATGTTGTGTGCATGTGTTCACTCAAGCGTGCAAAAACATCAGGAAGGGTGAGGAGAGTAACTATAGACTGCATGTGCATTGGGTGAGTAGTGACACAAACAAATGTGAAACACTTGGACGGACTTGCTTGTAAGGGAGCATGGAGGCTTGGAGCGAGAAGCTTCTAGGTGACTGCATAAAGTGACGTTTCCACCCATTTTTCCCCAAGATCGTGTGATAGTTCATATTGTGCAACAACGAACGTATAATTCAATTACTGCAAAACACCCTGTAAACCAATGTAAACCATTTACTTGCCTAAAAAGCTGATGCTAGCAACAGACTCCATACCTCTGACCACTTTCCCCAAGCAGAAAGCTATCTGCAACTAGAGCACCTAGTGCTCAGGAAGGTCAGAAGGCCTACAAATTAGTGCGTGAACAATAGGGGGGACACCAGCAGTGTCTAATTTGACCCAGTGGTTTCTGGTACTCAGCACTGACACCTAATTGTCAACACCGGCACTTATGACAGTCTTCCACATGGTGGCACTGTTTGTCTAAATTAGAGATGAACACATCAACAGTTGTTTATTAATGCAACATACATTAAAATTGACTTTTACTTGCCAACCAAGCCATTCTTATAGCTTTGGGGTCTTTCAATAGTCTGAATTGTTACACTTGCAGGGTATGATGTTTAGTAGTTGCGTTGGTTCTGTCACTGGCAGCGCTGGCAGGGGCAATGGGTGGTGCAAGCTGAAGTGGCCTCCTGACGACAGCCCTGGCGCTTAATCTCTCAGACAACTTAAACACTGGATGTCAGAGAACCAGGAGTCATATGCAGACAGTGGAGCACGTGATTGTCCATATATATTTTTTTTACGAAGTTTTAAACAGCGCGAACTTGAACCCGACGGCATCGGGTATTAGAGCACTTTACTTAGCACCAGTTGCGTTACATCAGGACACATTCATTTTTGTTAGGCACAGAGAGATTACGTTATTTGCCCAAAATCACAGGATGTTCAGCGTCATTCGAACCCAGTTCCCCAGGTTCGAGGTCGACCGCCCTAGCCGTTAGGCCAACTCCTCTCCCCATATATACAACAAAAATGTCCCTGTTGCAAAATGGAGGTGCAGCAAATCCCTCTTTGCAAAGGATTCTGGATTTTACATCATCACTTACAGGACTTTGCCATGTTGGGAGTATATAGCGTTAAGAGAAGGGGGTCCCAGTAAGGAAGGCGTTTTGATAGAGACAATTTGAATAAGGCAAATGAAAAAATAAATGCATCTATAATGTTTAATTCACATTATAGGAAAGGTAATCAAAAACAAATGCACAAATTACAGTTGTATTAGTGCCCCTGGGGGTAAGGGAGATGTGCAGTCGTGAGGGTAGTCTAGGAAGGGATAGTGATAATAAAAACACGTATTATTCAAACATTCATATGAGTTCAATGTCAGATAGACAGTAAAAAGATCATAAATCAACATAAAAGTTCAAAATGCACATGCCCCAATGTCCATACTATGCAAGAATTATGGGTAGGAGGAGGCTGTGTTTCAAGGTGAGGAAGTCGACGTTTCGACCCAAGTGACGCAGGAATCAGTAAAATCCTTGCATGTGGGTCTTCATCAGGACGAGAGAGGGGTAGTGGGGCAGACAACCTGAATTTAAATAGATATATTGAGTCAGTGTAACATTCTTAAAGCTGACCAAATCGCAGGTTGCATAAGGGTATACATATTATTTGTTAAACATACCTGAATATATCAGTGTTGGTGAGTAATAATCATTTAGAAAATCGATAGTGGACATTCAATCCTGGGAGAAAAATCAATATTATGCCCATTAGAACTATAGTTAGATTCTATGCGTGCTCATGTCAAGGGCTGGGGAAAAGAGAAATCTCGACTTACTTGAATAGTAAAGTCCGATATCCCAAAGGGGATAAGGCAAAAACGATCCGGGCGCTGGACAGGGAGGGACCACTCTACGTATCTGAATAAAGGGAACATTGTTCAGGTGGATTCGACCAAAGTAGAAATGCTCAAGATGGAATTATGAGATAACAATGGTCGGTAGGGCTTACCGATTTATGTAAAGTTTATCTTGTGTCCCCGGTATAGGAAAGGATAACGTCCGTGTGAATCGGGATCCGTATCCTGACAAGAGGGAAACAGGAGGAGGGCGTCATTATTAGAGAATAGTCGGGTTTAAAGTACATTAGTTAATGTTGGTATCGGGAGCTGACATGTGGGGGGGACGGGCTTACCGGTCTATTACGGCTCACTGAAGATCAAGCGTCTCTCTCGGCTGCCTCGAGGAGAACGCCGAACTTCCTGGTGTGGCGGTTGACATAGCAACAGGAGGTCACGAGGTAATGGTAAGCGTAAAAAGACTCAAAGAGTCACTTGTTGTCAAGGTAACCCGTATGGAAGGTGATATATACCGGAATAGTTAATCAGAGGTCCGTGTTACTTAAGTAATAAACATTAGATGGGACCACCATCAATTCTAAATGTTAGCCTATCAGAAATAAATAAAGTAGGGGTATGAGTAATAAAGAAATCGAGGGGGCATGACCATATTAGAATACATGCTTCGTGATCTGGGCATGTCTGGATAATTAATTTAGGCATACCTAATAGACCGAAGTAGGTTTAGACCAGAAATATGGTCGATAGGGCATACTCCAGAGGTGGAACATGCGTGAGTGAGATCTCACCCTCACATGAGAGAACAGCTATTTACCACATTGTGAAAGTGAATCTGAAGCAACGCATCACAATGTTACAACAACGCGCCATAGCAACATAACATAACAGCAGCATAACAACGCAAAACAACATGACAGCCACACAATACCAACACTACAAACTAAGAACACAATACAGCACCCCGACAGATCAAGACAACAGCCACTGAGATACAGCCCAGCTGCAGCGCAATAATAAAGAAGTCAATGCAACACAACAAATCAATAGGGCAACGCACTGACATGGTATGATAACACATTCAAAACAGCACAATACATCAATAAGATAACACCATAGAACGACATAAAGTGGAACACACCAAGAAAACTCAAAAATACAAGAGAAAACAACCCACCAGCACCCAGAGAGAAGCACAGCAACATAGCACAAGTAGAATACACAAAAAACATGTATACAACACATAAGCAACAGCCTTAATAAAGCAACAAAGTATAAGTCAAAATAGCAACCAAAGCTCACAACCACAACAAATGCTTTAAAATAACAAAATGCAGCATAAGAATCAAAATACATCAACCAAAAACACCAGCAGAACCGAAGCACAATTCAACATTGCCCAATAAACTCACAAAACTCAATGCATCTACACAAAAAGCCAACAAAACATAACACATCAACACATTACTAGACAAACACAGCATCACAATACAAACCCAACACTAACCCCCAGAATACAAAATACAAAGCACCAACACAAAACAACAAGACTATAATTGTGTTTTGTGCCACATTGTTATTGTCTGTTGCCGTTGTATGTGGTTGCTGAGTTGTTTTGTCATTAAGATGTTCATGTTTTGTGATGTGCCGTTTTATAACGATTTATTTATGTTGTGTTAGTGTTTTAATTTGATTTGTTCTTATTGTGTTGTGCTTTGTTGTGTGGTGGTTACTTTGCCTTGTTGTGCTCTGTGGTAGTCATCTATTGCCTTTCAGTGGCATTGTTGGGTTGCATTGCTCTAATGTATTGTATTTTTGTTATGCTGAATTTATTTTTCGTATTGTTGCTGTGGTGTGTTATTATGCTATCTGGCCTGATTTATAGACTTTATCAGATGATGCTACATTTCCAGCCAAAGGCAGTAGATTCAATTTAAGTTGCAGTGAAGGTCAGACACTTACCATAGCCAATGGTTGTAACATATCACTGCTGAGCAGTGCTGAACACAATAAGAACAAATCAACACCACAACGCTAAAACACCATAAATCAATAAAACACCATGTGCTGTAACACACCAAAACATAGGGACAGCTCAATGACGAAACAACTTAGCAACCACGCAAACAGCAACAACCTCAGTAACAACATACTACAAAACACAAGTAAACAATTATGTTGTTAATATGTTGTGCTATTTTACTAAGATGCAACCAGACTGTACCTAGTATAAAACTGTTTTTATGAGTGTTCATTGGAAGGAAACACTCCAAATTTCAGCTGGTAGCACCATCACCAGGAAGCTTCAGTTAACTCCTTCAAATAATAACCTATAGTAACTCCCAATCAGCATTTAGACTTTCTGATTAGCCGTTTTCACACATTTACATTTCTTTCCGGTAGCAGACAAGATGGTGAGAAGGCTTGTTTCTTCTTTAGCTCTGCCCGTCCCTCTGACCCCCCTTCTTAAGGCTCCTCAAGGTCGTCATTAACCATTCAGGAATAATTATTTTAGCAAAATGTATCGGGAATGTTTCTGTAAAATGAAAAAAGCTTGGTAACATCGTTCCCCTTAGACCCTTCTCACTTCGACCTCTGGCTCAAGCTCTACAGCGTTTTAGGGCACCAGTCAGCCTATGTAACAGACCATGTCTTAAACCCCGCTCTTCTTGTGCTCACTTTATGCGTTTCAGTTGGAGTTGCATTTCCAACCGGTAAATAACTGCACTGAAAACAGACACAGTCTACTCTCCCTTTAAATGTGCTGTATAAACTTGCGCGGATGTACATAATGCTGGGCAGGGCGCAGGCGCGGTTCAGGATGCAGAAAGTGTCCACTGAGAGTGTCTCAGATCTAAGGGATGGATGAGTCACAGGCAAGTGGAAAATCAAAGGCCGGAGGTATGAAAGCGATGCCGGGCAGGCGTGTCATCTCTGCGTTCCAAGAGGCCCCACCAGCCCGGCCGAGAACGGAGGCCGCAGCCCGCGCGCTGGCATAGGCTGAGACAGGAGGGGAGCGAGGGCCTGGCGGCTCACCGCGCTCCCTGCTCGGCTGCTCCGACAGGCAGCGCAGCATGGAGTCCGGCACCGCGCGCTCAAACACAACCGAGAGAGCATGCCTGGAATTAAACAGGCCCTTGTGCGTGATTTCTTTTGATATATTTTGGGAAAAAAGCGTTTTTCTTGGTCCATCATCTTCCAGTGAAGTTCAGCGGGTTGTGACAGCAGCTGTCTGTGTGCTGGAAGCAGACGCGCAGCGACCCCAGAGGACCGCCGCGTCAGAGGTGGCGCTGCGCAAGATTTGCTTAGCTGGATTCAATATTTTTGGAGTAGGCAAAGGGGACTACTGGCTCTGAAAAAAGTTGAGCGTTCTGCTCAGAAGCAAAATGTTCATCCACAAACTTGGAAACGGATGATTAATTAATTATCATATTTTCAAAAGGCTGCTATGGTATTGAAGCAGAAAGTCTAATACCCAACACAGCATTAGTTAACTATGAACATGCTGGACTAGATGAATCGCTCTAAATGAAACCAAAGCCAGCAGATACGTATAAAATGTCTATTTAATCGGCTGTCTATTTACTGTTGAAATCCTCAGGATTGCACCTGCCTACAGAAGACCGCGCATGTGTTATTATGCCACCCTTCTGACCATCCCAACACGCTTCACTATACTGACCACATGTGATCTTCATGCTATATCTCTGACAACATAACATTACCCCCAAAAATCTCATGAATGGACCGCATTTCAGGTCTGCAATCTACACGTTTCCTATACCGCAATCCTTACCAACAAATGACCCCTTCTGTTAGAAAGCCAATGCCTTAAGGCAAAGTGAGGTGGTAGCTTTAGGGCCCTGCCAGAGGGTTGTGATCTTAAATTTCATAAAAGTGCCAGAAAATCGCATTTTCAATTTATGAGCAATGCTCTGGTTAGAAAATTCGATCCCGGGCCAATCAATAGCAGTGCAACCACCAATGAGAGAGAAAAAGTCTGGACTGACCTAACACTGCCTAGGTAATGATGGCGGCTTCCAGCAAGATATCTTAAAAGCATAAATCCCAATTTTACAGAAAAATGTAATGCCCCAGGTGGAAATGGGCAACGGAAAGAAAATAAGAGACTCGAGCCTGCCGAAATAGGTCAGACACATGCTCGAATTTTGTGTGACGCAGTAAATCTGTTCTTAACACATTCACCCTCCTTCTCTGAATAGAGACAATGGAGTCTATTAGTATTCTCCATGATTTGGGAATCTCTGACTCACGCTGGAGACGATCTGACTTGGTAGACACCAGATCATACAGCTCTAACATGCATTCACAAACTTTCATTAAATGTAATTGTGGAAACTCACGGGTTTCTGTCGAATAGAACAAAAATGATACCTTTTTGTAGACTATGCTAGTAATGACACAATTGCATTTTCCCCAGTATGGTTTATGCGGTCTGTGCATAAAGGGCCCTCTTAAACTCGAGGCTCTTTCTAGGTTCTGGCCAGCCTGGTCAGGACCGAAACATGGATCCAATGCGAGGGGAGCATTTCAATTGGTATTTCCATCACATCCCTCACCCATAAATATCAATGAAATAATCAGAAATGGAAATTGCAGAGCTAGATGGAAGGGAAGTGGAAAATGGATCAAGGTGAGTAGTGGGATTCTGGGGAGATCATAGAGGAAAAGAGGCACTGAAGGGCAAGGACTGACAATCGCGGTATGTGGGGCGTGAGGTATGATTTTTTTTATTGTTGGTCATAGTGTTACTACAAGACTTAAGATTTAACATTCCAGCTTTCACTCAAGCTCCACCACTCACGCTTTGTGACAAAATAGATGTAATTTTCTAATTTACCAGCTCCCTATGCGGCCACGAATAAGAACGCAAGGCTTAATTTTTATTAAAAAATAAGTGCTAGGGCTCCCGTCAGGAGGGCACTACAGCTTGCACCACATATTGTCCCTGCCATGCTGCAAATGATAGTACCAGCTCAAATACTAACCATCACACTCCTACAAGTGTGACCGTTCGGACTACTTCAGCCCCCCAAAGCTATAAGAATGGCTTGGGCGGTAGGTAATAGTGATTTCTAATCAATAATACACTGTTGTGAGCATCTCTAAATTAGCCAGACACCGCTACCTTGTGGCAGATTGTCACAAGCGCCGGTGTTGGCAATTAAGTCTCAGTGCCTAGCACCGGAAACCACCGCCTGAAATTAAGCACCGCCTTTTTTTCCAACATTTTTTTCTTTTAAGTTCTTTTATGAATATATCAACATATCACGAATGAACATAATACAGTCAATGTTTTTGCACGCCATATTTTTCTTAGGAGTGATCTCTGAATTAGAATTCACATGTTTTAAAACAATCTTGCATAGACTGCAAAATAAATAGTACACATTGATGGGCAAAATAGGAGCATATTTCATGCTACTGGATATGGATCTTTTATATCACAAGTTTTTTGTGGCATTTAGACAAATGTTTATTGAGAAGAATGGGTGAAGTACTGATGAATAATGTTTGGCTAGCTGCAATAAGAAGCAGAGAAAATATTTAACTACATAGCTAAGAATGCAGAATTTTAGGGTGAAGACACTTTATTAAAAAAATGCATTCTCTCTGTAGAAGGGAGAGACTGTTGAAGCAGATCTCTGTGAAGTGCGGATAACAATGAGTACTGATTGGAATTAGAGTGTCCAACTTTCCCTTAATTTTCTGCCTTCAAAGTTGATTAAACAACAGACAACCATAAACCTCTGCTGAGTGGTTAGGGGCTGTCATGATCATGGTATTAAGAATGTAGAATTTTAATAAAAACATTCATCGATTGCTTAAAAACATAATTATGTCTGTGAAATGGAGAGATGTGAAACTGTTCTCTTAAGGGTGATGTGAACAATCGTCTCATTTACTTATCTTGGATAGAAAGTAGATTAAAAAGTTCAAAATAGTTAAGCTCTGCAAAATAGTGTGTGGCTGTCATTTCCATGAAATATCAAAACGATTTCGTAGGTCCCTATTTATTGAAAAGAGTTAATGAGATAGTACATGCAGATTAATTGTAGTAAAAAATATGGAATATAGAATATTTTTCTTAAAGCACATTCTGGCTCTATAAATCAGAGGTATTCTAGCCCAGCAGAACAATGAGTGCTGATTGTAAATAGAATGTTCAGCATTAAATAAGAGACAGTGACCATTCTCCGAAATAGCTGGAACTACTGCCAGCAAACAATGCAGAGCTAATCATGTACCTTGATTGCATTTAGAATGTCATGATAAGCCGCTAATTTAACAATGGGCTATGCCTAAATTCAGTAATATTTGAATTGTGTCCTTAGTAATTAAACAATGGGCACATTTAAAGTTCCAGAGGCTCTCATTAGGATGTTATTTCATTGAAATATGGAAATATTTCATGGGCCCCTGAGAAATATGAATTTGTGTCACTGCACTGCATTTTTGTCACTGACTCTGTATTATGTAAAATAAAAGCACCCAGACACGTGTAGTGTCTACAGAACGTATGGAGTTCATAAAAAACCTACTTTTGAGTGATGCAGGGTCACCTAATAGATCCCTTATTACTGTTCTTTCTTGTTGAAGGCATGTGGGAAATGGTAGGTGGCAGGTGCGAGTTAGTACTGAAACACTTTGAGAGATACAGAATTCTGAGATAAATGCCTGATCACAACAATTTTTTTTCTTCTTCTTTTTCTTTTAGTCCTCATATACGACTGAGGCCCAAGATCTAAGCTGGGAGCGAACTGGGATGAAGTGGTGTTGATGGTATCTTTGTCTCTTTTTGTAGCCTCCTTCAAACCATGCATGAGGAAGGTTTTCATTTGGTGTTACCAGCAACCTCAATTGTTGAAGTATGTCTTAATCCTCAAACTGTTTTATGATCCTGTACCATTGCAATATGACCACTTAGCAAGGCCAATCCTGCACATCGGAATATATCATTTGGTGTTTGCAACATTTTTATCCTTTTAGCAGAGCCGCTTGTGCAGTCCAGCCTACAAATATGTCTAGTATAGGACACACACTCAGATATAGATGGTGCATTGTGAGGGACCTATTTCGAGCAAATTTCCCTTTGTGCAATTATTATCAAAATAAAAAGGAGTTGAGCCCGAACTTTCCCCAATTTGTGATAGTTCCCACCACCAGAATTACCAGTTCAAGGCTTACCTCTATCTTGCCTCCAAACAGTCTAGACAAAAATGTACCAACGTCTTGCCAGAAGAGTTGGATTACTGGACACTGCCATAGTAAGTGGACGTCATCTGCATCATGTAGCGCACACGTAGGGGACAATCTCTTCTTGCTTCCACCCATCTTTGACAGCTTCTTAGGGGACCAGTACACTCTGTATAAAGTAAACAGATGGTTCCTCCTCAGGGGTGCAGATTTTACCGTAACCCAAAGTGCAGCCTTAGATACTTCCCATAGAATTGGGATGTCTGGCGCTGGCAGGTCCATCTTCCAGATCTCCTCTGGCAAAGTGGGGGGACCATCCTCCACTTCCACCAACATCCAGTACCATTTGGACACTTCCTTCACATATCTCTGGTCCCTTGGTATCTCTTCCTCTCAATCTATTTTGAGCCAGATCTGCGGTTGCTTATGAGACCAGCTTGCTAACTGGTGGTATTTAAACCTTGATAAGGTAAAGTTAGTGATGGCTGCTAAAGAGCCCCATGATACCAGGGAGCCTTGATCGAAAGCGGACCCCATCTTGTCAGGCCTGCTGTTGATAAAGGCATGGCTAGAGCATCTAAATAGCATTGAGGGGTCCCTGGTGAGTGCCATATCGGGGCATTACAACTATAGTACGGGATTCTAAGAATCCATTTAATTTGAACCCATAGTGTACAGGCTGCTAATAAAACCTTGGATGTCATCTTCTAATAAAATTTAGGTTGGCAAAATTTAAAGAGGAAAAATTGCCTTCTTCCAGAAGGTTTTTTTTTCAAAACCCTGAGGTGAGGAGGAATTCTTTGCTTGTTGTCCATTAAAAGGTGTCTAACGTTAATCAGAAAGAAGGCCCAAAAGTATAGCAGGAAATCTGGGACTGCTGTCCGTCCATCTATTTTCTTTTTATGCAATTTTTTCCAACCTATTTGTACAGCTTTGTTCTTCCAAACGAAACTACTCATGTCAACTTGTAGCTTCCTAAACCACTCGGTTTTAAAATGTAGTGGGAGAGCATTGAATATAAAGGTGCATTTGGGGAGGATCATTATCTTAACTATGCTCATTCTCACCAAAATCGATAGAGGTAAATACATCCATGACTTCAATAATTTCAGAGACTCCAAACAAATTCTGTTGAAGTTAATAAATGCCATCTTGTCCAGGTGTTTCACTATTCTTACCCCGAGGTATCTAATCTCCAACTTTTCTAGTGTGGAGTCAACTGGACCATTCCAATTCATGGACTCCGTTTTATCCTCACTTACTAAATAGCCAGAAACCCTCCTAAAAGCCTCTGTTAGTGTTATTATGAGTAGTAGTGATGCTTTCTGATTGCGTTTATAGATTAAGAGGTCATCAGCATATAGCGCTTCATTTTTTGTCCAGTCCAGATATTTCAAAGGGAGAATTTACTGTTCTGACCTGATTCTTCGTACCGAGGGGTTCTATATATAAGTTAAAGAGGAAGGTGCGACAATGGGCATCCATGTCTAGTACACCATCCTATGGTAATTTTAGATGAAAGAGAACCATTTATCACCATCCTTGCTGTTGGTGCATTATATATCGATCCTATAGTTATGAGGAAGTTGTTGCCTAACCCATTTTGTTCAATAACTTCATACAAATAGGGCTAGCTGACTCTGTCAAATGCTTTGGCAGCGTTGAACATTATAGCGGTTAATGGAGACCAAGTTCTGATAGCAATATCAATTACACTAACTAAATTGTGCGTTAAGTCAGGAAGTTGCCTATGTTTCATAAAACCCTTTTGATTCTCATGTTTAATGTTTGTTAACATACTATCTGTTGGAAGTGGGGGCTTTATCGCTTACCGCTGTCCCCGACCTCTTGCTTAAACGGTAGGCTAAGTAAGGACAAGGTCTGAGATAGCCCTGCTCACCCCCTTAGTAGCTTGGCACAAGCAGCCAGACTTATCTCCAAGGCATGAGTGTACAGTATGTGCAACCACGCTCACAGTAACCCAATGAAGTCACCACAAATAGACTCCACACAAGTTTTTATGTATGTATGTATGTATGTATAAACCATTTTATAGCGCGCTCCGTTACTTGAGAGTATCCTGGCGCGGGTACGGGAGAGGCAGACAGCAAAACAAAGAGAAGGCATCTTAGATTACACTCTTGAACAAATGTGTTTTCAGGTGTTTTTTGAATGCAGCCACTGTTGGAATAGAACGCAGATGGAGAGGGAGAGCGTTCCAGGCCCGAGCCACGATCACGGAGATCGATTGGCCACCGAGTCTAGCTCGTTTGAAACGGGGAAGGGACAATTTGAACAGAGTGGAAGATCTGAGGGTGCGTGCGGGGGCATAGCTGGTAAATCTCTTTCTCAGATACAGGGGGCCTTGATCGTGAGTTGCACGAAACGCAAGCACCAGAGATTTAAACAAAATGCGCTGTGCAACAGGAAGCCAGTGGAGCGTGCGCATCTCAGCGCGGACGCTCTTCCATCTAGGGATGTTAAATAATAGACGGACAGCCGCATTCTGGATAATTTGGAGGCGTTTCACCAGATAGGCCGGAATGCCACTGAACAGTGCATTCGCGTAATCGAGCCTTGCCAGTATGAGCGCCCGAGCAACCGTCTCCTTAGCATCCCTAGGGAGCAAGGGGAAAAATTTGCGGAGCATTCTCAGAGTGGCAAAGCAGGTGCCTGTAAGCTTTTTAATATGGTCCTCGAATCTGAGGTCCTCTGTGAACCAGATGCCAAGGTTTTTGGCAGGTCTCCCCATCTCTTTCGGGCTGGGAATGTTAGGAGGCCATAGTGTGTTCTTGAACGAGGGGGGGAAGGAACCATAAAAAAGCACTTCAGATTTGTCCTCCTTGCATTTCAGCTGGGCCTGCGTTAGCCAGCGAAATACAGAGGACAAACACAGATGGACTGCCAACGCATCCAGATTGTCGTCTGGCCAGGTGAACAGCAGTTGGGTATCATCTGCATACCCTATGATCTTAGCCCCAAACTGTTCCGCTAGATAAACCAGGGGGGTAATGTAAACATTGAACAGTAAGGGGCTTAGAGTGGACCCCTGCGGGACCCCTGTAAGCAGTGGTTTAGGCTCAGAGGCGTGGGGAGGCATCCAGACCTGCTGGGTCCTGTCAGATAGAAAAGAGGACAGCCAGTCTAGAACAACCCCCCCAATACCAATGGCAGACAGCCGGCCGAGGAGGAGCTCATAAGGGACGGTATCGAACGCGGCAGAGAGGTCCAATAAAATTAGGACCGCTCTGCCACCTCCGTCTAGGCAGTCCCGAATTGCCTCGGTCATCTCCACCAGCGCCGTCTCGGTGCTGTATGCAGCCCTGAAGCCCAATTGAGCAGGGTGGAGGGCATTGGAGGTTTCAACAAAGCTCTCCAGATGTTTTATAACATGAGTATAAGCTTTATATAATAATTTATACAATATGACCACACAAAACAAAATCAACATACAAGAATGGGTAGTGTTCTTTCTGGTGGGTTGGTAGGTTCTAATCACAACCACCGCTTCTAACCAAAAGGTAAGTTCACTTGTAACCGTTTCGAAAAGGTTAGGCCAGTCATATTGGTAGAATCACACATGTTGCAAAATAAAACAAATACGGCAATGCGTAACGATATTCTCTTGTACTGTGCAACAGAGAAACAACGCCATACTTCGCGCAACAGTCATGTACTTTGCAATAAAAGGAATAATGCAATGCGTATCACTACCAGCATGCCCTGTACGAGGAAGAAACAAAGCAATGCGTTACGTTACAATCATGTACTGTGCAATGAAGAAATAATGCACAAGGCCACAATATAATCAGATACCGTGCAATGAAGAAATAATGCATTATACCACGTTACAATCAGGTAATCTGCAAGGGAAAATAACGCAGTGCGTAACGCACCAAGCATGTAGTACATCAGGAATAAATGAGGTCAGGCGTCATACGACAGTTCGATAGTTTGTTAGCAGCAATAATGCAAAGTGTAATACAGCAGTTTAGGTGCTCCTTTAACAGTGCAACCAATATGGATCAATGATGACACAAAAGTACTGCTTCCCACTCCGGCCCCAGTACTGAGTCAGCACGGGCCGGGATCCGAGCCGAAGCAACAGGCTGGCGGAGCTGACAGAAGTGAGAGGCCAAGAGAGTGTCCCTCCGGGCCCGCACCCCAACCCAGGTGGTGATCCACGTTACTTGGGAGGACACAACCCCACTCTCCTTTCTGACATCAGCGACTTGGGCCATGATCCAGAACTCTGTCACGGGGTGCGGCGAGCTCAGGCCGGCGGCTCAGGTCCTCCGGGGCTGCCAGTCTGGGCCGCTGTGGTTCTACTCCGAGGGTCCAATGACTTGGCCCTCCGTTCGACGGTCTCAGTGAACACCAAGACCCGCCCTCAGCACTGTGGAGACTTTACTCCAAATTCGATGCACACCCTACCCAGACACTCCTCACCAGTGCCTCAGGTTGCACCATGACACGCACACTGTGCGTTCGAGACTAGCCTCTTCTCTGGTGCTCACAATGACCCGGCACTCTTCACCAACAACCTGCAAGCACCTCAACACACAGGTGCTCTTCACCAACACCCTGGCTGCACCAAGACACGCATGCTGCAAGTCAGAGACTCACTTCTTCTTTTGGTGCACATGATGTCCAGGCACTCTTCACCAACACCCTGGCTGCACAACGACACACACACTGCACGTCTGAGTCTCACCTCTTCTCCCAGTGCACATGATGACCAAGCGCTCCTCACCAATGCCCTGGCTGCACGACGACATGCACACTGCGCGTCTGAGACTCACTTCTTTTTTTGGTGCACACAACGACCAGACAATCCTCACCAACGCCCTGTCCTGCACCACGACATGCACTCTGCATGTCTGAGACTCACTTCTTTAGGTTCACACAACGACCAGGCACTCCTCACCCAAGCCCTTGCCTCCATCACGACACGCACCCAGCGTGTCCGAGTCTCACTTTGTCTCCCCGTGCACACAACGACCAGGCACTTCTCACAAGCGCCTCGTCCTGCACTACGACACGCATCCAGCGCATCTGAGACTCTGCTTACTCCCGGGTGCCTACGATCACAAGGCACAACTTCTGAGGGGTTCAAGCTGCAAAAGCACGCGCACACTGCATTGCTTGGGACTTCTCCAGAAACATTTATGATCCTGTATTTCCAAACAGGGAGCCAGTTTACCTCGGGCCCTTGGGGTTACAAGACACAGCACAAAGCACAGACTTCTTCAAGCAGGGGGACCCAGCCCCTCCAAGCACAGGCCCAACAGCCTCTCCCTTTGTTAGAACAGCAAACTGCAGACCAGCTCCAGATCATAAAGGAAGGATTGGTCTTTCCACAGAGGTTTTTTCAGTTGTTCCTTCTTTAGCAGAGGTTCCTCTTGACCACAGAATGGGTCCAAGCCTTTTCAGTCTCAATCCATGTCTGTTTCATTCCCATGTTCATGGGTTTCAGCTCTCATAGTTATACCCATTAATGTCTTTGACATTTGTTTGTGCTCAGGGGTCCCTGACCCCTCCCTAAATCAGTTCTGGGTTTCTCCCTCCCAGTGTCACCTCTCTCCCTCGATACTGGGGGTCTAGATCCTTAAACACTCAGCAGGAGATGGGTCAACTGGTTTATAGTACCAGTCCAGGCCTTTTCACCTCCCGGGCTTCTCCTCCCCCTACTCTCCAGATGCAGGTCAGCCTGGCGCCATCTCAACCCCTCCATGGGTCAAGACCTCTCCCAGCTCCTCTCACTTTTCAGATCCAGACAGACAATCCACATTGAAGCAGAGACACACGTTGATGCCTAGAGCACAAAACTCAGCCACTTTCTAAAACAGTGACAAAACCACCTTCACAGAAAGATGTGTTATGACACTGTGAGTTCATACATACTAAACTTCACTTTTCCATTTTAAACTGACAGGAAACTAGGCTAACAAAACACAACATCCAACCTCCCCTATTCTGTCCTAAGTCCAGGATGGCCTTTCAGTAGTGAAAAATGAATTGGAGTGTTTTTCACTGTCGGGACTTAGCACACACTTTAGAATATGTCTTGCCTTTTTCCTACCCTGCACCCTGCCCAGGGATTACCCGGGACCTACCACAGGGGTGCCCAATATGTATGTAAAAGGGAAAGTCAGGCCTGACAAGTGGTTGCACTTGTCAGGGCAACACGCTAACTTTGCAAACAGCGCACAGGCCCTACACTGCAGGTCTGTGTTCTCTTCTCCACGTGCCTTTGCAATACTATCCCTGGCACATACAGAGCACATCACTAGGGACTTTACTAGTAAGGCAAACATACTAATCATGGCCAACCAATCCCCATTACATTTTACATAGGGAACACTTGTACACTGATCAGCAGTGGCAAAGTACCCAAAGTGTCTAAATTGGCAACTCTATGTCAGGAAAACGGTCTAGGGGGAAAGTAAAAAAGTTTAGGGAACTTTAGTTAAAAAGGCCGAGTCCTACACTATCTAACCTTTTGGCAAGTATTTGCGTGAATATTTTGTAGTCACTATTCAGCAAGGAAATTGGCCTGTTAGACTCACATTTCTTTGGGTCCTTAGTGGGTTTTAAAATTAATGTTATAACTGCCTCTTTCCATGAAGTTGGGGGAGGTGCATGGTTAATATAGCTACTATTTAGTAAATTGGTTCGGTACGGGTCTGCCACTTTCCCTTTTTTTAAATAGGCAATTGATTCCCCCATCTCTGAAGCAGTTATTTCTAGATTGAGGAATGATTGTTGATTAGAATCCAACCTAGGGAGAGAGTCCTGTTACAACCATTTTGTATCCTCAGTATATAAGTCTTGAAAAAAAATCCCTGAATGCCATACTAATACTATGATCTTCCAGACAGCGTTCTTGAGTAGGACCAATCTGCACCTCCTTAATCTAATTTTGGAGCAAGTGTTGCCTTTTCTTCCAGGCTCGTAGTTTCCCACACCCATCCCCATATTCATAATGGGCCAATTTACTGGCATCCCACCTCTCTCTTACCCTTTTTTCTAAAAACTCAACTAAGTGTACCCTGGCCTCGTTCAACTTCCCCTGGAACTCCCATACAATGTGAGGTGCAGCTAAAGTTTCATTGATCACAAAGAACTCTACTGTGTCATTTTTTAGCGCATCTACCACTTCTTGATTTCCGAAAAGATTTCTGTCTAGAGATTTCGGTCTAGAACTCATCTCTACAGAAACTACTCATTTTACTCCCGCAAATGAATTTTGTTGCGTGAACTGCATCACCAAATGCGATGCAGTGCACGCAACGAAATTTGTTTTATGTATTTATATGTTTACTTACCTGTAAAACTCCGTAATCCATACATTACTACCCCCCACCCTGCCCCTGCCCCTCCCCACATCACCGCCCTGCAGGTCATCCCACTACCGACCGAGGCTGAGCTAAACCCCTAGATTCCCGACTGTCTTTACCAAAGCTGTAGGGGTGAGGGAGGCGGGGGGGCATGTCTAGGGGCCACCATTTGCGCCACACATCGATAGGGGGGAAACCAAAGAAAATGATCTCCGGTTTCTCTGAGTTACACTTGAGTTGATTCAATTGAAGCCAGGAGAACACCTCTGATAGGCAGGTGTTAATCACATCCGCTCTAAAATCAGCGTCCTTGTCACAAGTGAAGAGCAACTGTGTATCATCCACATATGATACTATTTTTGCTCCATGGGCCTCGGCCAAATGCGCAAGGGGGTCATATAAAGGTTAAAAAGTGTCAGGCTCAAGATCGAGCCCTGCGGGACCCCCACCTTCATGTGGGGAATGGAAGCAGCAAAGGGCAGGAACCTAACCGTTTGCTGAAGGTCCTTCAAAAAGGAGGAAAACCACTTGAGTACTGTGACCCCAAAACCGCACTGCTGGAGTCTCTGCAGAAGCCGGTCATGGGCACGGTATCAAAGGCTGCAGATAAATTCAGTTATATAAGCATAACCTTGCCTCCCTTGTCTAAAGTCCCCTTAAATACCTCAGAGACTTCCAGAAAAGCTGTTTCAGTGCTAAAGTTTGCCCTAAAGCCGGACTGGCTCTGGTGAAGCACTTCATTGGCTTCAACATATGTGGTGGTGACGAGATTCACATATTTATCCCAGCGTTTTAGAAAAGAAGGGGAGCAAGGATATTGGCCTGTAATTTGAGGATCAAATAAAGGCTTTTTTAATAGGGGGAGAATTTTTGCCTTATTCCATCTGTCAGGGACCTGCCCATTCTGCAGTGAAGCATTAAGAATCAGATTCACCTCAGGATTGATTGTCTCCGCAATAGACGCCAATACTTTGGCTGGACATGGGTCAGAAGGGGAGCCTGATTTAAGGGCGCTCATAATTTTCAAGAATGTATACATGGGGATAGGGGGAACTGAGGGAGAGACAGCCCCTTTACACGAGTGGAAAGGGACAGAAACTTCAAACATTCACCCCGAACTGGGGGCTGCTCAGGGAAAGTATCTTGTATATTTTTCATGTTTTCATGGAAGTAAGAGGCCAAGTGGCTAGTCCATACTTCAGTGGAGGTGAATGGCCTGACAGCTGCACTCGGAGATGAGAACTCTCTTACTATTTAAAAAATGTCTTTACTTTTACATTTGAAGAAGGTATGCTATCTTAGGGCTCTATTTCCTTTATTAAGTACGCCCTTAAGGAAGGTGTAACTCTAGTTTTGTCCCCTAGAATTTTAGTATTTCTCAACGCCTTCCCCTGTCTCTCATTTTTACCTGACAGTTGTGTGATGGTCTTAGTTTGCACAAACAGGGGTGGAGAGACAATTGTTATATTAGAATCTCTATCTTTATTGGGCTCCCCACTCCCTAACTAGCAAGCGCCCAAACTCAGCATTTCCTAAAGAGCACCTGTTCTTTACGACTCAACAGCGCTTACAGCAGGGGTGTTACTGGAAGATCAATGATTATCTCCTTCTTCCCCCTATCGTCAATCACCTTACCTCACGTGTCTGAGTTCCCAACAGATTGAATGCCTTGCTTTTTCTTGGGGGCACCTCTATTGCCTTTTTTAGGGGTCAGAAATGTGTGGGATGTTTCTACCCCTTCAGTACACTTATACGTGATAGAGTCGGCCCTTCTAGGCCATCTAGCAGAATGTGTATTTTCACTGTCGACTGGGGACTTTTATCCTAAAGTCTCCCCTGTCCCTTCTTTTCCTCCAGGCTGCTTCCTCTGCAGCCAGCGCCGACCTTGCCTCCTACAGCAGCCGGGACCCGGAAACCAACACGTGCCACCACCCAGCGACCCATCCGCAGCTGCCTGGCCACACGGAGTAGAGGAGAACCCACACAGGGTGGAGCGACTGGAAACACCGGAGCAGAGTCTCCAGAAGCATACTCGTCGCTCAAGGCGCCAAAGGTGGGGGCCATACACTGAGGTATTCGTTGCTGAGAGTATTTTAGTCATTATACGCAGTGCCATGTCATCTGGTATGTATGTCGTAGTGCCGGAGCTTGCGGACGACACACTAGCTGGCTGCCATATTCCCTGCCCTGATAGTTATGCAGTGATAACCACGATTTCTTGTTTCAAGACCCTAAATGAACATCTAAAGACTTATAAAACAGGTATAGATTACCTGGCAAAACATTCCCCTCATGTTAAGGTACTGCTAAATTTGAGAATAAAAATTCTACAAGGAAAAAAGATTAAGAAAGAGAAATCCATGAGAAGTTGGGGGGTAAAGACTTGTTTTGAAGATAATTTGAAGTAATATACGCTATGAATCGAGATTCCATGTGTTTATTCCAATACATACCATAGAAAAGCAACCCTACTCCATGTGCTGACTAAAGCATCTCTCAGATCTGGGAGTAGATGGGCCAGCTCTGAAATGGATGGTATCCTTTCTGGAAAGCCGAAGTTTCCAAGTACACTGCCCTCCATATAAATCATCTATCCACAAATTAAAACATGGGGTACCACAGGGCTCAAGCTTGAGCCCCACGCTTTTTAATCTTTATATGGAGCCGCTAGCCCATATAGTGGAATCTTTTGGTGTGGATATCGTCACATACGCTGACGATACCCAATTGATAATTAAACTCACCCACAATCAACCAGAGGATGCCATCAATTTTTCCAATTGTATGCGTTCTCTAGCAGGGTGGATGCATAACAATTGCCTACGCCTTAATGGCGAGAAAACAGAAGTGTTGATAGTGGGCAAATCCCCTTCTGCCTGGTCGCAGGCTTGGTGGCCATCAGAACTGGGCGCGCTTCCCCAACCTGCTAACCTGGTGAAAAACTTAGGAATATGGCTAGATGCGGAGCTTTCCTTTAAGCAACAAATCAGTAAAGTCATGGGTAAATGTTTCGGTATTTTAAAAACTCTCCGGAAAGTCTTAGATCTTCTCCCTATCAGCGCCAGGAAGACACTCATACATGCCCTGGTTACTCCTCACCTGGATTACGGCAATGCCCTTTTTTTAGGACTAAGCCGTAAATGTCTACATCAATTACAGTGTGTCCAAAATGCCGCGGCCCGCATGGTATTGAATCTCCCCCGCAGGGCCTCCGGTAAAACAGCACTACGAAAACTCCACTGGCTCCCTATTGAGGAACGTGTTAAGTTTAAAGCTCTATGCTTTGCCCACCGTATTGCCCAGGGAAAGGGACCCACTTACCTAGGCAACCTGCTGACTATTCACCGGCCCACCAGGAACCTCAGATCCGCAGGAGCGATGCTGTTTAAGCTCCCTCGCGTACGTAAGACCAGGATGGGAGGTAGCTCCTTTCGCTTTCTTGCAAGTAAGCACTGGAACAATCTCCCACTAGATCTACGCATGGAGCCCTCTGAAACAAGATTCAGGCTCAAACTTAAAACATACCTTTTCCCAAAGTAATATTGATTTTGTACCCATGTACCCGTATGGGCTCCTGATCTCGGCCTCTTGATATACTGCAGCATCTCTTAGCGCGGGGACACACTGTCATAAGTGTAACCAGGCGCTCTATAAGTGTTTTTATTATTATTATTATTATTAAAGCAACCTTACAAAACACTTAAGAACTGTCTGACAGAAGCACTCCTCAACATTCTCACTTCTTGCCATTGCAGCTCTATGATCTAGCGCAATAAATTTAATTCTAGATCACATGTTTGTGCGTTTTTCTCAGCAATACTTTACTAGTTCTATTTGTTTGTCTAGGATCACACATTCTCATGTTTAGTTTCTCAATGGTACTTCCTATGCGAATCACCTCATTATAATAGCCTAAACTATGCACTACATAATGCGTATTTTTCATGTTGATAATAAATGCTTAAAGATATCTACTTTGCGAAAATTCATTTATCACTTTATAAAGGCCCAGAGGCTTCTCTATGATATATAAAATCCTTCACAAGTTTTTTACTTTTATCTTAATAATAATACTGTAATATAGTAGAGCACTGAGAGTTTTTTTCTAATTGAGCAAACTGTTAGGTCAGTCATATCTCCCTATTACATTAATTGGCAGTGAACATTGCTGGATGATTGTTGAATATTATTTCCTTTGTTGTATCTATCAATCTTTATTTGGCTTCACAGGAACTCATTATATTGCTTTTTGCAAAGCTGTTCCTAGTAGACAGTCATTTGAAAGTCTCTATAAGCTTCGGTTCTGCTTCAAAGTTTTCTAATTAATTAGAGCAATTGTGTTTTGCTCTTATGATTTACATCTAGGAATGATCCATTTTACAGAGTCTAGATGATAAATTCTAGCTTGAAGCAATAAATGATGTTAGTTTACCATAATATTGACAATATTGTGGTTGGGACGTGTTATAAGTCCAGCCAAAATGGTAAAGCCCATTTGAATGGCATTAAGAGCAAATCGCCAATAAATCTTAACCGGATGAGTAAACATTCTTGAAAGCACAGAAAATGAAAGGATAAGGAAACTGTATTCTCCCATCCATGGTAAAGAACTAACAATATAAGAGTAGAAAGCGCAGCTAAACACCAACATCTTGCCCCTGGAGATAGTGATCTGCCTTAAACACAAACTAACTATGCAAGAGTATGTTATGAAATCAATTCATACAGCCGAAGACATATAACGCACAGGCACATTTAACAGGGGAGTACTCACAGATAAGAGGCCACCCAGAATTCATTAAATCACACACATCAATTTATTTTACGCTGATTCCTATTCACATAATGAATAACATAGACAGAGGCATAATATGCAGCATGTAATATTATTGTTACGGTTATTTTCAAGGGAAGAGAAAGAAGTGAAAGTAAGTGCTCATGTATAAGATGGAAAATGAAGATGAAGATCATCAAGAAGCATTTAAAACGAACAACTCAAAATGCTAAGGCAGATGGGATCCGGCATAAATTCTTAACAGAGCCGGTACCCCTACAGTAAAGGCCTACCCCTGATCTCAATCGCAATATTTGAATAAATGTTTCTCAATTGGAGGCATAGTGAGGCTTCGTCTGTGGTTGGGATAGGAGGGGGCAGATGTTGGATGTAAGCCCACTGGGGGAATGTTGACATTTTGATCCTTGCGCAAAAGGGCACGTAGAGGTCATCAGATCTGACGGACTCAACATAGTCTCCTAAACTGACAACACCCAACTCTCGCTCACCGAGGACCCCTCCAATGTCAAAACCAACTTTGCAACGCTATGACTAACATAGCCAAATGAATGAGCTGCCTCAAACTCAATTCTGACAAAACAGAAGCACTGATCTTCAATGAGACCACAGTTGGTGGTCAGCAGAACTCTGACCAACACCCACACAAATAGTCCAAGCATACAACCTCAGCATCATCTTCGACAGCCAACGGATCATGAAACGACAAGCCAACGCAGTCACCTCCTCCTGCTTCCACACCCTTCTCATGCTCTGCAGAATCTTCAGATGGATCCCAATCAACACCAGAAACACCATTAAGCAGGCTCTCGAAACCAGCCGCTGCATCATCCGCAATTTCCTCTATATCAGAATTTCCACCATTCTCCTCAAATGACTCCAGATCGTACAGAACAACGCAGCTAGACTCATCCTGGACCTCCCCAAACACACCCACATCACCCCTACCTTAGAAATCTCCACTGGCTACCCATCCAGAAGAGATGTCAGTCCAAAAACCGTACTCAAGCTTACAAAGCTCTATACAACCACGGAACATTCAACATCAACCATTGACTGAACTTCAACCAGCCCACAAGACACATGGCCTCCGCTTCACTCGCCCTCGCATACACCCCTGCCATCCATCGTAGCGGGCCCTCTCCTTCTCCTACATTGCTACCAAGACCTGGAACAACCTGCCCCTCCAACTCCACACAACAGCCTCCCTGGCAGACTTCAGAAAGAAACATAAGACCTGGCTTTTCGACAGAGACTAGGCACCACCAGCCCCCAGATACGCATAGGGGTGACAGTGCTCAGCTTTACAAATGCTGATTGACTGATCCATCTATCATGAAGTCGCCTCACATGGAAATGCACACTGCACAAGGAGTCACAGACTGTAAAACAACATTAGAGCTCAGTTGGATATCAGAGCTATTGTCAACAGTGACTCAAACTTGTTTGGAAGTCTTGTTGGTATTAGCTAACTTTGTACAACTTAAAATACTAGAAGCACTGCCCATTTAAGATTTTGGAGAACACCTGAAGAACACACTGGTGGTATTTTTTTTTTGTCTAGTGTTGTCTCTTGTATATTGTCTGGACATCTTTGTCTAATTATGAAGTATTTAATGTACCAATGTTTTTCCTACGGCTTGTTCAATAATTTGTTTTTTTTTAAAAAGAGAACACACTGGTGTGACTCTTGTGCCTCACAAGCAACACCAGGGTTCCAGGTTATGTTGACCAGCTATAACCTGGTGTCTTTCAAAGGGCATCTTCAGGGGTGTGGGAGGCCTTCAGAACTTATATCACAACATGGCAGCAATCCTCTCATAGTTTGTTCACTTTATCTGTGATCCCTTTATATTTAGGTCTGTCACTACTGCTCCCCTCTGTTTTTCCCATGCATTTAATGCTTATTTCTGTTGTTGTTTCTCCATCTTCTTCTGGGTTTTTCCAAAACTACCACATGTGTGAAAGAATATTTTTGTTTTGTGGTTCTTAAACCTCCTCATACTTTCCAATCTTATTTTGTGACCTTAAGCTAAGGGGCAGATGATCATGTGGTGTGACCTACCAGCAGCAAGAGCGCAGCAAGATGACAGATGACAAGAAGAAAAGTCCATTTGGTTTTAACCAGCCTAGAGCACATAACAAGCATATCGGTGCTGAGTGAGCTGCGTAAGGTGCTCCGTGGATCCTGTAAAAACATAAGTGACAATCAGACTAACAGCCCATACACTCATCAGACCCGCAGTCTTTCCAGCATCATTTGGTTAGAAATTCATCTGGTGGTGGTGAACTACGGAAACCTTAAAGATTCCCAGAGTATGGCTGCCTAAATATTCTTGTCCCAGGTGGGTGTCGACTTTATTGACACTAGAACATCCTCTTTCTAGTCTGAGTCTTTCATTTAACAATTGAGTGAGTTCTGTAAGTCATCGTCCTTTTTCACTTCTATTGAACCAACTTTATTCAAGTCACAATATCTGTACAAGATTGTCAGGCACTGAGAACATCCTAATTTTTGTGTGACTAGGGTGCATGAGGTACGCTACCTTCGGTAATCTTACTTTCCCAATGGTTTTAGTCACTTACATCTAGTTATATTGAATCTCCTTGTACAAGTGTTTTGATTACCTCTCAAGTGGAACCATCAGCAGGTCCTGGTCTTTTACATGAACAAAACTTGCATTCTGAGACTTTTATTTTTTCTTTCTTCCTGAATATATTGTTGGATACCAGTGCTTAATTTGAGCTGGTGGTTTATGGTGCTCGGTACCGGTGCTTGTGACAGTCTGCCAGAGGTGGCGCTGTCTGGCTAATTTAGAGATGACCACAACAACGGTCAATTATTAATTTAATATACATAAAAAATTACTATTGGCTGCCACCAAAGTCATTCTTACAAATTTGGGGCCCTGGAAAAGTTCAAATTGTCACACTTGTAGGAGCGTGATGGTTAGTAGTTGTGTTGTTACCATCATTGGAAGCAATGGCAGGGGCAACCTATGGGGCAAGATGCAGTAGCCTCCTGACGAGAGCCCCGGCACTTAATTTTCTGCAAATAAAGCACGGTTGGATAGAAAGCCAGGGCTATATTGAGGTGTCACACATGACACAAGCGCACTTTGCAACTAAGCTATGATCAGCAGAATTGTAGGGCTAGCAGGTAGCAATTTATTTTGGAGCCTATCCAGGGGATTTTATGTAACCCTGGTCTACCCGTGCTTATTTATAAATATTTCAGAGAGGGGATTGGTACTGATTACACTCAAAGCACGACGCCTGTCTGGATCTATTTATACCTCACGTGGGGGGTCAAGCAGGCCCCCTCTGCGCTTGGCGCTTCAGGAATAGAGGAGGAAAAATTGCTGCAAAAAAGCAGTTTTACAAAATTGCCCCGAGTGCCTAATGAGGGGAGGGAATTTAAAAACAGAATCGCCTGGAGCTCTCCAGTGACTTGTGTCAGCCCAAGAAACTGCACTCAGCAAATACGATTATTTCAAACGCATAAATGCCAATCCCGAGGAAGTCATTTGCAGAAGCGCGCCATCAGCATTTCCGGTGTGTTAATATACAGCCGCAAAGTGCGCGTGCTCACGCCTCTCATTAGACGCCGGGATGCTTCGCAGAATGACGATTCCTCAGGAAACAAAATGGCCCGTTTATTAACAAACAAAATAAAAAAAAATTAAAAACGGCCAGTGTTTTCAGAATGTAAACATTTCGGCACAAAAGGAATCTCGCGTTGTATACCATTCAAAATAAGAAACAGCCCAACCAGATCTCCTATATTTTCTTCTTTGCAGTTTTAAAGTTTTCACGCAAATCTACACCATGTGTGATGCCATTGGCCAAAACTGGATTTTACTCAACATCACCATACGTGAAATTGTCGTTTCTATTTTGCCATTAGAAGGACAGGCTTCACCATCCCGGCATGCAGGGTGCTCTTGGCTGAAAAGCCCCAGTTGGTGGAAAACATCAGACATGATATGGGATCACTTGACTACAACTTACCAAACTTAGAGACACCCTCCCCACAGAGTTGAGAGGAGGACACAAAGAGGAAGAATATGGCACAAAGAAGAATAATAAAGGTCCTGATTATGATGTGGTCGGACTTTCGTCTAACAGCCATCCTATTGGGAATGGGACCGCATGACTAGCTGTCGACTGTCTGGCCATAGGCATTGCAATGCAACCGCCTTCAAGGTGGCCGCAATGCGTAAATGTTATATTGCGGCGTGTGCCGCGGGCTGCAGCACATGCCGCAGTACAAAATATACACATATTGCATATCTTTGGACTATGTAGCAGGCACCATGCGGTACCTGCCAAATGGTACAAGCCCCCGAGAACCCAAGGCTGAGTGCATGTTGGTAAGGGGGGCCCACGAAGGGCCCCAAAGTCCCTTTCCGCATGCCTTTTCATGGCGGGTTAACGGCCATAAAACGGCCGCTGAAAGGGACATTGTAATCTCTACAGCAGTGCCTGAGCATGCACCGTCACTGTTGTATGGCTACAAGTCGCACCGATGGTCCGGCGGGCTCCTTGAGCCCATCGGACCCATGGTGGTCAGTCTCTCCGACCGACAAGCATCCGCCCACCGTCATAATGTGGCAGGCGGTATTGCTGGCTCCGATATCAGTGTGACTGCCACTGACGGGCTGACGGTGGCAGACCCACCGCCATCGTAATGCGCCCCATAGTTCAGCTCCTGAGTCACCTTTGCACTGAAAGTCTTTAAACTTTTTCACCAAATTTCAGCTGCACTACATATCTAGTATATAAGGCTCCAGGACAAAACTGTGTTATAGTTCTGGGTCAAATGCAACAATCCACTGAAAATCACCTGTTATGGTTACCAATTCCCGACATACACCACAACTTGTTATCACCTGCCATGTTGCTCCTTTGTGTGCACCTTTCTTTTTTCTTTACCTTATTCAAATTGGAGACCTGAGCGTCATGTTCAGTGCGTTTTATGGCATATTGCTTGTGCGTTGGTAACCATAACTAACGAATTTCAACAGTTTGTGTCATTTGAGCCAGAATCATTACTCAGTTTTAACAACAGGTTGTTTAAGTGAATGTAGTTGGTTTTTTATGATGTCTTTTATTCCAAACCACTGGTTTTTTAAAAACTTTTTTACATAGCGCAAACTCAACCTGAGGGTATTGGAGCACTTCACAAGAGGGCAAGTTACATTTCACAAAGTCACATTCATTTTAGATTTTTAACTTTGGGTGCTCTGCTCACAACCAACCCTGATGCACCCACTTTCAATAGTCTCAGCAAGAGTTTGACATAGACCCTGGACTGTGGTCAGGACCTGCATCTGATCTGCTGCTGTAAATCCTGGGAGGCAGCAAATGTTAAACATGCCTCCGTCTATCCCACTGGTATCTACCCAACCTCCATGTACGTATCCCGTATATGCCTTACAAGTGGTTTGTCTTTTTTTCTTTTTTACTTTTGTAAAACTCGTAAGTCTTATGTGATAAGTGATCTTTCACAAGATGTAGGCAAATTCATTAGCTAAAACAGCCACTCATCACATCAGTAGGTCCTGTGGACTCCGTGAGTCACTCGCATTTATCTGCACTTTTTCATGGTATAAAACTCGTGTTTTCCGTTACTTTGAGTTACCCCTTTCACTCTTCTGAGAGTTCAGATATCTCTGACATTGGTCTCCAATGGTTCTGCAAACCTTTTTGTCCACCAAGCAAACTTACAATACAGAATCAACTCACATGTTTCAAGATGGCTGAAAAAACATTTTCAGAGCAATCATATTTCTCTAAATGTTAAAATGTGATTGTCATGAGCCGCAAGTAATAACTTAAAACTTAAAATAGCAAAGATATACTAAACTGTTGTGCCTTTAAAAAAATGCTTAAAAAGTTTTAAAATACATGTAAATCAAAAACTCTGCAATGGGTTTACACCAAATCAACAACAGCACACTCTGAGTAAAATTCTATTTCATGCAAAGTTTAATGGCAATCTAGCTAGTAATTCTGAATGTAAGTGCAAGCAATATTTCCAATGGGTGCTAAAAGAGGGAAACACTTCTATGTTTCACCCCTTAACTTTTTTCTCCATGCACAAATGTCAATACTCTGAGGTCCAGGCTCACTATTTACATCAAGCATTGGCAAAGCCAATAGGTCCCAAAGTCAAGACCTGTTGGCTTTTCCGATACTTAAATTGTGTGCTCTTGGGCTACATGGCTAAAAGATATTTACATTGACAAAGCCAATAGCTCTTGATTCGCCAAGACCTATTGACTTTGCCAATGCTTGTTAACAAAACAAAGCCTGTTTTCATTAAAACCCTTTCTTGTCAAATAACAATTTATTACTGATCTCTTCTTTTTACTACATTAAAACAATGTAGCCGATATTTCACTTACTGTTTTCAATAATCAGTATTTTTCCAGAACAATTTCACCCAAACCGTCATGTAGTAATAAACAAAACAAATGTGTAACATGAGTAATATGTTCGTATGTTGCCATCCTGGAGTTCTGGTTACATTTGCAGACCACTCAGCCTTCATCACTGTAGTTTATGATGTTACAATACTACTCTGTAGCAATATAGGACCATTTTACACATTACCCGTTATGCATTCTCCCTTTGTCTGTACATATGTACCTATAATATAAATAAACACACACACACACATACATATATACGTGCACTGACTATGTGCTGTTTAAACTACGAACATTTTATTACCAGTTATGCCTTCCGTATAGCTTACAAACTATCTATTTTTATTCCAAATACAATGACAGTCACCAGTTTCTGTTTTCCCTAATAAAATACATCACATCAAGAGTGGTCAAAAACTCATTCCATATTTCCAACACAAGCCTACACATCGATTTCTTTATTTGAATATCCCTCCTAATAGAGAGCCTATGCACATCCTGAAATGCCGTAAACATGTTTTGTCATTGCCTCTGGCATGAGTTAGGCTGATCTCCATTTTATGTACTCCAGGGATTAGCCCTAATTTCACTCGCACAGAAACCTGAAATGCGATTTGTGCACTTCCATTCCTCTCTATAGCAGATCCAACTGGGGGCAAAAGAAATACTTTTATGCATTTTTACTTCAGGATATCAAAATCCAGGATGTCTCACTTTCCAACCTACTATATACAGAGTATCATTATCTCCTCTTCCACTGACACCATACGATTAGGTAAAAAAATACCCTCACTTCAAAACTCAATATCACCAATGTACAGTTAGATTAACAACAAATCTACTTATGGCATGATAACATATAATTGAAACTACAAGTATTACACTAGACCTTTGGACCCCCTGTAGCAATCATTCTGATTTGCACGGTTGATGATCTAGATAAAATAACTGATAAACTAATCACCAATTATAGCATGCGCAAAAAAAATGAGAAAAGTGGAGGTAATGTGCACCATTTATGAAGGAATACGAGTTCTTCAACCTTTCATCCCCTGGCAGCTTCATCCTCATTGTCTGATGCTTGCAGCTTTAGGTTCACCATCATGCATATCATCTGTGCAGTGAGCTTGATATTCATAAATTACCATCCACTGAGCTTGCAGGAACATTTTTGGATCAACAACAACCAGCATTTTCATAGGGTGATCCTAAGCTTATTGGCTACAAAGGAGTGATTATTCTGGGAAGTATGACGGGTGGAATTAATGATGCTAGGTAGAGATTTTTAGAGACAAAACAATCTGAAAACACCAGAGTCACAGGAGGATTGGCAAGAAGCGTCAGTGGAGTAGATTCCTGGTGAGTGATGCCTGGCTTTGAAGCCATTCAGGGCAAAATATATGCAGCAGTGCAAAACACAATAGTTTTCAAATGTTTGATTGTAGTACATACGCAATATACTGAAGAGCTATGTCTGCAGAAGGGGCATAGACGGTGACCATACAAAATCAAGACTTTCAGACGTTTAAAGAATAGCTTTCAAGGTTTCTTTTCTTAATGTTTTAGATAAAACTCCTTGCACCTCAGTTCTCTACATGTTTAAAGATTTACCCCATAATCTCCTCTCCAACACAGAATCTTAAGGTACAATCTAACTCAAGTATCTGGTGAAGAAGTAATACGGATTTTGCTTACTCAATGCAAGCTTCTCGGGAGTTGCAAAATGCTTGTTAGAAATCCACCTATGATTGTTGACAGGGCATACGATTGACTATAATTACCGAAATATCTTGGTATGGCTGACATTGTGGAATCCACTAGCAACTCCTAATTAAGAGAAGCATTTAGTGCTATCCTGACACACGTGTTACAAAATAATGATGAGACTGCGCAGTACGCAATACATTCCTGTTATCACCATCACCCAGTTGGTACTAGATGTCAATTTAGAGGATAGTTAATTTATTTGGCTGAGATTATAATGATGGAAATTCAAGATAGCAAAAGCAAAGTGACAGGCTTCAAAACATGAGTATAGGAGACTTCGTAAAGCATAATTTGGGTTCCTAAGCAAGTGGGTCAGGCACTGCTTAATTTGAGCCGGTGGGGCCCACCAGCATGTATTTTTCGGCTTTAGACATTAATCAAGAGATAGAGAGGGCAAATTTACAAAGCGGAAATACGGTGGCAGAGAAATACAGAAAAGGGGACAACAGGAGCCTGTAAGAGTAAGATAAAGTGGCAAGGAATGTCGGGTAGTGGGATAAAGAGGCATCAGGTGGCTCTAAGACTACACAGCCTTGGTATTTTACGCACCAACATTTAATTCCATGGGCCGCATCCTCTCAGCAAGCTTCGTGCACCGGTACTCATTCTTTTACAAATTAAGCACTGGGCCCAGGGCTGCCACCCGCTCTTGCCTGCCTCTCACTGACAACAACGTCAGCTGTGTATAAGAACGTCATTGTATACAACTGTCTTTATCAACCTCCAGTTTAGACTATACCAGAGGTTTATGCCTAATCGAAGATTCCCAACATTTGAACCAATGGTTACAGCACAAACGTATCATTGCAATACGACTTTTCCATCCTGGCGGCAGGGGCGGCTCTAGGCTCATGGCGGCCCTGGGCAGGGAGCGTAGGTAGGGTGATTCGGAAGAGGGAGTCCGGGCGGAGCGCGGAGGCCAGCGAAGAGGGGGGGGGGGTCAGGGTGTTTGGAAGTGGAACAGAGCCGAAGGCCACCAAATCCCTGCCAGGGGCCACCACGCAAATATGTATCCATCCTCAGAGGAATATTATATTAAGGATATATTTTGGCGTGGTGGCCCCTAAGGTTTGGTGGCCATGTGCAGGTGCACAGCTAGCACATGCCTAAGGCCGCCCCTGCTGGAGGGTTTAAGTTTGAGTTTTGGGATGAACACACTGTATTGAACCTCACAGTATTTATTCTGTTAGTCTGGAAGTATGACACAGCGTCATACTTCGTGACACAGAAAGAGCTCCGAGCCATGGCGGGGGATGGAAGTCTAAACAAGAAAAGAGTCAGACACACACACTTGAACGCAACGCAGCCTACTCACCATACCGAACAACACACCAGCACTTCAAAAACCTCTCAGAGTGCCATACAGTCTACAGCACCGCTTTCATGCTGTAGATAAGCGCACTTGCATGGATTTCAGCCTGGAGCCTGGGCCCTTGCAGCTGAAAGAGCATTTTTACTCCAGACTCAAGCGGGCCTTCCAGATAACAACATTATTGTGTCTCCTCTCCATTGCGCCCCGCTTTCAGATGCCCAGGCCCCGAGCTATGCGTTGTTCTTTGTGTCGAAATATACCTCGTCTCAAGGGAAGCCTGGAAATTAGCATAATACGCCGTGCCCTCTGCCGCGAGCTCTCACTGTGAGATTTATAATGAAGGCCGAATCAATTAAACTAGATAAATCTCTAAGCGAGGAGAACTGTAAAACGATGGAATTTACACCCTCCCTTCCCCTCTTACACCTCCACGCTCCCCTGGGAGGCAGCAAAAGACACCTAAGGGCAAACGTGCCTAATTGTTGTGCAATAAATCCTTGTGCGTAATCTCGCTCAGTTTAAACTCAACGCCTGGGTGTTTAATTAACTAGCAGCGTGTGCTGGTACTGCGAAGAAAGGGACATATTTCACTTCCCCCGTTACAGCGGTTTAAGGCTTTTTTTAATACAATGCAAAATAGGTTTTTGAGACCCACAGTTCATGAAATTCTGTCACGAAAATATTGTGCACAACATTTCCATATGTATATTTCCACAGTAACCGGCCTCGATCGGCTGGACGTCTTTCGTTCTGTAGAGATTAGAGCGATTTCATTTGTGTTTGTCAGCTATTGCTTCTCGTCGATACTGACTTTCATTCCTTCCTCCACTCCAAAACATTCCAAAATCCCTACCAATCAATACTTCAGTGTTAGCAAAGGATCGCCATGCACATCCCTCCCCAGGAGGCTCGATGGCGTAGGATGGAAATAGCCCCTCTGGCCGATGTTTGAATGACAAAACATAGCAATTTTCAGGGTTTGGTGGGCAACCCAGGCCTCCTGGCCCGGTGCCACTGCACCTGCTGCACCAATGGAATCCACGCCCTTGATGAGGACTCTTGCTGCTGGGGCCCGACCTAGTCTCCAGCTTGTTTTCACTACTACTGGCCAACAGTCCTAGGGGTTAAATACGCGTTTGGCGGTCAATGGACCTCCAGACTCACGGGGCACGGCAGCTGCGGTCTTTTGACTGCCCTATTACAACTAGGGTGGGCGGGCTGCCCTTGGACTGCCGCAACTGCCAGGGATCAGAGATCTTTGGCAGTGGTGCAGCAGTCTTGAGGCCGCAATCAGTTTGACAGGACCGCCGCGGTCCTGCCAAATATATTACGAGTTTCCTCGCCGCCACGGTATTCACGGCAGTTCCACCTCAATGAAAACCATGGCAGAAAGAAAACAAAGGAGTCCTCATAGGACCCCCTGTGGTCTCTGGGCTATGGGGGGCATACAGGTGGGCACATGTTGCGCCCCCTTGTGTGCATGCATCCCAGTACCTGCACAGCATGGACTACAACAGTCCAACCGTGCAGGTACTGATTTTGACGTTCCCATTGAGGTGCCTATTTCATAGGCACCGCCATGAGCACTCCAAAGAACCGCCTGCCAGACGAGGAGAAAACTCCTCATCTCGAACCACGGGTTTGGGAGTGGGGCTGTTTCCCTCCTGCACTGCCAAACTCGTAATCCGGCCCCAAGTTGGATTCTCCCTCAGTTTTTAGTCACACGGCTGCAGATGGAGACTATCTGCTCCATGTGCGGCCCTTGTTACTGCGGTGTCGATTGTTTTCACTTGGAACATTGAAGGGAGTAGATGATGATTGATTTTAGATTGTGAACCTGAATCTGCAGACCTGTGATTATAGTGGAAGCGGGTTTTACTCTATGCTGCACTAATTAAGTAAGCTGGGTTGGACATGTGACAGTGCATATGCAGTTTCTAGTGTGTTAGTATTCTGATTGACAGCTTAACAAAGTGAAATATGTGTGAGAAAAAGGGGTAAAAGAGGATTTGTAGTTGATAGCTGAAATCTGACAGGAGCCTATGGCTTAAGGAATGGGAGATGAGCTTTTACAAGAGCAGGAATTTTTTTTCCACAGAGCAACTGTTGGCTAGGCCTGGGCTACATTTCCGCCACTCTGACGTAATCTTACATAATTTCATATTCATATGCTTGCTTTGCAAAGTTCCTGAAATTACACCATTACGCAGCATGCCCAACTTCTGTGGAGTTTGTGTTAACATTTTATCATGGGAACAATGCAGACAAGAGTTCGACCAGCTGTTTTTCGCAACACCTGTGTTTTTGTGATATTTTTATGCAGACGAAAAGAGTTTGACCAGCTGTTTCTCAACTCTTGCATTTTTTGTACTATTTTTATGCTTCCTCTTGTCCAGAATTAAAGTTAGGGCACATTTCACAGTCAAATTTAGCACTCAATAGCAGTTTTGTGTTTTGCATAATTTTTGTGGAATTTTGCATAATTACGCAAAAGCAAATTATGCAAATGTTGGACTCCACTGCTATTGGTCTGCCAAGCACCCTGCTTTCATCTCAGACTTAAAGATATGACATCACAATAGCAACAGTATTTGAGAAATTAACATTACGTAACACAAAAATTTCACAGGATTCTGTTGTGCTTAGATGACAAAACAAGGGAGACCTGTGTTCAGACCTCCAAAACAGTGGACCATGTAGGATAAAATACGTTATGCTGAACATTTGGGATGGGGTAAGTTTTTAAGAAAGTTCATATTTACCATCCACCTTGCACAATTAGCCATGGAATTACATGACCAATCTAGGAAGGTAGGTTACCATGGTAGGAAAAAGTATTTTTAGCTGCCAATCAGGTCAGGTGAGCTCTGTCTCCCTGATAACTGTGCCTCCTTTCTGGCAGCACTGGTACAAGACAGCAAGAGGGGCCAATGCAGGTAAGAGCGGCGGGGTGGTTCGGCCGGGGGGTGGGGGGGCCTGTTTGACAGACGAAGAGAGAAAATTAAATATTTATTTAATGTTCCCTCTGCGTCGTCTGTCGAATCCTCCTCGACCGCTCCTGCTAGAGAAGCAGGAGCAGAACACAAACAGCACCAAAACGATACTGGAAACAGAATAGCACTCAGTTAATCTTCATAACCAAATTAGTGATATTATGTCGAATTTTACTTTACTTTGAAGGGAGTATAATATGGTCAGTGATTGAAAGTTACTGCCCATTACACACCAGAGGCCATCAAATTATGCCTCTCCCTTCAGGTGTGCAGTCCTTCTTTCAGATTCAGGCTGCCTCTTGCCTTCATTCAGACTCCTTGGGAGTGTCCCTGGGTAGTGTCTCTATGTCACATAGTGTCACTGGTCCAGGTGTGCCTACCAAAATCAATAGGTGGTTCTCCCTCTTTTCTAAGTGCGAGTTTAGTCCTTGAACCAGCTTTCCAAGTTCCTAGTTATGGGAAGATTTATGCTAATACACACTACTAGTCCCGTGATGCAACAGGGATTCACTCACCTGGGTGACCCATTGGAGGATGTGTATTTAAATATAGGTTTGTTAGCAGAGCTGCTAATTTCGCAGTGTGAACCTATGAAGAAGGAGGATTGAAGCTCCGAAAGGCGTCGGCCGTAACAGACATCCGAATGAGGCCGAAAAAAGCATCAGAATGCAATTGCTGGCTTTCATAGCAAATAAAGAATTAAAAAAAAATTACCTGTTGTCCGAGTGCGTCCTCGTGCTAAGGGGACTAGAAGATGAAAAAATATATATATATTAATATTTATTAATATATATAAATAAATATATATATATATATATATATATATATATATATATATATATATATATATATATATATATATATATATATATTTATATATATATATATATATGTTAGAAGGGGTGATCCCAGGGGAGGACAGAATCGGTACCTGACCACCCTGTGACCCACCTCTCCTAGGACTACAGCCGAGCACTGGCGGGAGATCCTTCTGCGGAAGGGTCTCGTATCTAGGATCGTACGCGCTGTGCTAGCACCACTCGACAAAGAGACACCACACCGTAGGTTCTGAAGAACATATTCTTTATCTAGTAAAATATCAGGATCTTTATGATCCGCAAGGTTTGTAATTACAAGTAGAGCAAGGGCTCATAAAGTCTCGGTAAGGGGTAGGGGTAGCGGGACAGTCTTAAGGATCAGGGTCAATGCAGGTGCGTATCCGGCGCACAGCCCTCAATCCTTGAGCCGGGGGATACGATACGATCTTGAGTCCAGCTGGACCAGAACAGTCTCTGAGCCGCGACCAAGTCAGCAGGGCTCGAGCAAGGATGTCGGAGGTCTTACGATCTTTTGGGGAGCCGCGATCCAATCAGCAGCTGAAGGACTGGGCTATTCTAAGGCCCAGCGGTGCCAGGGGACAACACCTGAAACCTTCGTGGGTTACCTGTTCCAGCGTACAAATCACAGAGACACGGGACACTTCCTTCGGCGTCAAAGATCAGCGTTTATTTACTGCAGGGATACAGAGATCGCAAGAAGTACAACGAAGTGTAGGTTCTGAGAGTCTGCTTCGAATTGCAAAAGTGGATCGCTCCTTTTATACACATTTTCGTCATTGCACAACATAACGAACAAAAGGTTACAACTCAGTTCCCACAGTAAACTTCAAAAGGGTTGCATTCATGTTTTCAGAAGCCCGGAACATAATTACAGTAGCATTGCCGGTTCCCAACTGTAAAAGCACGTTATCCCACTATTAGGCACATTCCATTCTGGTTGTAAACGAGTTAAGAGAAGGGACAGAAACAGGTGCAAGGAAGACAAAGACAGACAACAAACTGAAAAGAGTGTAGGGGGCAATATCGGAAGCGTGATCGCAGAATCAAAGGATTCGAACCTAACGCATGCACGGCTGAAACAATAGACCGGCACGGCAAGATGAGCCTCGAGCGGAGCCATCTGCCTTTGCCGTGTCATCCCCCCAGTCATAAAGACACACTCAAAGGGATATGCATCTTCCGCAAAAGCTTGGGAAACCCAGGGTCATGATGCGGACATTGTCCGTTCGCCGGCTACGTGAGGGCAAGAAACAAAATGGATGCTGTATCTAAAATGGAACCCGTGGGTTCAGATGAAGAAACCCACGAATAAGACGAATGCTGCAAAGTAGAGTAGCGAAAACGCGTACACCCACTAAACTCGTCATTTGCGGTTCGTAGATACCGAACTCGTCCATATTCGAACTAGCCCAAAACGCCATTACGATTCTCACGGAACCTCAGACGCTCCTTTTGCCCTCATGTAGGCAAGCACTAGTCGATATCAGAATCGATTTCGATATTCATCAGATCGTTCAGTTGTTGCTGGAACATCATTCTATCCATCAATGTCTCTTTGGTAACAGATGGCCGTCTTATACACGTTGTAGCACAGAGGCCACATAAGGCTGGACCACACTGCACACAAAGACAACACATGAACAGAAACGTTACAACAACCCCTACAATCATCAGAATCTTCCAACCCCAAGTCGATATCAGACCCCAAAACCATCCTAGAAGCGTCCAATTACCTTCGTCCACGTGTATGGACTCAGAGATTTTATGCAACTTCGAGATGGCTTGATAAACAGTTGGAGCGTTATCAGGAATGAAAATACAGCAGCTCGAATGGATCACCTTGCACACACCACCTCTATCTGCGAGTACAACGTCTAGAACCATACGGTTCTGCAACGTCATAAGTCTATCCGCCTGAAGCTCTGCTGTCAGATTACCAAGAGCACTTGCAGTTATGTTAGCAGTCGATTCTACCACTCGAGTCAACTGTCTCAGGTTCCTACTATTAACCATAGGTCCCCAAAACGGCAGGAAACCCTTAAAGAAGTCTCCTGCTTCTTGACCGGCAGTGTCCTCTCCGCGAATAACGCCTCTCACAACTCTAGTCTTGTGATAGTCTGAGGCAACTGTAAAAGTCGGTGGCAAAAGATTCGCAATATAACAGGTGCCCGAGAAGTCACGGGGCAACCACGTATAAGCGCGATCATAACATACAAAGTAGGTACCCTTGGCAGTCAGGAAAACAGGGGAAGAGAGCATTGGTAAAACATACGTTTCAGTACAAGCACTCTTCCCAAGCTGAGCTCTCGGATTTCGACCAAGACCTTGCAGGCAGAAACGACCAAGATGGGGTACGATCCAGATTGGAGACGAGCTCTTAAGCTGTCTATCACCCACTGACATACTATACTCAGCCTCACTCAGATCCTTGTATGCTCGCACCTCTTCCTCTGGAATAAGCGATGCATCAAAAATATCTATCTAAATCAGCAATCGCTATCGCCAAAGACTTGTGGTACGGGCCGGGACCAAGGTCTGCAGAGCGTGGCTCTCGACGGGGGTAGGAATCTAGTGCACTACGGAACATAGTTTGGAATGCTCGAGCTGACCCCTGGGTGCTGTAAGGAAGAACCAAATACGGAATACCCTTATCCATGGTATGTGGCATTAACCCACACACCCAACAGTTGGTAGTATTCATCACCAATTGATGTTGATGAAGAAGTTGGACAAAGGAGTTGTTCATAAATTCCGCACGTCTAACCTGTTCATGTTGGGGCAAAAGATGAAAGGAATGTGGAGAAATGGTGGGAACAGAATTCAGATCATGAGAAGGAGAGGTAGGCGAAGTGGAAGGTAATAACGACTGAATCCCAAGATACACTCCACCCACCAGTAGCATAGAAACAGTTAGGAACAGCATGAAAACCTGAAACAAAAAACATTTTGTTCGCAAAACCTTATGCAGTTTGGATCTTTGCGCCGACATCCTCTCTACTTCCGACAGCTTAGAGAACTCCATCCTCTAAAAACCGTCCGTAACGTTCTTGACGCACTTCGTTCTGAGTAGCGATTATCAATTCCCAGGAGTTCCCAGGAATCGACAAAAGTAACCGACCTAGTGTCAGAAACCTGCTAAACAGAAGGAGGTACCCGCACGACCCTACGGTCAACCCGGATGATAGGTTTTAATCAAATAAACATTCAAATTAATATAAATCTCCTAGCTGCACAGAAGAGGAATACACGTGATGTATAAAACAAGATTTAAAAAACTCAAAATCAATGAAAAAAATGCAAATGTTCGGGCAACAGTGAGGGGGTAATGTAAAATTTAAAAACAAAAAGGAATTTTGTATTAGTCCTTGTCACGCGATCGAAGAAAGTATCAACTTTTTCCAGGTCGAGTTTGCTCTTCAAACAATGGTTCAGGTGACAAAACAGTGTTTGATCGTTCAGGTGACAGTTCAGAACTCGAATTCTCCAATGCTGAAGACGAAGGTACAGTTCCAGATAGTTCAACAGGTGTATCTGACTGAACTGAATCGTTATCTACAGGTTGAGCATCACTAAATGGCACGTAGCGTGGAAGGGCCTCGGTCTCCGTTGGGCCAACTCCTGTTTTTACCCAGTTATCTGCTGGCAAAGGAAGTGGAACCTTCTTCGTATGGCTGGCATGCACCCAGTGCTTCCTGCCTTCCAACCGAACTGCAGTCCTTGTTGCCAGCAGAACTTGGTAGGGTCCCACAAATCTTGGCTCGAGATTACGTTTTCTCCCAGAATTTCGGGTGACAACCCAGTCACCAGGTTGGAGTCGATGTCCAGGACCTTCTGTTTGTGCCGGTAGAGCTTCAAAAACCTGTTGATGAATCAAACTCAATTTAGCAGTCAGATCGTAAAGATAGTCAATCAACATTGGATATTCAAGACTGTCAAATTCCTTAGGCCTCGGAACTCCCCAAATGTTCGCAGGATGGCCGAACACAATCTCATATGGGCTAAGCCCTACTCGAGAGTGCACAGTCGCCCTGGTCGATAAGAGAGCTAGAGGCAGTGCATCAGGCAGGACAAACCAGTCGTGGCTTGAATTTTGGCAAGTTTCAGTTTCAGAGTACCATTGTACCCTTCCACTAAACCTGCTGATTGAGGATGATTAGCGCTATGGAATTTTTGACGTATTCCAAGGCCCTTACACACACTCTTCATCACACTTCCCACAAACTCACTTCCGTTATCTGACCATACGATCCGTGGCATTCCATACCGAGGAAAATATTCCTTCAGTAGGACTTTCGCTGTGGACAGGGCAGTATTATCCTTAAGAGGGTAGGCCTCGATCCATCTGGAGAACGCACAAACCACAACCAAGACATATTTCAAGTTATTGAAGTCCAACTGGATAACTTCAAAGGGACATGTAGGAGGAGCAAAATGACCAGGTGGAGTGGGGGTGCCCTTGCCAGGATTATACATCAAACATACCATACAGTTCTTAACCACTCTCTCAGCACACTTAGCAATCCCATCATTCTTACATACAGGAGACAACAACTTACATATACCTTTCGCGCTAATATGTGACATGCCGTGAGCCATAGTAACAACGGCAAGTACATACGCATCCGGTAACATCCATCTCCGATATTCTGACAAATCAACCCAACATCCATTCACATCCAACTTCCCCGTGCTTTCTTTCCACTTAGTCTTTTCAGTTTCGGTGGCCTCATTCTGAATCGCTTTCACGCTCTCAACAGTGTCCTCACACATACCAGTCTCCGTCGGCCACCTCACTGAACTCGTAACGTACATTCGAGTTGTCAGATTCTTAGCCGTTTCTTTAGCAATCTCATCCGCAAACGCGTTACCACGACCAACATCATCCATAATCTTTCGATGCGCGCTACATTTAATAATTGCCACCTGCTTAGGCAACGTAAGTGCATCCAAAAGATCGTTCACGAGCTGTCTGTGTTGGATCTTTGTACCATGCGATGTCATAAATCCTCTTTCTCTCCACAATCGACCAAAACTATGCGCTACGCCAAATACATACTGACTGTCAGTAAACACATTCACTCGCTTCCCTTTAGACAAAACACACGCTCTCGTTAGCGCAATCAACTCTGCCGCTTGCGCTGAAATATCGCAGTTTCCACAACCGCACTCAGCATCACTACAGCATACGCGGTCGTCACATCACCATTCGGCAACTTGAAACATGAACCATCAACATACAAAGTACCATCGGGATCTACCAATGGAGTGTTTTTCAGGTCAATATGACCCTTCGTTTCTTCTTCAGTTCTTAAGTAACAGTCATGTGGTGCTACCTCACCTGATTCCACATTAATCGGCAACAATGTCGCTGGATTCAGCACATTACAACGCTTGATCTGTATGAGACTTGCCAAAAGTGTCAACTCATAACCGGAAAACCTTGCGCTCGTCAAGTGTTGAGTTTTCGTTCGATTCAAGAGAGTGTCAACTGCATGCGGGACCATCACTGTGAGCATATTATCCATGACCAGACCTGCGGACTGTCGAATGAACACCGCAGCCGCCGCTGTCGCTCTTAAACAACTCGGCAATGCTCCAGCTACTGGGTCTAAGGTCGAGGAAAAATATGCACATGGACGCTGCTTACCACCAAATTGTTGCGTCAAGACACTCAACGCACAACCTTCCCTCTCGTGAACGTATAGTGTAAACGGCTTACTGTAATCAGGAGTGCCTAACACAGGAGCCGAACACAACGCATCGCGCAGTTCAGAAAAACTTTGCTGACATTCTTCGGTCCATGGCAAAGGAGTCGGAACATCCTTGCACGTGAGAGCTAACAATGGCTTTGCTAACAATGAAAAATTTGGAATCCACTGTCTGCAGTATGACGTAATACCTAGAAAGGCACGTACATCTCTCTGAGTTGTTGGCACAGTCATTCGAGCAATCGCTGCAATTCTTTCTGGGGTCAACCTTCTTCCCTCCTTTGACAATAAGTGACCTAAATAGGTTACTTCTTGACAACAATACTGTAGCTTAGAAGGTGACACCTTGTGATGTAAGTCACATAGATGCTGTAACAACGACACTGTAGCAGTTTTGCAAATCTGCTCAGTGTCAGCAGCCACTAACAGATCGTCAACATACTGAATCAAGGCCGCACCAGCCGGTAACACAAAGGCATCAAGTTGACTCTTAAGGGCTTGACTGTAGATCGATGGACTCTCACAGTAGCCCTGAGGTGCGCGTTTAAACCTGAAGCTGCGACCACCTAATGAGAAGCCGAATAGATCTCTGCTTTCCTCAGCAATCGGAATGCTAAAGAAAGCATTCTTCAGATCGATCACCGAGAACCAAGAGGCAGAGGCTGGAATCAGGGTCAGCAAAGATGTAATATCAGGCACCACGGGAAACTGTGGGATCACGATTTTATTGACTTCTCTCAAATCAATGACAAAACGGTACACAGGAGGCTTGGATGGGTCAATTCGTTTCAGAATAGGTAACACCAGACTATTGCACACATTTCCCCGAGTTTCCTCGATAACATCCTTTTTGATCAAATCATAAATGATCGCTAATAGCGCTCGCTCGCCATCAAGGGAGATACGATACTGGGGAATGCGTGGTAATCGCACATTCGATTTCAATTGGACGACATAAGGTGGTATATCCAGTAGGCCCACATCATTGAGACCCGTTGCCCACAAAGACTCAGGAAAGGAACTCAATTCCGGTGGGAGCTTATCAGTTGACAAGTACATAGGAGAGATTACTCTCTGACCTAATGTAAGCTTCACTCCCGTAGGAGAGCAATACAGAGTCGCATATAACCGCTTCAACAAAACCAGACCCAAAAGATTCTCACCACAACCAGTAGTTAAAATCAAAGGAGCCTCTAGCTCACGTGGCCCGATCGCAAGGGACAAAGGACTAGAAACTGGATTGCTAAGCGGGGCGCCAGAGAATCCAACGGAAACATTCGTTAAGCCAGACAAAGGTGCGCCAGGGAGTTTCGAATGCATAATGGAACTTTTTGCTGCACCAGTGTCCAACAGAAAAGGCTCAACTACGCCCGATGTGGCAACTGCGACATAAGGCCCTCTCTGATCAACCGGAACTGATACTACTCCCTCTCTTTGTCTATGGCTGTCCTAGTAATTACCGTCTGCATCAATGTCATGCTCGACGTAATAGTCATCCACATGATACTGTGCAGATCTCCCGGACGATGAATCGCGCTGATCAAAACAATTGTTCGAGTCAGATGAAGAAGTAGAACGCTCATTCTGATTTTGAGAGGTACCTCGACCTCTACCTCGAGATGCCTGTTGAGGACCACTACGACCTCCTCGGGCCGAAACACCATTATTTCGGTCACGTAAAACAGGACAATTAAACTTCAAATGGCCCTCACCCCTACAATATGCACATTGATTATACCCAAGCATAGATCTGGGTGTAGAAGAGTCAGAACGCGACTGCAACCTAGAAGACTGCGACTGTGGTCGATTTTGCTGTTGCGAGTCATTTTGATTCGAGCGTGGAGGATACGCTTGCTGCAACAAGACCTTAGTTTTAAGCTCCTTCGTTTTCTTATCTGCACGATCATTTTCTTCTTTTTCTCTATTTTCATAATATTGAGCTGTTGCTAATATTTGAGCAGTGGTTGAGACAGCCCATGAACTTTCAGAATTTTTCAATTTATTGCATAACTCAGGCAACAGATTTAACACAAATTTATCAACAAACAACCGCTGGCCTCCCTCAGTGCTCATATCCTGACCACTATGATCGATAAATGCCTCCTCAAATCTAGTAAAGAAATCGGAGACACTCTCGTCTTTCTTTTGTTTGCAGGCAGACAATTTATCCCAGTTGACCCTCATCGCTGGCATAAGTGTTTTCATAAGCGTAATAATTCTTTGGGGCAGATCCGTAATTATCTGTTCAGGCTTAGCCTCACCAACTTGCCGTCCATCAGCCGCTACAATAGCAGCCCAATCACCGCCTAACTCAGCTGCGTGATTCTCTTGACGGATTTTCGCCCAAATCGGTTGCGGTACTACGTTACCAAACAACATGTCAATATCGGCAAGGTTCATAATAGTAGCATCCACAAGTTGGGATAACTCCTTATAATAACCTGCCGGATTTTTCCGGGGGTCAGGTAAAGATTGTTTCACCTGCACAACTTCCGATCGCTTCCATGGGAGGTGTATCCATACTCTCTGGAAGTGCGGCAAAATTGCAGGATTGGCAGCAGCGTCATCTGGCATCCACACTGGGGGAACTTCTCGCATAGGGTACTGACCAGCTTGTGCTTTTGAATCATCGGAATCGTCATCAAACAACACTCGAGGATGCACTGTAGATATAAAAGCTAACAGACGCTCTAATGCACGTCGTACATCACCGCCTACAATCATACCGTTCGAAAACTGATTCTGAAGTTCAGTCATCTCGGGCGGTACACTATCTACCTCATCATTATCCCACTCTTCTCTCAAGGATTTACACATTTCCTCGAACACAAATCTTTGTTTGGGCTCATTGAACTGAGAAAACGTAGAAGAACACTGCGCGGAGTGTACTTAACAGGATGTCTAATCCACCTGCGCGCCATAGTGACTAACGTCGCACTCTCCCTACCTCTAGGCATTTGGCTACGTCTCTGAGAGACATCAGAGACATCGGACCCAAGGACTGATCCGAAAAGTGGGGAATAGAGATTAGCAACAGCATTAGGTATACGACTACGAACAGAAGGAGAAGAGGAGAGAAGTACAGGAGCAACAACGTGAGGACTGAACGTAGGAGCAGTAGGAGTAGCCAAGATAGCAGAAGTAGCAGGAACAATAGACTGAGAAGGTACAGGCAATGGAGCAGTAGGAAGAAGGGCAGGTAAGGGAGCAGGGACAACTTGAGGAACAAGAGGATTCGGAGGAACAGAACCAACGACAGGCTGACCAGCAGCCGCCGGAACAACAGGTGGAGGAACAGGAGGAACTACAGGAACAGTAGTACCCTGTACATAAGGAGGTGATGATTTTAGTAAATAGGATAACAAAGGATCCTCTGTCAATTCCTCTCCCTTCTTATCAGAACTTGACGGTAAAACCGGATAACATTTATCCACCGCCATACGATGCAATCTAGTAAAAACTTCCTTTTCCTTCTCGTCTTTGTCTCGCTGATATTGTTCTGCACTTTGCATCATTGTAATGATACCGTCTCTTTTATTTTTCTTTATCTGCTTGATTTCTCTCTGTTTGGCCTCTTTACGCCATAACCAAAAGGAATCAAACATGGCCGGCCTAGCTTTCTTTTTAAACAATTTTGCTTCGAGATTATCTAAAATCTCAGTATCAAAACTACCATGGGGTGGCCAACTAAGGACACCATCGTTTTTAGTATAACGGATCCAATATTCATTATATACGATAGGGCCCACTCCATGTCGACTATAGAGCTCATAAATCGGAGTTCCAACTGGAGGTATCGGACATGAGTCCTCCAACCGGGAATCCGTGCTGCAACATTTAAGGAAACCAAACAAATTACTGCGGCCAGGCATCGTGCACACTAACCGAGTTTACAAACTTCAAGGGTTATCGAATTACGATGTCCTCGCAAAAATACGAGACCCTCGGTTTTTGGCAATTGCAATCGTCAAAGAAAAACCCAACAACAAAGAACCAACAACTAAGAACCACAAATGCAATGGAACCATGCAAACAACCAAGTTTCAACAACAACAATTAAGTGTACTGGGAGCGACCCACAAATACTTAACTGAGAGAACAATGGCGTCACCAGGAAGGCCCGTCTATCGTCTCGCCGTACAAAGGACTACGCCAGGCGCCAAAACAGGTCGACAGTCAGGGCATCAGTCCGTCGCAGCAGTCAGGAGGCTGGAATCTTCGCGGGAAAAGTCTTCGGACCACTTATTTCGACAACAGGATCGATGAAGTGGGGTGGACCTTCCCTCGGAGATTTCACACGAAGTTCCTCACGATCGTCAGGCTTTGGACCGGTACCGCTGATGTCGCCCCACGTTGGGCGCCAACTGAAGGACTGGGCTATTCTAAGGCCCAGCGGTGCCAGGGGACAACACCTGAAACCTTTGTGGGTTACCTGTTCCGGCGTACAAATCACAGAGACACGGGACACTTCCTTCGGCGTCAAAGATCAGCGTTTATTTACTGCAGGGATACAGAGATCGCAAGAAGTACAACGAAGTGTAGGTTCTGAGAGTCTGCTTCGAATTGCAAAAGTGGATCGCTCCTTTTATACACATTTTCGTCATTGCACAACATAACGAACAAAAGGTTACAACTCAGTTCCCACAGTAAACTTCAAAAGGGTTGCATTCATGTTTTCAGAAGCCCGGAACATAATTACAGTAGCATTGCCGGTTCCCAACTGTAAAAGCACGTTATCCCACTATTAGGCACATTCCATTCTGGTTGTAAACGAGTTAAGAGAAGGGACAGAAACAGGTGCAAGGAAGACAAAGACAGACAACAAACTGAAAAGAGTGTAGGGGGCAATATCGGAAGCGTGATCGCAGAATCAAAGGATTCGAACCTAACGCATGCACGGCTGAAACAATAGACCGGCACGGCATGATGAGCCTCGAGCGGAGCCATCTGCCTTTGCCGTGTCATCCCCCCAGTCATAAAGACAGGGCTCTCTTAGTTCCAGGATTCAATCTCCCAATAGTCCCAGAGCGCACCTTGTTATAGGTCTGCTCCTCTTTGATGTCCGGAGTCCTCGCAGGCAAGGGTCTTAGCACCTGGGGGTCGCTTGTCGGGGTTTCCTGCCACGCGGCCCTCTGATCTTTTCAAGTTGGGTCTGGAGGGATCCCAGACACACAGCAGGCGTGGAGCCAGCCCTCAGGGAGGCCGGAGGGGCGATCGAAACCCATCTCTCAAGGGGAGGCTGGAGGTGTGATAGAAACTGCTCCTCCCTCTCTCGCTCACTGGGAGCTCTCTACCCCCCATGGCACGTCTAGGGCCGAGGTCGCGCTGGGGCTGTGGCGGCCATCTTAGGTGCAGGGGAATGGTCACCTAAGGCCTTCGGGCCGATAGGGTTTGGGTGCGTCCGGTGCCAGGGAGATGGGGGTGAGGAAGGAGAAGTCCAGTGTGGTCTGTGGGGTCATGGAGGATCTGCCCCGGGTAGGCCGTGATAATTAGGGGCCTGGCTTGGTGCACGGGTCAGGGTTGGGTCGCTACGGGTCAGGGAGGACCACGCCACGAGGCCGGGTCTAACATGCGTCCCCCCAGCAGAAGGCCGGAGAGAACTACCCATCCTCTTGGGGGTTCTCTTCGCTGAGGAGGAGGAATCTGGAGAGGCCGTCAGCGTTGGCGTGGTCAGTACCAGGGCGATGCTCTACGGTGAGGTCCATCCCCTGGAGGGAAATTGACCATTGCAGCAGTTTGGGGTTTTTTCCTCTCATCTACATGAGCCACCGTAAGGGTCGATGATCTGTTTGGACTCGGAAGTGGGTTCCGAACAGGTAGGGTCATAGCTTCTTTAGAGCCAAGACTACGGCGAACGCCTCGCATTCAATGGTGCTCCATTGTTGTTCTTGGGGCAGTAGCCTTCGACTAATGAAGGCTACGGGCTGATCTATGCCTTTCTCGTTGAGCTGGAAGAGAACGGCTCCAATGCCATGCTCTGAAGCATCGGTTTGCACCACAAACTCTTTGGAGTAGTCGGGGGCTTGGAGCACGGGGGCAGTACACATGGCGGTTTTCAGGGCGTCGAACGCCTCTTGGCAGGAGGGGGTCCACTGCACCTTTTTAGGCTGTCTTTTGAAAGTTAGTTCTGTGAGGGGACCCACTAGGCTGTCGTAACTTTTGATGAACCTCCAGTAGTAACCGGTGAGGCCCAGAAAAGCTCGGACTTCTGTTTGGGTGGTGGGTGGTTCCCAGGCCAGGATGGCATCAATCTTAGGCTGGAGAGGGGCGACCTGCCCGCTTCCGACCTGGTGCCCCAGGCAGACCACAGATCCTTGCCCAATCTGGAACTTGCTGGCTTTCACTGTAGCCAGGTTCTGAGCTGGGATGGTGCAGTGAGCTAAAAAACGGTGATGGATCAAGCCCTGATCTTTGGACTGGGTAAGAGTGGTCTGCTTAATTCAGAAACTCTGTTCATCACCACCCCCTTTTCTGAATCATTTTGTCCACCATAAGCGTGGAAGGGTATACTCAGATGTGAGTCCCTTGCTCATTGCACCATCAGGATTCAAGCAAGCCGGCCGACGACGGCTGAAATGCCAGAAACCGGTCCCCGGTAGCTTGTTTCCTTCCCAGTATAAGAATTGGCTTGGTAGTTTGGTTTGCCCTGTTCCCATCATGCACTGGGACAGGAACAGACTAATTTGCATGTAGCCAGGTTCTGAGCTGGGATGGTGCAGTGAGCTAAAAAACGGTGATGGATCAAGCCCTGATCTTTGGACTGGGTAAGAGTGGTCTGCTTAATTCAGACACTCTGTTCATCACCACCCCCTTTTCTGAATCGGCTTTCACTGTTAGTCCTGCCTGGCACAGGGCCATCAACACCTTCCGGAGTTGCCGGAGGTGCCTACTCCATTGGGAACTGAATACCGCGATATCGTCCAGATATGTGGCGCTAAACTCTTCTAGCCCGGCCAGGACTTGGTTAACCAGTCTTTGAAAGGTGGCCGGAGCATTTTTCATTCCGAAGGGCATCACTCGGAAGCGATAGTGCCCATCCGGGGTGGAGAAGGCGGACCGCTCCTTGGCTCCCTCTGTGAGCGCAATTTGCCAGTATCCGCATGTCAAATAAAAGGGGCTGAGGTAGCAAGCAGACCCGAGGCGGTCAATGAGCTCGTCTGCGCGGGGAATCAGGTGAGCATCGGCTCGGGTGACTGCATTGAGCCTCCGGTAGTCCAGACAGAACCTTAGTTCTGGTGCGACCCCAGGAGCAGCTGCTTTTGGGACCAGTACCACCGGACTGGCCCAGGGACTGTCTGAAGGTTTGACCACCCCCAGGGTAAGCATTTTCGAGACCTCGGCCTGGATGCAGGTCCGGACACTGTCGGGAACGCGGTAGGCTCGGTGTCGCACCGGCAGGCTGTCTCCGGTGTCCACGTCGTGGACACACCAGTCGGTGACCTTGGGGATGAGAGAAAAGAGGTCTGAGAACTGCCCCAAGAGCTGGCGGCAGTCTTCGCGTTGCTGGGGAGTGAGGGAGGGAGAGAGGCTCACTCCCTCTATGGAGCCATCTTTCTCCTTGGCACACAGGAGGTCAGGGAGAGGCTCCGTTTCCTCTTCCGCCCCGTCAGCTGTGGCTAGGAGCAAACTCAACTCCATCCGCATGAAGTGAGGCTTGAGGCGGTTCACGTGGAGGACCCATAGGGGGTTCCGCGGGGACTGGACGTCCACCAAGTACGTGACTTGACTCTTCCGCTCCACTACTTTGAAGGGCCCTGCCCATTTGTCTTGGAGGGCGCAGGGCTTCACTGGGGCCATCACCCAGACCTTTTGGCCCGGCTGGAACTCAACCAGAGTGGCATTCTGGTCATACCAGCGTTTCATTTCCTCTTGGCTCGCCTCGCTCGCCCTGCTTTGTACATCACCACCTGCAATGCCCTGCAGCTCTGTTAAAGGGTTTCACCACCTGCCTGGCCCTGCGTTCTACCCTTTCTCTCCTCAAGCAAGTCTATAGCTGATCTCTGGCTGCTTCTTTACCACTTCCTTACCATCACTGCCTGGCCAGGAAGAGCACACCACTCCCCAAGTACTGTCACCATCTGACCTAGAACTGTGCCTGCCCACAGTACCATCTGTGACACTCCTCAACACATGTTCCCTTACCCCGAACCATCCGCTTTCAATTCTTCCTGACACATTTTACCTGGCAGCCACAGGTTCTACAGCTCACTACCTGTTCCTTGTTGGTGATGATCCACCCATTGACACCCTGGAGCAGGAAATTGTCCATAAGAGTAGAATAGGGAATAGTAAGTGACTTGGTACTCAGTATTGCGACCAGCCAGCGTTCCCTGTGTGCACCTGCCTTCTGTGTGTGCCAGCATTGCTCCTCACCACAGGTGGTTTTACTTAGGGGAAAGTAATGCTGCATTCATTACTTCTGTATTGCCAACATGGATGATATGTGTTTTGACACTCTTGATTACATTATGAATCACATTAAAAATGTTTTCTCCTGTTGCATGTCAATGGCAGGAGCTGCTCGCAGAGCTGGCGATGGCGTGCTGAGCTCGGATGTATATTGCATAGGCCTTTGCTGCTGAATGTGAATAAACATCAAAGGCGCTGACTTTAAAGAGACAGGTGCTGTTCTGTAGAGTCATTTATTTTATACCTCGCTCCCTAACCAGGTCTGACGTTGTCCACTTTATACCAATCACTTTAAAATGTCTCAGTTTAAATTTCATGAGAATCTACTTGTAACACTCATATTTATTCTGAAAGTATTCATGTATAAATGGAAACATGCATGCGGAATACAGAAATAAGACAGTCTGGTGATGCCGTCTATCATGATAAAATAAAACATATTTAAAGGGTAAATAGAAAGTACCATAACATTGAGATTTTTATATTGCCTATTGTGCATTTTTTTCCTGTTTTAATTTGTATAACTTCATTTGTAATTGTATATATTTCTTTTTATATGGATGTTTTATATCCACTTTGCTGAGTGTATTTGCACTTTTTAAATCACGTTAGCGACAGTATTTAAAATGTGTATTTTTTATTTTTGCATTTATATTTTACAGCTTTGCATTTATGGTTGCACATCTGAGAAACTATGAAAGAAACTGTATAAGATGCTTGATTAGAATGGGACAAACAGACAATATCAACTCTGGTTCTTCTAGCTCCACATGCATTTCAGTTATCGTTCTAAGGTGAAGAACTCCAAAACTAAAGGGTTAATTTTTTTCAGTAGCTGAGTATATATATGCTGGCCGGCCCTCTGCTGTTGTTGGGGCTGACCAGATTTTGAGAACCAAAAACCGGGACAGGCTAGACATAAAAGTAGGACTAAAGCCTTTAGTCTTCTATATCTGGCCTCACCCGTTTTTATACACACACACACGTGTGCTTGTAAGTGTGTTTGTGTGTGTGTGTATGTCAGTGGCAGGATCCCTCGACCCTGAACTTCCCCTGCCCTCCGCCCGACTTTGTCTCTGCTGGAAGCAGGCAGCCCTAATCAGATAAATTACTTAACATTGACATTTTAGTCTTCAGAGGCGTTTGTGAATGGAAGTATAACTTTCCATTCTGCTTTGCAGAATAACCTGACCTTTGTCCCAAAAACTGGGACATTAACCTAAATCAAACAGACGATTCTGATGAATCCGACGCCGAGCCAATCTGGCAAATCTGGCAATGAATTCCGCTCGTGTTCACTGCGAACACGAGCGGAATTCATTGCCAGATTGACTCGGCTTCGGATTCATCGGAATCGTCTGTCCGGAGGACCTTTGATCTCCCTCTTTTGAGACTGGTGAACGCGTGTCAAACTCATTCATTGGACACTGCGAAGCGCTCCCTTCAAACAACCTAATCCTTGACTTTATACTACTAAGGTTGCCCGCCCCGTGCTTTGTTCTGATGAAGACCCCACTGCAAGGACACCATTAATACCTGCGTATTTTCGAGGGTCGAAACGTCGACAACCACCTGTTTTTGATCATCAACTTCACACCCTAATTTTTCATTGATTGTACTATGTGAAGTATGATATGTTTTGACTTACAATTTGAACTTATGGTCCTTTGTTTTGTACATAGCATTCAACTCACCAACCAAATGGTTTCAATTGGTTGATTGTATTGTCACTAATTCCCTCCCATCACACCATCCTCACCTGATCGCACCCCCCTCCCTCCCTGGGGCACTGTACAACCACTTATTTATTGATCAAGTGTCCAGTATATTCAGCATACACCCCCATTGTGATTAAAACAATGTGGATGGATTCAATGTCTATGTGATTATTTTTGTCAATTGTTTATATTATCACTTACTCATGCTGGGACCCCTTCCTCTGAGTACTTAGTTAGCCCAGGTCCCAGTGACTATGTCTGGGTAAACCCCCTATCAATACACTGGCTGAAGAGCATCACTCATACGTTGAAGAGCCAGAAACCAGATTGGCAAAGGAGAGACCTTTGCTGAGTGTGCAATCTACTCGTATGGCAGGTCTGCGTAAATATTTTCAAAAAGGAAAGCCTATTTTTTCCCAAATTGTGATGCTTCCACTTAAAACAACATAGTGAACTGGGAATAACCCCAACCACTTTGCAAGGAAGAGGGTGGAACATGGATTTCCCAGACAAAGATTATAGCCCAGAATTCAAGAGAGTGTGGTTGCTTACAAATGCATCCTTTATCTACCCCCCACCCCCCAGTCTTTGATTGCTCATACACAGCTACCATTGAGGGTCAATTGCATCAGGGGTACTTGGTCCAGCTGCTCAGGTTCCATAGTAAGTCGGGTCCTGGGATATCAGGAGTATGAGGCCTCAACCACCATTGTTTGACCCGTTAGGCCCAGCGTGCTCCATGACAGCCAACTACAGTTCTTGGGTTAATTTTATGTTCCCTGCTCTGTTTGGTTTCCAGATGTGTACTTTGTTTTCAAAGTCTCAGGTTTGTATTCCTGTTTCTTCGGCCTTACCTGTGCTTGTTTTTATGGAGCAATTTCCTACTGCTCAGCTTGTATTGACCTGGGGTACTGGTTTTTTTTGGCAAGTATACTATTTGGTCCTCATCGCTGTACAGCTGTGTACCTCTTGTTCAGGGACTGAATTCTCGATTCCAGGAAGCAAACCCTCCTTCTTTTGTCATGTGTTGCATCTAGTGTTAACTAAAGTAAATGTGACAGCTTGCTGTTGTCTTAGGCTTTCTATTCAGTTTCCTGCTGGATACGTAGGGGCTTTTATTGTATATGTAAGTATATTCCATGTTTGTGCCGTAATGTCCAGATCGAGAATCACTTCTGCCCACCCTTTCAATGAGATTTGTGGAGTTATAATCTTTGAGAATAATCTGTGCTGATACGTTACATTTTTCGTGGGAAATGCTGTGTTTTATGTGTGCATTCCTCGAAGGGTAACCTATTGGGTTTGTCCAGTCACTTGTTCCTTTCTGTACTTCAACACATTAGGGTTGCCTAGCCTTCTCTGCTGTGTTTCAGTTCCCCTACTCCGTGTGTTAAAACTTGGGCTGCAGCGTCAACATTATCGGCGCCATCTTGCCCCCTTTTCGAGCCCATTCGTGCACGTAAGCGGCAGCCATTTTGAGTACCATGGCCTCTCTGCCCATCGCTGATAGCCAGCGCGTCTCTCTCTCTCTCTCCTGACCTCGCAAGCATCGCCCGCACGCTGACAGCCCCCGCTCTCACATGCCTTGGGTCATAAACCCCTCTTCAGCGCAGCTCTGCCTCGGGACCCCATCCTGTTCCCAGCGCGACACCTCCCTTCATTCCTTTGATAAAACCCCCTTTCCTGTGTGCCCGTTTGTCTTACTCGTTCCCAGGCCACCACCTGGCCCTGCGGATACTGTTTATTGCCCCCCTCTACAGTAGGAAGCTTCCCCCATCAAAGGATCCTCTAGTTGATCAAAGCCCCCACCCTATGAGATCCGATCACCCTCATACATTCCGTGAATCGGCGAAATGTCCAGCTGCGTGATAATCATCACCTGTTGTGACCGGGGTGGGGACTCCAACTGTAAATGTGTGTGGGAACGGGCCTGAAGGGGGGATTCCGAGGATGTCTTTCCGTACATCAAAGTATTGATAGAGATGTGTTTCACACAATAAAGCAATAAACTTGTGTATAAGAGGCCAGGCCTCAGAGATGCGGTTAGAGCACCTCGAGAAGATACCCTGTTGTCTGATTTGATGTGTTCTGCTCCGTCGGAATAAAACTTCAGTTTCCTGCCTTCCAGTCTCCAGCGCCTGCCTCTTTGTTTGGTAACTTGAGTGGGTCATTCGGCCCTACCTTTTTTCCACAATTGGCGCCCAATGTGGGGCCCATCAGCGACTCGTGGATCCAGTGGGAGAGGTCCTGACGACAGAGTGAACGACTGCAACGATCGGGAGAGCTCCTGTCCGATAGACCCTCGTCTGACAGCCGATCATCCGAACTTCACTGGTTCTGAACAGACCTCTCTCGAGTGATCTACGGTCCTGACTGGGAACCATCAGGAGTGCCGCGAGGATCACGAAGAATAGAGGACGATCGGGCGCTGGATTCGGAAGACAAGAAACTCTCCATGCGGTCCGGGTAAGGTCGTGTAAACACGACGAATTGCGAAATGATTGTTTGATTGTTTGGAAAATACTAGTATTACTCTTTTGTTGATTTGTTTGGAGATTCACTGTCTGCAAACGGAGAAACAACAGGCTCTCTCTTTGCAGGTAGTGAAGGATAGGTAACGCAGACTTTTGTCCCCGTTGTAATCCGTCGTGCCTATCTTCCTCCCCCACTGATTGATTGTTTGGCCCGAACTGTTATTCGCGGATTGTTCTCTGGAGATTCTCTGTCTGCAAACAGAGAAGAACAGGTTCTCTCTTTGCAGGTAGTGAAAGGGTAGGTAACGCAGACTTTTGTCCCCGTTGTAACCCGTCGTGCCTACTTATTCTCCCCATTGATTGTTTGATTGCCCGAACATTGACTGTTCGATATTGGTTCTTTTGAGGTATTCACCGCCTGCAAACAACGAAGAATAGAAATATTCTGTCTAGTCTTTGCACGCAGTGATAAGATAGGTAGTGCAGACTTTTGTCCCCGTTGTAATCTGTCATGCCTGTCTTCTCCCCACTGATGGGTAGCCTGTTTAGCCCGGACCGCTTATTAGAGATGAACCATCCGGCTCCACTGGAAGGCACCCCTAATAAGGACATGTTCATGAAGCATGGATTGATCGCTATAGCTTATAGCAAGCTGTGGCATAAATATACGAAAAAGGATCGAGAAAGTCAGTGGCCACTGATAGGGTCCTTCGATGAGGATAAAATAAGCGCGCTAGAAACAGCCCTTGGTAAACACAAGACAACGCCCACTATGCTTGATAGTCTCGGCATGTGGCGCAAAGAAACCGAACAGCGTAAAAAGAGAAATGAGAGTAGGTTGGGAAAAGAGCTGCGAAAGGCAGCCCACCTAGCTGCTAAGAAACTAGAAGAAGAGATTAAGGAAAGAGAGGAAGCCAAACAGAAACTAGAGGTAGAAACATCAAGCCAGTGTTCGGTTAGAACGCCCTCTACGCTCTATCCTGAATTGCCCTTGAAACAGCGAGCCAACGATGATCTGTTGTTAGGTCCTCCGATCATCTACATGCCCCCTCCATATGCCCCTTCCCAACCCTTAGCACAGCACCCACCACCCCCAAGCACAGACGAGAGTAGTACCAGAGCTTCGGCCCCCGTGGCCTCTGTGCCGGCCGAACCCCTTGTATTAGATACAGCACAAGCGACAGTGTTAGATGACCCAGAGACCCGGAAGGCAGATTCCATAAGAACGAACAGATTAAGCAAGGATGAGCGAGCAGGGATTGACAAGGTAGTGAGAACATTGGTAGAAAGAAAGGAAAGTGAAGAGCACGTCACGGACATGTTCAACACGTATACAGGGAGCCACAGACGACATTTTGCCGTACGACTGTGTTACCATGTCTTGAATGCGTACGAGGACCGATATCGAGAAAAAGGTCCCGAGAGCCTAACGACTCTGTACAGGAAGGTCGATATCGGGGATGAAGGCGAGTGTGATGTGACGGACCTCCTTACGCGTACGCTTGAGGTTTTCCGCCACCTCACTGAACAGGAATCGGAAGCTAAACCCACGACACCTGTAGCAACCGAACCCCAAACTGAGCGAGCTAGCGCCATGATGCCAATAAGAGAGGCTGCCCCTTACTGGGTTCCTCCACGAGGTCTAGGAACTCACGATGACGTCAACCACAAAGATGCAAGAGGGAGGGTAGTGTACAACTGGGTCTACCAGCCATGGGATCGGCAAGATATTCTGACGTTCCAGAAATCTCTGCCTGATTTACGTAAAAACCCCACTGCCTTCTATACTGAATTAGGTACAGCCCTAGGTTCAACGATTATGACCCTGGCTGACATCGACTTGTTTTTCGGGTTATGTCTGCCAGCTGATGTGTGGAAGCAAATCCGGAAAGTTGACCACCTTGAGCTGTTTGGACATACCTGGTCACAACTCGATGGCATAGATAGGCAACGAGAACCTGGACAGAAGCCTTTGAAATCCATTTTAGACCTCCCAGATAAAATCGTACAGAAAATAAAACCCTGATTCCAGAAAAGAAAGTGGACTGGTCGATAGTAACGGCTTGCCGTCAGAAACCCCAGGAGGACGTATCAGACTACTTCTCCTGGTTTGAAACGGTGTTCTCCGATTACAGCGGCCAGGACATGACCACTGCAACCGGACACCATCTGTTTGTCCAGAATTATGTTAATGGTTTGTCACCGGAGGTCTCCCAGAAACTACAGGCCAGCGAGAGTAGTTGGGCGGCCTCCAAACCTGCGGCTATCCTTCAGATGGCCCAATATTACGAGCACCAGAAAAATGAAAACGATAGAGCAACAGAGAAAAAGAAAAAAGACTTAAAAGAGAGGGTGATGATCGCACAGTTGCAAGGGGTGACTATAGGACGAGAGCAATACAAAGGAAACTATCAGACAAATGTCCCTAGGAACGTACCTCCTAAAGACCGCACCCCAACACCCCGCATTGGACGAACAGACATTAGCGAGGACCAGTGTGCCTTCTGTAAAGGATTCGGCCATTGGAAATCCCAGTGCCCGGTTCTTTTGGAGATGAACAGAAATAGGGACCCCAAGGACGTAGCGGGTGGACCAAGATATAGAGGACAGCAACGGGGGCCCACAAATGACATGACTAACGATAGATCAAACAGACCGAATACATTTGACCGACCCAGACAGAATCAGTACCAACAGTCCGACTGTGACGATGCCCACAACTTCGCATAGGACTGCCAAGGGCAAGGGAGGGATCCAGTCGAGCTCTATGTTGACCAGCAAGGTCCTTATGTCACTGCTAAGGTCCTGGGTACAAAGTCTCCATTTCTGGTAGACACTGGCGCAACACGTAGTGCGTTATCTAAACGACTGATTCCAAGGGCACCCTTGTCTGGCTCACTTGTGACATCGATAGGTTTCGATGGAACGCCCTCCACTAACCCTTTGTCCACTCCGATCCCCTTCGACTTAGAAAACAATACCACTGACACAACGTTTTTGCTTTCCTCCAATACTCCTGACGCCATTATGGGACTTGACTTACTGAAGCACTTCCGAGCGACCATTAGATGTTCCCAAGACGGAGTTCGAGTTTTCCTGTACGACAACCCCATTCTGCTTAGACATTGCCCTTCCCGACGCATGTTCTCTATCAATGACGCTGACACGTCCCTGCTTGACACTCTGCCTCCGTATCTGTGGGCCAAGACAGATTCGGACGTAGGGCGCATGATGATTGACCCAGTGCACATTACTGTCCGACCGGACGCAATACTCCCAAAACTTCCACAATATCGGATATCGCCCGAGGGCGAGAAGGCATTGGTAAAGATTATTCAGTCACTGATAGACGCAGGAGTGGTAGAGGAAGTGGTTAGCAACGTTTGCAACAGTCCTATCTTGCCCATCATCAAGGAACAAGGAGAGGGGGATGAGAAAGCATACCGCTTCATCATTGACCTTCGAGAGATCAACAAAGTGGTTGTACCCCAGTACCCCGTGGTCTCAGACATCACCACTATCCTGACTTTGATTCCTTCTACTGCCACCACCTTCACTGTCATTGACCTCAAAAACGCATTTTTCTCTATCCCCATCCACCCAGACAGCCGATATCTCTTCGGCTTCACTCTAAAGGCCCGCTCATATAGGTTCTGCCGAGCACCCCAAGGCTACACAGAAAGCCCCAGTATCTACAGTCAGGCCCTCAAGAGACAGCTGGATCAGGTCCAGTTACCTGATGGAGTGGTGTTAGTACAATACGTCGATGACATCCTTTTGGCGGCCGACACCACTCCACTAGCAGTCACAGCCACCATTCAACTCCTGCACTTCCTTGCGGAAAATGGCCACAAGGTCTCCAAAAAGAAGTTGCAATTCTGTCAACCCCAGGTCACTTACTTAGGCCACCTCCTGTCCAAAGACGGAAGGAAACTTACTCCCGACCGGATCCAAACCATTCTTGACACCCCTGTCCCTAAGACTCAGAAACAGGTCAGCTCCCTACTAGGCCTCAACTCCTTCTGCCGACAGTGGTTACCAAACTTCAGCCTCATTGTGAAACCGCTGCTTTCTCTACTAGCTAAAGATGTCCCTTTCCCCCTCCCTTGGACCACTGAATGCCAATCCTCCTTCACGGAACTACGAGATGCCCTTTGTTCGGCCCCTGTCCTAGGCACCCCCGATTACACAAAGCCCTTCTCCCTCTACACTCACGAAAGGGAGGGGTGCGCTTTATCTGTCCTGACCCAATCCATTGGCCCAAAGCAAAGACCGTGCGCTTACTTCTCTGCCACTCTTGACCCCGTAGCCAGAGCCTTGCCTGCCTGCCTTCGAGCTGTAGCTGCCGCTGCTATCTCTATCCGACAGAGTGAGGGGCTCGTGCTCTCGAATTCCCTCACGGTACTAGTACCCCATGCAGTTGACACCCTCCTGAACCAAACCAAGACGCAACACCTGACGAGTGCACGACTGACTGGATACGAACTGACTCTGCTTGCACCCCATATCACCCTGAAAAGATGCACCATACTGAACCCGGCAACTTTGTTACCCCTACCAGAGAACGATCCCAATGGGCCCCCTGTACACGACTGTGTGACCCTCACGGACGAACAGACTAGAAGTAGGGTTGACCTCAGAGACACGGCTTTCCCGGACCCCGACGGAGAGCTGTGGGTGGACGGCTCTTGCATCAAACTCCCCGATGGCACCACTTCAGCTGCCTATGCAGTCACCACGGCTCGAACTGTAGTCGAGACAGCCCGCATCACACAACGATCTGCTCAGGCAGGGGAACTGATTGCCCTGACACGAGCATGCATCCTAGCAGCAGGAACCACAGCGAACATCTACACCGACAGCCAGTATGCCTTCGGGGTGGTTCACCATTTTGGGCTCCTTTGGAGGGAAAGGGGATTCTTGACCTCGCACGGCACCCCTATCTTACATGGAGATTTAGTCTCCGCCTTGATCGAAGCTGTCCTTCTCCCCAAAAGACTTGCGGTCATCAAATGCCAGGCACACAAGAAAGTGACAGACATTATTGGACAGGGAAATGCACTAGCCGACCTCACTGCTCGAACGACAGCTGAAAATAGGACGACAACACGCATGTACGTGACCAGGTCACAAGCAGAGAAATGGACCGACGCTAGGGACACTATTAGGGACATTCAAATGGCTAGCACACAACGCGAATTGACTGAATGGGCACAGGTGGGATTAAAAGACGATGAAGGCTGCTGGCGGACAAAAGACACAAACAAATGGTTGCTACCTGACTCATACCTGATTCCCATACTGACTATGGCACACTCCCCTGCTCACATAGGATCAGCCCCCATGATTGAACTTGTCTCCAGAGTTTGGCACAACGATAAAATCACAGACTCCGCCAAACGTCTGGTCAAACAATGCCTGATATGCCTGCAACATAACCCTGGGAAAGGAACTGTGGTCCCCCGGGGAGGGTTTGGGGTTCCCAATCACCCATTTGAAGTCCTACAGATGGACTACATCCAACTAGACAAATGCCAAGGCCTGAAATATGTGCTTGTAGTGGTGTGTGCATTTAGCAAGTGGGTGGAAGCATACCCAACCCGTGATAACACTGCTATGGCCACTGCAAAAGTACTGTTAAAAGAATTCTTCCCTCGCTACGGCCTTTGTCAAATTTTATGGAGCGACAATGGCCCCCACTTCATAGCCGAAGTCATCCAGCTCATCTTAAAGGGGCTGGGTATCAAGCAAAAGTTCCACGCAGTCTTCCACCCCCAGTCTGCTGGACTTGTCGAGCGACACAATGCCACACTAAAGTTAAAACTAGCCAAGATAGTGGCTACTACAGGACTGAAATGGCCAGACGCTCTCCCACGGGCATTGCTATCGATGCGTTCCACCCCCACCAAACACCACTTGACACCTTACGAGGTCGTTTTCGGCCGACCCATGAGCGTTTGGTCTGCACCAAAACCGACCTCCATTCATGATGTCCGGGACGTCCTAATGACTGATTATTTGTATAAGTTGACTGAAACTCTGTCTGTCATTCATCAGCAGGTGCAGCAGGCCATCCCCGATGCTTCCAGGGGTCCGGGCCACGACATCCAACCGGGGGACTATGTGTTAGTCCGGAATTTTCAACGGGCGAAGAGTTTGGAACCCCGGTGGACGGGCCCCTGGCAAGTACTGATCACCACCCGGACGGCGCTTCGAGTGGAGGGGAAATGGCACTGGCTGCACACGCACCACTGCAAGAAGGTCTCCTCGACCCTGGCCACAACAGAAAACATCGACAACCAGGAAGAGCTCCTGAACAAGGATCGACCATCACTGAACTGCTATCCTGATACCGAGGCACTTGAACTTGCAAAATTCTCTGATCCCACTGTGCCATCCAGAGAAGGGTATTTCCTGCGTCGAAAGGAGGGAGCTTCGGCTAAGTAGACCACGGACTAAGTTAAATCTCGGAACGGTGACCTAAACACCACCAAGGGTTACCCGGAGAGAAGCTAAACGAAGTCTGTGGTTCTGCCCGCTACCGAGCACCTTGAAGATGATGGAAGCGCCAGATAAGAAGATGATGGAAGCGCCAAATAAGAAGATGATGGAAGCAACTGGAAATACCCACTACAGGAACCCAAAGACTGACAATATGCACAAATCAAAGACAATCGCCTTCTTCATTGTCTTCCTCTTTTGCCTCCTCCTCATGACTTCCTTCTGGATCTTGGAGGAAAGCACACCTGCTCATCAGATATTGCTAACCACTGCGCAGCCTACCACCATGAAGGAACATTATTTGATCTCGCTCTCTCCTCAACTCAGAGAAAGGCGAAAGGAGTTCTGGAACAACTCCTTTGTGCAGCTACTGCACCAGCACAATCTCGCCACCAATGCCACCAACTGCTGGATCTGTGGGTTGCTACCCCACGCCACTGGACATTCGATACCTTTCATCCCTTCACCCTTCTCAATTCACGGCTCCTGCCTTGCTTGGCTAATCCTCCTGCAAGAAAGCTATAAGGACAATGCCACCTCCAGCAAAACCATGACGCATTTCTTTCATGAGGTCTGGCGAAACAAAACAAAGACACATTTCTGCCCGCAGACCTCCAACGACTCTATCCACATGGACATCCCTGCTAAAGAACGAATTGAGATGCAGGTGTTCAACAACCCAACCAGACCCACCTTCTCCTACCTACGGAAACGAACGGCTGCCACTCTGACTGTGGCTCTATCTGTCATCAACGTCACAGGCCACATGTGCATAGAAGGGCTTGGGACACAGCTGGTAGGCCGCAGTGCTTGCCGTTTCACCAGAACTTTGGACTCTACCGATCCAGCTTCCTTTGTATCCTCTCCAAACATGTACTTCGTTTGCGGTACAAAGGCTTACACCTGGCTCCCCAAAGGCTGGGGGGGCACTTGTTTCATCTCCTTCATCCTTCCTCTGACCTATGTGGCCCCAGCAAATCACCATAGACAAAAGCGAGCCAAGGACATTGAACAAGCCGACTCAACAGGAGCACAGTTCCTCGACGCTATGAAGGGACTGGTTCCACTCTGGGGCCCGATGGCAAACAGCCGTGCCATCCGACATCTGCTTCAGGCAGTCGAGACAACAATGAACATCACAGCTTGTATCCTTGCTAACAACACAGCCGAGCTTCAAGCGGTCCGCCTGGTGGCTCTCCAGAACCGCCTTGTTCTAGATGTGGTTCTTGCGGACCGTGGTGGAGCATGCCGCATTATTGGGTCCAGCTGCTGTACATATATACCGGACAATTCACCCTCAGTGTACAAGGCCATCGAACACCTCCACAGACTCTCTTCAGAAGTCCACCAGGAGCAGGAAGAATGGTCACTTGGTGGTTGGTTCTGGAGTACTGATAAGAACTGGGGCTGGAGATTGTTTACCATTATCCTGATTCCTGTAGTTGTAATATGTGGATTATGCTTAGGAATTCAATGCCTGCCGCCTCTGTGTTCATTATGTACGAATTGTATTTGCCCTAAGACTGTGGACTTTGGAGATTAACGCATGGGAGCATTATATGATGCCGAGGTTAGGAATTTAATGAAGATCGACATTGAGTAGACAAGCTGGCTAGATATGTTGAAAAGGGAGGACTGTTAAAACTTAGGCTGCAGCGTCAACATTATCGGCGCCATCTTGCCCCCTTTTCGAGCCCATTCGTGCGCGTAAGCGGCAGCCATTTTGAGTACCATGGCCTCTCTGCCCATCGCTGATAGCCAGCGCGTCTCTCTCTCTCTCTCCTGACCTCGCAAGCATCCCCCGCACGCTGACAGCCCCCGCTCTCACATGCCTTGGGTCATAAACCCCTCTTCAGCGCAGCTCTGCCTCGGGACCCCATCCTGTTCCCAGCGCGACACCTCCCTTCATTCCTTTCATGGTCCCGGGTCCTTTGATAAAACCCCCTTTCCTGTGTGCCCGTTTGCCTTACTCGTTCCCAGGCCACCACCTGGCCCTGCGGATACTGTTTATTGCCCCCCTGTACAGTAGGAAGCTTCCCCCATCAAAGGATCCTCGAGTTGATCAAAGCCCCCACCCTATGAGATCCAATCAACCTCATACATTCCGTGAATCGGCGTAATGTCCAGCTGCGCGATAATCATCACCTGTTGTGACCGGGGTGGGGACTCCAACTGTAAATGTGTGTGGGAACGGGCCTGAAGGGGGGATTCCGAGGATGTCTTTCCGTACATCAAAGTATTGATAGAGATGTGTTTCACACAATAAAGCAATAAACTTGTGTATAAGAGGCCAGGCCTCAGAGATGCGGTTAGAGCACCTCGAGAAGATACCCTGTTGTCTGATTTGATGTGTTCGGAATAAAACTTCTGTTTCCTGCCTTCCAGTCTCCAGCGCCTGCCTCTTTGTTTGGTAACTTGAGTGGGTCATTCGGCCCTACCTTTTTTCCACACGTGTGTGCCTGTTCTTTCCTGGTGTCTATGTTATTACCTGTTCCTCTGCACCTAGACACCATACTCTCATGGAGGCCTTTAACATGAGTTCCCCTGCTGAGTCCTGCATGATCCAGTCCACGACCAGACCAAGGGAGGCAGCTTCACACCCTTTGGAGGGATCAGAGACTGCCACATCTTTTCATAGGATGCAGGATTAAGTCGAACTACCAGGCTCAATTCACCCATATTTACCTTTTTGATCCCTCGAGTGCCTAAAATGTACAGTCACAAAAAAAAAGCAAGTGGCTCTTTCCTCCTTCTCCATTATCTTCCTCTCTGTACCTTCATCTGCAGATCCTGGCAGAGAGACACAATTCAGAGCGTGCTCTTCAACTACTATGCCTCGAGCAATGGCCGGATCTCCCCCTTGCCTTGCTTGAAGGCCTTCAAGTAGACACTTAGACATCTGCACCGCATGGCAATGGCAACCATAGGAGGGTGTTCACTTTCTCTGTTCCCAAGAGGAGCTTCTTGTTTCTGAAAGCAAACAATCTTTCTGAAAGGCTATGTGATGTCTTAATGTCTGATAGGAATAAATGCCTAGGGGCATATTATCAAGACTGGCGTTAAAATTATCACCGCTTTAGCGGTGAGAAACTGCCGCTAAAGTGGCGATAATGGGCTTGATAATATGCCCTTGTGAATTCCCATAGAATCCCATGCTCACACCAGAACATAGGCTTCTATGGGAATTCAAAAGGACATATTATCAAGCCCATTATCGCCGCTTTAGCGGCAGTTTCCTGCTGCTAATGCGGCAATAATTTTAACGCCGGTTCTTGATAATATGCCCCCTAGTTCTGCTTGTTCATTGCATGCACGTGAGGAACCTATGGGATATTCGTTGTAATGTGGGCAGGGATAACACAGAATTTCATCCTTGTCAAGTCGATCAAACGAGTAACCATGAGTTGCTTAACAACGACCCATATTTTTTTTTGTCACACTGAAACTTTGGCATTCATAAAACCAGCGCTTAATTTGGAAAAGTAAAAGTGCTGGGTACAAAATGTTGCTTGGAAGCAGGCTGCCAGCTCCTCTTCTAAATGTCAGGGTGTCGATCTCACTCTTGTACGTTTATTTTTCATCCTCGAATTCTTTCCTTGTCAAAGTTTTTCTCTTTCGTTCACCGTCTTTGCTCCTTGTGTGTTCCTCTCTCTTCTCTGGCTCAAAGTCTGATGAGGATAAATAAGAGCCGAGCCCGAAAATGGAGTGTCCGTGGGCCCCACCAGCGAACGTTCATGAAGAGCCGGAGTCCACGGAATATTTGGGGAGCCCTGCAGGAGAGCGCGGAGGCAAAACCGAACTTCTGACGCAATAAATCTTCATTCTCAATCAACGTAGTTACCTTTTGAAGGCTTGCGGTGTCAGTGCGCCAGCGGGAGCAGCCTGGGCGCCGAGATCCCTCAGTGTCGCGCGCAGTGAGTGATTGCTCTCGCGCCGGGTGCCGCCGGCGGAGATTGAAAGGAGCGATACTGCGCCATAACACAGGATAAATGGGAATATTCGCCGGGCCTCACCCGAGCTCGGATTGGGAAGTCGGTGCTATCGAAAGGAAGCGGCTCGCCACCCCCCTGCACGTAGAGCGAACAATACATCAAGAGCGCCCCATAATTCTAGATAAACGCCGCCCCGTGAAGGAGCGCGATAACCGAGTTCATTCAAGGTCTGAAATGCATTCTGAGCTGTGAGTTATCGTGTAGATATTAATAAACACATTGCACATTTCATTGCGTCATTCAGGATTTTCTGTCTGCAGACAGATTGGCTACTTTAATGTCCCTGTGTCCCAATGTGTCACCCCTTCCCTTGCTGTCTCTGGCTCTTTCTCAGTCTTTTGAAATCCTTAAGGAACTGTTTGTCTCTGTTAGCCTCTCCTCTGTCGTGCCCAATGCCCATTCTGTGTGATTTCTGGGCCCTTGGCTTTTGTACGCACGCCTTTAGTGGGTGCTGGGCCCTGTGCCTTCCTTCAGAGCTCACTGAGGCAAGGCCACTGAAACCCAGACCCTCAAGCGCTACACACACACCACAGGTGTTCTGAAAACTTCCTGGCCCCCCTTTGAAGTGCGGTCACCACCAGGGTCAGAGTGCATGACCTTTGAGATACATAAGGCCTGATTAGTATATGTGCAGTTATGGTGCTGCACAGAGAGACCTGAATCCCAATCCCTGAAGTGTCCACTCCTTGTGAAATCTTTGGTCCTGTATGCTCAATCCTTGACGTGCTCCAAGCATCTGATGCTGTATACCCACTTGGCACCTGCTGGAAATGTTCTTCCTGCAGGGTCACCCTGAATTTTTACCTTTTACTGAACCTTATTTTTTGTTGGCTGTAGAACTCTGCGCTCTCTCCCCTGCTAACCCTCTGGGTGCTCTATGCGCATGTGTCTGAAGGCACTAGGGTGGACAGACACTCTGCTCCTGTCTGCCTAGACTATTTTTGTGAAATATTAGCTTCTGCATTTTAACCCTCTAGCGGGATCTCGTATCATGATTGCTGAATGTTGAGACTTTTGTTCGGGGAAAACCACAAAGCTATCTATATGTTTAGTGAGTTCTGTCTTTTGCTTTATCATTCCTTCCTCCCTCCAAGGCCAGGCTCAGCACAGGGCTCACGCTGAAGATTTGTTTTAGAAATCACTGGACCAGAAGTACATTTTGACTCCCTAGTCAATTTGCTAAATAATATGCTGCATTTTTGAGTTATCATTTCCACTTAAGTTGGTAACAATATAATTGGTACACACTCCCTACAACTCTGCTGCTTACCCAAAACGTAACCAATCATAACCAATTTGGTAAAAGACAATTTAAAGTAACTAAAATGTATTTTTATGTAAACAGTGCTAATGTTATGGGTCGTGCATTCAACTGTGTCTCATCCATCATATTGATGTCTGAAAATAGATTTTTATCACTTGAGTAACTGTAGCATATGTTATGAACAGCACTTAGAAACAGAAGAAGTGTAGAATGAAGCGCTCTATAAAAACAATGTTATTATTAGAATTAGTTAAGATTTCAATGAACATGTGCATACGCATGTGAAGTTTAGAGAATATTGATCAAGCATTTTGTAGTTTAAAATATATTTTAACAGAATGCCTGCTCAAAACGGTCTTTATCAAATGACACCTTATTGAAGCAAACCATTTGTGATATAAAGAAAAATACTTCACTGAAAAACGGTGAATTTCAAAGTAAAGTGGAAAATTATTTTCAGTTTAATTTAAACAATCAAAAGTGAAATGAAAATTAGTGTTAAAGTTAAACTGTTTCTTTGCAAGTGTACAGCTACTATCACTCAGATGAGAGTGAGGGTTAAGGATACAAAACACCGTGCAGGCTCAGCCACTGGCAAAAGCATGGTGGGTTGGGTTTCACTTTTTAGTGGCTGAGATGAAATATCCCATATTATTCTTTGAAATTGGTAGTCATCAAGTGCAACGTTTTTATGGATTTCTTTTGATGTTCATCACGATCAAAAACATACTCCAAAACGTCAAAGCATTACCTGCTGGACATCAGTTGGTTCTATGTAGATGTAATGTTATTTCAGTGCATTCAGTACTGTCACCCCTGCAGAAGTCGTTTGCTCAAGCAATGGTTGCATGTCTTATTGTTAATGCTTCCTAAATAAATACATTGGCGTACCCTTAAATGGCAATCATTTTTTATTGTCTTTAAAATTTAATAGTCATTGCAAAAATAATTCAGTAAATAAAATATGCAGGTTTGCTAATGCGAGCTCTTCAATCCCTGGTGGCACAGCACCCAGGATAAGGTGTTGCATGGCTAAACACTTATAGGGTCCAAAAGGCGGGACCTATTGGCTATGCCAATGCTTGTTTACCTCCTTGTTAATGGATTTCCTTAATACCACCCTCCAACAGTGCCCCTCAACTCTCCAAAGCCCCTCTCTCTCATGCAGTTCGTTTGTGTTATGGCGGTATTTGTAGCAGTGTATTGTGTCAGAATACTTTACATTACATATACATTATACAGAGAGAAATAATCATATGTGACTGTATATATCTTTTTATATGAAAAATGTTTTAACTCATAGGGCTCTCTGAACTGTATAATCTTAAATAATCTTTTAAAGTATTTATTGTATTTCTTGTGTATGAATATGATCATTATTTCCCCTTTCTTCATCCAAAATTGTAATGATACTGGCTTTTTGTGATATATAGTGAAATCTTCATGGTGATTTCGATGTATTTTAAATGTATGCTTTTATGATATGAAATTCTATATCGAAATAAAGCTTTATTTGAATTTGAATAATCATATGTGTGTAAATCAGTCTATAGGAAATGTTGCACAAGTGAGTATTACAACGTGTTGGAATCACATGTCGTCAATACTAGTACGCAGTGTATTTTAAGAGTGTTTGGTCTATAGATGTTCAAATTCAGGATTTAAAACGTACCACAATGGTTGGGGTTGATTTAACTAATAAGAAAGTATTTCTACCCAAACAAATGATTTTTAGTAGCGTTAAGATAATGAAAGACTGAGAAAAAACAGAACATTCTAATCTAGACCATGCAGTTTGCATGCAGCTATTTGATGACAGTTTATATAGCTTACTGTGCTTTATTAGGATTATAACTCATAATAAACCTCAAGTAACAAGAGGAACTCTGTGATGAAAGCAGTAAACCACTGAGCTAGTAACATGAAACACAGTTATGTGATCTGCATGGCACACAGCATATTAACCTGCCATGCTCCAGCAGGAACATTATTTACAGAGTTATATTGACATTTGCATTGTTGACCGAAATCTACTGCAAACTTGAGAGACTCTACTGTAGGTGCTTTCAATCCCACAAATTATTTCTAAACACAACCCCCCCCCCCCCCCCCCCACCAGCTCAGCGCCACTTCGCACTGCACTACAGCCAGCCCTGATGATACAAAGTGCACATTGCAAACTATATGGAATGTTGCTAGCCAGGCTCACTGAGAGCTCTTTTTTTATTTTTGTTGTTGTTTTTAATGTGTCTAGCAGGGATATCTTGTACTTTGTAATAAATATGGGATGTAATAACCTGCAAGATCAGGTTATTAGAATCCTATTAGAACCCGGTTATTTAGTACTGGTCAAAATGTTTCTGCACACTCTACATGCTGATAAGTTTGTGGGCATGCTTTAGAATCTAATTTACCGCTGGCTTTCTCTACTCTCCACTACGTCCCTTCTGCGATGTGTAGGAATAGAAGAGACATGTGTAGCTGTAATTTGGTTTGGACACAATAACTACTCTGGGCTTAGATTATGCCAGAGTGTGGGAGAATATCTTGGAAATGTGGGTACATTGCTTAATCTATAAAACAATAAGTGCTGGGCCCAAACTTTTGGTCAGGAGACCTTGGCCAGTGTTATGAATATGAGGCTGCTGAATACCAAGGCTGCATAGTCTTGATGACACCTCTTTTCTCTTTCATCTACCACCAAACACCAACAGGCCCCTTTTGCTCACTCTTGCAGGCTCTTTTTCATCCCTGCTTGCTCAATTTGTTACAGTTTTTCCCTGTCTTTCTCATCCTCTATCTGCCCCCTTTTGTGCTTTTCTCTTCTCTGCTGTAGGTGAAAGTCTGATGAGGAAGAATAAGTGCTGACCCACCAGAATGCATATTGCTGGGCCCCACCTGCAACGATCGGCTCAAATTAATCACTGTGAGATATTACTGGCACTTGTGGGTCCCTCATCTTAGTACAGTATGTGCTCCATTGACACTTTGCTAGACCAGCACAACAGCCCTAGAATAACAGTAGTGAAACACTAGAACTGAACAAGAACGAGCAAAAACTGGCAAAAAGAACTCAACTGCATTGTGATGCAGTGATTGGATCTTCACAGCTACCTTAAATACCTGAAGGTACAGGAAATGGCTTAGACAAACAGGAATGTAGTCACCAAGATGATGGATTGCTAAAACCTCAAAAAGGAAAATACCATTTACACTACAAGCCTTGTAGCATTAAAGAAGTGACTTCATGTTTAGAGGATTGATTTTCTAATTTTAAAGACAGTGGCAGATAGGACTGTTTCAATTGCCAATGGTGGCTGTTAGAAATTTGGTTTCAGGTTGGCTAGGGTAATTGTGGGTTTATATAGCGCTAGAATCGACTCCCGGAGGAGTATCTCCGCACTTCGACCGCTGGGGAACCCGTCCTGGCTCACCCTGAGAGATGGTCCCTAATGGGTATCTCTAAGGTACGACCAAGCATCCCCGGCGGTCTGGGGGGGCCATTGTGAAGATGAGGCAAGCGAATGCCCAGAGTTGCCGAGTGTGGTCCCTGACTGGAGTAGGCACCGAGGCGAGAATTATCGAGCCCGCTGACCCTGGTCCACAACCCTGCCGCGTCGGGAATCGAACCCTGGTCCCAGGCCGTCCTCTGCTTACGGGTCTGCCGCTTCTAACCAGTAAGCCACACCACTCCAATCACGTAAGCCAGGCAGAACCCACCACTCTAGTCAGGGTAAGAGAGTTACACACGCAAGATAACCCCTGCTCATCCCCTTGGTAGCTTGGCAGGGCAGTCAGGCTTATCCCAGAGGCAATGTGTAAAGAGTTTGCACAACACACACACACCAGTGACACACCAGGCACTCCACAAAAAGAGACTCCACGCAGGGTTATATAAAAATATCCTTTGTATTATACATGAGCACAGACCACAACCACATACATTACTGTGCTGCTAGGCACTTGTCATAACAATACATATAAAGCACATATATCGCTTGGTAGTATAGGCAATGGTCACACCATCACCTGTAGTGCGCTAAGGTAACCCTTGTAACTGCACCGGTTATTCCAACATCATAAACATAACGTATGATCCCTTTATATCGTTTGTAAAGCACATTAGACCTCATATCACATAACCCTAAGGCTGTGGTCATAAACATTACAGTGCACTAAGGTAAATACTCCTAGGCTACACTTGACCTAAAAAGGTGGTGAAACCCTCATAATAGTGCACATCTGGCCACCCAGACATTGTTGGGCACAACTCACCATGTTGTGCCTTCAAATATGCAGCCCTAGTGCTGCAGCAGTTCTTGTATAGGCTGCACGTGTGAATCATATGCTATTGGCCAAGTAGCATGAGCAGGATCGGAACCTCCTTTGAGGTTTGCCAACACGACCTGCTTGCTGAGTTCCCCTGTCACGGGCCCACACATGTATGCCGGTAAGCAGCTGCCCGCAATCGCACTGAGGGGCAGCTGCAGCAGGACCACACGTCGGTGATGTCTTTCGGTCTCATGCGGTCAACTGGGTAGGGGCGGCACCTTGATTCCTCCACAATGCCGAGAGGGTGTAATCACAGGGGCCTTACCACACAGCTGGCGGCCCCTTTTAACTCCAGCAGGGATTCTCTTTTCTCAGCCCGTCCATTATGTGCCTTCCTTCAGAGGCGGGCCAGGCAGTGCTGGGATTGGCTCTTCATCTTGGGCTTGGCACCGTCCTCAGGAGGCATCTGCGGAGTTCCTCTGCTTTCTTCTTCTAGTTCTGGTCTGGGGCTGCGCTGGAATCCCTTTCTTCGCCGCTGCACTGCCTGGGTGGGAAATCCACCATGCTGTGGTGCATGCAGCACATATTTCTCTTTACTTTCTCTTCCAGGCTAGGAAGGATGGGCAAGGCCTTCCTGGCTGATTCCGGTTCTGCCCAGCACTGACTCCCTTGTAGCTACGGCGACCTGCTGGGGTCACGCTGAAGTGCTCTGGTGCCTTTCATTCCCAGCCTCCCTGATCACGGAGAGGGCAACAGTGGGTGGGGCTCAGCCCCAAGACAGCGAGTGAGCCCACCGCTCAGGGAAAGCTTGGTTTGGGAAGCCAATGCGTGGGGCTGTCTGCAATTTAAAGCCCCACGTATTTTCCAGCAGAGCAAAGTAAAAAAGGAAATCTCCAGCAGAATTGAGTCTCAGGAAATTCCAGTAACGCACAAGGAATTTCCAGTAAATAAATTTCCCAACAGGTAAAGCACAAAGAAACTTCAAATAAGCAAAGTACCAAAAAGTTTCTACTGAGTACAGCACCCGGAAGACTTTTATGTCCCTTTTATGTCCCTCAGTCTTCCAAAACAAGAGGCAAGCACCCTTGGAGATTCTCTTCACAATCAGGATACCACAGCAGGGCAGAAAGAGTCAGTCATTTTCTGCCACAACAGACAGCATCAGCAACTGTAGGCCAACCCACCCCTCACACTCAGAAAAGGCAGAGCTCCTCATCCAGTCCTTACACTCTTCTTCTTGGCAGGGTCCTCTTGTTCCTTGAAGTAATCTAAAGTCCTGGACCTTTAGTCTAGTACACATACCCCATTTTGTCATTGTTCTCTTTGTGGCAACCCAGTCCAAATCAGTCCTGTCCTACCTGGTGCAGCATGACCACAATGGGAAGAGACAGTATTGTGAAACACAGAGAAAGCCTATTCAGTCAGGTGCAAGCAAAACTCCTCCAGTCACTTCAAATGCAGACCAGGTCCATTCAGGCCAGCAGTGAATCACCTAGGCAAGGCAGGGCACACCTCAACCCCCCTGCCCTCCTCCAGTGACTGTCTAGAGTGAATGCACACCCCCATCTCCTGTCACTTCAAAACCAGATGCTGAATACACAAACAGTCAGAGGCACACACAATGGTAAAGTAAGAAAATGCCAGCTTTCTAAAAGTAGCATTTTCAAACACCAAATTTAAAAAACAGTTTCACCTAAAGGTGTGTTAATAAATTCTGAGTTCAGAGAGCATAAACTCTATTTTCCATCTTGTCCCTATGGAAAGTTACAGTTACCAACAAGGAGCTTAGAGGGAAAACTGTTCATAGGTCGCCCTCCACTCAATTATGTATTCACAAAACAAGACCTAGACCAAGTCGGCATAAAACATTCAATCAATTACTGGTGTACCATCTAATGCAAACCTTTTTGCCCAATACTCCTCTCTTTTAATTGCTGAGGTAGGAGGTACATCCAAATTATGCCATAGTTAAAGAACATATGCCTAAACCGTGGAGAGGTGTGGCTCACTGGTTAGAGGCGGCAGACCCGGAGGCTGAGAACGGCCCGGGACCAGGGTTCGATTCCCGACGCGGCAGGGTCGAGGACCAGGGTCAGCGGACTGATAATTCTCGCCTCGGTGCCCACTTTGGGCAGTGATCACACTCGGTAACTCTGGGCATTAAGCTTGCCTCATCTCTACAACGGCCCCCCACAGACGCCGGGGATGCCTGGCTTCACCTTGGAGGTACCCAGCATGGGACCATCTCACAGGGAAAGCCAGGACGGGTTCCCCAGCGGTCATTCGCGCCAGGATACTCCGGTAGTAATTGAGCGCGCTACAAAACACCTTACATTTACATTTACATTTAAACCCTTGAAAAACATAAACCAGTTGTGAGACAACAAATAACACATCCCAATGTGCCTAGATAGGTAAATGGAGAGAGTTTAGAAAAAAGTGTGTGTGAGCGAGATGGCACCTCACGGGCGAACCACCAACGGGAACCTGGCAGGTACTCACCGGGATTGCCCTGATCTCATCATTGGCGCCATCAGGCTCAAAAGAAAGATGGGTGTCCACAAAACAAACAAACCGGTGCGAGAAAGAAGAAGGCCTAGTGTCAACATTCAAAGGGTAAGGGAAAATGTACAGAAAGCACACAACTGAATTAATTAAAAAAGGAGAAATGCATTTATTGTAGATATAGAAATAAAACAATCATATTAAAAACATTGCAATAAATGATTCAAATAGCATCAACAGTTCTAAGAGTGACCTAGTAACTCATTAATCATGTACATCTATCACAGTTGCAAAAACTAATTTTTAAAAAAAAAATCAAGACAACAGGCAAAATAGGACATAAATCACAATTATTGGAAGAATTTCATAAGAAAATCTGGTGGCGAACAATGTAAATCAAAACAAAACAAACAAAAACAGTGTTTATGAGGGAATGCAGTGTGTGGGATTAACAGACAACACAATACGTGTCACACAACAAATACGTAAAAGACCACAAGCAACACGGAACTTAGCTTTATTCTGTCACTTTCGTGTTGGTCGCGGGGTGTTAAAAAAGTGCGAGTGGCTAATACCTATCTAGCCATACTCCACTTGCCGACATGTTTCATTGCCACTTCCAATTTGGGCAATTTCTTCAGGGCGTTACAGATTTTTAAGCCACTGCATGAGGACAATTGTTGTCTTCACAACCTCAATCGACCACGATGGCGCATACCAGTCGAGAGGTCCAAGCCAGAAATAGGTTTCAGGGTGACTCCTAGTGTGAATCACTTTTCTTTCCGCAGCTGCAGCTCAGTGTTCGGTGTGCTGAGTGAAAACCGGCTTCTTCTTCTTTACCGCAAAATTGCGGAAAGAAAAGTGACACACTAGGAGTCACCCTGAAACCTATTTTTGGTTTGGACCTCTCGACTGGTATGCGCCATCGTGGTCGATTGAGGTTGTGAAGACAACGATTGTCCTCATGCAGTGGCTTAAAAATCTGTAATGCCCTGAAGAAATTGCCCAAATTGGAAGTGGTAATGAAACATGTCGGCAAGTGGAGTATGGCTAGATAGGTATTAGCCACTCGCACTTTTTTAACACCCCGCGACCAACACGAAAGTGACAGAATAAAGCTAAGTTCCGTGTTGCTCGTGGTCTTTTACGAATTTGTTGTGTGACACGTATTGTGTTGTCTGTTACTCCCACACACTGCATTCCCTCACAAACACTGTTTTTGTTTGTTTTGTGGACACCCATCTTTCTTTTGAGCCTGATGGCGCCAATGATTAGATCAGGGCAATCCTGGTGAGTACCTGCCAGGTTCCCGTTGGTGGTTCGCTCGTGAGGTGCCATCTCGCTCACACACACTTTTTTCTAAACTCTCTCCATTTACCTATCTAGGCACATAGGTGTGTGTTATTTGTTGTCTCACAACTGGTTTATGTTTTTCAAGGGTTTGGGCATATGTTCTTTAACTATGGCATAATTTGGATGTACCTCCTACCTCAGCAATTAAAAGAGAGGAGTATTGGGCAAAAAGGTTTGCACTTGATGGTACACCAGTAATTGATTGAATGTTTTATGCCGACTTGGTCTAGGTCTTGTTTTGTGAATACCTATGGAAAGTTACACATGTAAAATGTTACAAAGCTTCTCCCATGTTAGCCTATGGAACAATAGCCTTTCAATAGTGATACACAAAATGCACAGTATTTCACTATCAGGACATATCACACACCTTAGTACATGTCCTACCCTTCACATACACTGCTCCCTGCCCATGGGGGTACCTTGGGCCTACCTTAGGGGTGCCTTACATGTAAGGAAAAGGAAGATTTGGGCCTGGCAAGTGGGTGCACCTACCAGGGCAACATGGCAGTATACAACTGTGCGTGCAGACACTACAGTGGTAGGTGTGAAACACATTTACAGGGCTACTCATGTGGCTGGCACAACTAGTGCTGCAAGCCCAGCAGTAGCATTTGATTTACAGGCTCTGGCCTACAATGTGTATTTTACTAGAGACTTAACCATAAATCAAATATGTCAATCACGGATAAACAATCATATCACACTTTTTTACAGAGAGCATATGCACTTTAGTACTGATCAGCAGTGTTAAAGTGCCCAGAATCCTATACCCAACGCAAACAGGGTCAGAAAAATAGGAGGCCAAAGGCAAAACGTTTGGGGATAAACCCATCAAAAGGGCCAGGTCTAACAGTGGCAAAAATGCAATAGTTACTTGGTACATGTGAGCACAATATGGATACTGACAATGGGATTCCGAAAATCAAGTGTGAAACATGCACAAATATCAGCATTTACAACTAAACACCATTAAAGTTCCATTTTATGTGAGTTAAGGGCTATATATTATGAGGGTTATAAGGTATATTATTTTGAATGATAATGATGTCTCTTCCTGGGTATTTTGTGTCTTCGAGCTGGAGCTGTCAAACTGTAAGTACCTGCTTCTAAACCATATGCCCCCACTCCCAGGATATGCATTCCTTGCTCAGCTCAATGTATTGGCTCGAATCACAACTTGTAGCCAATGTTTCCTTCTGCTAGACATCTGTAAAACTTGAACAGGCGAACTTTAAAGGAAAAAAATATACATCAGATGTAATAAACCAATGAAAATAGAGACTTTAATGGAAAATGGTCTTTCATGCCAGAACTAAGCAGCACAATTAACACCAGCCTGGCCTATTGTTTCATCATATTCAGTGAACCCGAAATAAACTTGTTTGAATAAGATTAGTAGAGCAGATGAGCCATGCCCTGGACATAAGGTTTCAATAGCAGTGGTGGCAGCATCTCTGACAGTCCTGTTCAAATGCCGGTCTAGCTCAGCTCCAAAAAGAGAAAATGCTTTTGAGTTGTGTAGACCTTTTTCTGCACATTTTGCCTTCCCCGACTTTGTGTACATACGCCCCTGTTAGATTGATGAACCACACATCAAATAGGTGGAAAGTAGATTTAATGTATACAGCAGAGCAGGTACACAGCCAGACAGGTTAGCAGTCAGGAGTAACTGACTACATTAGAATACAGCACATAGGAACGCTCTGAGCAGAATGTGGAATGAACATAGTTAAAGCAACATGACATAATTACACAACATAACACATCCCCCTTTGAACAAATAAAGAAAATAAAGTATAACTTGTGCCCAACACCACCCCCCATCAAAACAGAAAAAAAAAACATTATAAGGGAAAATTCTCAGAAATGTAATCAGCTAACCACACGGGAGGCTTTTTCTCACGCCTAGGGTTTCTGAAAGCATGAACCTCAACCTCACATGCAGAACTTGAAGAAGTAGAAGCACCCAAATCAGGTGAAACCTGGCCAGAAATGTCTGAGACAGGACAGCTGGAAGTGTTGGACGTCTGGAATGCATTGGAAGCTTTAGGACAAAACAAGTCCTCTAGGTCAAACAAGTCAGAAGATTCTTGAGAAGAAGCTAGACAAGGAGGGACAACCTGAGGAGGAGGACATTTAGCAATCCTTTTGAGGTTCCAAACACGTCCATCAGAAAGGCGAACAGCATTGTTTAAAACTTCGACAATTTGCAAAGGTTCATAAAAACTACTTTCCTCCTTGGAAAGCTTACCAGGTTTCTTGACCCTTACCCATTGACCAACAACCAAGCTAACATCTTTCACCTTGTGCTTTGAGTCATACAACATTTTGCTTTTAAGATGTGAAGCCTGGCTTCTTTCCTTAACGACATCTTCAGACCAATTGACCACACTGGACTTAAACAACCATCCAGGAGTAAACTTAGTACGCGGATTCCTGCCACGCATAAGTACAAAAGGAGGAAAACCAGTAGCCTCACAAATAGAGGTTCTGTAGGACCAAACCATTTTTAAAACTTGAGTTTCCCAGTCCTTACTCCTACCAGACATTTGAATTGTACTTTTGATGACGCGGTTAAACCGCTCAACCATGCCATTACTGTTTGGATTATAGAGAGCAGTAGTCTTGTGCTTGATACCTAGTGTATCAAAGTACTCTTTAGCTTTATTAGAGGTAAATTGGACACCATTATCACTGAGTAAAACTGAAGGGATACCCTCCAACGTGAAAGAAGTATCTAAAAACTTCAAGACAGTAGTAGTATCAGCTTTGCTCACAACCTTTACACAAGGCCACCTGGAAAATAAGTCCATCAAAACCAAAATGTATTTTTGCTCACTGCCAACAGGACCCATGATATCAATGGCTAAATGTTCCCAAGGAGAACTAGGTGCAGTCATGTTGCCCATAGGAGGCTTACAGACAACTAGAGATTTGTCAGCAGTTTGACATAACTTACAGTTCCTTACAAATTGATCGATTTCAGCATCCATACCTGGCCACCAAAAAGAGGCTTTAACTGTACGTTTAGAACGGACTATGCCAAAATGCCCCTCATGGCATAAAGCCATGATAGAGGGCCGCAAAGTCTTGGGAGGTATGACTCTTTCTCCAAACCAGATGCTGCCATCTTGAACACTTAAATCTAATCTAACATCCCAAAAGGACTTCAAAGGATGCTTACAGTCAACTTTCCTAGGCCAGGACCCAGCTAGATGGGATTTTACTAAAGATAGTTCTTCATCTTTCGCATATTCATCAACCCACCTATGCTTCGAAATGCCTGCACCATCCATGTCTTGTACATAGGCTACCTGAAAGGAGTTCCACAACTCATCCTCACATTCATCTAGTTGCTTAGGCATTCTGGAAAGAAAATCGGCTATACAATTCTCTTTACCAGGTACGAATTCCACATTGTAACAAAAATCTTGCAGTTTAATGGCAAGTCTGGCAACCCTCGCTGAAGTGTTAACAGTACCTTCAGTGGTCAGGACTCTGAGTAGTGGCTTGTGATCACAGCGCAAAGTGAACTTAGTACCCCATACAAAAGCTCTAAAGTGATTAACAGCCCATACACATGCCAAAGTTTCTTTTTCAATGGTTGAGTATTTTTCTTCTGTGGGCGAAAGTGACCTGGAAGCATAAGCAACAATTTGCTCCTTACCACTCACACCAACTTGGGACAAAACTGAACCCAAACCTTTAATGCTGGCATCTGTGGTGATAATAGAATGAGCATCAGGATTAAAACTTTTTAAGGAAGCTATATTGGCAATGCAGCTTTTGATGTAATCAAAATCTTGTTCACATTCTACTGACCAAGCAAACTTTGTCTTGTTCTTTAACAGCTGTCTTATATTATATGTTCTGGTCGCAAAGTTGGGAATGTATTTAGAACAAAATTCAGCTAAGCCAATAAAGGATCTGACATCATCTTTTCCCTTGGGGGAAGGAGCACACCTGATAGCATCAACTAAATTGGGTTTAGGTTTAATACCATTACAGTCAATGACATGCCCTAAGTAAGTTACATGATCACTGGCAAAGGTGCATTTGGTGTATTCAACAGTTAACCCTTTGTCGTTGAGAATGCTCAAAACTTCATTTAAGGTATTGTCATGATCTGCCCTTTCCTTTCCAAAGATGAGGATGTCATCCTGAAAAAACTTTGTGTTTTTAACAGTGGAAAACAACCTGTGCATGAAACGCTGAAAAACAGCTGCGGCCGAAGCCAAACCAAAAGGCATCCTTTTAAATTGGTAACAACCCTGTGGGGTTATGAAAGCAGTGTATTTCCTGCTGTCTCTAAACAAAGGGATCTGATGGTACGCAGACGATAAGTCGACTGTAGTGAACCATTTAGCCCCGTCAAGCAAAGCTAACATTTCATTGATCTTTGGCAGGGGAAATTGGTCTACCACTATATTATCGTTTAAGTGGCGAAGATCCACACATAATCTTAATTTACCGTTGGATCGTTTCACGACCACCAAAGGGGAAACCCATGCAGACGCTTCAATCGGTTCGATTATGTTGGATGAAACCAATCTCTCAAGTTCCATAGCCACGTCTTTTCTTAGAGCAATTGGCACACTTCTAACCTTATGGATCTTAGGTGTGGCAGAGTCCTTCAAAATTATTTTGTGTTCGAAGTCTTTCAACTTGCCAATTGTCTTTGAAAAAACTGCAGGGAATCTTTTTAATAGTTCCTCACCGGTTTTGGTGCCCTCATCCATAACTAAAACTTTTTCCACAGAGTTGGGGTCAAGGATAATGTGTAAATCCCCTTGGTCCTTCCACCCTAAAACAGATGGACCTTTTTTTGATACATATAACTTGCCATAAGATCTACGGTTCTTGAACTCAAATTTCAGCCAACGAAAACCAACTATATCAATCTTGCCACCATCATAACCTTCAGGGTCAATATCCGAAGGAGACAGTTTTGGACCAACTCTGTCAATGAAAGTGTTACGCCATATATCTTCGTTTATGATCGTATAAGGCGAACCAGAGTCAGCATAGACCTTGATGCGCACACCCCCTATATGTATCCAACATTCAGGTTTGTTATCGACAAGCAAACAACCATCCCTAATGTTGAGGAGTAATTTTTTTTTTAAAACTACAGCGCAGTCAGATGCTTGGTCATCATCACTAGAAGTGTTCTCATCAGAAACTAAGTCTTCTTGAATACATTTGACAGTCTTTGTCTTCCTTCTACATGCTTTGGTGTAGTGACCATACAGTCCACACGCACCGCATTTACTCTTTTTTGCAGGACAAGACTTTGCAAATGCCAAATGTTCAAGACTCCCACACCTATAACATTTGGGAGATTCATTACTGTACTTAGGCTTAGCCCATGTTTCGCTTTTTTGTTTAAAATTACCGCTTCTTTTTGAACTAGCATCTACTTTAGCCACAACATCTTTGCTGACAATTTCAGATTTTAGAGCACTCGCACATCTACTGGATGACTCAGCTTTACGAACTAAAGCTAGGATATCTTCTAAACAAGCATCCCCATTCATCCAAAGACGTTCCTGAATTGCAGGATTATTAGCGTGCATTACCACCTGGTCACGAATTAAATCTTCAAGTAAACCGCCAAAGGCGCAATCATCACCCATTTTTCTCAACTCACCAACGTAGTCATCCACAGACTCATTTTTAGATTGTTTCCTTTGGTAAAATTTGTAACGCGTAATACCCATACAAACCTTCGGAGAGAAATATTTGTCTAAATTGGATAGAGCCACTGTGAAAACATTACTATCACCTCCCCCTACAATAGGCTTGTTCATTTGGTTATAGCATTTAAGACCTTTTGGACCCAAAGAGTGTAAAAGAATACGTTTCTTTTGATCAGCAGACATTTTTCCATCAGAATCCACAGTGTCAATATAATTGAGAAAATAGTCTTTCCATTCTAGCCATTTTAACGTTGGTTCAGAACCTTTACACCAGAATTCCTGAGGATTACTTAGAGAAAATGTTTGTTGACTCATGTTGGTGTGAAGTAAAGCAAAAAAAAAAATGAGTTAAATGATATGAGAGAAGATTGCAAAAGAAAGTTATCCGTCAGGTGTACAGTTTGGTGGAATTGTTCAGTGAATACAGGATCCTTCTACACACTGTCCAGTCTTCACCACCATAAAGTGAAGAAATTGCAGAAATTCTTGAAAATGTCGCAAATTAGGCAAGAGGTTTAGTTCAAGGCGTAAAACAGCGATTACCTGTGACCGCGATGAAAATCCGACTTGTGGGTGTCGAAATAGGTAAATAACAAAAAAAAAACGTCTTCCGTTTTTTTCTTCGTTTGACGAGTAGGCCTGCCCAATCCAAAATGGCCGCCACGCACCGTGTGATGCGTCACGTTCTCAGCGAACGTATGACGTTACAAAGATGCAACGCGAGTCAGAGAGAGAACCTCCAAGCTTGAGGACACGCGCATTAGAAGCGCGTAATGAAGAACAACGGTAAGCGCTCGAGCGCGGTGTAGCAGCGCATCCAAAGTATCCAGAATAAAGATAGAGATTACTGTTTTGGTAAATAAAAAAAAAAAAAATAAGGCGTCGCTCACCAAGCTTTGTTGTGCGCAAAATCAATTATTGTCCTCCATGCGTTGTTGAAATATGGTAACGTCGTCTCTGCTCCACTTGTCGTCTCGACCATAAGGGAGGTCGGAATTACCTTGAAAGCGGTTCACAGGCTTAGAAAATCATCCCGATCGTCGCCAATTGTTAGATTGATGAACCACACATCAAATAGGTGGAAAGTAGATTTAATGTATACAGCAGAGCAGGTACACAGCCAGACAGGTTAGCAGTCAGGAGTAACTGACTACATTAGAATACAGCACATAGGAACGCTCTGAGCAGAATGTGGAATGAACATAGTTAAAGCAACATGACATAATTACACAACATAACAGCCCCCCTTTCATTTTTCCTCACTTGCCCTCTGTATATGCCCAACAACGAGCATGTCCGCAGCTCTGTGCTGCCTTCAGAATATACTTTTGGACCGACATCATCCTAATGACGAGCAGTAAGGAAAGAAACCATTGCCACAACCTATCGGTGACAAGTGAAGGAGAGGAGCGCGCATCACCTACTGAAGGGCGAATGGATAGCATTAATGTAATATTTTTGTGCAGAGTAGACAGAGTACATATTTGTGCATCACATTTAGTCTCTGTCAAACTTGTTTTCGACACCAGGCTTCTCTCTCTCTCTCTATATGAGCTTCTCACTTCAACTGGAGCTTGGGAAAGTCAGGGCAAGTTCGTTAAATTCTGTCTGACAAGTATTTACCATGTGAAAGGATCTGTCTACCTAACTTTCGAATACATTGCAGACTTGAGGGCTCGCACCTACCACTGGATGGCTGACTGTCATTTTACTGTGCAGTCAAAATGTCCTCCAACAAATTGAATTTGTCATCATGTCTTGAAAAGCAATATTGCACCAAGGAGATTCTTAAAAACAGTTTGCAAAACGGGGAAATGTGCTACAACCAGCCATTTGAAAGCTCTTTCTTGTGGAATTCTAAACAAGCAATATATGGTGCCCACTACCTTCATGAAACACTAACTAAAGTCTATAGATTGGGCTACGTAGAATTGAAGTATTGTCTTCTATTATACGAGAATGTTAGACTGAGAATTTAGTCTCGAAGCATTTTTGTTAGAGAAAAAAACTACAGTAAACACACCCTTCATTCAGGCACATCATACAGGGAATGCAATTTATATCACCAAACAGCTTCTCTATGGCTTTATTAGCATTCATGGGTTCTTAGCACCTTTGCAGTGGTGGCTTCTCCATGTGAGCAGAGGAGCGTCGCCCCACTGCTTTCTCACAGTGCGGGAAGCAGAACAATAAAATGCTATTAAAATAGCATTTTTAGGTCTCGCCTGTCGATGCGCATGCGCATCGAGCAAGCGAGACTATGGTGGCTTATCCACTCTTTATCCAACTTGCAAGGAATCGTGGCGATTCCTTGCAGTGCCCGTGACTTTTAAGCTCAATGCGCATGCGCATTGAGCTTAAAAGCGCGTGCACATGCCCCCAGCCGCCTGCCTTGCCTACTCTCCCAGCTGGTGCCGCTCCACCCCCGGTGGCATCAAAGGCTTTCACGGCCGGCCGGCCATGCTTTCAGTTTCACGACCGGCCGGCCGTGTGAAGTGCATTTCAAAGCCCGCTCTCCCTGCTCCGCCCCCTGCTCCGGCCGAGACGCGTCTGCTCTAGACTACTTGTGTCCGTGACTTATGCTGGTGGAACAATATCACTAGATATAAACGTTGATCAAAGTTTAAAATGAATCCCCTATTCAACGTATTGCTGAGATAGAAAATAGAAAGCATTTCTGTTCTTTTTTTTTAAATCAATCTGTGCCGTAATAATTTTCTATAAACAATTTTAAAGCGGACTATACTATGTTCATAATTAACTTCTCTTAATGAACTTTGACCCAATAAGTACACTAATCGAAAATACATAGATCTCTGCCTGTAAACACACCAATTTTTTAACCGCCACTAATGGCAGCTACGAGCTTACATATGCCGATAGTCCTAACGGCAAAGTCCGCTTTTTGTTTCTATCATAGCACAGGCGGCTTCCCATAGTTTATTAGTGGCGGGAATGCGAAGACGGTCACAAACAGGAAAAGAAACACTACTCGGCGCTTCAACATACGACCTGAACGTAAAAACAAGGTAAGATTACTACAAAGTAATGGTATCTAATCAGGATGTGGACGCAGGCAGGATGCAGACAACGACGATAATTACGTTTTTAAACTCGGACAAGCTTTATATAGATGCACAAACGAGCATAGCAATTTAACGGGCACCTCACAATGTGGCCAAATAACGGAGCTCGCCCTGACATTTACTCTGTCCGTATTTTACTTTACGCATTGACGTCCCATATGAATAATTACATTAAAAACATGGCATTTTAAGGCATTTCTATTAGCCGTTAATGAATAAATGCAGCAATCTAAACATGCAGATATACGGCATTGATATATATATAGGGAATTACTGGACCAAATATCTTATTGCTGTTAAACATATAAACATGATATAAATGCAACATGTATAGAGCAGTAAGACAACGCCAGCAGATATATGATTGCTGACTGTTCCCCTTCCTTTTTTTTCCTCCTTATACTACCTTGATCGAACGTAAAAACAAGGTAAGATTACTACAAAGTAATGGTATCTAATCAGGATGTGGACGCAGGCAGGATGCAGACAACGACGATAATTACGTTTTTAAACTCGGACAAGCTTTATATAGATGCACAAACGAGCATAGCAATTTAACGGGCACCTCACAATGTGGCCAAATAACGGAGCTCGCCCTGACATTTACTCTGTCCGTATTTTACTTTACGCATTGACGTCCCATATGAATAATTACATTTAAAACATGGCATTTTAAGGCATTTCTATTAGCCGTTAATGAATAAATGCAGCAATCTAAACATGCAGATATACGGCATTGATATATATATATAGGGTATTACTGGACCAAATATCTTATTGCTGTTAAACATATAAACATGATATAAATGCAACATGTATAGAGCAGTAAGACAACGCCAGCAGATATATGATTGCTGACTGTTCCCCTTCCTTTTTTTTCCTCAGCCTCACCCTCACTCTCACTCACCCTCAAACACCCTCAACCCTTCAGCCTCACCCTCACTCACCCTCACCCTCACTCACCCTCAACCCTCACCCTCACTCACCCTCACTCACCCTCACTCACCCTCAACCCCTCACCACCCTCACTCACCCTCAACCCCTCACCCTCACTCACCCTCACTCACCCTCAACCCCTCACCCTCACTCACCCTCAACCCCTCACCCTCACTCACCCTCAACCCCTCACTCACCCTCAACCCCTCACTCACCCTCACTCACCCTCACTCAGCGCAACCACAGCATCTTCACTAAATATATTTAATAAACTTTAAGCTATTGGCAATATAAAATAAAATCCATTTTATTTACATATTAATTATTAATTGTTTTTTAAAGCCATTGATTTTTTTTATATCAATACATATAAGTCACATATAAGTCCCGTTAATACAAAACATGTTGCTTTACAAATGCTAGAGGTGTCACATTTACAAAAATTATAACTATTGGCTTTGTAAAGAAGAAAGCTATTAATTTTGCTATTTAGAAAAAACAACACATAAATAAAAAACAAAAAAATAAATAACACCTATAGCTCTAACTTTCCTACTGCGAGACCTATTGCATTTCCAATGCTTGTATGTTTCTGCTTCTTGCACTGTGAGAAATCAGAAAAAAAAGGTTTTGGTTGGGTGCGGTTGGTTGAGCGGTCTTGCTGCAGGGCAGGGGGGGAGTGGCTTGCCCACTGTTGTGGGCGCTGACTGTTTTGACCAAACCAGTCATACGCACTCTCCTGTTTTCTCCATGTAGGCTGCACACATCCTGCATGGTGAAAACGGCCTCCCCGTAGACGCCTATGCAGCCGGCGTCCCAGTCAATCACAATGCTGCCATTGCAGCGTTGTGATTGGCTTTGGGGAAGGGAGGGAGGCTGCCTGCTTCCTGGGACTGGAGAGCAGAGAGCGAAAACACAACACAGGACCGGAGGCTAAGGTAAGGTTACATTTTTTTTTTATTAATCCCCCCCTTCCTGCGTGACCCCCGCAACCCCACCCACGAGTCATGCCGGCTGCAACTTTCTTTGAAAGTAAAAACTTGGTGAGGCTAGAAGCATCTTCTAAGAAGTCAATGGGAATAAACAAGTGGTGGGACATTGAATCAGCTTGTAAAGTACACCCTGTAGTGTGACTGTATAGCTTCCATACTGTTTCGTACTAAAGTGTTTCCACAGTTGTGAGAGTTCCAAACAAGGAGCTCCCAGTTAGGGTGACCACCTCCGCAAGGTCACTGGGGACACAGTTTTCAGTTGTGGACATATGTGTGATAGCCTAATGCATTCTGGGAGTTGTAATCTTGTTTTGATTCCATTGAGCTAATTAGAGTAACACAGATGAAATCAATGATTTGTAGGTGAAAAGTTCAGAATGGGAGACAGTGTTTATACAGACATGGAGGAAGGTGCTCATCCTATTTCCACCACATATGCTCCATAGGTGAGATGAATGGCTGCCTCTCATACAAGGCGCAAATTATTTTCCAAGTTAACTCCATAACCAGTGTATTATTGTTCCATCTGACTACTTCATGTTTGGGCGCCAGGATACCCATAGGGTGACAGTTGCGCGATACAAATAATAAATACAATACAAATACAACTACGCATGTCATGTTTCCCCATGGAACTTAAAGCGTGCCCATGATGTGAAGAAAAGGGTCTGCAACCAACTGCACCAACATCCTCTGGCGAACCTGCATGACAGCAGACGGTGCAGACGTCAGTCAGTCAGAAATGCCAGCATGCGATGCCCTTGGTCGCGGGTTATTGTACTTCTCAACCTGCTGGCCAGACACACATTCATTCCACCAGCATCTGCGTGATTTTTTTCTCCCCACTAGTGAAAATATGATTACAACAGCATAAAAGGCTTTTACTACTTTCATTTATCATAATCACATTTCATTTATCTTGAAAAGCCTCTGGTAGCAGGCATTTCAGATGTGATTGGCTCTGCGGTATTGTCATTTGTTCTTGAAGAATGTTTGGAAGTGAACATTAGTTAACTGGCGGCTGCTGCTGCTGCCACACTCCAGCTGCATTCGGCTTAAAGCCACAGAACTCACACAAACTGTGAGGTCTTGGAAACATGGTCAACAAACAAAGGGGTTGATATTCGAGTTCGCCATATGGTTTTGCCGCCTTTTGTAGGGTGAAGTCCCGCGCCTAGTTCAGACGCCATTCAATATGATCGGTCCACCTCGAACTTTGTATTTTATTCGTGTAGGTGATTCAAAGGTTATTAATTTACTTACTGTTTTTAACCCCTTCCCTGCTGATCACGACCCCCAGCCGTCATGCATCACGGTGCTCGTGTGCTGATGACGGCTGGGGGCCGTCATGAACCCGCCCACTCTTTAAAACGGCCGCACAGGTACAGAATCGCGGCCGCGCCCAAGGGGTTAAAGCATCAACATGACACAGAGGACCCAATTCAGAGCCTTTAGGTGTGAGGTGAATGGAGAGAGGAGGACAGGAACTAGTGAACACGTTCCTAAAGGTGAAATCAAAAGGCATGTACTCCAATTTCGTCAAAAGAAATGAGTTCTAATTGACTTACCCACGTCACCGAATTCTAGTGGTCCTGGCCAAAACAAGAAAAGTCGTGTGGCTCACATTTGCTATCGCCTAGAAACATTTACACGTGGCATGCATGAACAGCTACATTGAAACTGCGCATGTTAACTTCACATGGGTAGACACTAGACAAAGGTACATCCACTGACAGACTAACGTTACGAGGTTAGAAATCAAAGATTGTGCTGACTCATTATTATGAAAAATGTGATTCTACTGAATGCTTACGATTTTCGGTGGGACACATTTTTGCACTGAAAAGCTAATGAACTAGGTCTGCAGAAAAGCCTCCAGAATGTGGGAAGAACATCTGGATATCAGTGTAAAAACACAAACGTTTGCAGTAATTCCCCATTTGTCAGGGTCAAATCTATAATGGTGCAGTAATATGGTATCTGTACAATACTGCTTTACACATCCGTAATTGCAGATGTGGTACTCATAACAATGGCATAATATCTAATAATGTTTGTAATTGTTAGATAGCAGTTCAATACATATGTGTTTCAGAGGAAGGAGGCTCTTTCAGTTAACCCAAAAGCAATGCTTAATTTGAGCCGGTTGTTTCTGGTTCTTGGCACCCGCACTTAATTCTCAACCCCAGCACTAATGATCATATGGTGGCGCTATCTGTCTAATTTTGAGATGAACACAAAATCAATGTTGAATAATTTAAGGTACATTAAAAATGAATAATAGCTGCCACCCACGCCATCCTTATAACTTTGTGTGGCCAGGAATGATCTGAATTATCACTCTTGTAAGAGTGCGATGTCACCGACAGCGCTGCCAGGGGCAATGGGTGGCGCATGCTGCAGTGGCCTCTTGAGAAGGTCCCTGGCACTTACCTTTTTTTTTTTTAACAAGTTAACACTTTAGGAGCGTCAAACGTTCAGCGCCCAGTGCTGAACGTTCGAATAACGGGTGCGGCTCCGTCGGCCAACAGTCGTGCGCAGCACTGGCAAGGTAGTGCTCGCGAGGACCGTTGGCCGACGGCAGCACTTAAAGGGTTAAGCACTGCCCAAAGTCTTCCCCAAATGGAGCCATTTTGTTTTTTTCATAGTACCATCTGTTACGTCCACGATAGACGGGATCTCAGGGACAGACATTTAATAAGAAAAAGTAAAATGAGCCTGTTGTATTCCCTTAAGAAGTGTGCATTTCTGTCATAAAATCAAATGTGGAGGAAAACGAAGAGGGTTCCCAGAGACATGATATGATACCTTAGTTCAAGAGTTAAAAGAACAAAGCTAGGGTTATGTGATAGTAAGGTGATAATATAAATGACGTAGTGTATACGATCATGAAAAATATGGGCAACAACCAGTATTGTGAGCTGAACATATCAGGAGACTAGTAATCAATTGTTGAGAACGAAATGAGCAATATTGGAGTCAGGTAAATAGGTCAGGGCAATCATTTCTGAGCATCTCATCACGAGGAGTGCATATGCATGTCAGTGTGATGTCCCACTCATAAATCGGGGGAGTTCAAAGCAGTAAAGATTTTTTCCTGTAATCTTAGTGTTGGGCTCTTACATGAATGTCAGGGAGTTTGTGATGCTTTTGATTGTCAGAGTAATTTGAAAAGCCTTTCACTCATAAGCGTTGAGTTCCCTGCGAGGAAAACCTAGCTTAAGTACACACTCAAGGACAGAATGCTTGCGAGTTAGTGGGTGCAGCACTGTTTCACAGTGGTCACCAGAAAAATACATTAAATAACACTTATGCAGATTACTTCTCAGATCAGGATGCGATTACTTCTCAGATCAGGACATATTGCATTTCTTGTTCTTCTGTCCCTTCTATAAAAATGGGAGAGAAAGATATATTAAACCAATTCTGAGAGGTTTCGTGCAGGTTAAACCAGCCCTATTGTACTTACAACTTATGGAAACTTCAGTAGTAATGTACGGGGTGGCAAATTTTTTGACTATGTCAATCCGGTCAAAGCAAGCAAGACTAAAATCAAATAATTAACGTATCCTAAATTGCTTGTATTGAATAAATGGCCTTTGGTTATGTAACCCTTAGTTGTACCAAATTTGAATTCATGAACTGCACGTTTTGCACTTTACCCCAGGTGGCTAGCATCTCCTGTATTTAAAATTGTAAAGATTTTTTCTAGTTTTGTACTGTATTTTTAACCAGATTACTGCTAAAGGATTATAAGATTGTGATCATTGTAAATATGTTTTGCAAAGATGATTTTTACATGAATTTTTATGTGCATAGTAACTTTTTAACTTTTTAACTTGTTTTAAAAACTTGTCTGTATGATTGATTATGGTTCTGTAGCATACTTTTATGATTTTAAAACAATCGAATAAAGTGTTTCTGACTTGACTTGACTTATGCAGAAACTTTTCTTGAATAATAAAATCGTTGCACTCCTACTTTGGTGTCAAAATAGAGACATTCTAAATCTCGGGTAAAGAGTGAATGACCTAAGAGGGCTCTGCCCTAAATGCCCAAGCAACTACGAAGAGAATTCTTTAAGAGAGTCGCTAACAAAAGTGCATGAAGCTTAATATTTCGCAACATTGAATAATTTGTTCAGTAACTTCACAAAGTGTGAAACTGGCATAATTATATTTTTGTTAAAGAAAAAAAAAAAGAGACCACCCGTTGACAATTGGCAGGTATTTACGCTCCTTCTCTGGGTCACTAGATGCAGCCCCACCAACTCGCACCTTGTTTTTCTTCTTTAAATTAGGACGTTGGCGGCGGAATTGGTAGCGCTGAAACTTTTTCCTTCTGCTTCAAGGAACCCTAAGCATCCTCTGTGATAAAATTGGAGTCAATTCTCTTTCTTTTGCAGTTTTATATTGCACAGACCTAGCCAAAGCGCATTAGAGTTCTTTACATAAGCACCAGTTATATATAGTACACAAGGTCGGATACATTTTTAGGCATTGGTAGATTAAGTGATTTGCACAGAATCACAGAATTTTGAGCCGAAGCCTGGACTTGAACCTAGTTATCCAGTTCATAAGTCGCCAGTTTAAAAGTCGGCTGCTCTGGCCCTAACTCCACATCCTCTCCCCTCTGCCTGACATCCAACCCTTCTTTTTTAGAATTGTTTTTATTACCATATTTCAGCATAACATACATTTTGAGCGGGCAACATGGCACGGACAGTATCATCTGGACAGAACCACCCCCCCTGCCCCTCCAACCCCCCTGTATACACTCAAAGATGGTCGACTGGGGCGACCTGACATCTAGCTTTTCTTGAGCAGGATATATGTTTTCATAGAATAAAAATTAAGCCTAATCTGAGTCGAAGGAACATTGCCTGCCTTTTTTGAAGAGTGAAGTCCACAATTTGACCCGGTCTTGCGTTCAGAATTAAACACTTTGGTACTTGTAGTCTCTAACAGCCTGGCTATGGAACATCTTTGAAAGATCAAAGTCATGTTTATACTGCCAGGTCTTAGATTGTGCCCTATACTTAGCATCCTCGTGAAAGCCAAGACAATAACAAGTGGGGTTTTCGACAATACAACTGTGTCTACAGAGACGTAGAGTGATTCTGTGCAGAAATCCATTAGGAAAGAGAGCTGTGGCAATGGGGAGTACAGGTCGTCATTGCGAACGCACATCACCTACCACACTTTCTTTTAAAAATGCCATATCATTGAGGTTGTTTCCTCTAGCAACAAGCTAAGCAGAAGAGTGATGGGGAGTAAAAGGGTTTTATCAGCTGAGTGCATATTTCGCAGTCCACAGACCGAAGTAAAACCTTTCTTGATTGTACTACAGGATAATTAATGCCACAACTGAGAGAGGCAGAGAATGAATCCTCAGGGCCGCAATCTAACACAGAGAAGCCTCCAGACTCACTTTTGAATGCCATGGGATCTCAGGTGTGCATTCACAGTTTTATTAAGAGATAAAATCCATTTGCTCTATTTGTACCATTCCACATTATAAGATAAACTATATTTAATTGCCTCTCCTATTGGTCGCAGACATACAACCAGCACGTGCTAAGCGACCTATAGTTCGGAACATTTCACCCCTTCACAACACTAAATGCTCCTATCCTCTATAACTACAAGACAACTTCACACCAAACTACCCCAGAGTTAAACAGAAATAGATCTCTAAATTCAAATAGTATCCATGCCTCTTTTGATTCAACGGACCCATCTACAAATACCAACTCCTTCATGTGCACAAAGTCAGTGCCAATGGCCTTTGCAATGACAATGGGTCAGCCTCCCACAAGAGTAAACACAGCTAGAATCCATCTCTTGGGCAAACAGAACCCATGCACCAGAAAGTCAAGCAAGCAACTAAAACAGTCACACTGTATGCTATGGCACTTAAGGCATCTTTAGTAATCACTTGCAGAGTTCAAACAAACTACGCCTTCTGGTTTAAGCCATTATAAACAGGTAAATTCATCCAACACCGCATTTCAAAGCCCAAAGTTACCTGAAGCAACAGCTCACAATACAACAACATCTCACTCTCATGCTACCAACAACGGGCTAAATGTCTTTCAGTTCTCTTTAACAAAGATGAAACACTAGTGGGCATGCACTAATGTCCCAAAGTTAATGTGTTATGAATAGGCTGTCCTGTTTGCAGTATTTATTTTTATGTGGATTTCAGTAAAATCAACGCTTATCAGTGTTTAGTTAGCTGTCTAACCAGCAAAATAGATAAAAACTATGTTTTCCAGTGTCTATGAAACAGGTTTTTTTTTTGTTGCAGTGATTGTTATAAAGCACATATTTAATTTATAGGAGAAGTAATGCCAGGTTATCTATTGTCTTCCTATTGGCTATATGTCCAATTTACTTATTTAAGACTATTTTAAGCATAGATACCGATCACACTCACTCTGTCAATACTTTGTTTTTACAGAACTAATAATGGATTAAAAATTAAGAGTACTATATTCAAATGTTTTAATGAAAAAATTCCGAGACACAGTTGATGATCATGAGCTAGACATTTCACTAGTCAGTAATGGAATTAAACAATGCCAAAAGATTAAACATGATTCTAATGTTCCCGACTTCTCTACAGTGTATAAAATATATTGATCAAACGGAGACATGCTTGTAAACCCTTCATATTTAATTCAAGTACACAAAACTAGAGAGAACAAAATGAAGAGAAAATATTTTAGTGACATTCCTAAGCAGCAAAACTCAAGCAGAATAATCATAGGCAGGTCTTTATTGTTGCTATCTTGTATAACCCTTGAATAGCCCTTCAGTTTCTGATTGTGAAGGTGTTTATCAGATTTTATATGTTTACTTTAATGGGGGACGTTTACATTTCGGTGGGGCTTTATCAGTTATTAAAGGTTTAAACCTAAAACAGGATAGCCTAGTAATGTAACTTGGAAGAGGGAAACCACTTGCAAAAAAGGTGTTGCAGGAGCATACTATAACTACCAGCTTAAGAACGCATACTCAATATGACATCAACCCATCAACACCCGGGGGCGTGGCCGGATAGTTGCGTTGCTGCGGAGCACCAGTCCCGACTCCAGAATCCTGTAGAATCCTGGCGGAACCGACCCTGTCCTGTCCTGACCCTGTCCTGGAATAGACTCTGGTCAGAAGTTCTTCTGGCCAAAGGAGTGTGACATCGGGCTCTGCACCAGTGGTATACCAGCAACATCACTGCTCAAAAGATTCCCGGATCGCGGCGTCCTGCCTGACCTCAAAATGGTGGCTCCTGTCCTCTGCCGAGCGGGGCCCAGTGCTCGAGTGTGCAGTGTGCGTCTGGTAGCCTGGCGGTCGGGCTCTGAAAGTGATTCCTGGCGGAGCTCTCCTCCACGCCGCTGTGCCTGAAATCCTGGTGGGGGGCAGGAGACACAAGACACAGCTCGGAGAGGGGACCATCCTGATCCCGCCACCCACGGATGCTTAATTAAAGCCAGTGCCCTATGCGGGTGGACTGCTGGGAATATACTATGGCCCCTAGGGTGAATAACAAGAGGGCCGGAACGGTTAGAGGAGTGAGGAACCATCCGGGGCCCCCTCTACAATATCCTGCTAACGGACACACCCCCTGGGACAGGCTGTCTGAAGTGCCCGGAGGATGCCGCCTAGAGTGGGGATGGAGATCGGGCGCTGACGGTGTGCCCCGTGGATGGCCTCGCTCCTTCAGCTTTTCATGTGAGTCCAGTGGTGGACAGTGTACAACTACAATTTAAAGGCGGAGGCCACCCGGCCGGAACTTGACTGGTGACTGCTTCCAGAATAGTGGCTTGGGGGCATTTCTCTGTGGTAGTCTAACTTCCAGAGCCCAGCGTCAAGGTACTCAGGCGCACCTCCAGGTGACTTCCTCACTGGGAGGGTGGGAGAAGACTGCCCTGCTGAGATTTCAAGTCTGTGGGTACGGACTGTTGCCGAGATAAGAGAGGCAAGGTCCTGAACTGGGTGGGGATCACCCAGTCAGTCGCATGAACTGAAGTAAACAGCGAGAATAGGAAGGCTCGTGCTTGGAGCCGTCGGTCCTTAGTTGGACCCACTTGTGACCAGTCGGCTGTGGACCGACTGGAACGCAACTGAAAACTTATACGCAGAGGGGCACAGTGATCTCCTCCAGTCTCTGCTCCGGCATCCTCTGGGCCTGGAGAGGGACTGAAGGTACAAACAGAGAGAAGAACAATAATGGGCAAAGACAAACCGACGAGGGGAGCACAGGGCAACAAAATAATGCAATATACGTGCTGGGACCAACAATGGTGGAACACAGAAGGTCAGAATCAGAGCAGTTGCCCCCTCACGGTACTATGGCACAAGATAAAGCAGATATCCTGGAGGCCATTAAAGACTCATGAGTGGCGCTTGTATAAAAAATGGACACTATGGCGATGGATATCAACTACTTACGTTTGGATCTTCGAAAAGTGGCAGACAGAGTAACAAGTACGGAAGGAGAACTAGCTACCTAAAAGGAAGAAGTCCAGACACTCTGCACAACAGTGTCATCGCTTCAAGTACAGTCCAATTGTCTGGAATACAGGGCAGAAGACGTAGAAGGGGGGTCACAACTGAGCAATTTGAGATTTCTGGGATTCCCGGAGAAGGCGGATGGCTCGGCGGTGGATCTCTTCCTGGAACAGTGGATAGGAACGGTCTGCCCGAATAGTAAACTGTCTAAACTGTTTGTTATAGAACAAGCCCATCAATCCCTTGGTCCCCTGCCGCCGCCGGATCAAACCTAGAGCCATAATAGCCCGGATATTCAATTTCAGAGACAGAGATATAATTTTGCAGTACGTTCATGCACATTGCCTGCCTAAATTTGAAGATCGCGACATTCATATTTACCCTGACTATACCAGGAAGGTGCAGGATCTACAGAAGGATTTCTTGGGGGTCAAGAGGCATCTCAGGGAACTCAATATCAAATATAGCTCCCGGCTCCGAATCCAATTTGGCGACAGAGTGCCCTATTTCAGTTCTCCACAGGAGGTCACAGAATGGATGGACTCACTGAGCCCGGCAGGGAAAAATCAGAATCATGGATGGCACGAACAACGCAGAAGAAGCGGACGACAACAGCGACAGCGTCAAGACACTGGATTACTGCGATCTAACTTGCACGATAAAGCAGGCGCAGGGCGTATACTGGTGGGTCCAGATGGAACCTTTAGGCTGAAGCGGAAGGGCTTCCTACACAAAATCAGTTCTCCCCGCTTTGCCTTGTCCAAGAAACTCAATTGCAATTGGAGAATAGCCCTAATCGTACAGATGAAGAGTCTTGCGATATACTGACACTGCGGGTGAGGATGCACTGATGGTCAGAACTGGGCACCAAAACTGTAAGTACGGCAAGTGGACGTATGGAGGAGAAAATGAGTTATAAGCCTCTAGGGTGTCGTTCCCCATAAAAATTGAAAGAGAAAGACTGGTAAATTAGTGGGAACATGGTTCCGCCGTAATAAAAGTTCAGGACACTCCAGCTGTAATGCACTGCCGCGGCCTTGTGACACCGCAAGTTGGGTGAGGCGGCGCAGTGCTGGACAGTCTGGCAATATATCAGACTAGTTTTTCACTTTTTGTGGATTCATATATTAGATTTTTTGGGATTTAAGCGGGGAAGGTGTTTCAGGGTGGTGGGGTGATGAATAAATAGATGAGTCCTGAGTCCTTGGGTAACGGTTGTGCTGGGGGAATAGGTACTACTGCCTGGGGTTGGGCGGAGAGGAGTGTTGGAGGTTACATAGTTATGTTGCAAAGTTCATTGCCGGGGATACCAAGAGCTAATATGTAAGTCAACATTTAACAATGAAGGGTGGCTCTTTCTATGCCACACTTAGGGATCCCCACCTATACAGGGAGGTCCGGCAATACAACCAGCTGGTAACATGATGGGTAGAAGTTAGAACTACAAATTCATCACTTGGAATGTTCATGGGCTAAATAATTTGGTTAAAAGGATACAGGTAGCAATGTATCTTAGACGATATGGTGTGAGCATAACCTTTCTTCAAGAAACCCACTTGTGGGGCGACTGTCTTAAGTACGTCAAACGACGATGAAGGGGCTAATTCTTTGCAACATCTTATTCAGGATAAGCCAGGGGCACACTCATCTGGGTGGGACCGGGAATCACATTCAAGGTGATAAAATCTAAGGTAGACCCATCATGGAGGTATGTGGTGGTGGATGGTACACTAGACGGACGGAAGGTCTGTCTGATTAATATATACAACCAGAATAATGATGATGGGGAATTCCAGGGAACAGTCTTGGGCCAGCTGGATTGTGCTCCTGATGCAGAACTGATTGTTGCAGGGGACTATAATTGCGCGTTGGCTGGCACATTGGATACTAGCCAAAACTAAAACTAGAGAAGCCATGTTGCAGATGCTAACAAATTACTACCTTATAGATATCTGGCGGCATCGCAATCCACATCAAAGTAAATATTCGTGTCATACACCTGCGACTAACAAATATAGTATACTAGATAATTTTTTCGTACAGCTGGGGGCAACTAATTGAATAGTAGAGGCACAGTATTTGCCTCGTTATTTATCTGACTATTCTCCACTGTTTATAGTACACACTGGGTCGGCCAAGATCCAAGGTACCACTTAGGAGAATTAACGCAGAGGCACTCACAGACCCAGTATACAAAGCTACAATAGGAAAATAAATCCAGTCATTCTTTGAAGTTAATAGCAATACTGCCAGCACGAAAGCACTAGAATGGGATGTCATGAAGGTAGTAATGAGGGGGTTTGTATGTCTACGGAGGCAGAAGTCAGGAAAACATTAGAGCAGGATTTAAATCACCAAGAACAATATTTGGCTGACCTAGAAAAAGCACTCCCTACGAACAGAGAACGTCTAGAGGCTTGGGCGGCCCAACGTCATAAGTTGGGGGATATATGGGACAAATACAATAGGCATATGTTTCGATGACAGTGGTATTCGGAGGGTGACATGGCCGGGCATCTATTAGCGAGATTAATCACCATGGAGATGCAACCTCAACCAATACTTGCCATTAGGGACGATCAACTACAAATGGTCTACACTCAACACAGTAATAATAAGGTTTCCCCACCCACCTAACTAAGATATACTCGGAGCCCCAAGACCCCATGCATGCCCAGTCTATAGAAGCATTCTTAAAGGAGGTGGAAGTGCCCTGCCTAGAGCAGGAAACCCAGGAAACCCTAGGGGCCCCTATTACAGGGGAGGACATTAGAGCATCAATAAATCATTTGAAAACTGCAAAATCACCTGGAATGGATGGCCTCCCTGCAGAATTTTATAAAGAGTACACCTGGGTGATGGTTCCAAGACTGTTAAAGGTTATTACGGAAGCGAAAGAAGTAGGGGAATTATCAAATTCAATGTGGGAAGCATTGACAAAAATGATTCCTAAACAGGGTAAAGATCCGCTGGTCCCCAGTTCATACAGACCCATTTCTATGCCAAACGTTGACCTCAAAATCATAAGTCAGGTATTGGCGAGCAGACTGCTTCCCAGTCTGCCCCAACGGGTACATGCGGATGAGTCCTGGTTTGTACCAGGTAGGAACACGCTCAGAAATATTCGCCGTCCAGCGCACGTATTGCAGACGCTGGGAGGAAAGGCTTTCAAATACGCTTTGGCCCTCCTAGACTTCTAACAAGCATCCGATTCGGTCAGATGGGAATATTTATGGCAGGTGGTTTTACAAATGGGGTTGAGCTCAGGGTTCGTTGACTGGGTTAAACTGCTTTATACTAAGCCTATGGCGAGAGTCCACACAGGAAGATATGTGTCGGATGCTATGGGCTACAAAGGTGAACAAGACAGGGATGTCCACTTTCCCCTCTGATATTCGCCCTCGCAATGGAGCCATTGGTGTGTCGCCTCCGGACAGTGCTGCGTGGGCATGGTATTGCAGTCGGGCATACAGAACATGTTGTGCCACTATACTCGGATGATGCGTTGATATACTTTAGTCTACCGACACAATCTGTCCCAATATTGCTCGATGCTTTGGGGCGGTTTGCTATGGCTTCGGCTAACGGTTTAATAAGTTCAAATCCAAATTATACACAATAGGGATGACAGAGAAGGGAGTGGAGTCCCAGCCCCCCGAGCTAGCGTTCCCATGGGAACCAAAATCGGTGCGTTATCTTGGAATACTGATCGCCAGAGAAGAAGGCACCTTTTACAAACTAAATATGGGAAGAGTACTCAAGAGCTTACAAGGCAGTATAGCTTTTTGGAATATACTGAAGCTGTCTTTGATGGGGAAGATAGCCTTAATAAAAATGGTGGTATTACCCAGGTATCTATATACCATGCAGGGATCATTTTATGAACTACCTCATAAAGTGTTCATGGAACTGGATGTACTTCTCACACGACTCTTATGGAATGGAAAACGGTGCAGGGTAAGCTTGGAGGTGATAAAAAGACAATGGGGTAAAAGGGGTTTAGAAATTCCAGATTTAGAATTGTACTATCTGGCTTTGCAACTGCAGCATGCCATTGGATGGCTGGATACGGATCCCTCGTGGGAGAGAAATTAGATGCAGGGCTCCTATGGTGGGCAACAGCTCAGAGCACTTCCCTGGTCCACCAGAAAACATCAGGAGAATGCCCCCCCCCCCAATGATTGGGCTAATGGCAAAAATATGGAACAGGATGATTACACGTCTTATTAAGCAGAAACCCTGTGCCCCTGAAGCAGATATTTGGAGCCTACCACAGTTTGCTCAAATAGAACGAGTAATGTCGACTGACAAATGGAAAGAAGGGGGCTGTTTGATGCTCTCAGATCTATATCCGGTAAACAGATGTATTACTTATCAAGATGCGGTAGGGGCATTTGAATTCGGGGTGGGACAAATCCTGCAATATGCCAAGATAGCAGCAACAGCCTGACAGCTTTGGCTGACATTTCCAGAGTCCCCATAACATATCGAAACACTGGTCACCATGATTGCAATGGTGGGAAGCCAGAAACTGGTCACACATCTGTATAGGGCACTCGGAGAAGATAAAAAGATTACACCTTTGAAGGTAGAGGGGAGGTGACAAGAGGTTTGCCCACAAGAGATTACGGCAAAAGAGTGGGGTAAAATCCATAGAAAATGTTCGAAGAGTGCTAATCAGCAGTTGATTCAAACTAATACAATACAATATAGTTCACATGACCTACCTTTCGCCCAGGAGTCTCCACGCCATAAATGCGTCTTGTGACACGAAGTGCCCCTGATGCCAACACTTGCAGGCTGATTTTGTAAATATTCTATTCAGACGTACTATGCTGCCGTTCTAGAACAATTTAATAGACTAACAGGGTGGAAGATAGCTTTAGAGATAAAGACGTGCCTCCTTGGTCTGATCCCCGAGAACCCCAAGCGTAAGCCAAACAGACGATTTTTAGTTTTGGGGCTCACAATAGCTAACAGGAGAATCGTAATCCACTGGCTGGCCCCACAGGGACCACAGAGGGATAAATGGAGGGCAGATTTGAAAGAATGGGAGCTGGCGGAAGAGGAAGATATGAGAAAAACTAGAGCGGATGGCAAAATTCCGGAGGTGTTGCTGGAAGGGGGACAATGGTGCAGGAAGTAGAAGAGCTTGCCCTGAATCTTGAGGATATATCACAGAACCACGAGCATTGTCATTGTACCAATAATGTAAGTCCGACTTCAGGAAGGGTGGACCACTAAATTGAGTTGTGGACAGACATTCAATATCGATCTGGTGGAAACCGGTATAGGGTGGGGAAGAGGGAGTTTGTTGGGGTAGCAAAAGGGCAGTTATCATATTTTAACAGTAAACTGATTCTTTCGGAGAAAACCATGTTAAAGGAATATCATATGTAAAGATTGAACAACCAAACCTATGGTATCCATGTGTCCTACAATTCTGTATTCAAATATTGGAGATGTTTACTTTTTCTTTTGAAAATAATAAAGAAATTAAAACAAAGAAAAACTCAACAACACTCAAAGTTGTCAGCACAACAGCACATAATGAAACACCATGTGCTCATGCAAGCAGCACACATTAAGTTGTAATAGGGATGCCAACATGTAGCTCTAATAGCAATGGCCATGTTTAAACAAATTATACTTGACACACAAGTACCACAATCTTATATAGCCAATATATCATTAAGGGCATAAAGAAGGCAATATCTTTCTCTTCAACAATAAACATTATTTACCAGCTAACACTAACTCCACAACTCAATGAAACTCAATAATGACGCTTGTGCTGCTCAGAAACCACAAAAACTTACAAAAACACTATATACTCTCCTGTCACAATAACGGAAGCAAAACAGCAGCAAGGGAAAAACATGTCAATTTTTCATTTCATTGTTATATAACATCTAAAAAACGAATTTGAATAACCCTAGCCAGTATTAAATACAACTAAAACTGAAACCTACTGCTACTCCAAATACTGCTGATATAAATGACTCACTAGTCAACCCAACACAACAAAACAATATTTTGTGGCCACCACAGAGCCAAGGACCTTAAATGAAAATTGCCCCTCACAGCACCAGAGACGATAGTGTATGCCTTTTGAGCACAGGACCCTGCAAACCAGAGGCCACAGTGCATACGTTCTTGGAACAGGTCTCTGCAGACCATAAACTGAAACATACTGTTTCAATCAAGGATGTTGTCTTGTAGGCTACAAAAGGAGTAGGTTTTAGGTTCCAGGTAAATCATGTAAAGCCACACAAGGAACAGCATCCTGCTGCTCAGCCCTTCTCAATCCAACTGTCCACCAATCGAAGTACAAGCATTCTCTACATTCCAACCATCCAATGAACTCACTCACTGGCTGAGCAGCAGGGAACATCAAGACTGAGGGAAGAATGCATTAGATAGCAAGAGGCCACAACATCTCTCCCCACCATGAAACAAAAGGAAATTCAGCAGGACGAAGGATAGCAAAACACCCTCCCACAAAACGTTCAACAAAACTATAAATCCCACCCCACCAAAACACTCAGAACAGGTTAAACAACACTTTCTGCAATAACTTCACTGCTACAATGCGATGCAAGATGGTAAAATACACAGGCAATCAACACGTCCCACAAATTCACAATGCAAGAGTACAGATAACCCAAAAACGGAACATAACTACCCATTCCCCTCACAACACATTCACTCTAACAGGACCAGTCCGTTACCTTGCATAATACAACACTGAAATGGGACCAGGGATTCTTCCACACTCAACTGCATTAGGGTGTAACCATGTACCCCCATCACCATACACCTAAACAGGACCAGGGTTTCACCAACCCTCTACTGCATAGGGGTGTAACAACATACCTCTAACATTTGGCTAACAACTGCCACATCATCCTAACCCATAGGAAGGAATGTAACTATCCACCGGGATTAACACATTGCCCCTACATCCTGAGGAGGATGGTCAAAATCACACTTTACAAAAATGTCACTCAACCCACTCTCCTCCTTCTGCATAGTCAGCAGGACAGAGAAAACGTACGCCTGTACAACCGTGGGCTAAACACATCCCCCTACACCCTTAACACCTTAAGAAGAGTGGAAACTTGTGTGTACGCTGCCCCTACACCCTTAACCCCCTTGGGAAGGGAGGAACCTCGGGCGTACGCAGTGCCTCTATACCCTTACACCCTTAACCCCTAATGAAGGATGGAAATTTAGGCTTACGCACTGCCTCTACCCCATACACTTGTAATCTTATCTCACTTCAATAAAGCTGAGTGGCAATTTGCAATGAGATTTTCATCATAGGTAAACAATGCCAGATGGATGCTCGTAGCTTCACAGAGCCTTGCACTTTGCTCCCCGCGCTGATTTGAAATTGTTCAAAATGCCAAAAGTCACTCACAACGTTTCAACATTGCTGAAGTGTACCATACTCCTTCTGCAGTAGAAAATCTTATTTAGTGAGCTCCATTTAGGTCAATTTCATGCTGTCAGTTTTCTGCCACACATTGGTAACCAAACCATGAAATCTTCCTGTGCATACCAACTTCAATCTAGGTGACAGCAAAGTCCTTTTAACTCAGCAGCCACCCTCTAGATTTGCTGCCCACGGTATGCTGGCCTGGTCAATTGCCATGGACTGCTGGCTGTCTGTTGTAATAAGACACCGGTGGTGCTACCAGGTGACATTTTTCCTTGCAGGCTTCAATCTCTTTTTTTGGTAAACTTCTTAGTTTCATCTGTAATTTGTCTAGTCTCCTCTTAGTTTCTTGTTCCTCACATGTAGTTCATTTTCCGTTTGTCGCCAGCATTACAGTCAAAGATGTAGTCTTGTAGGTTACAAAAGGAATAGGTTTATTAGGTTTAGGTCAGGTTACAGGTAAATCATGTAAAGCCTCACCAGGAGCAGCCTCCTGCTGCTCAGCCCTTCCCAATCCAACTGTCTACTCATCCACGCACAAACACTCAACATTCCAACCCTCCAATGACCTCACTCACTGGCTGAGCAGCAGGGAACATCAAGTCTGTACAGAGAATGCATAAGATAGCAAGAGGTCACAATACATACATTAAAGCAGTTATACTGCTTGCACCAGCTCATCACTGGCCAATACATGTGCACATGCCTGTCCTTCACGATATCACTTTTTTTGTGCCAAGCGTCATCTTGTTGACATCATGCAATTAAGAGAACAACTTTCTGGGTGCATGCAGCCTTCCTAATGAAATGTTCATATGTTAGAACTCTGATAATACTGCCAGTGGTTTCTAGTGCAATAGAAATAAGTAAATGACTGCATTTTCATATACAGTGCAGCACAAAAATCTGTCCTCTCCTGTTGCTCTCTTCACTTACAACCGCCTGTTCTGTAAAACAAACTGTATTTGTAATAATCAATAGCACAGCATATCATGCATATGTTTACTAATTTAGCTAGCCCAGTTCTGCAGTGTTAGGTTCTAAACCTCCCTGAGCCATACGAAATGCGCATTCCCTCTGTACAGGTACTTGACATGACACACACGTTAGACAGCTTTTGAAAGTAGGGTCGGATAGCTGGAGAGCTCTCATTTGCAAAGACTACACAACAGTGGCAGGCATAACGTAATTGAACGTAATACAAAGCAACACAACATAACATAACCACAAGATTCTTAAATAGCTTGTGCACCAAGTATGTGAGAGATTGTTTGCACATTAAATGAGCAATGTTTTGTGCCGTCAATAAGTGATGGTGTTGGCAACAAGTGATTGACAGTTTGGGTTCCAAGTGAAAGCACATTCAGCCTTACCAACCATGTATGTGGTCAGTACAGCATGTCATGAATGTTGACACATGTCCCGAATGTTGACACACATGTGCAGTAACATGTGCAGTGGGGAGCGACCTCTGACCCTGCTTGCAGACAGGTCGCTCCCCACGCCACCACACGGCCACCAGCTGCCTCGTACCTGCTCCCGGCCGCCCGCCTGTTTTCCCGCTTTTTCCCTGCTCCTTCCTGCCGCTGCGTCCCTGCGGCCCCGCCACCTGCTCCCCAATGGTCACCACGCTCCCACCTCCCAGCTGCTCCTCCCTCCCTATCCCCCTCTTATGGAGGCCACGCGCAGCGGGCGCGCCGAAGGCAAGCCCGTATGTGCCCGTCCGCGCCTGGACCGCGCCCAGCTCCAGAACCCCTGGACCCCGCGAACGCCACAACACCAGACTATACTATGACGCCAGCACCCTCGACGCACTCAACGCCGGCCGAAACCACACCTGCTTCCATGCCGCCCCGAAACGGACTCATGGACCTTTTTCCTGCCACACCTGCCGCTTCACGTGCGACAGTTCCACCAAACCTCCAAGGACTGGACCCAACCACCTCCGCTGCATACTCCTCAACATCCGCTCTGCACGTAAACACGCCATTGAGCTCTGGGATCTGCTTGACACCTGACCCAGACGTGGCCTTCCTGACCAAGACCTGGTGGAATGACTCCTCGGTGCCCGACATCGCCATAGCCATCCCGGACGGGATTGCGCCAACGGAATCGGAGGAGGAATAGCCATCGTCCACAAGTCCACCCTCAAGGTCGCCACCCACGCAGATGACACCCTGAACACTGCCGAACACCTGCATTTCCGAATCCACACCGACCCCAACACCACCCTCAGAGGAACACTCATCTACAGACCTCCCGGACCCCGAGCTCAATTCAGGGACACCATCGAAGGCCATCGCTAGCTACCATGCACTCGCCTCCACGGACTACATCCTCCTGGGGGACCTGAATTTCCACCTCGAGAACAACAGCAACGCCAACTACGCCACCCTGATCGTCAACCTCGCCAATCTCGGCCTCAGACAACTCGTCACCGCACCCACCCACGCCGCTGGCCACACGCTGGACCCAGTCTTCTCCAAAGGCACCCATGTCACCTTCGACCACACCACCGAACCCCACTGGACCGACCACCGCTGCATCCATTTCACCTTCAATAAACCAACCACGCACCACCGCACCCAACAGCTACCTCGCCGCTGCTGGAGCAAAATCATCGAAGACCAGCTGATCACCACCCTCGCCCAAAACCCACCCACTGACGCCACCAACCCAGACACCGCAGCCTGCAACCTCAGACAGTGGATCGATGATTGCGCCAACACCCTCGCCCCACTCAAGAAACCCACCAACAAGCAAGAGAGCCACCTGGTTCACAGACGAGCTGCAGACCTCCATACGCACATGCAGGAAACTGGAGACTATATGGCTCCACGAACGCACTCCGGCCAACCATGCAGCCCACAAGGACGCCACCCACAGACATCACCACCTCATCAGATTTGCCAAGAGATCCTCCTTCCAAGACCGCCTGGATAACAACGCACACGACAGCAAAGAGCTTTTCAGCATCAGAAAGGAACTCTCCAACCCCTCATGTTAGTAGCCCTCCAATCATGTTTTAGGCCTGCCACGGCAGGGCTTGCACGTGCAATTCGCTGTCACAATAACTTGGCAGGAAAAACTACTTGCCAAGAAATGAACTCCACCTTTTATTACACAAAATCCACCCCCAGAGGGCAGGGTGCTATGTAAGCAAAAGGAAGGACATGTGCTTGTATGCTTTACATGTCCTGGTAGTAAAAAACAGCCAAGTTCCTTTTCCACTTTGGTGAGGCCAACTCCCCTCGTAGACCAGCATTGGGAATTCACTTATGTGCTTCAAAGGGGTTATTCCATATCCCAGGGGAGTAGCTTTATAATGTTTGGTATGGCTAGAATAATAGTGACAAAAAACTTTGCTGATATTGTTGGAATTCTAGTGCAGAGATGCCACTTTCAGACACAATGGCCTTTTTTCTGCTCTTAGCTTTGCCCTATGTGACCTCCAGCCTGCCTCCAAAACACATCTGGACAGGGTAACCGATCCCATTTGTCTATTCCTCCCTGACATCCATTAACCCAGCAAGGCCAGGAGTGCCTTAATGTCCCTCTGCATAGATCTGCATTCCGGTGGCCGGCCTGGGCAGAAATTAGTAAAGGGGGCTTCCACCGGGACATCAATGACCTGACCCAACACAATTGGTTGGTGATCCCCATATATAACCTGGCAGACAGGACTGACTTGGTAGGGATGCTCGTGCAGTTCAAAACCACTCTTTGAAGTTTCCCTGACATCAAAGGCACATTTGGGTTTCAGTACTGGGTCTCTGACCCTCCCAGATCAGACATGTCTGGCCCTATACCGAATGTCTGTCTGAAGAACTACGGTGTTGCTCAAAGAACTCAACTGGACTGTTTTTCTACAGGGAAGGAAATTCCTGCTTGTTGCCCGGATGCCTAATGCTCTGTGTTTCTGCTGGATGGAGAGCAGGACTCTGCCTTCCCTCAAAAGTGATCTCCCAGGCCTTGTTAGTTTGCCTCCTGTTTCTGAACTCTCAGGGACACAGCCGGGTCTGGTGGCTCAGTGGACTAATGCGTCCACTGCAGGGGCCTGTGTTCGACCTCATGGTCACAGGTTCAAATCCCGGCGGGTCCACTCAGCCTTTCATCCATCTGAGGTCGATAAAATGAGTACCATTGAGTTGGGTAACAATAAACATCTGTTATTCAGCGCCAAGAAACCGCTGGGTGAACGTGCGCTTTACAAATACACATGTTATGTTATGTTATGTTTTACATAAGACTTCCTGCAATTCTGCTGGTGCTGCTGGACTCTGCTTTCTGTGAGTCCTACCCTGCCTGAAGTCGCCCCTTCCACGTTCTGGACCCCAGAAGTGGGTTCTGCAACGGAGTTTCTGACAAATCTGACACAACGTAGCATGCAGCCCTGCAAAGCCTCACCACACAGCTGACAGTTCCCAGAACAGATGCTGGACTAAGCAAAGCCTGGCCGCACAGCCTCTCTGAACTGATGGCAGATGACGCAAAGCCTCGCCACGCAGACTGCGCACCAGGATCCAAGGTACTGTGTTCAGGAAGCCCAAGTGGGTCGCTGTAGCTGGTCCACAATCCATCGCGGTCAGCCTGAAATTTGAATTTGCACCGGTCCCTCGCGGCCTGTAGTAACCGTTTCAGTGATTTATGTTTCTAAGCACTTAATTGCATTTATTTCTTTAACACTCAATATCTCGACTGTTACTTGATAGATTTTTATTTTTTTGATCTTGTTTTATGCAGATACATTTTCTCTATTTTTATAATATTTTTTAAAGTATTTTGTGACGTATTTACAGTGTGTTGTATGAGTAATTTCACAAATACTTTGCACATTGCCTTCTAAGTTAAGCCTGCCTGATCTGTGCCAAGCTACCGGGATGTGAGCACAAGATAATTAGGGATTATGTTGTGATTTACCCTGACTAGGAGTGTTGTTCCTTAACAGAACAGGTTGAGTACCTCTGCCAAATAAAGACCCGATTACTAACAAGTATCATAAGTATTGGAACAGAATATTGAGTCTTTAATGTCATGCTACCATACATTTTAGCAAACATATCACTGACCAAAATATTGAAAAACGAAATATATGTAGGTTAGTATAGGTTTACAATACATATCACCGCATATATGTATGTTGAATATTATATGTATACACACATACATTTATATATTATTATACACCTACAAGGTATGAAGATGTGTAAATATATAAACACCTATATATACTTAACATGTTAATATTTTATTTGTCGATATGTTTAATGCAACGTTAAGATAGTATGATATTTAAAACTAGATATTCTGAAAAATATCAACAACATTGATTGAAACAATCAACATAACAAAATGCATTAAATGGGCAGCTGAATGTTTGGAATTCAAATGGGCGATCGCCTGGGCTACAAATTCAATAATGAGTTTGTTGACCAAACGAGGAGTAGTCTGTGTCTCAAATAAGCGGCAGTTTCCACTCCAAATGTGTTAAAAATTTTAGATCCACATAATAGATTGTTGGGACGTTCAGTGAGCGATAGTAGACATTAAGTAATAGAATGTGGCGTAACGACCAGAGCTGCTGACTTTGGAAATGGGGAACCAGGCTTGAGTCTTGGCTTGGTCTTCACATTCTGCAATTTTGGGCAGATCACTTAATCAACTCATGCATAAAAATAAAAAAATAAAGCATATACATAAGATGTATATGTCCTTGTGTAATGTAACTGGTGCTCATGTAAAGCACTCCAATACCCTCTGGGCAAGTTTTCTCCATATAAAACCAAACTGCAAACAAATATATAGTGTGAGAACAAAATTAACTTATGTTTGAGCTCCAAAAAAAGTAAACGTTTGGAGTGATAGGTTAACTGTCAGCTGATTAGCAATTTTGGAGCCAAACAAGTCAAATTTGGATCTGCTTGTGATGTAAGGAAGGTACAGTTGTTAAATGCATGTCTCATGGGCCATGCCTTGCTTGAGCATTTATATCAAGAGATGAAAAGTACACATGGGTAGGCAACATCTGCCCACTATTTTCACAGGGTAGATGCCATCCACTTTGCTCAACAAGTGGGGCCCCACTGAAAAATGCTGAACTTGTCCCAGTGTAATTTTCAGCCCCTGGGATATGTTCAGCAGCCCCTGCACATTGTCTGCTTTCCATTCCCAGCACCAATGTGCAAGCAGCAAGGGGGCTTTATTATTTTCACCTCTAGTTGGGCCAAAAATAAAGACTGAAGTTAAGGGGCCATCAGGCCTCCTTTTGTTCATGTATCCTCGCTGGGCGCGGTCTCGTACCTCACACTTGGATCAAATACAATGAAGTGAAAACAATGACAAGCAGCTTGTAATCATTTCACAGTTACTTAAGATAGGCATGGTTTTGACTTTGCTCAGTCCCTGTATACAAGACATATGCACACACTGTAAGAATATGAGATGTGTTGATCTGTCCCAGTATTTACATAAATAAGAATTTAAATATCACTATATTGTTTCTTTTATAGCGCTACTCATCCCAACGTTGGGTGTCAGAGCGCCTTAAAAGACACATGAACAGTATACATTTACAATAAGTCTTGTAAGTGTGTAAATCAATGTACAAGATGTTTTATTTAAGACAGTGACGGTTACAAGGTGTAGGAGTCATACATCCAGAGTTATCTTACCATTATTATTATTATTCCCTCAGATTTACTGAGCACAAAGATCTCTGTAGCAGGTGCCTTAACCCCATAAGATATTTTATAACCAACATTTAGCAACAACATAAACAGAACAGAACTACTGCAATGTTAATCCTTGATGCCAATTTCTCTGTGGCAGAGTTTAAAAAAATGTATTATTTGTGGTCCACTTTTTTGGTATAATCCAACACAAAATTGAATTTGTTAAATGTCGGAATGTGCTTAAATGTACTCATGATAGACCAGCTAAAGAACATATGTATGAGGTCGTAATATCTGATGTCACTTCTTGTGCAGTCACGTCCTGAGATGCCATGTGCAATGTCACACACCATGACGCCACTTGCATACTGCCTAACTTGGTTACCCTCCCCCCCCCCCCCCCCCCCACACACACTTTTTTTAGGACTTGCGCCCTGTTTTTAAACCCTGCTTTCGTCGTGTCATGTAAAATAACTTTAAAACCTCAATTATTGTGAATGTTTCAAAACATATTATATATTCAGTTAGACCCAACTAATCTCAAAATATGGCTTTTTGTCCGAGTCTTCCTATTGCCCTCCCCCAAAGGTGTTTATGATTATTTTTTTCCAGTGAACACAATAAACACAGCTGTCACTCTTACTCAATATCCCTTCATTTTGCATCCACAATCATTTTATAAAGCCCGCTGGTGACCTCTCGTTTGCCGTGACATGGGACGCTGTGGCTTTACGTGAAAGAAGAGCTGTTAATATGTATCTTTCCATCTAAGGTGCCAGAGGTTGGCAGGTATTGACATGTGGGAGGGGCTGGCACTGCCTGTCTGCCCGGATCCATATCTCAGAGCAGACACCATCAGACCACCCTCAGCAGCGAGCCGTTCCCAGCCTGGCAGGGTACCGTGAGTAAAGACAGCCTTTCAGGCAGCAGACCGGGGAAGCCTCCGCTGACAGGTCTGAATTTCACCTAATGACTGTATTCCCGGGCTCGGAGTGTTCAGCAAAGATTACTGCAATTACAGGGAGACTGTATGGTATACTTAAGCGAGAGCTGCAGGTCACAAGTCACGGTGGTTGACACATACAGCGCAAGGAAGCCATATTTCATGTTACAGTCAAACAGCCTCGCTCAATAAAGGCAGGTTTTCTTATAACGGTGACCTGGACAGCCCAATCCATCACTTTACTCCTGGGGCTCTGGAGCTACACAGGCCCTGTCTGATGGCGGACTTCGCCATCCCGCAGGAGGAGGGCACCCGCAGAAGTAAAAATAGGCTAGTCCTCCAATCTTTAGGGTTTTGTTGGGATTCAAAACTTTAGAACTTAAAGATGACTTTCTCTCAGGGGTCATGGCCCTGGTTTTGGAAAGGATAGACTATCTTCTAGGGCAAGCAAGCCTTCACGGGTGACCCCACTGCAAAGAGTGAGTGATCAGTTTGCTGGTGGGATCCAGTGTGATTCTGATGTTCTCGCAACACTTTATTGGACGACCTTGGAAGAAAGGTCACACTCAAGATTGGCAATTTCTTGCCGCCCTGATACTGTTATCCATTAGTGGAGTAAAGACCAATGAATTTTCAGAGAAACATGACTCTATTCGGTGGTCATTTTCTGATGAAGCATCTAGGTCGGTCGTGAGGGACCGGTGACACGGGAGATAGGCGAGGAACGTTGGGGAGCTATGAGGAGAAGCGCCATTCTGAAAATCACAGGCAGAATGAAAGTAAAGGTACCACAGTCTAAAGTCCACTAGAGTCATTTTTGTCCTGTGCCATCTCTTGTGCCATCTCATGTGACTCTGACTGAGCTCAATGTAAAGTTGAGTACCGAAGTGAAAACTTCCTACAGTTATCAAACAATACAATTTTCATTATTCACTGAGGTGCAGTAGGGTGGTTTGTGACACTCTGAAGAAATAAGGTAGACAGTATAGACATACTGCCTCCTTCTCCTTGTATTTATATCAGAGGGCTACCATGAAGTTAGCGCTGTCGTGAGCATTTAGACTTTTTTGTATGAATTGTTTATGAATGGCCCCTGTTGGACCTGTTAGATCCATTTTCTATTATCGAAGAACAGCAGCTTGATAACATCATAATTGCATTTCACTGTGACTTGAAACTTTGGCTCATCTAAGCTTTGAAAACAATCAAGTAAAATACATTCTCACGTAGAACCAAAGAATAGAGTGTCATGAATGAAAAACATTTATTGAAACCTTGTTTTTTTTTCTAAAAGCAGACATTGCCCTTCAAAACCTTTTGCTACACCAGAGTTTTCTTTGTAAGTCTTTGTCTCGGCGAAGCCAACCAAATACCAATTGTAAGGTCATGTTTTTCATTGCAGTGAAATATATAAAACGTCTACCACCAGCAATATTGGAAATGTACCTCCAAGCTCAAGCCAAGGCATATTTTTTTGTTTCTACCCAGAAATGTGCCACCCCTGACACAACAGTGAAATGGAAATGCATATGAAAGTCACAACCAGCAATCCCATTCTTTCATTCTTTTTTAAATTCTCCAAAAAGTCGCCTGCATTTGTTTAAATATCTGGATGGCCCCTGGTCTAGTCGGCTCTCCTGCTTACATATGGTGAGCAGTTCCTAGATGGAGATGGTTAACAGCCAGAACATGTTCCAGATTCTTCTCGGAATATTGGTTTGGTGATGTTGCTCTTCATCACGTACCAGCAATCTGATGCATTTAAGAGTGTAGTAGGATGCAGCCTTGGTAAGGCAGTACTGAGATGACCTCCACACACTGTTAAGTATCCTGAAGGAGATAACAGTATATTGGTCTCCAGTGATGCTCCTAAGTGGTGGGCCAGGAGAATTTCAGGTATCACCTCTAAAGGAAGAGGACACTTCCCTCTTCAACCAAGTGTGTTGCAGTCCTGTAAATGTGAATGCTGGCACATCCTATGGATCAGGTATGTGTCCTTGGTACATATGTACAGGTGTACATGAAAGAAGGTACTGTGCTTATATCTGAAGTGACATCCTCATCTTGGAGCTTCTGGTGCAGCCCATTTGGGCATGACCGCCATGGTTTGAACCCTTTATATGACTATGCCTTGACATTAGCCAACTCCTTTTTCTACTCTTATATCTAGAGGACAATACAAACATCTTTACCCAGGGACCTCAACTCTGTGGGGGCTTGCTCAATTAGTCCAATAAAATTAGGGAAAAACTTGTTGCAATTATTTGGCTTTACCATGTCAGATTAATGTTTAGAATACGTAAAAGACACAGGCCAAGTCAGCTTCTAAAAGAGGGACATTGTCAGAAAAGACTAATGTCCACATATTTGGACATTGAATGTGACTAGATTGCCAGTCGGGTGCTGTACATCTGCCGAAAACTGAAAATATGAGCCAGAGCTAGACAAGATCTGCAAGTAACTGCGGTTGCATATTGAATATCGCCACTGTGCTGGGACCTGGCCTAAGGTTTTGTCTATGGGAAAGATGGTGTCCACATCTACTGGTAAGAGGAGACTCCTAGCCAGTCAAAGGATACAAGAGAAAACTCGGAGAGATAGTAGAACGCTACATGAACAATGACAAGGTTCAGGAGAACCATTCCTCAAGAGTGGACACTGTGTGCTGACCTTGCTTGATTGCATAACTGATAACATTATTTTATAGTGGGTATAAGAAAGTGGGTTATTAGTCACAAAGATGAGAGTCCTTCCCTTGACTGAGAACCAAGTATTCAATTGAAGCACTAAGCTCTCAAAGGGTAGCGAAGTATTTAAGGCCTACTCAGGGAAGGTGGTGTCGGCTAGTACTCCCAGTAAAGCAGTACACAACAACGCTCAATAAATCATTTTGATATAAGAAAAATACATTATTGCACACACTACTAAGTGCTATGCATTAACTACAAATATGCCCCATTAGAAATACCTTTGGTGACCTCCTTTGATTAATTAACACACCAAGAATACCCCAAATCCTCTACTCACCATACCCCTGCTTAGATTGCACACAATATAAAGGAGTTTAATTATCAACAAGGAAGGCCTACCAGCTATATTTGGGCGTCATCCCATTAACCCCTTCACTGCGGCGGCTATTCCGCCGCAGTGCTAAAGGGGCGGGGCGGCCGCGCGGCGGCCGCATGCTGGTGACGGAACCGCTCCGTCACCAGCGTCGGTTGCACTGTGCTTATGACGGAGTGGTTCCGTAATGGCCCGCCCCGCTCAATGGAACGCTCAGCGCAGGCGCGGAATTCGAGCCGCGCAGGAGCGCTGGGCGGGCCATGACGGAACCGCTCCGTCATCAGCACAGTGCCACCGCAGCTGATGACGGAGTGGTTCCGTCATCAGCAGGCAAGGGGTTAATAAAAGGCAAAAATAGACCATATAAAACCAATACAAAACTTCTGAAATCAATACATGTGGTTCAATCATGTATTAACATTCATTAAAACACATAACCTTACATTGTCATCAAATCACTGACAATAATTATTCAGTGTTAATTAAAATGCATGCAAGAGTCCTTGATTCACTTTTACTATGTTGCCACTGTACTTTTAGGACCAACCTACTGGGATCCTGCACTCTTTATGTGCACAAATTCCAGGACTGCTTACTACCAGATGAAAATTCTCCTGGGGTCACCACAATACCCTCCTGGGAAACTTAGAGCATCCTTTATAAAAAACACAATGTGTGGGGCTCTGATTGAGCTTCTGTGCTCCTGGCAACCCCAAAATGCTTTTCCAGTCATTGGTGTTGCCTTTCTCAGGGCATCACAAGAGATAAATATACACATTTTTAGCCCTGTCCAATGGCTTACCCAAAGGTCATAGCCGTGAATTTCTAATGAACAGATTTGAGCTCTGCTGGGAGGTGATCTTTCATCTTTGGATGCTGGCTTGTGCCACACTTTTCATTTTTAGGTCGATCATTCGAGAACTCTTGTATATACTTTAGTATATACTTATATGTGTATGTAGTTACTGGGCTCTGGAGATCAGCCCTAGGACTTGTCTGCTTCCGCTTAGGGACTTTTTTTTCTGTTGAACTACTTCTATTTAACTGTCTTGATAGAAAACGACCAGTAGAGGGTCAGTAAAATACCAGAATTGCTTTGTGGTTGTTCAACTGCCTCTATTTAGCTGACTTGATAGAAACGAGCAGTAGAGGTCAGTAAAATACCAGAATTGCTTTCTGCTGAGGGACTTTCTTTTTTTAATTTTTCTGGCAACTGCCTCTATTTCACGTTTTTGATAGAAAACGACCAGCAGAGGTCAGTAAAATACCAGAATCACTTTAGCATTCTATAGATTCCAGTCCATAGAAATTGTCTTCCACGAGCACATGTAGACTATAATATTTTTTCAAATCTTGAATTTTCAGTGACATGACCATCTAAGGCCCTGATTTTATATTAAAAACAGAGCTTTAGACAATACCATTTCCCGCTGAAAAGTAATATTTCTCTCCATGTGTTACCATACCTGGCATGTCACGCAGTTTGGTGCTTACTTTACCTCCACGTAAAAGAACAGTAGATGTTTCAGCACACAGGCTAATGTGCAGCATAGCTAAATACATATAAGGTCCCTAAGGTGACACCGATTGCATTGCAAATGCTTTTTTAAAGATGCAACCTCACACTGCCATTTTTAAAAAACAGGGTACCAAGGCCCATTCAGGCACCCAGGTGTTGTGTTTTTGTTTGGTCATCGCAGGGATCCAACTCCTGCTCTGCCTCACTGGCTCCTTGCCCACCCAAATCTGCTCTTGAGCCAAAATCGTATTTCTTTCTCAACTTCCTCGTGTGCTTATAATAAATTAGTATGTGCCTGCTTCATCAAGATAAAGGCATGGGTGGCACATCCACCAACACAGGAGTAGGGTGGTGCTCATCTCCTTTTGTTCCAGTGGTGATAGTGTCCCCATGGCACATTTTTCAGTGCTTCAGCCCCAAGGGGAATGGGGTCCCAGGGCGGTTGGTCTTTTTGGTAGACAGACCCAAACATGCTCTCTCTCTATTACATTTAATAAAACAAGATTGCACCGACTCCTGTGGTGTTGACCCTCCCGGGGACAATTTTAGAATTCATAGTGAAGTGCCACAGACTTAATTTCCCACCCAGTCCCTCTAGAGTACCGAAAGAACAGGGCTGTTTTCTATAGCCCTCTAGGACCAACTTGCATAAACGTGTGGTTGTTTTGCTTCTTTTGACAAGCTCTAGCCACCAGGAGGAGATGTTTAATGCCTCTTGGCCCCTAAATTGAATTCTTTGTCTGGAACTGAACTGTAAGGCTCCTGTGGCTGAAACTATCCATTTCCTAGGTTATTGCCTTCACCCGGAACTTCTTCAACAGTCCCTCCACATCCCACCAGTAGAGTACACTACCTGCCATATTCTCCAGGCCCCATAGCTTTCACTGTCTTGGAAGGGCACCTGTGTGTCAGCATTGGAGTTAGAGGCCCGCCTCCAGATGGGGGTTACCCAGCTGTAGGACCAGTCGACAAAAGATGCAAGGGGACCCTCCAGTTTCTTCACATGCATGTCCACTCCTCTACTCTCCCTCAGAGTAAATAATGGCAACAGCGCCATTGGCCCTGGAGAAACACTCCAATCCATGGGAGCCCATTGGGGTCAAAGTAGTTAGGTCCATCCTTGCAGCAGAGTCAGGTGGCTTCTCCTTCAAGCTGGGCATTCTTTTGCCATTGTTGCTCCCAGGTCCACTGAGTTCGCAACTGTCTCTCCCTTGTTCAGGGATTTCTAAGTGGGGATGGAAAAATCCGGAAGTTGGGTCCCTCTGCCCAATCCTAGGGTGGCACAACACTTCAGCACATCATTCTGGGACATTTAAACATTGCTGCTTGTAGTGGTCCATGGGAATAGCTTGCCTGAGAGCTATAGACCCACTGCCAACTGACATAGCTGTCGGATGCCTTCCCACGTAAAGGGGAGCCCTTCCTGTGATTGGTTCCATAGGCTTGGCTTGCCTCCTTTGTTTCTAGTATGAACAACAATGGTCCTAGACTAGAGATAAATGATTGAAACATATTCCTACAGTCATCGTTTTAAATTACTTTCCGAGCCTCAAAACGTTTTAGACTCACTGTATTAATACACTCAATTTCCTAAAAAAGTACAACAACCAAATGGAAATTGTTTTACAGATGGGTTTTTTAACTACTCCATTGTATTTCAAAATTATGTCAACCTATTCAACAGACAATTGGAGGTACAAAGAGCAGGTTACTTCTAAGAACGTGCAAAGAGAGAGAGTGCTCGGGTGATGAAAAGGTGAAGTGAAGATTTTGAGAGTAGTGATAGAAAAACTATTTGACAGTGTGGAAATTGTAAACCTTAAGTATACATATGCGGCGTTCATTTATGTTGGCCACAGTCACTGTTGAGAGCAGAGTGAAGATCGTGAAACATTGTCTGTATCATCTTGCGTAGCCAGGGCCTCTACGTACGCGTAAGCAACAACCATTTTAGATATCACAGCCATTTCAATTCCCTGCTAGTCACCTATGATTCACCCTGACCTCTCAACCATCCCCAGCACCCTGACTAAGCCTGAACACACGTACTAGTGTCGTAAAAACCTTGTCAGCCTGACAATGCCCCGCGGTCAATTCCTGTGCCAAACCCACTTGTCCTTTCATCCTCAATGCACAGGCAAGCCCCCTTTTATTACCTCCTTCCCTGCACCTGGCCACTCAGTCCGGTCCCAGGCACTAACCGACCCCTGTGGACATTATTTATTGCCTACACAGGCAGGGCTTGTTTCACCAACAAAGGGGCCTGACTTAGTCAATAACCCAAAACCCTTAGATCTGACCGATCCCACGTGTTTTTAGATCCTGTCGGAATGTCCAGCTACGAGATAGCGATCATCTGTTACATCTAGGTGGGGGGACATTTGTTGCTGGATTTGTGTGGGAACTAGCCTAAGGCAGGGATTCCAAGGATGTTTGACCCTGCAATAAATGGACGAAAGAAATGTATAAAAGGCCATGCCACAGAGATGCAGTGAGAGCACCTCCTGACGATAGCCCCGGTGTCTGATGTGATGTGTTCTCCTCCTGGAGTAATAAACCTGTTCTTCGCTTTTCCACTTTCCAGCGTCTGCCTTGTTATTTTGATAGCTAATATTAAGGTAAATTGGAGGTGGTTTGCACCAAGCGGCATCGAAAGGTTTGGGAGCCACAGCTGCTTTTTACAACAGTTTAAAATTGACTGATGATACAATCTCAGTCCTATTGGAACCTGGCTACATTAACTTTCAGTATCAATTAAATATCATTGATTCCATTATACAGTACACAATAGGTTTCTTATGTGGCACATTTTGAAAGGGGGAGAAAAAGTGGTCCAGGTAGGGTATAGGTGGCCTCCTTTGTTTCTAGGCTGGCCCAGGCCAGGTGCAGTGTGAAAGTTGAATTAGCACATGCGGATTTCCCCCACCCCTTCCTTTCCAGGAACAGGGACTTGCACTGTCAGATGGCTTCATTGTGTGGGTAGGACTTTGATCATCCTGTTACCCAGCACTGCAATTACCTTGACCCAGTAAGGGGGTGATAGACAAAGCACTAGAATCTACCAATATGCGGAGGCAAGAGAATATGACATTTCCTCACGTACCATTAGGAGTACGGTTTTCACAAAAGTGACTTTGGATCAGCACTCAGGATAAATTTTTAACATAGGATTGATATCAGACTGGTATCTCTCGACCTAAGTAGGATGGAACTATGTTGTGGTGCAGAGTTTTTCCACAATCAGTAAGATAAAAAACCTTTTAGTAATCATTACAAATGTAAACTATGAATGCCCACTGTTATTATAAGATCTTCACCAGGTTAGCACCAATCCCTGAGGCGTCCCCGTCTGAGACAGGCTATCTGTGCATTGGTACTAGACTGAGCTAAACTGTAGTCTCACATTCTCAGCCTGAATATGTGTACACATGCATGTGCTCATGTGCTCAATTGTAATCAGCTCAGACCATTTTACCCTAGCTGTGTAGCCTAAAAGGTGCATACCGGTGGTAAGTCCATTTCCACAGAGTTTAGCATGAGTGAAAAATAATTAGTGAGACTCACTCAGAGTAAAAGTACAAAACCGGGTAGTCCAAAAGCAAAAAATCCTTGGGGTGAACAAACGAGTGAATCCCATTTGCTACAGTTGGGTCTTACTTTTTCACTGCCCCTGAACCTACGATCCTCCATCCTATATGGTTAGAGCATGTGTACACCAGCCCTAGGTGAAGGGACTAAAAAGGGCCCTATTCCCTACAGGTCTGTGTAGAGTTTCATCATATTACACTGCTGTATCCAAAGATAACCAAACTATCCAAACTTTGAAAACAAATCCATTATTTGGGATTGGAAGTAGCCAATGCCCTCACCATTCTCTGCTCAAAATGGCCAGAAAAATACTGCCCCAAAATAATACTACCCTTAACTCTAACCGAGAGCCCTTACGTTCTTCTATTTTCCCCATGAGAATTTGCAAAATTGGTAAGTGAGATGACTCGCAACTTTGCAAAATACTATTTGAATCTTTGCAATCATTGAGAAATGTGAATCTTACAATTTTTATTGAAGGGCTTTAGCAGCCCTTATTGTCAGGTATATGAAGTGACTAAGTGTACTAAACACTGAGATTAAAATAAAAAATGTTATTCTTATAAATTCGTAACAACACAATCTGGTCCAAAATATTACAACATGTTCCATTTGACAACATATTACAAACTATATAATATATACATAAAAATTAAATACAATATACAAATTTCAAACATTTGACATATAATCATATTGGAATTAATACATTGTTGCTTATTGGGAAAACATGGCTAGATGTTTGGACAAGTTCTTATTATTTGACAAATAATTATAACTTGTCCAAACATCTAGTCACGTTTTCCCAATAAGCAACAATGTATTCATTCCAATATGTTTATATGTCTTCAGAGATATTGACAGGGCATAAATCGGAGAAAAAATATCGTAGCGAGACATTTTCTAATCGAGCAAGTCACTCTCTGATATCTCACATCTATAGGTGTCATGAAGTATCCACTGCTCAACATTATAACGATATTGCAAGTCATGCAGGAGTTCCATGGCCCCATAGAGGAATGAGGTTGAAGGCAGAGTTCCTTTATAAGGTAATGGAACTCCGAGGTGACTTGTAATATCTTTATAATATACGTCAGGCGTTACTTTATTCCTTATCCTAGATGGCCACACCATCACCCTTCCGACAAGCCTCTTAAATCATTGATGCTATTTCATATGAAAGGGATAGGATGAAGTAGAATCTGTACTGCAACCTTTAACACAACAAAGAACAGTTAGATATTTGTTGCAAATTTTTTTGACCCAATTTAATTCGAATCAGATAAAAAAAAACACTGGAGGTTAGAATGTGTAGAAAACTGCAGAGAGATTCTACCTTTTCTATAACTAAGGCGTGCAGAAAATAAACGTTACAAAAAAATCCAATTTCTGCTTATCACTATCATACATAAAAACACAGCAGAAGAAGAAAAAGCCAGGCTTTGTTTTACCTGTTTAATCTGCAGTCTTAATTATGCTTCAAGTCCTCCTTGTCCCCCCTTGTCTGTTGGCTTTGGCAGAAGGTGTTGTGATGTCAGAAATAATAATAATTTATTGTACTTTAGCAGGAACATCATTCTTCACAGACTAGAGACAGCGCAAGTTGCCATTAATAGGAAATTTGAGACACGCTTTTATGCAGGGATTGCAGGCTCTCATGCATTATATCACGAAAAAATACCAGTTTTGCTTGCATAAAACAAAGCAGGCATGCTCCCAGGGTCCGATTGGTAAGGCGGGCACTCGGGAAATGGCCGAAGGGCCGATAGCCGAGTTCCAGCTGTGGGCTGCTTTTTGGGCAGCCTGGGGGCTGTCTGTGCTGTTAGGATGGTGACAGTGGCCCAGTGGGTGCCTGTGTGGCCTTCTAGAGGCAGAAGGGCGGAGGTATCACTCCCTTTCTCTCACTGGGCCGGCCCATTAATGTATGCTGATTGAGCGGGGCAAGGGGCCTGAATAGAAGTGGTCTCCCTTGCATTCATGTGTGGCTCAGCAGCGTGAACTAATCTGTGCATTTTTTTTTTATCTAAGTGAAATTAATAAAACATGCCCCCCTCCCCACCCCCCATCCCTTTTCTTTTCATTAATCTTCACTGAAGCAGTGTTTTGTGATAAGGCAATATGCAAATGTGGGGCACTTTTTTTGGGGTGTGCCCGGGCCGATTTTTGATCCCAATCCAACCCTGGTGCATGCTCCTGTGTGTTGTGGTTGTCTCAGGTGGCACTTCTCTTTTCCTGTCCTTTCACCTGCCCCAAGGTGAACTCGAAACGCGGTTTGTCAGGATTGCGCAGAAACAAATATCCTCTGAAGAAAAGCGGGTGTCTTATTATCAGGGCGGTACGTTCCAGACAAATCAGTTGAAAATCATTTGTGTTTGTTTGGGAAGTCAAGATGTCGATATAAACAGTTAACAGAGACGCACAGACAATGCCCTCTCAGATCCCGCCAGAAAAGCACACAGTGCTCCCATGATGTGTGGGAGCCACCAGACAGGGAGGGTTGTGAGCACTGCATTCCAACATGGGCTCGTTTTTGTACAGGTCTGCAAATCTATCCACAGGCCTGATTTGGCTTCTGCTGATTCAGGGGGATGACGTGGCGTTTCTCTGCAACACGCGTTCTGTTACTTAACGCATCGTACACGAGTTTTCACCATCTATAAAGGTCTTTGTTCCATTTTGTCGTGTATGACCTTTCAAATATTGGCTGCGTCAGACATCAATAACAAACATTTGCCACAAATATTGGCTGTGCTATTAACCAGCATGAAGAGAAATGCAGGAAGGAGAAGCACAAAACTATGCAGAACAGAAGAAAATCCAAATGTACATGTGACCCAATTCAAACTGGTCTGAAGCGATGTGGAGAAGGCTACTTCTGGGTTTTCAAGAAGGAAAGAGTATTTGAGCGAACATAGTTTCAGAAATCCTCATTTTTTATGATAGAGTAATCCCAGTTGAAATTTTACCACGCAGCGTTTAAGTGACATGACTGCTGGTGCTGAAGAAACAGTTTTCATTGCTTGGCTATACTTATAATGATGTGGTGCACAGCTCAAAGATAGGTGGCGCTAGAGTAAATCACTTGTACTGCGTTGTTTTCGGTGCTGATTCAAGTGGGTTCGCCTTCCTTCCTGCATCCGTGAGCTCGTCAGTAGCAGGGACCTCGTTACAGTGAAAGAGAATGTTGTCTTGCTTGTCATTGTCTGTACAAAACACTCTCTGCCCGGTTCACTAAGTTAAACGCTGCTTGGATTACACTAAATAGATTATTAGTGTTAAGGAAGCAACTCTGTTTTTCAACGGGCCATGACACATACAGTCTCAAAGGGATGAGAGCTGAGAAGCGCCCCCCCCCCCCCCCCCCGCGTCTAGTGGAGGGATGCCTTTAGTGGCATTTCGTGCGAGAGCGAGGCTGAGCCAATGCACATTTGGTCAAGGGGAGTGGGATGGTTTAACAGGAAATATGAGGATGGTGGGCAGGCTCTTAGCGCGTCATCTAGGTGCCCAGGTAACCTCCCCCAGGGAAAGGGATAAGAGCACTGAATACGAGGGAGAAACCCTCTTTGTCCTCTTGCCTCGGGCGCCGCAGGTCACAGCTAGAAGCAAGTTGCCCACCCACCCATCCCTGTTGTTAAAGGTGGAACTGGCGGGGTCCCGGGCAAGAAAAAAGGCGGGCACTCCTTTTTTGACAGGGACTGGCTCATCCTGGAACAGGGAGGGCAGTCAATGGGGCTCCGGGCTGGCGGGAGAGGGGGCCGTCCTGCTGGTGGTCCTGGACTCTCCGGCCCTACCCGAGATGCCGGTGCTTGGAAGAAGCAATTTGATGAAAGCTGGTTGAAAACTGGTGCGCAAGGACAGGCGCAAAGCAGTACCAGGTGGCCGCGTCTAGGGGGTAGACGATGGGTAGTTGCCCGGATTGGAATGGAAGCAATGGAGATGGGTTATGGCCTGCTGGTACAACCCACATCCAAGGTGGCTCTGGAGATCCTGAACTGTAAAGACAATTGTAACCTGTGGTGCAAACGAATACTGCACAACCCAATGTTTATCAGTGTGTGTTGGATTGGTTTAATAAAGTTGGTCTAATGTTGACAATGCATCACCAAATAAAGAGGGTGTTTCTGAGAATTAATAAAGACAACGCAGTGAAGACCAGACACTTTGTATGGTGCCTTTTTGCGGTGGGCAAAAAGGGGGCAAAGTATGGTGGAACGAATTGCACGTTATATGCCTACTATGAGAGGCCCCGGTGTCTAGGGGTGGGGGGCCTTTAGTGGCATTTCGTGCGAGAGAGAGGCTGAGCCAGTGCACATTTGGTCAAGGGGAGTGGGAAGGGTAAACAGGAAACATGAGGATGTAGGGCAGGCTCTTAGTGCGTCACCTAGGTGCGCAGGTGACCCCCCCAGGGAAAGGGATAAGAGCACTGAACACGAGGGAAAAACCCTCTTTGTCCTCTTGCCTCGGGTGCCGCAGGTCACAGCTAGAAGCAAGTTGCCCACCCACCCATCCCTGTTGTTAAAAGTAGAACGGTCGTGGTCCCGGGCAAGAAAAAAGGCGGGCACTCCTTTTTTGACAGGGACTGGCTCCTCCTGGAACAGGGAGGGCAATCAATGGGGCTCCGGGCTGGTGGGAGAGGGGGCCGTCCTGCTGGTGGTCCTGGACTCTTCGGCCCTACCAGAGATGCCGGTGCTTGGAAGAAGCAATTTGGTGAAAGCTGGTTGAAAGCTGGTGCGCAAGGAAAGGTGCAAAGCAGTACCAGGTGGACGCGTCTAGGGGGTAGATGATGGGTAGTTACCTGGAATGGAATGGAAGCAATGGAGATGGGTTATGGCCTGCTGGTACAACCCACATCCAAGGTGGCTCTGGAGATCCTGAATTGTAAATACAATTGTAACCTTTGGTGCAAACGAATACTACACAACCCAATGTTTATCAGTGTGTGTTGGATTGATTTAATAAAGTTGGTCTAATGTTGACAATGCATCAACAAATAAAGAGGGCTTTCCTGAGAATTAGTAAAGACAACACAGAGAAGACCAGACACTTTGTATGGTGCTTTTTTGTGGTGGGCAAAAAGGGGGCAAAGTATGGTGGGACGAATTGCACGCTATATGCCTACTATGAGAGGCCCCCCGCATCTAGGGTCGGGGGGCTTTTAGTGGCATTTCATGCGGGAGAGAGGCTGAGCCAGTGCACATTTGGTCAAGGGGAGTGGGAGGGGTCAACAGGAAATATGAGGAGGTAGGGCAGGCTCTTAGTACGTCGCCTAGGTGCGTAGGCGACCCCCCCCCCCCTCCCAGGGAAAGGGATAAGAGCACTGAACACGAGGGAGAAACCTTCTTTGTCCTCTTGCCTCGGGCGCCGCAGGTCACAGCTAGAAGCAAGTTGCCCACCCACCATCCCTGTTGTTAAAGATAGAACTGGCTGGGTCCCAGGCAAGAAAAAAGGTGGGCACTCCTTTTTTGACGGAGACTGGCTCATCCTGGAACAGGGAGGGCAGTCAATGGGGCTCCGGGCTGGCGGGAGAGGGGGCTGTCTTGCTGGTGGTCTTGGACTCTCCAGCCCTACCCGAGATGCCGGTGCTTGGAAGAAGCAATTTGTGAAAGCTGGTTGAAAGCTGGTGCGCAAGGAAAGGTGCAAAGCAGTACCAGGTGGCCGCGTCTAGGGGGTAGACGACGGGTAGTTACCTGGAATAGAATGAAAGCAATGGAAATGGGTTGTGGCCTGCTGGTACAACCCACAGCCAAGGTTGCTCTGGAGATCCCGAATTGTAAATACAATTGTAACCTGGGGTGCAAACGAATACTGCACAACCCAATGTTTATCAGTGTGTGTTGGATTGGTTTAATTAAGTTGGTCTAATGTTGACAATGCATCAACAAATAAAGAGGGCGTTATCTGAGAATTAATAAAGACTATGCAGTGAAGACTAGACACTTTGTATTGTGCCTTTTTGTGGTGGGCAAAACGGGAGCAAAGTATGGTGGGACGAATCGCACGATATATGCCTACTATGCTACTTAAGGCAGCACTATGAGGACAGCGTTTGTGTGGGTGGGTACAGCGTGACTCCATACACCCAAGATGGCAGTGATCTGGCTGACGGATGGTATATTCAGGCATAGCACTAGACCAAAAATTATATATCCTGGCTGGTATCTAACCTATTAATGACATCCTAGGTCAATTTAAGGAATTCTAGGACAATGATTGATAAATAGTTTGATGAGATATGATGGTCAATGTTGGGACATTGATAACTTATTTTTTCACAGTGTGTTATTTATAGCACAAACTTAGCCAAAAGAAGCAGAATGAAGTACAGGGTCAAAGGAAAGGTCAAAAGGTAATTAAAGGGGAAGCTGTTTCCGGGATAGGAGGACTACCACTGTCGTGTTGTAGTATTGTTTACAGGGATTTTCCTACTTTCTTTTCCAAAACTGGTGCAGGTTTGGGATGGTCCTGATGGATATGGTGATGCATGGATGTTGTTTGAGATTCTAAGTGCAAAAGGGAGAAGCCCTTTTACCTTGTTTTTCCTTTTTTGTCTCCAGTCAGGTGGTGTCTTGCCTGCGAGCTCTGGTCATGGTGGCATTTTTAATGCTGTAACTGTATTGAAGTTGGTTCATGCTGGCAAGGGGAGCCAGTGGCATTCTTTAAGTTGAATATAATTCATCTTTGTAGAACTCCACTGGCTTCCTTCTTTCTTCAGGTCCTTAATTAGACAAAGTGAAGATTGTAGAATGTCCCTAGGGGGGGACCAGTGTTCAGTCGAGGAGGCCAAGGTGCAAGGCATTGCCACCACCCAAATGCAACAGTACATAGGCATGGACAGCAGTTTTGAAATAGCTTTATATGAGGAATGGTTTCAATTTCTACAGTAGTGAAAGCTGGTACCAGGTTGTCTTGGTTTTTTAACATTGTATTATTATATGGCAAGATCAGTATCAAGGGTGAAATAGAGTGACTTGACACTAAATGAAGTTGTGGTTTGAATCAGTTTATGTCATTAAACAAGGTTTGGACTCATTGTTGCTTGTTAATCTTGAAGAATAGTAGCACTTCTGTCAGAGCATGGCTGAGTCTCACGTAGGTGCAAGCTATTAAGTTTTGTTTCAGGTTCGGCCGTGTTTGAGGATATGTGAATCTGGAGTGGAGGAGACGTTCATACTGAGTTGTGTTGTCAGCTTACTGGTGAATTTTGATACTGTTGTTTTTAGGTAGTCATAGAGGCTCTAAACAGAGTTTAAAGATGACAGGGGACAAGATAGAACCATGGGGGATGGAGGGAGCTCTACGGGTAGCAAATATCTGCTTGGACCTAGAGGGGCCCAAGTGAATGAACTGGTGTCCTTTGGTTATGTAGGAGGAGTACCATCGAAGGATGTTGCCAGTGAATATCAATCAGGACTTCGGGTTGTTGTGGGTTGAGTAACCATGCAAAAGGCAACTGAGAGGTGCAGCAAAATCAGGAGACAGGGTCACATTTATCAAAGGTCAGGAACTCCTTGTCTATGATTTATAATGTAGTTGTCTCATTGCTGCAGTGTGACCTGATGCTGATTTGGTAGTCAGGCAGGAGGTGACTGGTGCTTATGTGATTTTGGAGTTGTGCATAGGCTGTTTTTTCAATTACTTTGCTCAGGATTGGTAGGCGAGTGACGAGCGTGTAGTTGTGAAGGCCATCACATCTGGTTCAGGAGAGGAAGAATGTGGTTTGTCCTGAAAGGTTCTGCAAAGATACCTTGAGGGAGGAAAGCATTAACGATGGCAAGTAGGGGTGAGAGAGCCTCTAATTAGAGCTCTTTGATAAATGACTAAGGGAAGGCATAATCTTCATATGAGGTGGTTTTGTCTAGGCCTGGGCGGAGTCACTGGAGTTCTGCTACTCGGAACTCTAAGAAGTAACGAAAAAACTATGGCGTGCGCCACATAGTTCCGCAAGCAGCAGAGTGCGGTAAGTCAAGCTCCTCGGACTGATTTTTAGCACCAGGAGTTTGTCCCGCACTGTAAAATCATCTGTGCAAATGGCACCATGCACAGGGCAAAAGGTTGCTGCTTCTCTCTGCTACTCGAGTGGCAGCTTCCTCAGCACGAGCAGCAGGTTTGTCAACGCGAGCGGCGATAGCGACCTGCTGCGACCGCCAGCATTGAGAAATCTCACCGTGAGGTGGTCTAACATACGTTTTTCCTCACTCATACTTGCCAACTTAATGTTGGTGAGCTGCGTGAGAGGAAATACTCCACTCCTTGCCACTTTGCAGAGTTTTTAGAACTCTGCGAACTCTGCTAGCAGAGCGCAATTAATTGGCGACCCCTAGTTTTGACAGAGTTGACTACGCCACTAGGGCCTTCGAGAGGTGGGTCTGAACTAGGGGTGGGCGGCCAGCTACGCTCCGTGCACGGAGTGTGCGTAGTGCCGCCTACTCCGCATTTTGCGGAGCTGGCGTAGCCAGGCGGCACTACGCACGCTCCGCAGACGGAGCGTAGCTGGCCGCCACCCGCCTCCCTCCCGCCCTCCCTAAATACTTTCAAATAAAGGAATCAAATAATTTAAAAAGCACTTACCTTGCCCGCCGCGTCCCCGGGGCTCGCTATCTTCCGTCTTCAGTCTTCTTTAGTAATGCGCATGCGCGGGCGGCCGCGCATGCGCATTTTCACGAGAAAATGCGCATGCGCGGCCGCCCGCGCATGCGCATTACTAAAGAAGACGGAAGACGGAAGATAGCGAGCCCCGGGGACGCGGCGGGCAGCGGCGGCAAGGTAAGTGCTTTTTAAATTATTTGATTCCTTTATTTGAAAGTATTTAGGGAGGGCGGGAGGGAGGCGGGTGGCGGGGCTGGCGGCCAGTGGTGTTTGCGGAGTGGGGCTACGCGGAGTGCGGAGGTGGGCGTAGTTTCTCGCCCACTTCGCGTAGCTCCGCGAAGCCCCACTCCGCCAACTCCGCCCAGGGTTAGTCTGAACCATGCCCACTGTGAAATGCAGTACGGAGGGGAGGTGTTAGAGGGGAAGCAGGCATTCTGTTGACAATGTGCTGTATAAGTGTAACTGTTTTTTCACCGATGATGAGATTCATGGCATTGCAGTTTTCTGTGGACTTTGGGATTGGAGAGTCAATCATGGGGCTGATGCAGTGCTGGAATGTCCTGAAGAGTTATCTGCTTCTGCTGCCAGTTTTATTGATAGCATTGATCTAGAACTTGGCTTTGGCTGATTTGATGAGTTGTCCGCATTTGTTGTGTGGAGGGTCTTCAGTAGCCTGAAGTCATCAGGGGTTCTGCTTTTCTTTCAGGCACCCCAGAGGACAGCTTAACTAGAGAATGGAATTTTTCATATTTTTGTATAGACTGAACTGATTGCCCTCTGAATGAATATTGAATATTAAGTTGTCCTTCGTTATTCATGGAGATCATTAATTATGAGCCTGGGCAATTATGCTATCAGTTACAACAGTGGCTTGAAACACATATTATGAAGCACCATAAAGGCATTTCAGGAAACATTATCTATAAACCATTAGTATTCACTCCTTTTTCTGCCTACCTCAAAATCTTCATAGTGCATTTTAAATATTTAAAAGCAGGATTTCCTGCCTGTTGTCCAAGCTTGAACCTTTACTAAATGGAAACAAATCATTCTCAATGTCCCGACCGCTCTATCACCAACTCTTGGGGGACCTTCTGCGCTCACCAGCTGCCTTCAAACCTTTATTACCCTTGAAAATAATTGTCTTTCTTTCTGGATTTTGATGGATCTTCATTTTCAGAACATGGCCCGAGGCTCGAAATTCAAAATAAATAAATGAATAATACCTGATTTAAATGCCCAGTGGAACCGGCAAAGGCTTTGGTATCTAGCGGTGACTTCACATAGGGAAAGTTGAGGCTGAGTCAGTCCCCCTGTCCTGCATTTTCCCTGATTCTGCTTTTTATTGACTGCCTTAATTATTATGACTTGCGGTGTAATGCTAATTGATTTTGTGATAAAATAATTAATGGCAATTAAATCATTTCTAAACGCCATTAACATAAGTGATTTTTCTTGCAGCTGTCACAGTCTGTCTCTCTGTATCTGCACCCTCCAGGCATGGGATGTAAAACAGAGAAACTTGCCTTGACCAAATTTCTGAGGCTGCTGGTCCTCTGATGCCTTAGAGACGGAAGAGACATTCTATCCATTCAGTAGTCTTCTCCGAATAATATTTTGATTCTACTTCAGTCTGCACCTTTAATGCTGTGTGCATGTGCAACTAAATTATATTTTTTTATAGCAGAGGTACACTTTGTTTTGAAGTGTAACAAAGCGTTCTTTATTTCCAGTGGTGGCCACCATAAACAAAGGGTGGTGAGGCATGTTGCATTGCCAATGGGGGGAATTGAATGATTTTTTTTTTTTTTAAATGAAAACGTACCTTTTGCCGCCGCCCGCTCCAGCCTCACGTCTCCTCGCACCGCCTCTGCTTTTCCTGCCCGTTAGTCCCAGCGGACCCTGGGACAGACTCCCTGTCAAATCCGGGATTGGTCTGAGCAGGCAGAAAAGACCCCCTTCTCAGACCCGGGAGTCTGTGGGGTTTTTCCAGCCCGACTGCTCAATGGAGCTGGGCTGGAAAAAACCTAAGTGCCCATGTGTGTTTTGGTCGGCCATAGAGGGCCAGGCCAAAACACATATGCACACTTAGGGAGTGGAGTAGAGTAGCACTCCTCATCCCTCCTCCCTTCCAACAGTGCTGGCTAAGACCGGGCAAATGTAAATTAAAATGATGCAAGAACATCATTTTTAATTGACACTGCCTGGCTCTGAGCCAGGTAGTGGGGCGACTCTCCTCCCCCATTGCGGAGGAGAAGCCACTGTTTATTTGTCCTAGAACTGTGAGGATAGAGTACAGCGGATGCTACCAGAGCTGTTATTGAAATAGAAAAAAAGAACTGGAGATTACCTGGGGCATTTGAACCATCACGTGTGCTCTGCGACGGCCTCCTCACCTTCTGTCACCTCTGGCAGGTCTTACTTGGACTCTGGATGTTGTCCACTCATGAGGATGCACCTATAAGCACCGGCACCACCTGGTAAGATACCCGTCCATGAGCTGCTCCCCTCAGGCGAAGTTCCATATGGCTAGTTATTTTAACCATGTATGTGGCCTGGTATCACTAGATGACCAGGACTCGAGCGCGCACTACATGAATAAGAAATTTTCCAATAGAACGTTTAGCATAAGCACTTTTTATCAATATATCATCAAGAATTTGCAATGAAGTATATATTCAGTTTATACAATCATTTTGAAAATAAAATAATCAAAACATTATTTCATGTGTACATATTTCACAAAAAACAGTTTGCTCTGAAAACCCAATGCATTTCGGGGTTTAGCACCCCTTCGTCGGGGGTCAAAATTGAAGGATCATTCGATAACTATCGGATGAAGTGTGCCGTTGTTTACGGTAAATCTGTATCCTGACTGCGGGCTATCTGCAGGTCTTGTTTACAGCGACTATTCAAGTCTGCGAGCCTCAACGTTAACGTGATTGGTCTCGCTTGTGTAGGGACGTCATGTAAGCAGTCCGGTCTTTGTTAGTGCCGATAACGGCGTTCCTGCCCGATATGTGGTGTCGAGACCGGACTGCTTACACGACGTCCCTACACAAGTGAGACTGTCCACGTTAACGTTGAGGCTCGCAGACTTGAATAGTCGCTGTAAACAAGACCTGCAGATAGCCCGCAGTCAGGATACAGATTTACGGTAACAACGGCACACTTCATCCGATATTTATCGAATGATCCTTCAATTTTGACCCCCGACGAAGGGGTGCTAAACCCCGAAATGCATTGGGTTTTCAGAACAAACTGTTTTTTTGTGAAATATGTACACATGAAATAATGTTTTGATTATTTTATTTTCAAAATGATTGTATAAACTGAATATATACTTCATTGCAAATTCTTGATATATTGATAAAAAGTGCTTATGCTAAACGTTCTATTGGAAAATTTCTTATTCATGTAGTGCGCGCTCGAGTCCTGGTCATCTAGTGATACCAGGCCACATACATTGTTACACACAGTCAGCAGGCACTGATCTGGCGCAGCACACTTACCAAACAAACTATAAAGCCACATTTAAACAGAGTGCAATACCCACATCTATACATTAGTTATTTTAACCGCCATATTCAATCAGGGTTAATACAGCCCCTACTTTTTGTACTGAGATATGTTATGGCAATATAGAAAATGATACAATGGAAAGGAGTGTGTTATAGGGTGTGATCCTGTCTAATGTTTGTACAGAAGCATAATAAATGTCCTGGTACATGTGGTCGACACGCACACAAACCTATGACCCTTCAACTCCCTTCCGCCTCCTGGAACCCCACCTTTCATTGGGTACAAGAGGTAACTGTGGAGACAAAATCAAATAGTGACAACCCCACCTTTTTAGAAGGGGAGGGATGGAAAATAGTGTTGTTCAAATGCAGCGTCATAATAGAGGGTAGTGTTCACACAGAGAAACACTTAGGGTCTCATTACAAATTCTATGTTAACTCCATGGGGAAAATATTGTGGCCGGAATTAAAGGGATTGCAAGTTATTTCCTCTAAAACGGTAATTAAAATGCAGACCCTGGAATACCAGGTCAATTTTGCATGCTTTCCCCCTTCCTGGGCAAATAATAGGTACAAATCCACATACGATTATCACCTGTTTAGAACTGGTGGCAAATGTGTTGGGTCTTTTTTTCTTGCGATAGGGGGGGGTACAGTAGACAGAGAATAGCAGGGTAGAAGAAGAACTTATCAAAGCACTATTAAAAGCTGTAAAAGATTTACAAATTGCAAATTTTGTGAATTTGACACATCTTTTTGGCAGAGTTTTGATTCTTGAAACCCTTATTACATTTTGAAGAAAAGTGCTACCCAATCGCTCATAACATAACAGCAGTCAAGTCTTGATTCAACTTTCATGCTTAGGCCATCATTACAAGTGGAGGAATTTCACCTGAGTGATAAATGTGAGTGAAATGTTGCCACCAGTTCTGTCCCTGGGCTTTGAATTATCTCGTTCACATACACCAGACCTACTCGTTCTCGACCAGGAACCACCAAGCCTGTCTTTACTTTTGAAGGGCAGGTGGTGTGAGAAGAGTCAAAGTCCAACTCCTGTCTGAACTCTGCAGCAGTATAGATGGAGCAGAAAATTCTGCCCATGGACAGACACAAACCCTCCCTGACCCCCACACCTCCACTCAAACCAATGCAACAATGTTTGCATTTTTCTCTGCAGAATCATGGAAAACAACATAGAAATGAACCTTGTATGTAAACCCTTGTCTCGCCTTGTTAGTCCACATTCTGGGATGGAAGCTTGTAATCATCAGATTATGGTGTAGGAATACCACGGGAAATTTTCCTTAGTGTGCAGCCAGGGCCAAGACCCTCTCAGGTCAGGCTTCATCAGCAGTTTATTTCTCACTACAAGCCAACACGCATCACAGCATTACAAAGTATCAATATATCAGTCCCAGGGGGCTCATCCCTGTAGCCCCATGCTCTTCCACGCATATATGAACTCACTGGCCAACATCGTCGGATGCCACGGTCTCAACATAATTTCCTACGCAGACAACACACAACTCAACGTCTCACTCACAGACGACCCCGCCACCACCAGAACCGACTTCCGCAGATGCATTACAAATGTCGCTGACTGTATGAAGAACAACTGCCTGCAGCTGAACACAGACAAGATGGAAGTACTGATCTTTGGCAACAGCGAAAATTCATGGAACAATTCCTGGTGGCCATCGGACCCACACCCACTCCTTCCAACCATCCCAGAAACCTGAAAATCATCGACAACACGCTCACTATGAAATCACAGATCAATGTTCATCTCCTATTCCTGCTTCCTCACTCTGCGCATGCTAGGTAAGATCTTCCATACACACGAGACACACCGTGACACAAGCCCACATCGCCAGCCAACTGGACTACGGCAATGCCCTCTACGTAGGAATCGCAGCACACCTTTTACAGAGACTTCAGAAAAAAACAGAACACCACAGCCAGACTCATCATCGACCTTCCCCGACAAATCCACATCACACCCCACCTCAGTAAACTCCACTAGCTTCCCATACAGAAGAGATGCCTATTCAAGCAGCTTCGCAAAGTAGGCGTAGTAGGCAACACTACGCACACGCCATGGTGGAGGGAAGTTGCCTGCCACCCGCCTCCCTCCCGCCCTCTTCTAAATGCCCAAAATAATGTTAAACATTGTAAAACTCCCGGGGCTCCCTCTTCCTGGTGTCGCGCCGACTTCTTCCAGACAAATGCACATGCGTGGGCGCCTGCGCATGCGCAAGCGCATTTCTCGCAAGTGGGGCTATGCAAAGTGTGTGGGTGGGCGTAGATTCCCCCCCCCCCCCCACTTCACGGTGCTTCCCGTAGCCCCACTACGCACACTACGCCCAGGGTTAGAACAAATACAGCAGACGCTGTGCTATAAAAAAATATCCTGGCTTCTCCTACTGTGCAGGATCATCTTCCATTCGTATCATCATACTTCACAGAAATGCTCATTTCCCCAGATAGATCCTCTGCAATATGATTCATGGATGTTTATGTTTTTGACAGTAGGAATTTGGCTACAAATTGTTCACATACTCCTTCAATAATGTCAGCTCAGTGATCCTCGTTACAAGTGATCGCCCAGAACCCCTGAGAAAAATACCTTCCATCAACCATAGCAACACCTGCAAATATGCGTGATTCAAAAATCCATAATATTCACCAATTTGTACACCAATCCCAGAAAATCCAAACAAACACGTCAGAGTATTATTTTCCACGTCGAAGTGGCAGATCTATGCTATCTAAGTGAATTATACAAGATGATGTCTATTTAATCCGTCCAGCTGTATGTAATTTATGTGCTAAATGAGAGATCACTTCCTAATTCTTGATGATCATCAAATTTCACCATGGTGTCAGGTAGATCGCAAAATCTGTTTGCATCAGGGACCAGAATATGTGTTCCTCCTTTCTCTGTGTTTGAGAAAAATTGAAATAGACACATGCATTAATTGTGAGCATGTGTTTCTTCTTCTTCATGTAAAGTGGTTGAAGGGGTGATTCCTTGACAATGAAGCCTTTGAGATCCTCGATGTGTGCTGAGCTGTCCTTCTCTTACTTCTAGGCTAGACAGTGAATTGGGGGAAGTGTAAGACACTGCCCACGTCATACTCTCTAACTAAGGTCTGTTTAGGGGTTTGACGAATAAAGTAGGTTCCAAAAGGCTCAAGCACCTTGGAATTCGGATCAACAAGGGATTAGATAAAATGGCTTAGGACAATCTGAATCACGGTATGGTCCAGACACACAATGACTTAGCAAAATGTATGCAACTTAACCACTTTTAATGGGATAAGGTTCAAATTTGGAAATCATAGTTGCCCACTCCTCGCCTCCCCTCCCAATAGAACAATGCATTTATCATACTGCCTTTGTTTATACATAAACACATTTTAATACTGATTAACAGTGACATTAAGTTATTTATATGGGGGTTTCACACCCTAGACGTTGCTCAAACTGTAGCTTGAGCAATGTCAGACTAGTACTCGGCTGCTACACTGATACTTTTTAGGTCTCGCCTACGCAGCGCCCATGCGCTTCAGAGGAGACTTTTAGCCGTTGTTCAGCTCTTTTTCGAAGCACATACTCGTGCTTGTGGCGGCAAACACCTTGCAAGAGTGTGCAGGGGCGCGCCACAAGCACGAGTATGTGCTTTGAAAAACAACAGACTGCTCTCCCCCGCACGCACACACCACTCGTGGGCTCACCTCCTGCTTCCCCTCTCACAATTAACTTTCGTGGCCACGGGCAGCGCTTGTATTTCAGTGCTTGTGGTTCCGAAGTAGGATGCTTCTCGTTGATAAATGCTTTGACGCCTCCCCTGAGGCTATTCAACTGCAATTTCAACTCTTGACTAAGTGATAAAAGGCTGAGCTCTATCTCATTAATGCATTTCACTACCGTGCCCCTACGCCTCTTGTGTGCTCACTCGTAGTTTTCCAGAAAAAGAATTGCTTTGCAAACTCGGCGAAACGAAGCGGTGCTCGGCTCTGAGCCACTTTAAGTCTCCAATTCACACAAATTGTGGTAGTGTAAATACTGCTCGCGCACCTTCTGCGTCAGCATGACGTACCTTGGCCATAATAATTTAAAGATGTCCTTTTCGCGGCTCGCCCCTTATGAGTAGAAATTATTATTAAGTTTTACAGACGCTCGACCCTTCCGGGTAGGTGTTATTATAATGATTTACACAATTCAGTGACCAAAAGTCTTTCGTTCCACCTGCCCCCAACTGCTAAAATGTTTCCTTTATCATAGTTTGTTCATTTCTTTCCAATGTTCTCAGAAAGTCGCTCAACTCACTCAGGAATAACGACCGCTCCTTCTCAGCGGGTGCACCGTGTGCACGCACACACATTCCACTTTGAGAGAGCGGCAGCTGGTATGTGTGGCACGTACAGGAAAATCAAATCATCGTATTGTGGGGCCAGCACAAAGGGGCCCTTGTGAGCTGGTATGTTTACATGTGGCCTTGGATGCAACTAGCCCAGCAATCCCTTTCTACCTCTATTTTTCTCAGTTTTACGCATCACAACGACCCCTCTTCTCTGATGGCACAATACAAAACCTCCTTTCTCAAGCCCTCTGCAAGTAATTAATTCTTCGGTGCACTTTGCAATCCTGAGGTCGAGGAATATTTTGGCAGAGGGATTTTGTATGCCTTTCCTCCCTTCAACAAATGAGCATTGGCATAGCCAATAGGTCTCACCTAAAGTGTTTATTTATGTTAATGTTAATGTTATGAGAGCTTATAAAGTGCACAGCTGCCCCAGCAAAGGGGCGTACCGGCGCTTCCAGCATCAGAAAATGGGCCACAATATCCTTGGTGCAACAACGTCAACTGTTGCATAGCTAAACACTTATAAGGTCCCAAAGGTGAGACCTATTGGCTATGCCAATGTTTTTTATTTTTAGTTGATAATCTTCCACAGATCTTCCACTTCTTGCCATAGACAGGACCCCCCCCCCCCCCGAAATGGCTCTGTACAACATCCATTAGGTTTGACATTCTTATATGTACTCAAGACAATGTGATTTACAGTTAACAATCCAATAGTTCAGGCCATACTAAGAAACTGAAGGACTGGTGTGAACATCCCTCAGATCCCTCTAACGCAATACCGGATCAGGTTTGCTGGGATGGCTGAAAGGAAGGGCTGTCCTGCTTACATGAAATGCTTGCTAATGGCTCCCTTAATGTCTTTTAATCTTTGCAAAGTGAATATGATCTAGAAAGATGACAATGCTGGCAATGCCATCAGCTGCCACACTGCCTAAGAGCTAATTTATGTAGATTTGTTAAAATTCCTCATACTTCAGCAGGTCACTAAATGTGGTCAATTTAAAGATATTGTATCAGGATTTCACATCCCGCTAATTTTTGATTTCTGCTGTAAAACCACTGATATTAACCCTTGCCTCTACTAACAATCCACACTGGTTCAAGATTATTTGGCAGATGATTGCTCATCCTTAATCTTCTAGACTAAGGACAAATGTTTACGAGAAGCAAGACTTCTTAAATGCTTCTAACTGGTAGTAGACCCCCCGCCCCCACCTTAAAGATTTAGAGGGCTGGACTCCATTAGCAGTCACATTGCTGCAGGATCCAACCACCAAGTTGTGATTTACTCCATAGTCACATACATTTACCCACATTGTAATGTTAGTGGACTGATGTATGGGGCTCTACTAACACTGCTTGTGAATTCCATATTCCGCGATCATCACACCGAGCTATAATGCATGATATTACCAATAGAATACTGCTTACTGCCCATAGTCATAGATGTATTGCAACCTCACTAGCTGCTGCCAACTAACACATCCATCTGCATAGCATTTTCAGAACTTCAAAGTTGGAGATTTCAACCAAGGTAAAGGAAGAGCTCTCTGTTGAGTCACACACCTCTTAGGAACTAGTTTATTCACTCTAACACTACAAAGGGAACACCTGGTGTCATTTGTGCTAGAATTCTGGCTGCCCTCCCTTTACAGGGAAAGACAGCTAAACATCTTATGGAGAGTTCTCTCACCCTTCCTCTGCCATAAGGAGTATAATCTTCTCAGTCAGCATGTTGTTCAGGTGAGGCATTGAACTCCCAGCTGCTCAGCAGAGTGAGTAATGTGGCCTAGTAGGATAGCCCCCAACCTAAATTGCGCTAAGGCTGGCTCAGGGAAACTGCCATAATTTGTCAAATTCTTAAAGGTACATATATAGGCTCAAAATGACACTCAATACAAATAGTCAAATGCAGGAAATATTGGGTCTGTGGTTTTTCAATGGTGTGTCAATGAAGACGTGCTTTTTATGCATTTTTTACCCAAAGTGTAAAAACAGTATAGATGTATACTTCATGGGACAATTTATTTTTGGATTCCTAAGTGGTTTATAAGTTCTTCATGGTCCTTAATCAATTAATTATGGGTTCTATCTGGGACACAGCTGCCTGTGCACACATGTTTGCATGTAACCAGAGAAGAACCTCTTAACACAGCTGCAAAGCAGGGTGCCTTATCTTAAAAGATGTACACTAATGGTTACAGTCAAGTCCATTGTAAAAGAAGCTTACTCACTACAGAGGTCAAAAGCCCAGGCAGTTTAAAAATAAACAACTGGGGGTAAGGATTTGGGATTTAGAACTCACATAACCCAGGACTGATGTTACTGTAAAAAAAATATTGATTCTTCTGCCTGGTGTTCTTTCTGAGACTAACTCATAAAAGTTTGATTGGAATCTTGACCAAAAGTGTTGACTAGGGGGGTGACCTGAATATCCCTTTTCCTTGCCCTGCCTCTCTGTTTTTTCAACTACATTCTCTATACATTGAGAAACTGGCATGGAGTCCTATGGTAAGTTGGGAATCGGGCATGTATGGCTCATCTTCTCTACACTGTTGATTGTTGATTGTGACCGGTATGGTAATCTGGAGACATTTGCCACAAATCACCTGGGTATTGTTTATGTATCAGTGCACAGCTACTGGTCTTTGCTACTCTTACTTTTATACTCCATCACCATTTCCCGTCCCCTCGTGTTGTCTTCTCTGTTCTAATGGGCGTATACAGATGTCCTGAGGATCGGGACACCCAATACCCACTTGTCGCAGGTACGTACGGCTACATGCCTACATGGGCCTACATATATGTGCTGCTCTCAGATTGCCAAATCTTCAGGTTACAGAGGTTTTGCAAAATAATGAAAAAACAATGAGGCCCCTCTATTAAAATACGATGAAAACTATGATGAGGTCGTTAGTCTTAAACAGAGCTTACGAACTAGAAAACATATTACATGTAAATAGTTACCCCATAATTGAAAACACGCCCCGCCTCCTCAAATGTTAGCAATAACTATTGAAGGTTCTAAAGCTGGTTTGCTCTGCAGGACATCATTTTTATTGTTTAGCAAAAGCACCGAAATGTTGTAATCTTAGAGTGTTCTTCCTGCCATAGATCAGATAACATTAATACTTGACAGTTCTCCAAATGGGAAGTGTAGGTCCCCTCAACATTTGAATCAGTAAAAATGCTCTTTACTTAAATGCATAACAGAGCGTGCACATATTTCACGGTTCACTTAACACTGCCATGCAAAACATAATTAAGAGTAGCACAGCGGATGCAGTGCCACCAGGGTCCAAAGCCCTGAGGGGCCAATTGAACCCCAACAATTGATGTATTTTACTACCCCAACAGCAGTCAAAGGGTTGTGACGAATTTTGATAACAATCAGGATCTTACATCAGATTGTCACTCCTCCTAGAATAATTTATTAAATCAAGTAGAAATTACCTGGAGAGGGAACGCAGTAGCATTAAAGACCTGACCTGACCTGAAGAAAGCCTTATACAGTGTTTAATTCGTGCAGGCTGTGTGCACAACACTCATGTTTGTGAACCAGCACTGATTTTTACCAAAAGACTTTGACCCAGAGCAAGAGAAAAAAAGAGAGAAAAGGGAGGAAGCAGAAGCAACAGAAAAATAGCAGAACAGCGAAAAAGCGAGAAAGATGGGATGACAAGAACCCGCAAGACTGATCTGGAGAGAAAGAAGAGGCAAGCTAGTGGAGGAAAGGAGCATGAGGTGGAATCACAAGTAGATATCCCTGGTATTCGGCAGCCCAGGTATTCTACTGCGCGGGCAGTGGGCTCCTGAGAAAAACTTTTGGCGCCTAAACTTTTTTTAAATGAATTAAACACAGTTTATGGAGCGATGTCTGTCCTCCTATGGAAACGGCAGAAAATGTGAGTGATCCCTTTCGAGCACAATGTCCAAGCGACAATCATAGCTCGACGCACGTCTTGAGATATATGTCTGACTTTAGAATGAAAGTCCTTTAATGAAGGAGGACCGCTTATCTGCACTTGAACACGCAGACTCCGGATTCCTGTCCGTGACTCCTGAGCCACGCGGCGGGATTAGACAGATGGGCCGTCCGTAGGCAGCCGTCGCTGGCACTTCATCACGCACAGTGCTTATTGCACTGTTTCAGTGTATGCTGTCGTGAGCTGGAGACGTTCATATAGCAGGGGCTTCCTTACATCACTTTCTGTGGTTTATAATTGAGCCACTTGTGGCGGGACTCGAGGCGCATTCTGTATATTGTGGCACTTCCAATATGTTCAGGAGTGTTTCAGAGCACAACTGGAAGCCAGCTAAACGCGTGAGCACAGACGGGTGTTTTAGGAGCTGTAGAGGAAAGCTGGTGTTTCCCACTGACACTTAGGCCCCAACGACGTGTTCTTAGTTAATTCGTCAGGAAGATACCGGAGCTGGAAGTAAAGTCTCAGAATGGTGAATAACCTGCTAGGTCCAAGAATACTGGGGCATATTATCAAGGGGGTTTATCTCCGCTTTTTTTGGCTTTAAAAGCCAAGAAAGCGGAGATAAAATTATCTCCCTATTACCTAGCTGTCGCTAACACCAGTTAGCGACAGCTAGTAGGAGATAGCGACCATCTTGGGCCCCACTTTGCATGTCAGTGATATTTATCACTAATGACATGCAAAGTGGGCGTGCCAAGATGTTAGCGACTGAAAACAGTCGCTAACATCGATATCTCCTATTACCAACTTTTGGAGATATTCGCGCTAAGCGCGAATATCTCCAAAAGCTAACACCTGCCCTGAGCAGTTCTTAGCCATGTTATCCAATGGGAGGTGGATAACATGGATAAGAGCATTAGCTCGGTAATGCATGAATATCGCTGACTTTTCAGCGATATTCATGCATTGCGGCGATTTTTATAGCATTTGCGATAAACCATGGTAATACCAAGGTTTATTTGCGGTAAAAATCGCCGCAGCTCAGCGGTACATTTTTGTCTCTATCCAAGCAATAGCGATAATTATCGCTATTGCTTGGTAATATGCCCCACTGTTTCTTCTCCGATTCTGTGGCGTTGAACGCAGATATTCATCACCTGCTTAATTTTTTTGCGCTTGACATAAGCACCAGTTATGCTACAAAAGAATACATTCATTATTGGTAGCCTCGGGGAGATTAAGGAACTTATTATGACTTTGGCGGTCTAGGAATTGGGTTGCCATGCTGCCACCCCACTCCAAGACCCCCAAAGCCATTAAAGACACCCGCCAGAGTATGACTTATTTTTTGCTCTGGCTGATTTCTTTGGCGTTAAAGGCAGTTCCATCAGGGCATGGACTATCAAGCCCATGCCCTGCAATAACTGGGGTGCATGCACACAGGGGGGCACAACATGGGCTCCCCTGCATGCACCATATGGCACAGAGGCAAATGGGGGGCCCTCTAGGGCCCCCTTTGTTTACTCACCACCTCACTTTTCGTGGTGGCCGCACCATTATGAAAAGTGTGGCAATGAGGAAACTCCTAATATGCTTGGAAGTGCTTCAGCGACACCGCCAGAATATTAGGCCGCTGCACCACCACCAGGAATCATGGATCCCTGGCAGCAGCAGTGGTTCAGTGTCGATCAAACTGCTACAGTCCTAATCCGGCAGGCGGAGTGGCAGTCTGGCGGTCCGCAGACCGCCACCATGGGTTTTTCGGTCCAATGGACCGCCAACTTGGAATAACGGAATCAGTGATTTGTCCAGAATCACAGGATGTTGAGCCGATGCAGAGACTCGAACCTGGTACCCCAGCTCAGAAGTCAGCTGCTCTGACGTTACCTGTCTGTAAGGGAACCTGTGCAGGTTGGGGTGGGGGTGTGTGTGGAAGTCTCTGAGGGGGTTGAGGGCATGCGGAGGCTGGGCACTCTGTGGGGACCACTGTTTGCTTCCCCTGCAGTGCTGGAGGGGAAGGGTCGAGGGGGTCCAGTTTTGCCTCTGCGCCACTCCCAGACACAGTTTTTAGGCACCGAGCCACACTCAGTAAAACTGCTCGGTGTTTTCTAATATGAAATCTCGTGTCCAGAAACTCAGACTTCTTGAAGGTACCCAGAGGAGTGTCGTTCTGGGGATACAGCACCTGGCAATCGTAATGGATGTCATGAGTGAGAAAAGATCCCGAATATGAAATGTTTTATCCATTTCAAAGATACAATCTGGCATTTTGCAGGTTCTAAAACGTCATAATAATATATATAAATACACAAACTGGATGAATCCGCTGAAAAACAATTCGAGATTACAATATGTTAGAAGTATGGGAAAGGTTCCCTCAGTAGCATTAGTTTCCCCAACTTTTGGTGGAGAATCTGTCGTCTGGCGTATGTGCACAATAGGAAAGAGACCAACACAACTACTTTCTATGGCCAAAAGTGATTTACTCAGCTATTTGTGCTGCACCAATGTTTGTAAATAAGGTCTGTTTGTGTTTTCAAGGACATTTTTAACCCCTTCGGCGCTTATGACGGAACCGTTCCGTCACGTGCCTCGAGTGAGCTGTGCTAGTGATGGAACGGTTCCATCACGGCCCGCTCGACGCGCCTGCGCGGCGCTGATTTCGCGCCTGCGCGGCACGTTCTATTGAGCGGGCGCGTTCGTGACGGAACCGTTCCATCACTAGCACAGCTCACCCGAGGCGCGTGATGGAGCGGTTCCGTCACAAGCGCAGGTAAGCCGTGCGACCCCCCCCCACCACCTAGCACTGCAGCGGAATTGCAGCCGCAGTGAAGGGGTTAACGGGCCAATTATTCAGGACCACCTCACATTTACCCTAATTCAGTAAGTTGCAAAGATGCACTTTCATCCCGTCAAGTTTTTAAAAAGGTCTCGATGCATGTCCGGGCAATGATGACCCTACTTCTGACAGTGACTGGCCCTGAGGATGCTAAGTTGCCCCTTGTGTCAATTTACAGAGTGGAAACTTGCCCAGGTACCAGAAAATATGGTTGGTGTTTGCAGGCGTGGCCGAATGCAACATAGCATGGGCATGGATGGGGTAGGAAGAATCCCCAAGCCCCCAGCCTCACAGAGAGAGAGAGAAACTCTGTTTATTTAGACCGCGGTCTTTAAACAATGAGATCGTAATGCATCACATCAATATCAAAACCATACAAAATTTATAAAAACAGGCTGTTACTTTCCATGCCGCTTTCTATATGTTATACAAAATTTAAAAAGAAAAGGCATTCTATGGGTAGCACAGACATAAAAACGTTAAGAAGAATTTTAAAACACATGCTATACATAATAAAACTGGAAGATATTACATTAAAAATAGGCAACTTCGGTATGTTTCCCATTACAATACTATCTGATATCTTATAGGCTTGCAATCCCTCGTAACTTAGCTTTTACTTGTATCTATCAATATAGGTTCCTCAATTTGATTTATTTTGTTGTTCCTGTGCTAAGCGATTCACCTTTTTCAGAAAGTTCCCAAATGCAATTGCTATTTCCAGATTTTCCATTCCTATCAATAAGTTTGTCGCTTGTACACGTTGTCTTATGCCATATTTTATAAATAAAGGTCGTAAGAACCGTTTTCTCACTTCTAGACATGTCAAGCAGTCAAGTAGTATGTGCAGCATTTCACACTTGGCCCCCAGGCCACATTTACATTTACCATCTGGATATAACATTTCTGCCTTAACTCTCCCTTCCATTAGCCAAGGGATGGTGCCAATTCGGATTTTCAGTATCTCCCACCTAAATGCATAATTTGGCAGGGTTTCTAAGTATGGGTACCCAGTCTCGTTTTCCCATGATTCTATCATATTTACCACTGATTTTTTGTTTCTTAGATATCCTATATCCTGCCTTCTGGAGTACTCCCTTCCTTGTACTCTGAGTGCACTCTTCGTGAACCCTACATCTAGAGAGTTTTGGTTTACTCCCACTTTTAGATTCCCAATTATTTCCTTTATTTTTCTTTTTGCGTTTAGTGCCCATCTTAGGTTACTGTGGCGGATTTCTTCACTACACCAATGTGAGACCTTTTCCCCTACCCCCTGGGATTGGCGTTTCCAGAATCTTACCATCGCCATTTTGGCCTGAGTATTCCATCCAATCATATCTGTTTCCAGTCTAATTGCCTGTATTATAGATGATAGACAGACTGGGAGCTGGACATGGACTGCTGTCAACAAACGGAACGGTGTTTGCCAAAGTTGGGGTTGTCCCAACAAGTGGGACAGGGTGTCGGGGGTCTGGCGTGCATATAGAGGCTTTTGATGGGAGATAATCAGGGCAGAGGGAGGTGGAGGGGTTTGTTTTGTTTGAGATGCTGAAAGTGCACATTCTAACCGGTTTTTTTTGGTGCTGTAAAAGAGCCATCCTAGTGATATATTTTTTCTTCGTTCTCCATACTGACGTTTCTCCTTGCTGTGAAAGTCATGTACGGTTTTTGCAACCATCTCTCATTTATGTTGTATGGTGAGGAAAGTTTAATAAAAAAGAGTTCTAAAAACAAAAGATTTTATAAAAGGGCAACTCTGAGGTTAACAATAATATTATAACACCTGTTATTTAAGGTATGAAATGGATATTAGTTGTGTGCCGCACACATGGGCGGTATGATACAATACTTCGCCTGAACACCTACCAAGATGGATTATAAGAATAATAGAAAAGCACATAGGTTTCAGAATCAACTCTATACCTGGTGGTGAAGAGTTTGGTATTCTCAAACATTTGATCCTTAAGAGCAAATATCTTCAAAATTATAGTATAAATTCTTCTGTTCATCAATAGATTTCTGCAGCAGCTTGACCAACCAGTCTGTTTTAATTTTCCACAGTCGTCTGTCAAGGCCTCGTGCTGCAGATATGAAAATGGTTGCTTTCGAATTAATACCTGTCAACCAGAAGAAGCCAATATTACTTTTTATCTTTCTTGAACCACTTTTAGGTAAACAATGATCACAGCATGGACTAGTATGACACATAACAGTGTAATATGGTCAGCTATTGCCTTTGAGGGGGTTCTTATCACATCCAAAGGTCGAGTACTTTGTGCTACTAGAACATCGAGTTGGCATGGTAAGAATATATAATGCATGTGATCATTGTGCAATTTCTACATTACATTTTTATTTTGGGGTAGCTGGCATGAAAAGGCTGTTTTCTTCAATGTGCTAGTAAAAAGAGGCACTTAATGGAATTAAAATGTTTAGGTTTTGTTTACATTGGTGAGCCTGGTGAGCAGCTCCCTAGTCTTCTGTCTTTCCGTCTTTTAACTCCTGAGGTGATGACTCAGCTCCTGGACAACACTAAATCGGGCTCTCCCTTGGATTCCTGTCCACTTAAAGTTTTGAAAGCTTGCAGAGAAGCGGTTACTCTACCTCTCATGAATGATATGAACCGTGCCATCTTGGAGGGAATTTTTCCCACCTTATGGAAAATGGCGGTTGTAAAACCTCTTCTGAAGAAACCTGTCTTGGACCCAGGAGTTTTGAAAAATGTCCGTCCCATTTCTCTTCTCCCTGCCCCTGCAAAGATGTTAAAGTCCCACCTTAATTTCCATCTTAGCTCTTATCTTAGGGACTTTGCCCTTTTGGATGTCTCTTAGCAAGGCTTTAGGAAACATCACAGCACGGAAACTGCGCTCACTGCTGTTGTTAACAACATTCACTCTCAGGTCGACAAGGGCCATACTACACTCTTGGTCCTGTTAGACCTTACGGCAGCCTTCAACACTCTGTCTCCTTCTACATTAGTGTCTCGCCTTAGAGAGATAGGGGTCGGAGGCTCTGCCCTGAGCCTTCTTGCTTCCTTTCTTAATGAAAGGGAAAAGAGAGTGAAAATGGGCCGGTTTCTGTCTGCCCCTAAACCTGTGCATTGTGGGGTCCGCCAGGGCTCTTCATTGAGCCCTATATTTAACATCTATGTGGCCCCTCTTGCCAGGGTGGTTAGATCTTTTGGGCTGGATGTGCTGTCCTATGCTGATGACACGCAAATAATGGTTTCCCTTACTCATTCGGTGAAGGACTCTGCCCAGAACATCAGGAATTGCATTGAGGCTGTCTCAGTGGATGGTGCAGAATTTCCTGAAATTGAATGGGGAGAAAACTGAGGTTCTGATTTTTGGGGGTAATCAGGATATCTGGTCAAGGGATTGGTGGCCGCCTTCACTCGGGGAATGTCCCCCCCACCTCGCCAGTAAGCTAAGTACTTGGGGGTGCTAATGGACACCGGCCTTTCCTTTGACCGTCAGGTCAATAGGACTGTTTCCACTTATTGCGGCATCATTAGGGTTCTTAGAAAGATCACCCATTATCTCTCCCCAGAAGCTCGGAAACAGACCATGGTAGCATTAGTTTCCTCTAGGCTGGACTATTGTAACGCCCTTTATTTGGGCATTAACAAGAGTCTCATCCATTGTCTCCAAATGGTCCAGAATGCTGCGGCTAAGTTTGTTTTGAGCCTCCCCAGATTGGCTTCAGCTTCTGCAGCCCGGGAGAATTTACATTGGCTCCCTATATACTCCAGGATTATTTTTAAAACTCTTTGTTTATCCTATGGAGCTTTCCACGGTACTGGCCCAGAAGGGATTAAGTCTCTTGTTCATCGCTATTCCCCTAGCAGATCCCTTCGTTCCTCCTATAAAAACCTTCTTGAGGTCCCCAGATTTGTAAAGGCGAAATGGGGAGGTAGAGCGTTTTCCTCTGTAGCACTCAGATTGTGGAATTTGCTTTGTTCCGTAGGGCGTTAAAGACCTGGCTTTTCTCTGAAGCGTATATGTAAAGCTGACTCTGTCTGATGATGTGTTGAATGACCTGTTCTGATGCCTTGATGCCCTTGGGCTAATTTGCGCAGTATAAAATTGTATTCATTCCTTCATTCATTCACATTTCAAGAATAAATTGTTGATAAATTATGGACAATTCTGAGCGGATATGGGATTTCTGCAACTCCTTGGCTGCAGCGTTTATTGCATAATTATGCATTTGCCACATTTGCCACGTGATTCGGCAAATAAGGTGCCAACTTTGCAGATTTCACAAACATGTTGTACCTTGCTGAAACTGATGAAAATAATACTACCAGAGAGGTTGCCTCAACATTTAGATAACCGTGGTGCATCATTTATATAACGATGGCACATTATTTGGCCTACTTGAGGCATAAACCCAACAATTTAAATAACAGTAAAACTCCGTAGGATGGTTTGGGCATTGTCACTATGATTATACCTATTGCATATTTTCACCAAATCGAAGAGGGCCTACCTCCTAGAAAAAGGTGCCACACCTAGAAGAGTGAGAGACATTAACAGTTGATACCATATGTCAACACTGAATTAAAATCTTGCCCATGACAGACAAAGCTGAAGTAGAGTTTCTAGGTAGTTGCGGTGTCTCTTCAAGGAGGAAGAACTAGTAACTGCACAGAAGAGACGATTGAACCAGAAAAGAAATGGCCAAAGATTACATAATTTGAGAATTGTTCTAACATCCTCTAAGAGAGACAAAACTCTGCTAGGAGGGTGAAATACAAACTCTATGACTTGAAGCTTGGCAAAGGAACATGGACCCCTGTATTTTTTTAGAACTCAAGAAGGAAAAGGAAAGTCAATGAGAAGTACGTAAAAGGATTTCTAAAAAATCCGACATGACCAATGTCATAAAAAAAGTCACAAACACCTTAACATTACCCAGCCCGGACAAAGAAACCTCAAAAGGTACTCCTGGAGAGTTGCTGCTGCAGATTGAGGTGTAAAACAACTGTCACTTCAGCACCATTGCATTATGTTGCATTCCATGAGAACCTAATGTGACAAACAAATGCCCATGATTGGTAAAGAGGGGGCGAAAGACCACTACAGAAATTATTTGCACTGGAAAATGTGTATAGTTTTTAAGTGGCAATTTGCCACTAGAGTTTATGTACAGTTTATTGAAAAAAACAGAAACAAAATCAGAAAACCACCCAAACGATGGTTCTTTAGAAAACACCTTCCTTTCTTCAGAAAAGAGCTTTTTTCAACTTAGTCTCAGAGTCCAACCCCTAGTGAGCAGGGCCTTAAGCTGTGCACAGCGCAGCTTGGCTGACCATGCGCGGTTGTTTGCACAACCGCCCAATCCCCACTGTGCATGTCTGCAGGTCATAAACAGCATGGATTGGCCACCCTTGCAGGGTTGGCTAGTGGGATTGGCAACAGGTCAGGCCTGAGGACAACTCCAGGTGCACCTACATGACAACCCAAAGATACTTCGGTTAGCTACCTGCAAAGGGTTGGTCATACGACCTGGCTGTAGGGTAAGCCCTGCACTCCATCGCTGTGCATAGCAAAAAGCTGTGTGCAGTGGGGAAGAGGTTGCATTTTTCTTCTGTTCATACCAACTTACTGTATGCTTAAAAACACTCTGAAATACCAAAAACTAAAGTTAACTTTAAAACATTTTAAATATACCGTTTATAGTTAGTTATACAAGCCACAACTCAACCCCCACACTATGGAAACTATAAGTTTCCCACCAAGAAACATGCTCACATTCTCACATTCCCACAAATTGTGTGACAGATAACCTTACAAATGATATTGATGGAATCACTAGCGACGTTACCAGGCATTGTAGTATTAACCCCTTCCATGCTGATGACAGAACGGTTCCGTCATCAGCTACGGGTGAGCTGTGCTGATGACGGAACCGTTCCGTCATGACTCCGCCCGCGCAAGGCGGAGTCAGCATGGGCGGGGAATTCGCGCCGCACGGAAGCGGTTAACATTTTGGTTGTTGCTATTACTGATACAGAATCATTTCTTTGTTTGGAAATTGTTATTATTTAATGATATAAGGTTCAACCTTTGTGGTATTTGCACGTAAGTCTGGGGTTTCTATGCTCTTTCAAAGTCAGGGTCAGACTGGCCTATAGGGCAATCAGGGAGTGCCCAATGGGTTGGGCTGTTTGTGGGCGATATTCAAACAAACATTGACTGAGGCAAGCTCAACCCCATGCAGTCTTCCCCACTGTGCAAAACACTTATAGAGTGCATTATTATAATTTTAAAAGTGCCCCAATTTGCAATCATGGACCACTTTTTTAACATTTAACTCACTAGTAGGGACACTTTTATTTTGGTGCCTGGGCCTATCTTCTGTCCCAGTCGGGCTCTGTTCACACTGATGATTTAGACATTGACCTATTTGCTTATTAGGCCAGCAGCAATATAAGCATTATGTGCTAGTTGTTAATACTCTGTTTTGACTGACATGGATGGCCGCCCACTGAGAACTGGATTGCGACCATTAAATAATTTCTCCAACACTATCGAGCATATTAACTGATAATAACAAAATGTGGCCAAATCAAACATCCAAGAGGTGAAACATAAGGCTTTGCAATCTCTGGCAAAATGAAGCACCAGTCCATAACCGGAAACCCAAATTCATGACCAATACACATTTGAAAAACTGCGCAGCGCTAAGAGACCCACCAACAGGCATGGGTCTCTCCCATATTGAAGAAACCTACCCTAGCCCCCTGAAGACGGAAAATTTTAGACCGATATCCCTGCTTCCGTGGGCTGCGAAGATTGCGGAGTCCCATGCATATTCAATTCTTTCCAACTTATTGAAACCCAATAACATTCTGGATGACACTCAGCATGGGTTCCACGCCGGTCATAGTACGGAGACGGCTCTACTGACTATGAGGAAGCATCTTCGTTCCACTCTTGATCGAGGTCAAACGGCGGTACTGGTCCTATTGGATCTGATTGCCGCCTTTGACATCGTTTCACATCAGATCTTTCTCCACCGGCTCGAAGAGGCAGGAGTTACAGATCTGTCTCTTACTTGGTTTAGATCTTTTCTGTCGGAGAGATCCTTCCGTGTCTCTACCCCCCTTTCTCTCCAGGGCACGTGCTATTGAGCAGGGTGTCCCTTAGGGCTCGGCCTTGAGCCCCACCCTGTTCAATCTTTATGTGCAACCACTTGCTGCGGTCGCCAAAGTATGGGACCTTAACATCGTCTCATATGTTGACGATACGCAACTGGTGGTCGCCCTCACGGAGGGGACGACTGGGGGCTATGCCAGATTCAAGGCCGGGCTGTCTGCGGTGGCAGAGTGGTTGACAGCTAACTGTCTACAATTAAACGCAGCTAAGACAGAGGTGTTGCTAGTTGGTAGGAACACTCATTTGTGGGGAGATCACTGGTGGCCATCTACACTGGGGAAAGCCCCTGAGCCAAAGACGGAAGAGAAAAATCTGGGAGTCTGGCTAGACTCGACATTAAGCTTCTCTACTCATACAAAAAAAAGTTGCTGCCACCTGTTTCGGCATCTTACGCAGCTTGAAACCTGTCCTGAAATTTTTTGATTCTGCCACCAGGCAGCTGATTGTCCAATCTACAGTGTTGTCTAGACTTGACTATGCCTTTTCCCTGCTGCTAGGTGCTAACCAGGCAGAAATCAACCGAATGCATCGCATTCAAAATGCGGCTGCCAGAGCACGAGTAGGCTTGCCCAGATTTAGCCCTATTTCTGCTACCATCCGAAGGTTCCATTGGCTTCCAGTAGTCCAACAGATACAGTTCAAGACTCTCTGTATCTCATTTAAAATCCTAAGACTGACTACTCCTAAAATGCTCTGTACGCTTCTGAACTTGTATGTCCCCTCGCGGGCATTACGTTCGGCTTGTCAAAACCTGGTCGAAGTTCCCCGGTTCAAACGAAGTAGAGCGGGAGGACGCTCGTTCCGCGTCCTAGCAGCTAAATCATGGAATGCCTTACCAACTCACATTAGAGAAATGGAAAGCCTGTCCGTCTTTAGGAAAGCCATAAAAACATATTTATTTCCGTAAAAATGTCTTTCTGTTGTGCCTATTCCATTATTCCACTCTTGGTTTCTTCTTCTGGATTTAGCGCCGGAACGCCCCTTCGCTGGGGCAGCTACGCGCTTTACAAGCTCCATAACATAACAAAACAATGGCAATCGTGCTCCTTAAAAATTCCAATAATATGGGTTAAGTTTTAATTTGAAATAGCTTCAAAATGAAGTGATTAAAAAGCCTAAATACATAGGGCCAGCTGCATCTAAGGGTTTTGCCCATTCTGTGTCTATGGGAAAATGTGTTCCTACCTATGGCCCATACTGCCATTCAGTCTTAAGCATTTGATGTTATTATTGAATGCCATTTTCCGTATGGTATCAGGAATCTGTATAAAAGGGGATTGTGATGGCAAGGTGTAGGCCACTTTTCAGGAATGATTCCCATATAGAAGTAATGCAAATATTCCCCCGTATTCATGGATATTGTGTATTCTGATTAATTGACAGAAGGCTGTATGCAGGCAGACTTCTTTCACTGTACGTTGGTTTCTCTGAATAAAGAATGTAAAAACAAAGAAAAACTGAGACGGAGGTGTTGCCTTTCTCTCAGCAGAGGGTCTGCACCATCTATGGTTTGGTCGGTCATAAACTGTGGAGTAGGACTGGGGGGTCCAATTCCTCAGGAACAAGAGCCCTCAAACACCCAGATGGGTGTCATACCTCAACATAGGGCATGCTGCTTGTCAGGTTTGCACTGCAATGCCCGAAGGGCACCCACAAGGTGGCTCTTTACCAGAGATCTGTTGTTCGAAATGGCATATGCGGTGTGGTTATAGGGCTCCTCGTGTAGATTGATGTAGAAGACTGTATGTGCATGAAAATTGTGTATTAAAATAGACTAAGTAGTCCTCAAATTGAATTTTGATAGGTGAGTCTACTTGACCAATTAAAAACATTATGGCTATCAAAAGAGACAATGATCTGAGATTGCTCAGAGGATCAACATGTTTCTTGCCATTTGTAAGTCACTAATGATCTAGTGGCAATTTGTCAGGATCCCTAATCTACACAGTGGTTGGAATCTGGGGTGTATGATTCCAAAGATTTTCCAATCACAAGTTATCCAGCTTGGTATAGGTAGAGGTATGGTAGAGGTAGCAGATTTGGGGTAGGTCTTCTTGTGAATTCTGCACTATGATGCTCCCACTCAGGGAGGCATTACTACTACCCAAAGTGGACCCTTTTTTAGAAAAACATTACATGAAGGCATCTACCTAAACCAATCTGGGAAGTTGTGATTGGAAAATCTTTTGAATCACACAACCCCAGAATTCCATCCACTGTGTATAGATTTGGAATAATTGGTTCTGACAAATTGCCAATTGATCATTAGTGACTTACAAATGGCAAGAAACATGTTGACCCTCTGAGCTATAATAAATCGTTGTATCTGGTTTGATATAATTTTTCATTCACAAATTGAGAATCTTTAGCAGAGAGGGATTTGGTCTTGATAAATTCCAGAGACACCTTGCTTTTCGGGGCATGCAAAAAGGCTGAAACGTGTTAACCTTTTGCATTGGAACAAATCACCCCGGTTTTCTAGAAGTTACCCTTTGAGTTTTTATGCATTTGAAGTTGTAAATTTAACAGATGATATACATTTCACATCTCATCTGCCTTATGTTCATTTGACAACACCCACACCAGTCCTCGCAGAGGGTTTCCCTTCCTTCAACTCTTCAAGAGCTCCCTTCCATGAGGTTTGCTCCCTACACTAATGAACTTCTCTTTCCCTCTTGGTGTCAGTACTAGGAGAAGCCTTATGAAGAAGTATGCGACCTCTTGGTAGGTGAGAGCTTTCGCCCTTAAAAAGCTATCCCTTGATACATGATTCATTTAGACTCTCTTCCTGAAGCACCCACTGCAGCTTTTTTTTTTTTTTTTTTAATTAACCACAGCCTTTTGTTCTCTCCCTTATTGAGATGTATGTGAAAAGAAAATTTGTGTATGACTATGCCTGTAAGTGGAATGCTTTCCATTGTTACATTTCCAAACTTTGATCACCTTCAGGAACCCGTGAAAAGCAACTGCTGTACGTCTGCAAAATGATGTGAATAAAGGTGATCACTCATTTCAGAGTGGCATGTACTAAAGGACAATAGTGAGGATGAAAGGCTTAGTTTGCTCTTTTATACAGTGACGTTAGGGCTCCATGTCAATGGAATGCAACATGTCGATTGTTGGTCTTTTCCTCAATAAATCACTCATATTCAGGTGTCTCATAACACTTTGGTTCAATTGTGGCAATGAAGACTACAACTCCCATACTTCAACTATTCTTAAAATGAAAGCACAGGATTGCACTTCCAGGAATTATACATTTAAACTTTTTTACAGCTCACTACTTCGGAGATCAGACCTTTTTCTCTCACCTTATTTAGCTTGGAGGCAGTCTATGGGGAAAACCAAAAACGTGTTATACATACATATCATTGCCTCTTGGCAGTGGAATACTAACAATGCCTTGGTCTTGTTGCTTATGGCAGTAGCATTTATAGTCTGGCGATAACTGTGTGCTGCAGCCAGTCAAAGGAACGAAAGCCCTGCCCTTTACTATTCCTCATGGGCTCCTTAACACTAGAGTGCTTAGTTGGTAGACTAAAGGGCCATGCCCTGCTACAATTGGAAATAACAGTACATTAAAAATGGTCTTTGCTCCTCTTGACTAACCAGCCAAGTCAGCCCCGGTGCAGCAATTGGTAAAATAACCTCCAACAAGAGGATACGTCTACTGAAGAATTCCTGACAGGTTAGAGGCTAATGAGAAATGTTCTGGTTGCCCTTTAGGCTAGCAGACTCAGGAAAGGCAGTTTTTAGGTCTCGCCTACAGGCATGTTTCAGCTGTCTGTTGTCTAAAGACCTACTGCAGATAATATTAACACTTACAGTGGGTTTGAGACAGGCAGTTGCTTACCATTGGTTGTTATTTTCTTGTCAATCTAATTTACTTGCTTCTTTTTTGTTGTGTTTTTGTTTTGATTGGATTGTTCATGCCCTTCATATTTGCAAGTCTACGTTTTTTCTTTTTTTGTTCAGCACTCCATGTAAGTGAATGTGTTTGGCTGCAACTTCACTTATATGCTGCCTTTCCCTTAAATACTCGCCTCGGCATACTCCATGTTAATCCACGCTCCCCCGTACCCTCCAGTTAATCCATTGCTTCCACCAATCACTGACTTTTTTGGCTGTTGTTTTTGCGGTAGTTAAAAAGCATCAGCTAAAAGTACTGTCAATGTCAATATGTAAAAATACAAAACCTATTGATTTTGACAATGCTAATTATTATAAACTCATTCTGTTTATTTAAAGCAGGGGTTCCCAACCTGGGGCACCCGCACCCCCAGGGAGATGGAATTTCAGGGGGTGTGACAAAGAGGGAAAGTATGTAAGTATGCGTAATAGGATTCCAGCGAGACATTTGTAGGGGGTACAAACATTAATCGAACATTTCCTAGGGGTGCATAGAAAAGGTTAAGAACCCCTGCTTTAAAGTGAGGTATGAGTAATGCAGTACTAAGCTTGAAGCAAATGCAAAGGTCATCTCAAAGAAACATATGAAAGTTAACAGTGTATAGTTCATAGGGCTGTGATATTTTCTATAATAATATGACCATATAATCAGTTGATTTCTCGCCATAAGTTGTTCTTTGCCTTAGTAGATTTTAAACTTTGAAGATGTGTGTGGCTAGTTAATCTACCGGTGACTGGTTATCCCACAGAGACATACATTACTTTATTTGTGGTTTTCCATCATACAGATATGGTCCAGGGTGTTAGAGCACTTAGTTACATGTTTAAAGTTATGTATCAGTATTGCATTATAAATCAAGAATGGCAGTAGAATATTTACAGTAATTAGGTAGTATCTTAGCAAAGAGAATTCGTATACCGCGAGGTCCAAAGAGAAGCAATGACAGAGGGGAAGAGGGTCAAAAATCAACATCAGACTGAAAACCTTAAGATAGTTGAAGGGGTGTTCAAAATTTGCATAATTTGCTTTACGCAATTATGCAAAATTCGGAGAAAATTACACAAAATCATGCATGATTACTTGAAATGGTAATTGATTATTTAGCGCTAGATTTTCGCATGAAATGCGTTCCTGTGGCAATTTTTTAACACAATGACGCATTTTCGGCTGAAAATAGTACGAAAAACGCATATGACACTAGATCTCTTTTAATGCTGTGCTGACCCTGCAAGCAAAAGCATAGCCAAACACTAGCTCTAGCAATACAAAGAGAGCAGGTAGTGCTCTTGAATGGTTAAATACTTGCCCTGATCACCCAGAAAAAGAGGAAAACTGCACGCAAGAAAAAGCACCTGGTCCTTGCAGTTACTCCCCCAAAAATCTTTAATCGCTGAAATTTGATGAGGGGATACCGGCTTCAATCATGTGCCCAGCTATGCCAGGACCACGTTCCACTGTAGTCCTAATCAGGGCCTGAAACCTCTGTCACATCAGCACTGCCCCTGGTGGTACATTATGATAATGCGGTGATGCTGGCCACACCAATAAACTCAGTTTATTCAGCTGAATAAACTGAATACACCGAGTATGAGCTTATCAATTTACACCTCCGAGAGAGAGAGAGAGAGAGAAAATGGGTCTTTCACACCCTGGTACTTAAACAAAGAGGATGGCTGTTATTTTCTGCGAAGTCTGCTCCTCTTCAACCGCTTATTCTATAGAAGATGTTTTATAATACAACCCTAATTCTCTCTTTGAAAGAGGCATTATCCGCTGGATCAATAAACTGAACCACGCAACAAATGTAGTGCTTTGGTGATTTTGTAATTACATTGATATTTCATTTCCCCCCCTCGGCGGTGGGTGCTGTGGGCACCTGACGCAACGGCGTGTTCACGTCAGCGGGAAGTGGAATCAATCGATAAAGCATCTCATCCTCCCGACGCAGCAACGAGACATCCGGGACAGAGAGCGATGGTTATCGCGGCGCGCGCTAAGCAGAGGCGCTCGCGAGTGACAGGCGGCGCGCGAGGAGAGCGTCCGGAGCCGGCGATACTCCATAATCCTGACATGATCGGACAGGAGGGCTATTGATTGTGTGGTAATAACAACCCCTAGAAAACGCAGTCAGAGTGCTGCTATCGTGGGCTGCTGGGTCAACAAAAGACATAATATTAACAGAGCGATGATTATTTGACAGTGATATAACGAATGCTGTTTTCATTCTGTCACTCCAATTCTGTACGCGTTAAAGTGTAATATCAATTATTGGACTATCACAGCAGCTGCAAAGATAACGTTGTAGGGGAGATTTTGAGACCACACAGTCCCGTCTTCAGATCGAGCAAGTTGTGGCTTCTCAGGCAGTTTAAAACGCCTGTCCACTATGATGGAACAATTCTACAAAGCAGTACTTTTCATGTTTGCCTCTTTCTGCATTTTTTAGGCGCTAGGAACATGGTGACTATGCAGTTACTCAAAAAATCTGCATTTTGCTGAAGCAGTGATCCAGGAAATTCCTGTAAATGATCCCGGCAGGATTCCCAACTTTTCTTTTTTTTTGCACCTTACCTATTAACTTGAAATCTAGGCTGCCTCAAAGACCATTTAAATGTAACCGTTTATCATTTAACATCTTTACCTAAAACAAGGCAAGGTTGCTTAAAAAGGAATGACCTCATTTTATAGGTGGTGACAGCTTATTTTTCTTTATTTTAAAAATCATAAAAGGAAGGTAGGCATACTGAAGTAAATCGCTGCATCAATTTGTGGCATGTATATACATTGGGATTATTTAAAATAATATTTAATAAACATTGTTCTGAGTACATTTTAGAAGGAATACTGCTTGGACATCTCTTGTTGCAACTTCCTCTGGTTTCTTTCTTGGTTTAGCAGTCTGTTTCAGAGAGATGCGGGCACAAAAGAGATGCATGCACTAAACTATTCTACACACGTCCTAGAGTGTCACTGGAGGCCACACCACCACAATTGACATTTTAAATGTTTACTGCATGAAAACTGTATGATGTGGGCAGTAAAAGTGCATCACTGATGGACCATTGTGAAGTCGAAAGAGACAGAGATGAACCAATAGGGAATATTGAGCACCACTTCTCTGCTAAAAGTTGTATCAAATGCTTTGAGATGGGGACTGGGAGTGCTAGCCTCCCACATGCCCCTGCTTTTGAGTCTGTGTGGGTGAGAAGCGCATCCCTCTGTGACTAGAAATACTTTTTTTCAGATACAATAAATACCGTTTAATCTTTCAGGGCAATCAACTGAAGCAGTAACAACACATTTTTGCACTCGTGGTTGTGGATATTCATATTTTGGAAACAAGAACAGGCGGAATACATGCTGTGAAAGTATCACTTCAAGAATTCCTGCTACATTTCTACATCCCTATACCTAAAAGAACACTACTGGTTCAAGGTGCTCGTCTTTTGAAAAGATACTAATGGTATTAAGATGTTATAGGAATCATTTGACTTTGACTCTTCCGATGCCATGGTGGATTGAGTAGTTATTTCTCCTTGGTTAGTCTAGCAGGACACATCACTGTGGGTTGTTGGTCCATAATGAAACTGTAGTTTTTGTGTATATAACATTATTTTACATAAATACCAGTATTCTAATCATTAGCTCGTATATGTATCAATGTTTGACACACTGTGTTCTTCATATTTGCAGCCCTGATGAAGCCTTTGTAAGGCGAAACGTGCTGGCTGTGTTATCTTGGAAATACGCAATAAAACATTACTGCATCAATAATCAAGACCCACTAGCATCTGTTTATGCTAAATGTGTTTATCCATAACTATTTCTGTTGCCTCTCTACTTCTGGTATACAGAACACTACCGATGACAGCTGTTGGTCACAATGTTGTTATGTTATATGTTCTTGTAAAGCGCACTATCACCTGAGAGGTTATCCTGGTGCGGAGGACCGTAAAATTGTCTTGTCTTGTTGAAAATAAAATACCAAGATGTACAGCATTTCAATTTTGGTTACAGTTTTCATGACTATAATTCAGAAACATAATCTTACTAAGCATAAAAGAAAAAACAAATGTAGGTTTAATGAGGTAATGGTATGTGTCGACCAATGCTCAATCGGAACTTTGAACAGAAGTCAAATACTAAACTTAAGGCTAACCTGCACCAGCATCCTACCAAGTGCGGCCAACATTTTATTACACTATTAAAGTCCTGCAGCATGTACGTATTACAGAGAACCTTCCAATAGCGAAACGGGCATTACGAAGAACAATTCTGCATTTTTGGTTGTGTATTGACAGCAGTGCTTTAAATGGAATGGGCATATGGCATACGGTAGTGAGTACCTGCACTTCTTTAGTTTGAAAGGGAGAGTACCTCCACTTCTCAGACCTGCTACAATATATTTGGTGGTAGAGTACCAACACTTCTCAGAAGCAACAAGGTACTCTAAATAGTGTGTAGCTGCTCTTTTATGTTCATATAAAACACTGATTGAGGGCAGTGGATTTACAATCCAGGATACTTAGATACAAGTGTTTTACATATTTACACATTTATGATTTATATTAATTTTACATCAGGGTGTTATGATATGGTTGAGAGATTGGTTAGTGTTAAGGGTAAGGGACATGTTTAAAGTTGGCATAAAAGCAAGGTTTAGTAACATGGCAGGTTGCACAATTAAGGTAAATCTAAGAGTGATGGGTAAGAACAGGATTAGGGTAAAACAAGGGTTTGGATGAGGGTTTCAGCTATGTTTAATGCTCGTGCAAACGTTATATTTATCGTATGCTAAATAGTCACGGCAAGGGTTAGGGCACAAGACAGGAAGTGGACAGGAGTGCAACTGGCTGAGTAATGATTGTAAAAATCCGTTTCTGTTGTAGAGGACATAAAGTATTTGCTCATTTAGAGGGACTCCCTATAAATGGATTTTAGTGTCATAGCATTCTTTGTCATTACGTAAATCTAATACAAACGTTGGATTTGGAGCAATGGCAGGGCAGCTCAGGGCCCTTCCACTTTGAATTAGGAATGCCTCAGGAAGAAAAAACTATTTACTTTCAGGCAGGATCAAAACTATTGCTGTTCTTCCAGTATTTCCAATATTCAATACATATTACTTAGAATGTGTCAGAAAATTGAACGATTTAGTTGTACATTGGGTTTTGTCCATTACTTGTGTTGCACACGGTTCCTGTACTCTGCTGTCATACAGGATTCCTCTCGAACCATGCACCTTCGGCCTTTGGGAAGTTGATATGAGGGTTCAGGTACCTCATGAGACAGCATGAGGTGTCAAAAAACCCTCTAATAAATAGGTGCTATAAAATATATTGAATGTCCTCAGTGAGTCAATGGGTGAATGAATGAATTGCCATTGCATGACTCGCTATCATGAGCAGCCACGTACAGAATAAAGGGAGTTAAGGAGCGACAGGTCGAAAAATAAAAAGAGTCTTCACCTAGGCATGAAAATGTAGTGGCGGTGCCTTATCAGGGGCGTCAGGGCACAGCCCTGCCTCCTGTGAGGCGTCACTTACTTCCCCTTGCCACACCTACTAATTGTTTGTTCTGGGCGAAATTTAAATTATGCAGGCATAATTACGCAAATTTCGCATTACACTGGTTATACAAGATTCCCCAAATTATGCCATTATACCACTTCACGTCACTACATGTCATTCAAAGCAAAAGTGTACCTCGAATGGCACAATTCACGGTCATTGAGAAAGAACATTGATGTGAAACGCATGGGAACAACAGAACACGAGCAGCTGCTGTTCGTGGTGCTGTTTAAGTGCACCCTCACGCCAAAAATTGAAGAGAGGATGCATTTCATGTTAAAATATAGTGTGGGGGGGCGTGGCCAAGATGGCGGGGTGAGCGGACGCTTCCTCCCGTAGCTCCTCCGGCCCGGCTCAGCCCGAGCCCTGATCGCCGCGCTTCTCTCCCCCCGCAGCTGCACTGCGGGCGAGAGAACTGTGCCAGAATTCCTGGGGCACACTTTGATGCCACTTTGACTTTCGTGGCCCCGGGGGAAGTCCCCGAAAAGTTTATCCGAAGATCGCTCCGAGGAGCGGAGCCTGGGTCGTCCCGAGGAGAAGAGCTTGGAGGCGGAGCATACGGCGGCGCTGTCCGCTCGCCTCGGCTAGGCCGAGTGCTGAACAGCTGAAAGCCGGAGATCCCGGGGGAGCGGAATCGGCGGACTTCGCGGAGTGCCGGAGCTGCCTGACCAGTGCCCTGGTGGCGAACACCGCTGATGGGCGACGGACCTCACCCCTGCGCCGGCGACCCTCCCCCGGCCTTGGACTCCGAGGGGTGACGCCTTGCGAACTCCGCGCCCGGAGACGCTGGATGGCGGAGTTCGAGCTGTGCCCGTGCCGGGCGAATTAACTAGTGGCGAGGGGGGCCGCCGGTTTCGCCCCTTCCGGACCCGTTGCTGTTTGGGGGTCGCCCATGGACTTGCCGGCCCGGGCTACCTCCTTGGGTCCCACCCTCCCGCCATCTTGTCTTTGTGTAGCTGTGCCCGGTGGCCCTCGCCCGCACCCTGCTTCTACGAGAGCCCCGATTTGTCCTGGTACCGACTCATCTACTGCCCTCCCTGGGAATACGTGCCTGGAGGCCTCCACTTTGGACGTTGCTGCCTGCCCTGCTGGCCCGGGGGTCGTCTTGCCCAGGACCGGGCCGCCATTTTGTCGCCTGTGACGCACTACCCTTGTCCCCACCGAGGGCCTCACATTTGGTGCCCGCGAGCGGTGGCGCTCGCCTACAGCGACTGACCCTAGGCTTCACCGGGGGCCGAGATGGCTGGGAGACGTGGCGCGGCACGAGGAGATCGCACCTTGCCGGAAATGCTCGGCAGGTCCCAGCAACTACGCGACAGGACACAGCCGTCCCCGGGGGCCTCCCGGACGTCGACGGACGCAGCCGTGAGCGAGCCACCAGTCACGAGGTCCTTCATGGAGGACTTATTCAGCTCCCTCAAGGAGGAATTTCAAACTCTTAAGGCCGAGGTGGCTGGAGAGGTCCGGGAGGTGCGCAGGGAGGTCGAGGGCTTGGGCGAGCGGGTCGATGCTGTGGAAACGACGGCCCAACGTCGCGATGAAGAGATAACTCATCTCCAGCAGGACGTCCTCCGCCTCCGGGAGCAGTGTGTTGAGCTCCAGGCCCATTCGGAAGACCTCGAGAACAGGTCCAGGCGGAACAACATTCGGGTGCGAGGTGTTCCATCCGCGGATGAGGGTGGGGACTTGGTGGCCTATCTGCAGGACTTATTCCGCGACATTTTGGAGGAAGGAGCGGACTTCCCGATCCGCATTGATAGAGCGCATAGGGTGGGCCGCCAGCGCCAGTCATCGGCTCCCCCGCCTGATATCCTAGCTTTCCTGCCGGATTTCCCCCTGAAGGAGCGCATCATGACGGAGGCCCGCAGAAAGCAGCCGCTGACCTTTCGTGACAGACCTGTGGCACTCTATCAGGACCTGTCCGCCATCACACTGCAGAAGCGCAGGTCTTTCCGCATCGCGACGGACTTTCTACGAGAGCATGAGACACCCTATTCCTGGGGCCACCCCTTCCGTCTTATCTTTCGATGGAATGGGGTGCTGCATCAGCTGCGCTCTCTGCAAGATGTCTGTGGAGTATTGGGCCTTACTGCTACAGAGGAGGAGGGGGCTACACCTGCATGGCGGCGCCCCGAGCGGCGGGGCCGGCGGAGGTCGAGGAGGCGCCCATCGTCAGCACCGGCGAGTCGTCCGGACTCGCCCACCATCAGGGCAGAAATGGCGGAGGCCCTGAGGAGTGCGGCCAGGAACTTGCCTGAAGCTACTGGGGTGGCCCTGACGGCCTAACTTTTCTCCGGGGGGAGAGGTTCTTAGCTTTCACGGTGCTGAGCTGGGGCTGGGGGGGTGGGGGGGGGGGTGTGTGGCTGGACGTCCACTTGACTTTTTTCTACAGACTCGCCCATTTGGGCTAGACTGAGACTATGGGGTGTTTCCTGTTTTTTCTTACTTTGGTTGGTTGCCATGGGTTGGCTCTGGGGGGGTTTAACTGTTGGTTTGGTGTGGGGGGGGTCCCGTCCGAAGTGGTCCGAACATGTGCGATGTTGCCTCTGGCCTTCCCTGCGCCCCTGCCCCGCGCACCCCCTCCGCTGATCCCTTGCCCACTGCATAGCGCGTTGTTTCCCTGGAGGCGATGCCGCCCCTGAAGGTAGTGACCCTTAATGTTAAGGGCCTGAATAACCCCGTGAAACGTAGGGCGATCCTTTCCCTGTTGGAGGGGTCGCAGGCGGATATTTGCCTCCTGCAGGAGACCCATTTGCTTTCCAAAGATTGCCATAGGTTGCGCTCTGCCAAGTTCCCCACGCAATTCTTTTCCTCTGCTACGACTAAGACTGCTGGGGTGGCCATTCTTTTAGCCAGCTCCTTCAGGGGGGAGGTGTTACATAAACATGCTGAGCAGAAAGGGAGGCTTCTGGTGTATCGCATGCGGTTGGGAGGTGTTACCTTTACGGTTGGTTCGGCGTATAGCCCGAATGACCACCAGGATCGTTTCCTAGAATCAGTGTTGGTGGACGTTACTGCCTCGCCCGATCGCCATATCATCTTGGGGGGAGACCTGAATATGGTCTTCGACTCCACCCTGGATAGGTCTGCCCAACGCTTTCCGCAGTCAGGGGAGCTTTCTAGGGCGGTGCAGGACCAGCTTGCGGAAATGGACCTGCATGACCTCTGGCGCGTCCTGCACCCCACCGATAGGGACTATTCCTACTTCTCCCACGCGCACCGCACGTATTCGCGGTTGGACTACCTCTTGGTGAGTGGACCGCTTCGCTCGGCCGCCACGGCAGTGGACATCGGGGTTTTGTCCCTGTCCGACCACGCACCGGTTTCCGGAATCTTTGCTTGGCCGGCGGCCCCCCCCTCTAGGGGGATGTGGCGGCTCCGGGACACGCTTCTCCATAAGAAATCGGTCGTGAAGCGAGTGGAGGAGGTCATCCAGGACTACCTGACCCACAATAACAACTCTGCCACGTCCCTGGCGACGCAGTGGGCGGCTTTGAAAGCGGTCGTCAGAGGGGAGTTTATCTCCATTTCCTCGGCGGAAAACAGGGAACGCCAACGCAAGAGGGAGGAACTGACAGCGCAGGTTCGGGAGCTCGAGCAGGTTCACCGCCGGACGGGGGCTCCTCGTATCTGGAAGCAGCTGAAGGCGGCTCGGAAACTCCTCTCTGCGTTGGATCTGGATCGGGCGGAGTATGCTGCGCTGCGCCTGAAGCATGCCTTTTACACCGGCGGAGACAGGTGCGGTAAACTCCTGGCCCATAGGCTCAGGGCTGCGCAGCAGCGCAATGTGGTGAAGGAGCTGGTGGGAGTGAACGGGATCCCGGTTTCCGGTGACTCGGAGGTGGCAGATACCTTTCGTTCCTTTTACGAGGAACTGTACGCGGCGGAGCCTTCCCCACCGGGAGAGGCTGAGGCCTATTTGGAGTCCGTGACCCTTCCGGCCCTGGACCCCTCCCAGGCGGCCCACCTGGAGAGGGACATTCACGTGGAGGAGGTCATCTCCGCGATTGCACGGCTAAAACACGGCAAAGCCCCGGGCCCGGATGGTTATACGGCCTTGTTTTACAAGACCTTCTGTCCCACTGTCGCGCCTCTACTGGCTCGCTTGTTCAACTCCTTCTCCGAGCCGGGAGCTATCCCACCGGACCTTCTCTCAGCGACGGTGTCGGTTATCCCCAAGCCGGGGAAGGACCGGACCCTGTGCGGCTCGTACCGGCCCATCTCGCTCCTAAATGTGGACCTCAAGCTTTACACCGGAATCTTGGCGGCCAGATTGGGTTTACACTTACCAGGTCTGGTGGAGGCAGACCAGGCCGGTTTTGTACCCGGTAGGCAGACGGTCGACAACACAAAGAGGGTGACGCACGTGCTGGAAAAGGCCTCACGCATTCCGGGGGAGCGGATGCTGCTATCAATCGACGCGGAGAAGGCCTTTGATAGAGTTCATTGGCCATATCTCGAGCTGGTCCTTGGGAAACTGGGGATCGGCGAGAAGTTCCGCACTATGGTCTTTAACTGCTATAGGAGACCATCTGCGTCAGTGCGTGTCAATGGACACAGCTCCAATTGCTTTGCCATTGAGCGCGGCACGAGACAGGGTTGCCCCCTCTCGCCGCTCCTCTTTGCCCTCTATATGGAGCCGTTTGCACAGAGGATTCGAGATAACCCGGACGCTGTTGGGGTGAAGATGGGGCAATACACGCACACTGTCAGCTTATACGCGGACGATGTCTTGCTGACCCTGGACGACCCCAAGCGGTCGCTCCCTGCCTGCGTCCAGGAACTGGACGCTTTTGCCCGTGTGGCGGGTTTTAAAATGAACATGACTAAGTCGGCTGCACTGGATGTGTCGCTCTCTGCTGACACCAGGCAGGACCTTCAGAGTCTCTATCCTCTGCAGTGGTCCTCCTCTACGGTGCCTTACCTAGGCATTTTGCTTGCTCCTTCCCTGCCCGCCATGGTTGCAGCTAACTACTCCTCTCTGGGCAAAAAGATCAAAGAGGAACTCGGCCGATGGAACAAGGGCCTACTCTCGTGGTTGGGCCGTATCGCGGCGGTGAAGATGACGATACTGCCTCAGATCCTGTATCTCTTCCGCGCTCTGCCCCTCCAGCCCCCCGTGGGTTGGATACGGCAGGCGCAGGCGGACATATCTCGCTTTGTGTGGCAGGGCCGTAAGCCTCGGATGAAGCGGGTCCTCTCCATGCTGGCCCCGGAGGCGGGGGGTCTCGGAGTCCCGGACCTCCGGAGATACTTTCAGGCGGCGCAGCTTCGGTATCTGGTGGAGTGGAGCCGGTGGGAATCGGATAAACACTGGCTCTTTCAGGACCAGGCAGTCGCAGGCCGTACCCTCCAGGAGGTCCCGTTCCTGCGGCGCGCTCACCGCCCGCCTAATCTCTACGCCTCTTTTATCACCCGGGTCCCGCTGAGAGTGTGGGACGTGGTGTGCGAGCTGCGTGAGCTCACGACCTTTCCATCGCCGTTCACTCCCATCGCTGACAACCCGGACTTTGCCCCGGGTTTGGAGCCGGGAGCTTTTTCCCACTGGGTGAGTGCGGGCTGCAGGGCGCTTTTTCAGATCTACGGGCCGGAGGGCGTGCTCCCCTTCCAGCAGCTCCGACAGGAGTTTGGCCTGACGGAGGGGGACAGGCTGCGTTACATGCAGGTCCGCCACTGGGCTCTTCAACCCCCAGTGCGTGACGTCGCTGCCCGTTCAATCACGCCCTACGAGCGATGGTTGGTAACCCGGACCTCGGACGCCAAGCTCATCACTGATTTGTATAAATTTCTCCAACCCCCGCCGTTTCATTACCATAACCCAGGGAGGGAGCGCTGGCACAGGGAACTGGGTAGGACCCTGAGTCACAAGGAGTGGGACAGGATTGCGTATCGGGCGAGGCACTCTGCGTACCATACTGGGCTGACGGAAACCTTCACTAAAGTGTCCACCTATTGGTACTATACCCCGGAGCGGCTCTATGAGATGCGCAAAATAGGCGATAAAGGTTGCTGGCGCGGCTGCGGACAGGAGGGCACCCTCACGCACGTTCTCTGGGAGTGCCCGGTGCTGTCGGCCTATTGGAAGGCGGTCTTAGATGAGGTGGATAGGCATTTTGAGATAGAGCTTCCGCGCTTCCCCGCGTATGTCTTGCTAGGCCTCCCCAATGATTTGATGTACCCGCTGAAATCCCGCAGGGGCAGGCAGATTGCGATTGCGCTAGGTTCAGCCGTTCAGAACATACTGATACTCTGGCGCACCCCTACTGCCCCCTCTATCACTGGCTGGCTGCATAGACTCTGGCAGGTACTGGGCATGGAGAAGATGTCGCTAACGGTGGCTGGGAATGTCGACCAGTTCGAGGAGCTCTGGCACCCCTTTTTGGCATTGCTGTCCACGGAATTCCACGAGCTCACGTGTCCACGGTATTTGCGCCTCCTTAGGCTGACGCCGCCGGCAGCTGCGGCGGAGTGAGTGTGCGGATTGGGGGCCGGGGGTTGGGGGCGGGGGGAGGGGTCATATGCTTCTATTGCTGCCTTTCGGACGGGGATGTTGGGGTATTGTTTTCTTTCTTTTCCTCCTTTGCTCTCCTTTCTTCTTCCTTTCTGGGGTCGGGGGTTGGTGGTACGGTATGCTTCTCCTTTACTGTGTTGCGGGGTGCTATTCGGGTGTGGCCTTGCTTAGGGAGTGGGGGTCAACAGGGGGGTCGTTCACAATGCCTTATTGCCTTTTGTATTTGCCTAGTTACCCTCTGGGGCTTCCTGCCTCCCTGCTTTTCTTCTGACTCGCTGCAACGTTCCGCTTCTTGTATTGTATGTATGCTTGACCTCCTGCTCCCCTCCCCGTGTTTTTGTGCCTTAATAAAATACTTTAAACCTAAAATATAGTGTGAAGTGACATGTTTACATTTTGCCTAATTGTGTGCAATTCCATGTCATTTGGCCAGAATTTTGTGAAATTACGCAAAAGCAAATTATGTGAATTTTGCAGATCCCTACTAAGTATTTAACTGAACAGTGTTCATAAAACACAACTATTGTGTTTTTATGAACACTGCCAGTGCACAGGTCAGCCTTCTCAGCCTAGTCTACAGGCTCTTGATGACAGGAGGAGGAAGGGGACCGAGGCAAGATCCACCCACCCAATGCTGTTTAAAAGCACAGCGAATGATAGGTGGATGCCTGGATTGCGCATGTCAGAGGGGCATGGTTCAATCCAATCTCCTCACATAGGCACAATCTATTTTATTTAGCAGTCGTGTTGTGCATGCCTTAGGAAGCACAACATATACACTAAAATGTGGACGCCAGGACGTACATCAGTGCACCTTAGGGGCCAATTAAAAGCCACACAGAGCAGGTGGGGCAGGGTCCCCCGCACTTTGCCAGGTTCTTATAGGATTGTGGTTCAAGTCCTATCAAGAAGCTGGGAGAGGGATTGAGGGCAGTTTCCCCCTTTTCAAACATGGTTTTGCTGCTCTCTCTGGCTCCTCATTGTGAATTATGGCTTGCTGTTTCGAATGTCCATCAACAAGTCCCTGCTCTGCTGTTGCCACTGCGCCAGCAGACTGCCAGCAAAAGAAGCAAGAACAATAAGAACACATGTTGTTTCTATGAGTATGCATGTGTTTGTGAGAGTTTATTAAGTGATTGCAAGTGTGTGTGATTGTGTTTGAGAGTGTCAATGAGAGTGAAAGTGGGTGAGAATCTGTCTTTGAGAGTGTATGAATAAGTGAAAGTAAATGCGAGTGAGTGAATATAGGAATGTGGGTGCCTCACAAGGAGGGAGTGATTGGCGATTGTAAGAGGGAGCGGAAGTGAGTCAAAGTGTGTAGCTATCAATGACGTAGCAGGTGCAGTTGTCCCAGGTCCCAAAGTCACAGAGTGTGAAAGGATGTCTGTGGGTAAGTGTGCTTGTAATTGAGAATGAGAACCAGTGAGTATGAGGTGGGTACGTGTGTTTGCAAATGAAAGTGAGAACCAGTGAGTGTGAGAACGTTTATTACAGTGCGTATGAGTGAGAATGGCTAAGTGAGAGGGTGTGACTCATGGGAGTATGAGGGGCAAGAGAGGGGATGTGAGAGAAAGTGAGTATTAGTGAAAGTGTGTGAGTAACAGTGTGTTTATTTTTCTTGTTTTATGATTGTGGGTGTGCTGCTGGGCACTACATATTCAATATAATGCTGGGCTTATGATGGCAACTAAAGTAAAACGCTGCTGCTGGCATATTTAAGATAATACTTTCCATCAGGAATTGCACCCATAGCAAAACGCAGGCCCTGATACACAAAAAGTAATTTTTGTCCTGGTGCTTTCATACTGGAAGAAGTTCTTGGCATGGGTGCACCTCTGGCAAAATGTTGACGCTGGGACATTGGAGGTAATTCTTCACATAAGAAGACACCTGTGGTAATATGCTGGTGCTGGCACACTGGAGGTAATTATTTGCCTCAGAGAGGGCAACCATGACATATTGAGGCTGAGGAGGCAGAAGGTGAAGTAATCCATGATACAATGATGGCTCTGAAATGCTTGAGGTAATTTTTGACATAAGGGTCACAAATGGTAAATGGACAGTATCAATACCATTATTCTGGTACTAGAATATTGTATGCAACTCTTGGCATAAGGGGGTGCCCATGACAAAAGGCTGGCATTAGAACAAAGAAGGTAAGTCCTAACATATGGGGAAATCTCACAGCAATGTTTGAAAAAATGGGGTGAACTAACAAGTATTCTCCCCCACCACTTTCAAAGATCACCAGATGCCACTAATGAAAAGGCAGGAAGTGCATGTGACAGAAAGGATAAGCTCGGAGGGTGAGAGCTACACTGTACAGTCTATCACTAGTGATCGGAACCATTTTTGAATGTGCTGAGAGAGCGGGCCAGATAGAGCACTTACAGCCTGATTCATCAAGCAGAAATCGGCTCGCAAAGGGCCAGATTCTGAGAATCTGGCCCTTTGCGAGCTCTCTTTTTGCATTTGGGATTCATCATCCCAAATGCAAAAATCGGTAATAGCGATGTCGCAATTTTGCGAGGAATTACATTTAAGGAATCTCTATTTGAGATTCCTTAAATGCAATTCATCATCCATTAAAAAATTGCGATTT